>NW_026915158.1:3125667-3750800 GCF_034315485.1 Pezoporus occidentalis | reverse complement strand
TTTGTTACCTGTTCTTCATTAGTTATTAGTAATAAAACCCTAAAATTTGTTGGTCAAGACTAGCTAATTGAAGGAATAAATATGAAGAAAACATTTTTGTTTTGAAAACAGAATGAAATTTTTAAAACTCTTCTGTTCTAGAAGAGCTTAGAAGGCAAAAGGAATTATTAGAGTTTGCCATGTATCTAAATCCTCCTGACATAAAGTATAAAGCTTCCTTGAAAAACATGCAATACTTCAACTTTGCCAAGAAACCCTTCAAATGGCCCAATAATCTAAGCTTTACACCTTTAAACATTAAACTTTGCTTTACTTTTGGATTTTTACTGTTAAAAAAGTAAAAAAAAAAAAAAAGAAATCCCAGATTTTTATTGGTATAAATGTCAGCCAGCTCTTGTAAAATTTTTAGACTCACTCAGTCAGCCTTAAGCGTAGAGCAATACCTAGCTCCTTGCAAAAGCGTTAGTGAAGACAGGCTTTATGCACTGAAAATAACTGGGCTCATTGTGAACCTCAATAGTGAGACATAATTAATAAAACCAAAGTTTTATTAGCCCATTAATGAAATACCAGCCATGCAGAAGATATTATAGGATACATAACAAATATCAGAGGTTTGATTTCTTCAAGCCTTGCATATGCAGTGTTATTGTATTGTCATTTCTCTAAGCTATTTTAAAGTTAAAGAATGTAACAGTATGACTATTACCATCACCACTCAAGATATTATATGCAAAATCGGCAGTACTTTGCACCCTCCTGTTGTGCCTTACCCATGCTAGACTATCGGCACACCTTGTAAAATTTGACTGTTTTAAATAAGATGCATGTAGCCTTACTCTACTGGCAATTACATCAGTGTGAGCTCAGTGAAGCCAGCTGTGTTGCAATGACTGCAGAGCTTGGTTCAGTTTCTCCCCCTGTCCTAGAACAAAAGGAGTACAAGCTATTTTTAAAGCCTACATTTTCACTTGCTCTTGTATTAATAATCTCAAGGCAGATTTAGTACCTCACTTGTAGAGTTCAACTCAGATATCTAAAGATAACCCTGAAGCAAGCTTCCATATCACTAATATACTTCACATATTATTTTGCTGATCCCGAGAGGAAATCTATAATAATACAAAGGGAATCTGGAAGAGTGAAACTGCAAAAGAAATATACTGTACTTGTGGTCTTGAGAATGAGAAACAGCATTAAAGATGTTTAGCCTTTGGCCAATACAAAACCCATGGCCCTTAGCAACCTTTTACAGAAAAAATTGATTCATAAAGGAGAATCAGAGGAGTGATTAGAGATGTTTATATTTGGAGTTTCATTAGCTCAACAAAATCCATTTTTTACCATTCTTTTAATTAACCAAGTGGAAAGGGCATTTGAACAATTTTGTACCTGCTGAAAATCAGGTGTAGGGAACAGCAGCTGGGAAGAGATTTAGACTAAACTGAAACAGAGCTTAGGCCAAAGCACAATCCATACAGTGCAATATGCATGCTGGGGAGGTTATGACAAAATGGGCTTCTCATCCTTCCTTTGTGAAGATCATCCTGGAAATACAAAGCACACATGAGCAGGGAGGGTCCACTCAGAGCCAAAGCTCATCAATCAGGCACTCTGTCAGTGGAGAGTGACATGGGGCAAGAGTGGTGAGTAATGTTCTGGAGATCCCTTTTCCCCATTAAGTTCAGAAGGAGCCCATATAACTAGCCTGACATAGATGCTTTAACTTTAGAAAGGTAAAGCTGAATGAGATTAATCTAAACCAAAATAAAGTTACCTTTAAATGGATGGAAATCCATTTAAATGGATGATTTCCATTATAAATGGAAATCCTCCATTTACAATGCCAGAGGCAACCCAAGGAGGCTGACAATGGGCTGCCGGCTATGAAAATCAGTGTGTTTCCACTAAGCACTAAATAAACAATAGAAGATGGAAGGAGAGGCCTGCATTCCTTAAAAGGACATGATGTACAAAAAGTAAACTCATGGTTTAAAGCAAAAAAAAAAAAAAAAAAAGAGAGAAACAACTAAGATCAGAAAACAAAACAGGCTGTTTCTAAAAGTAAACTTGAATCACCAAATGTGTTTAATGTAAAGAACCCAGCATGTGGCTGCATCAGAAATACATATTAAGGAAAAAAAATCTTGTGTCTGGAATAAATTTCCAAACAATTTTGTTTCCTTTAATAAGAGAACATAGAATATAGAGGGGGGGAATGGGGGACACGACTGACACCACAGTTCTGTCTTTTCCCAACCATACAAAAAAGATTTAAGGGCTGAGCACATTTTGGAGAGTAGTCCTTCTGGGGGAAAGGACCCAAATTTACCCACATGGCTTCAGGAATTTAACTGAAGCACCTACTTACATGGACTCTTCTACTCAGGCTCCTTCTGACAAAGAATGCATCTCCAGGAAACAAGTTTTTAGATGGGCTGACATCCCTTTGAAGGCCTGTAGCTCTTTTCACTCGTCATAGATGGTGCTTGTGGCGAGGACACTCCTAGCAGTCATTGGAGATAATATGTAAGTAGGGATGAATACCAAACCTAGAACCAAATCATGAAACTGGTCTTGAGAGAGCACAGAAAATCACTGCGGGTCTCATGTTATGTTCTGATGAATGGCATTGGTACATCCCTGTACCTTTGGTAATGACATTGGCACACTGTCCCCTCCTAGTAAAATACCACAGTAAATGCCAGAATCTTCACAGATCTTTAACAGGGAAAATTAGTTGCTACTTCCTACAGGCTATACAGCAGCCAAAATCAACATTTTTCAAACAACTCAAAGGGCAATCATCAACAGGAAGAGAGAAATATCTTATCTGGAGGACAGCTACAAAATATAGAATGTCTTTTGCTCATCTAGCTCACCTGCACTGTAATGTGCTATGCATTTTACGGAACGCTGCTTTGTTCCTGGTAACCTGTAACTTGCCATTCTTTATGCTGGTTTCCTGTGCACTGAGGATTAATTTTCCATTTGATAACTTTTCTACTTCCTTCCTAGAAAAATTTCTCATTATAATACCATAGGGAATAGTGCATAACTGCTTGATGTGTTCATCATTTAATACCATTTTTTGTGTAAGGTAAAAAAAGTGGATGCTCTCTGGCCAATGCATTTCAAAAGCTTTGTCAAAAACATTGGCATAGGGGTTCCCAAATGACATAAAAATAAGTTGGATAGTAAAATACTATTATTCTATATATTCTATGGGACCAGAAATGTACTTCAGTTTGATGCAGATCCAATTAAAATACTACTGCAAATTTTACAAGCTACATTTTTCATCAAAATTCCTGCAAAACTAATAAAAATTGAAACCTTAGTGCCTGTTTCCCTGCATGGATTTCACAATTTTTACTTCCACATATTGATATTTTACCTGATAATTTAGGAAGGTGGGTTATTTAGCAGCTCATCTTAATTATTAAATGTGAGATTGGGTATGTGGAATTATAATAACATTTGTAAATTTTTTTACACATAGTTTCTCTGAAAATATACACTCTTCTGTGTACTGTAGGAAAACAATATATACAGTATGCTTCCAAGAAGATGGTTTCATTTCCTTGGTAGTACGTAAGTAGACCTGCTGAAAGTTTGAGTTTCCAGCTTTTACTGAAAAAAAAGATAGTGACATGATCAAGATGTAAGAAGAGACTATCATGAAAGTCATGGGTTCTTAACCCTAAAAGCCTGACCTTAAATTCATTGCTCTTTTTGAAAACAAAATGACACCAAGATATGCAGCCATGTACACTGTATCACTGTGTTTGGTGCAAAATAAAAGCAGAAGGAAACAGCGTTCATCAAGCTTACATCTTCCTGGGCTTTTCAAAAAGCAACTGCAGGGAGCCAGGCTACAATCACCAGGCTGTAGACTGTCTGGAAACTAAGTGGTGCTGCAGCCATGTGGCATTGTAATCAATACTAGCTTGCAAGACTTTGTTCTTTCCACTGAAATGCTACCTCCACATGACTGATAGATGCAGGTGATTGATAAAAATAGATTTCCCAGGGTACCTTGCATTCTTTCTTTCCTTCCAAAAAGACTGCTTTGAAGTGAGCAGCAGAGATCTGTTTTGAGTGTTTGGATCTTTGTAGTCAAGTGCAGGAGCTGTCTCATTGTCTTTATGTTTATGCCATAAGCATGTCCACACCCACACTCAGAGAAACAGTTTGTAAATTATTTGTAAAGTAGGAAAGGGATAAGATTGTGCTAGTGAAGGATGTTATACCAGCAGTGCATTGAATTCTGTCACATAGTTTTATCATGAGGTTCTGTATGTTGTTTGTGCTTCTTACTGGGTTTAGGTCCAGCATTTCTTTTAATGGTTTTAGGAATAAAGTAATCTGTCCTGTGGTCTGTTCCACATCTCATACATCTTATATTTTATTTGTGTTCATAGTTGTAAGTTCAGAAATGTTGGCATATACTTCCTACTGTTAATGCTAATTTTCTGACTTGCCATTTCTGTTTTCAGTATACTTAGGAGCACTGTTGCCAGTCCTGAGCGCACTGAGACTCTTTCAAAAACTCTCCCAAATGTTTTCTTTAAGTTTTCTGGATCTGCCACAAAAATACTTAAGTTGGGGCAGCCCAAGAGAATCTGTGGGTTGACCTACTTGCCCACATCCTTTCCAGCAGAGTGTTTTCTGTTTCTCTTTTTAAATTTGTATGATGATACAGAGCATAAAAACCAGTTTCAGATGTATGTCAAATATTGCACATGGGTAATGTGGTAGAAATAATTTCCTGACCTTTTGGTAAAAGAACTTTAACATTTTACAAATATAAGATCTTATATTAATTTCATTACTACTGAGAAGGCTCCTATTACACTATTACCTAGGAACATTGCAGTAGATTTTTACAGCATACCAACTGCACTGGAGAAATAAAAAAGAATGCCTCTAAAACCATAAATTGGGAATTGTAGGAAGCATAACTCAAATTATTCAGATAAACCATATTTTAGATAAGAGACGATCAGCCAAATGATTATTTAGAGTATATTTTAAGTTATTTTGTGCATGAGAAATGTTGAGAAAATGTTAAAGACTCAGCTTATATAACTTCTTTCACCAGTTCTACAGGTATAAATGAAAATGTCAGATAGTTCTAATACGTAAATTTATCAGACTGTGATAAGTATTTATAGAGATTAGTCTGGATGCTTTTCCATTAGGTACAGTACTGTATAGTTTTTGGTTCTTACTTGAAGGAAGTTATAAACCAAAGTGGGTTCTTCATTCCTCAGCATTTGACATGTTCTGATTGCAAAACATTTGGGGTTTTACACTATTTATTGCAAATAATCTCTCCTATAATGTTCACAGCACAATAATTCACAACCCTGAGGCAAGAGAGTTCTGCAGAAATGACATTATACAGCAGATAACTTTTCAGAATTTACCATTTGCACATCATGTTCAAAATCTGTAACACATGTAAGGAGGTCAAATCTTCATCTTTCAAATATTTTTTTCTATCATTTTGTGGTATTTTATTAAAAATAGTTACATCCGGCCTAATAGCTTGACTGATAACTCAATATGTTACCACATACCACAGTAGTATAAATTGGAAGTAGGGAAACAAGACAGATTCTTTAGCAGAAGATGCATCTTCCCTTTATGTCCACCTATGAAAGTTGATTATATTCTTTATGCATTCATACCTTGCCTTTCCACTAATATGTCTCTTTGTTCTCTAAGACAAGCACTTCTTTTATGTACCATGGAGTGCACTACTAGCAGGTCAGGTTTCTCTATGGCACAGGGTTCCCCAAGTGATTTTGATCATAAAGTTCAGGGATAGCAGTGAAATTAAATCTCAGTGATGCATTCTTTAAAACTGGGAAAGAGCTATCACTCAAAACACAAGAATCTACACATTTTAGCATTTCATATGAGGAAGAATTCTTGCTTACTCCTAACAAGAACAAAAAAGATATGTGAGACTTGGAGCCTCAAGTGTGGCATCTAAATCCATATTTCACAAAAAAAATAGCCTAGTTTATAGAAGCACTGAAACACCAGATGTTCAGTGCTTCCACTTACTACAATTGGAAAACCAATTCCCAAAGGTCAAAAAAGAAAAATTAAAAGCCTTTCAAAGAAGGTGCTGCTTGTATCTTCTTCATGGGATCTGGCTGGCTTGATGCTTTCATGATAGATGTTTTACAGAACCTGAACAGTTGCTCTCTTTAAATGAGGTATAACATTATGACAAAAAAAAAAAAGCCAGACTTCAAAACCTGAACAAATTTTAAGCCTTATGGTGCTGAAAATGCAGACTACTAAAGACAATGCTCTCTACAAGCTGTGAGCTCCCAGGGCTCCATGCCTCCCAAGGGATTAAGCCTAACTCCTAATGATGGCACTCAGAAGTGTCAACACTGATTATCCAAATTCTGACCATCTCAGCCTATGAGACAGGGAAGATTTGGGGAGCTGTTGGAGAGAGGGAAACGCTGAGGAAAAATATTAGGAGGTGGACCAAAACAGGCAGAAGGGAATGAAACAGAGGAAATAGGATAGGGACAGGAGAGAAACAGAGAATAAATGGTGCTCCATAAATCTAAATTCTGAGTACACACTAAATCCTAAAACCAGCCTCCTAAATAGTGATGATGTCTACTTACTTGGTGCCTGTAAGAAGCCATTTACTATCCTTCATCTTTGTGTATAGTTTTCTGGTGACATCAGTGGGAAATCCCCTGTGAATTGAAGTGGGCCAAAGTCCTGAATACAGATTCGCACCCACAGGCCATAGTTGGAAACTGGCCTTCTCCTGGTGGTGGCCTGACTTCCCTGAGCCACAGTGAGCAACCGGTCATAGTTATACAAGGTACTGAAGAGGTGACTTACAAACAGAGAGCTAGCTACAGATACTGAAGGTTAAAGCGATGATCCAAAGCCTGGAAAAAAACAGCACCACTAAAAATAATGAAGGCTTTGGGTGACATTTTTCAAAGCATGCAGCAGGAGATGAACAGATGGAGCCTGCGTGTATTTTCAGTCTTGTGTTTTGAACTTTTAGCTCAAAAGGCCTAGGGGTAAAATTAACACTTAATAAATACAAAGTTTTCAAATATTTATTGCTTTGAAAGAAATTGCTCCTAAATAAAAGGAAGAGTTGACACCAGTCAAAATAATCCCAGAGAAACATCTTTGTCCGATCCTTAGGAAACCTTGCAATTTTTCTCATCCGTCTCTCCCATCTTTCCTTGTCATTGCTTATTTGTTTGCATATTGATGCTCATTTATTGTCAGCGCTTAATAATTCATCTCAAGTTACCAGTGCTCGATCATTACAAAACATGCACCATCCCTCTGCAGACAAAAGACATGGTAACAAACACTACTTGTAGTATGTGATTTTTGACTAAATTGCCTCAGCACTTCAGGTGAAATGAATCCTGCATGTCAGTAAACTAAGGGTAGGGTGAAAGTCTTGATTCTGAGCACTACCTACGTGCAAAGGAGATTGATGGGTGAGGCACTGGAATGGGTTGCCCAGGGAAGTTGTGAATGTTCCGTCCCTGGCGGTGTTGAAGGCCAGGTTGGACAGAGCCTTGGGTGACATGGTTTAGTGTGAGGTGTCCCTGCCCATGGCAGGGGGGTTGGAACTAGATGATCTTAAGGTCCTTTCCAACCCTAACTATTCTACAATTCTATAATTCTATGACTCTGGTCTTCATCAGCCACTGCAGTGACAGTTCTGAATCTTCCAAGCAGTGATCAGCAGTGATCCTTGAAGACAGCAGAAGATTAATGAGAGCTTGATCTCTCTGAATGTCAGGCACAAAGAGTTCATTGACACAGGACTTTCTTGTCAATATAAAACTACAATACGCTTCTGTTATTATTTAGAGCAGAGTATTAGTGATCAGGAGGCTAAATCTGAATATCTTCAGCATTATTACCAACTATGCAGGATTAATCAGCCTAAGAATATTAGTTAGTGAAAGCTGGGGCTTGATTTGAGGCACCCTGCTGCACAGAAGATCCACGTATAAGCCAGATCTCTTTGTGCCCTGGAATAGCTGACCAGAGAGCAACAGAAAGGCATGACTGCGGCACAGGTCAGCCTGACAAGGCTGCCCTTAGCCTTGCCCGCACGGACAGTTGTAAGGCATGGAAGGTACTGAAGTGTACAAGAGCTTTCTGCTGGCTCTCTGCCCTCACTTACCTGGCAGGTAAGCGAGAACCCTCTGCTCCCTGTTTGGTCAGGAGAAACCTGTACAAGGCCTGACAATTCAAATGTTACCCAGGTCTGATGGAAGACCAGTACAAGTATATCCCACAGCAGTCTGAGATCAGCTCAAATGCTAAAAGGATAGTTCAAGACATTCATCAAAACACAAATGTTGGCTGTAAAAAATTATAGATTTGAATCCAAGATGTTGTAGGCATGTTGGCTCTCCGTTAACATTGTGACTCCAATGTCATTAAAAAGAATTACATTCAGCACCCCTCCCTAATGTTTAATTATCACAAGTATTGAAGCAAGGCACAAAAGACCACATCCCATAGTACTTAATAGGAAAATAACATGTTGTTACTGTACTTATGGCAGTCTACTTCAATTTCATAACATTTTTAAATCAGTAAGGAGGAGGTACATAAAAAGAACTGAATGATGCTGTCAGACTTAAATGGATGCTTGCTGTTAGATTTGTAAGAATATACTTAAACACAGGACAGATTGCTGCTTTATAAATATGTATGGTAATAATGCTGGAGAATGTGTTGTGGAAAGGATACTTAGGCTGGTCAGCTTTTTATTCCTTGATTAAAAAAAAAATAATGAGCTTTCCACAACAATATTCATAGTTGCAAAACCACATTCATGCTGTGTCTTTGTGGATCTAAGTAAAACAGGCTTGACCCCTGAAGTCACTTTTTAATAATTAACTCTCACTAAGTTCATTAAACACTAATTGAAGCTACAGAAGAAAAAATTGTGAAGTATATGCAGACAGACAGAAACACCAAGTGTGATTAAAGATACTGACTGTGGTATATATGTGCAATACTGTACACATATTATATAGATATCAAACTCAATTTCATAAAGATTTTTAACTCCTTTGTCCCATGATAGATTCTACCATGTTCAGTGCTACTAAAAGTTTCATTGCTAAAGAGTTGCAAGCTAAGTGTCATGGACATCCTAGCCAATAATCTTTGAAAAGGTCTCAAGAAGTAAGATTCTTAACTGTACAAAATACAGCCCCTGAAGTATCTCTTGGTGTTTTAAAATGGGATAAACAATGGATAAAAAGAGATTCAACAATATTGAAAGTCCAAGTTTTCAAGCTGAATATGAATTGTAGATTTATATAAAAGCAATTATTTAAATAAATATATGACAGTTTTCAGTGTTCAAAGTTACTGAACTTTAGTTTTATTCACTCAAGAGCCAAAATTTATTGTAATAATCAATAAAAAGTGTATCTTATTACAACTATATCAAATAATATGAACTGAGATAATACTACAGCTCAGTGCATTCCAACCTTTTACCCCTGAAAGCCCAGACATTTCAAGTATGTGTTCAGACTCCAACAAAGGTACCACACTTGCTCTTCCAAGTTAATGTGCCTATGGACTTCTCCCACCCACCCCCAAAATGTGGAAAATGCTGCTGGAACTGATTCCCTGAGTGGCACAATGCTCAGACAGAGGATTTCCTCAGACAGAAAAGGACTGAGAGTCTGAGTCTGTGTCTCAGGAGACTTAATTCTGCCACAACCTGCTGCATGACTTAGGGCAAATCACTCAACTCCCCTGCTGTAGAGTTAATGTTAGCAGTAATGAGTATTTCTGCTATGCTAGAATGTAAAGGCTCCAGATCTGAGCTTCATGAAGCCAGGTGTTTCCTATCCAGTAAGACATTTGCAGCAGAGATTGGTTCAGAGCCTCTGCTCAGCCTTGGCATGACTCCAGTGAATCCAGCAAAGTTGAATATCTAGCCAGTGGCTAACAGAATGAGGTTCCAGTTTCGTTAGGCTCCTCTAAGGATTGCTGTTACACAAGCAGCGTAGAACAAGAGCATGAAAAAAGCCTCTAGTATTCTAGCCTTTTGAAAAATTCACACTGATTTCAGTGGTCTTCAGCTCTGCTCTTTGATCCTGCTTCCACAAACTCATCCTTGATACTTTTCAGTCTTTCTAATTCTAGGGATATTATAAGTGAAGAAAAAGGTCACGAGAAATTAATGGACCTGAGAAAAACCTAGGGGAAAATAACAAATGCAATCCGTTGTGACAGTCCCAGAGGTTTAATAGTCTGTGCTTAAAGAGGTCTAACTCTGAGCATTTTAGAGATCCCTGGTCTAGGAACCTATGGCTCTTGAGTCCATCAGGAGGAAAAGCTGATTCTTCATCAGCATTTACTCTCACATTGGTTTCTGTGGTTGGAGAGGTAGTGGGTATTCAGCCTGGATATAAACACAGCACACACAGGAGGAGGATCAGTTTAGCAGTCCCCAGGATTGTCATTGTATGCACAGCAACTTAGTGCACTTAAAAATATATTCCCCTATTTAAGAAAGGATAGATGGTGAAACTCGTATGATACCAGTCTTCAAGGACAAGGAGACATTGACTACAAGCTTTGCCAAAAACTTGAGTAAATCACAGATTTACTAGGTCATTTATATGCTAGGTCACTCCCACACCCACTCCCACTAAGATAAACTATGCCTTTACATTTTCCTCAGCAGCCAAACAGAGAAAACCACTGAAGTAGGAAGGGAGTTCTCATGCAAGTAGGAGGTGGGACAATGTGTTCACACCCACACTCACCCTACCAATCCTAGGAATGCACTTGGAAATCCCAGATGGACGGAGTCTTGAATGCAGGGGAGTGACAAGTGCTCTTCTCCTGGGCCACCACAGGTAAAGACAAGCCCAGTAGAAGTCCAAATGGACAATGAAGGACAGAAAACATACACTTCAGGCTCACTCCAAGTTTCACTATATTATGCACCATTCTACAGTAATGGGAGCGCTGATTTATTATTGGAAACAGCTGTACAAAGAAAGCAACTTCTCTTGTCATGAGTAAATCGGATCACTCATCTTCCCATTAATGTCTTATGAAATGTTAAAACCAGCATATCCGAGATCCACGAGAGCAAAAATATGACCAAATCACAATATTTTTACTTCTGTCTAGTTTTACATTCTCTCAGCTGGTAAACAACCAAACTTTTCTTTGTTTAAAAAATATCAATTTCTGGATTTAGATTTGGTCTGCCACACTTGGTCAGTGAAACCACTGCTAAGAACAGATAGGTTCTTACTACTTAAATAACAGACTTTCACCATAGTTCATAATAATAGCACAATAAAAGAAAAAAAAGTAAAAAGTGAGATGCAATGATTCCTTGGAGGCTATACATGCAAATTGCCCTGAATCCAAGCAACACTTCAACAAGAAAAGCAATATTTTGGGACAACAGTGCTGCTTTTGTAATGAGCCTGTAAAATTCATTCCACTGAAATAGCTACAGGTATATTATACCCCATGAACTATTACAAAATTAAACTTCATAAGCAATATGCCAGTGCTTTGTGTGATGCATTTGTTAAAAGAATCATTCAATTTATCATGTTTTCCTGAAGCGTTATGAGACAAGGTCTTTGAATAAAACTCATTTCATTAGGCTACCTTGTTACATGGGAAGATAAGATCTACACTTGACTAAAGACATCATTCCATCATGCCCATAATCACCCTACCTGGAGAAGTAAACATTCAGGACCTTAGAAAAATGGCATTGCACTGCCTCACTAATGGTGCTGAAGGAATACATTTAAAAACAGGTCTAGACGGACATAGTGAAAAATTATCTGAAAGCAAATTCAAGCACACAGAAAACTCTTCTGTATGTACTGGGGGCAAGCCACTTAGGCCAGATGTTTGTCCCAGCAGGGGCAAATAGTGTGCAGCAGTATGAGATTGTTAGAAATCAGATCAAGGGACACTTAACTGCATGACACCCATCTTGCTTTCGTATACCAGTTTAAAAGGTATATCTACAGGACATTTCTGTCCATCCAGCCCTCACATGGATGCTGCTACACTACTCATAAGGACACATATATTTGCATAACTTATTTTGTGAAATATTCCTGAAGGAGATCTGAGTTGTAGTCCAAGCTGTGGCACAAATTCGCTGTGTGGTTTTGGGTTTAATTTTTTAATGCTTCAGTTTCTCAGCCTACACAGAGGAAACAGAACTGATAATATATACATGGAATATTTTAGAAGGCTGTGTGATATGTTTAGATACCTGTAAGCAAATATTCAGAAGTTACAGAATTTCAAGACTAGTGCATTTTTCTCCAGTTTCACTTTCTTAAAGTCTTATGAGGCTCAACACCAAATATCTCCTCACCTGCTGTGACATGAATGAGAAGTAACTCCAATGAAGTCAACACATTCAAATAAAGCCAGGGCAGAAGCAGAGCTCTGGCTTAACAAACTGTGTTGCCTATTTCATACGAAAAGGTCGTGTGTCAGTCCCATATCAGGTCTCATCAATACAACACAGATTTTCCACAATACAGAAAAATCCATTTCCAAAATTTCCCAGGGCAAATCAGCATCCCAAAGACCTTGACTGAAACATGGGACAAGAGCTACACACAAGCCCAAGATGTTTCCAGACAGAATATCTGGTTGCTCTCTTGTGTCAGGACTCACAATGATGGTGAGAAAACTGGAAACTTCTTTTTATACTCCTGGTTTAGTTTTCACCCAGGTAAATTCCTTACTCCAGCTTGTGATGTAACTGCATGACTGCCCTGGACAGCCCCAAACAGAGAATACAAGAACATATTATTGGGAAGAAAACTGGGGATATGTCTATACAATACAATCTCAACTTTTTCTCTTGCAACCTTAAGCAGGATTCTGGGTAGATAGTTAAATATGTTCAGGGAGTTTTTTCTCCATTTCTATTTCATATCTAAGTTGTAAGTCTCTACATCTTCAAAAGCATTTTTAATTAAGTGGTGTTGCTGAACCATTTGTTGGTAAACACCACAAATGGGTCTAGTAAGGTTTCTATCAAAAATATTTCTGGGTAGAAAATCTAGAGTATTTTCATTTTCTTCAAAATTCTTTCATTTTGCAGTGAAAACAGAATTTAAAAAAAATTACTCCATTTGATCAGCTTTTCCTGAACCCTAGATGGGGAATACTTTCATACCCCTTGGAAGGTGAGTACCCTGCTAATAAACTTTGTCAAAGTTTCTCCCTTACAATCAGTGTAAGAATAAGTTATAATTCTGTTAATGATATGTGTATACAAACCTCATTGTTACCCATCCTGGTGTTCATTATACAGGTTTTGGATTCAATAGTGTATATGTCAACCGATGTGAGAATCTGTCCTGTAAATTTTAAACTGACTCCAATTTCAAAATAGCCGGCAAGAAGTGAGGGTTTTTTTGAAGTCGTTGTTTGATGAGGTGTCTGAAGGAAATGCATTCCCTCTGTCCCAGCTAAGCTATCAACTTCCAGGGAAAAGCAAAGGAGGAAAAAGCAAGCAAGCAAGCTCCTTCAGAGAGCTGCATGCTTCACTGATGGTAGGATTTGAACACAGCACAAAGAAAGGGCACAGGGACAGAGAGTTTCCATTTACACAGGTCAGAGGTGTGCTAGGGAGCTGTTAAAGGCACTTTGTCTAGACTAACATTCTTTGATGAAGAAATTCTCTTTTTACTACAAATATCTGCTCCACACTTTGCTGTGGGTTTCTGACAGGGATTTCATCAGAATCGCCACTCTCATATAAGGCACATACCCAGCTGGAAGACTCAGAACAACAATCTTTGACGGCAGTAACCAACGAAAGCCAAAGCTCTAAGGAGCACAAGCACGAAACAGCTGACTCACAGAGCACTTTGTCAAAATGGGAATATCACATCTAGACAGATGGCTCTGTCTTAAAACCCTTCTTCAGGTGCCACTACTGATGGCCATTTCTAAAGCTCTGGGGATGGGGAGAACATCTTAACATTCACCAATGCCTTGGTGTAGGTTAGACAGATATATTTTAAAGGCTCAAGATCCTGTCTTGTGAAAGGAAAGAAAAATAAACACACCACCAGGAAGAGACTGAAAACAAAATGGGAACAAAACATGAGGAAAAACAGCAAGAAGGATGGAAAGAAATATAACCTCATTGAAAGTGCTTCCCAGCTTTTTGCAAATTACAATCCCCTAAACATTTTTCAGTGGTGCTGCACATCCTTGCATGATGAATTCGAGACTATTAACAATAGGTTTGATTTTTCTTTGTTACCTTTTGTGATTCCCTTAGTAGTCCACTGATCCTCAGGGTCCACTGGTAACCACTGTGACAGTATAATTATGATTTACTAAGTACGAAAGGACAAATTTTCAAAGAGCAGGGCTGAATTTCACTTTGTAAATGGAAGTAATAATACCCAAAGTAACACAATTATATCTAAACACAGCACTCTTAGAAAATGTAAGGGCACATAATTTCTTAATCATCTGCTATAAATGTCTTTATACAGGAACAAGATCTTCCTACAAAGAATTCTCTCACACTGAACTCTGTGTCTGCCTGTCTTGCACTTGGCAGCATTATATACTTTTAAGTTTAAAACCAGCCATATGATATGAAGCCATATCCTCAGCTGGAGTAAATCAGCTCTACTGAAGCAACAGAGTCGTGTTGATGTACACCAGCTGAGGTTCTGGCCAATTTTTCAAAATAAAAGTACTTTGAAGTGACCCAAACTACAACTTCCTAACAACCCTGTACAGCAGATGAATGTAAATCTCATGAGTCACTGCAAGCTCTCAATCTCCCATTTCGATTGAAAATAGAGCCATCACAGAAGTGATGTATTACGTCTCAGTTTTATTGTCCTTGAGGAGGGTGCAGGTGAAGGGAAGCAAAGGGCGGCAAGGGTCTGGAGCTAGATTCTGTTTCTGAAACTGCCAAAACAACAAATCTGTAGGTGTCAGTTTACCTCCAGTTCACACTGTCTCACACAATCCACCCAAACCAGGTGAAGGTCATGTCTCTATCACTTGGCACTTCAGAGTCATTTACATTTATATGTAATTGTTTTTTTGAGACTGCATGTGCTCAGAGGAGCTGGATGGCTTGGGAATTGGTAATAGGATATCAGAGCCTGTCACCAAAAGGCCACCAGTTCAAAACCAGAGCAGTTGTTCAAGCAGCCAGGTGCTAACTCTCTGATAGCTGCTCAGCAGCTTAGATGAAATGAGTTGATGATTTCAGCCTGGACATGTGTCCCTATCGCAAAATGGTTCTGTCCCTGCAGCTGTCAGAAAGGACACCTTTGGATATTGTCAACAGACAGGTTAAGGACTGATGGTGTGAGCATGTAGATGGCCTCTTCCTCTCACCCCAGGCAGTCAGTTTTCCAGGAGGAGTCAGAGACACACTGCTGGAACAGTGTGGGAAATGTCACTCAGCTGCTGCTGTTGCCAGTTGTCTTGTGGAGGTTAAAGCATGACATCAGACCTGCGGATGTTAAACTTCATGCCTTTCAGAATCATTTAAAAAGCCTGAATGAAGTGCTGTGATGACAGTAATAAATAAACATGCAGAGAGACCTGTAACAGGCTTCGAAAAAAAGCATTTGCAAAACCTATGGCTGGGTATACCTTTCTCACTAAATTTCACTGACAATGCCAGCAGGTGCCTGGTGGCAGAATTACTGATTTGTATTTATTTTTTCCCCAGCATCTACTTTACTGAGTGCTTGTGGTTTTTTTTTCCTCTGGCTCTGTAGGATCCATGCTCTTCACTAAGCACCTGCTTCCCACCTCAGAAATAATAAGTGCTTCAGGTCTGTCTGCCCTGCAGAGGGATGGAGAAAGGGATAGAGGTACAATGCACCTATTCTGCTGCCAAGAACTCCAGTATCACAGAAAGCCATAATTAGGCTGCTTGCTCTTGGCAGCACAAAGTAAAGCGTAAAACTTCCTCTGTGCTGCAGCAGCGGCCTGAAAC
Source organism: Pezoporus occidentalis (assembly GCF_034315485.1). NCBI lineage: Eukaryota > Metazoa > Chordata > Aves > Psittaciformes > Psittacidae > Pezoporus > Pezoporus occidentalis. The sequence goes on along the minus strand of NW_026915158.1, from coordinate 3,734,743 downwards.
CAAGTCATCTTGCATGGAGCAGCACCAGCATAAGCACAGCAGGGCATGAAGAATGCCATTTGTCAAGGGTTTCACTACCCTACTCAGCACAGTTCAGACTCAGCTGGGAGCATCCACCTGTGTATGGATGACAATCCACACACTCACTGAGGGCATAGGCATACCTTTAAATCATGAACCTGGGGTGGCAGCACAGCTATCTAGGCATGACGGCACAGAATTCAAAGCTGGGTAGCACCCAAAGTATATACCACATTACTTGTTGCAATTGTCATTACAGCCAGCTCTAAGTTACCTTTTGCTCTGGCTCTGCAGTTATTGGTGCATAAGCCAAGTATGTAAAAGCTGATGCGTATCTTTCTCTAAGGGCTGTAGTCATCTCTCCGGACTGAAGTGCATCAGTACTGGCAGAGGTGGGTTTTTACACTATTGAGGCAAGATCCAAGCCGCGAACTCCTCAGACCTCAACAGAACTTGGGCATGAGTCAGAGATTTGTATCTGATCCTGTTTCAAGTAAACAGCCATCTCACCATTTCCTGCATCAAAAATACTCTTCCTGTGCCCACAGCTGACCACCTCAGCTCTACCACACTTTGGGTCTCAGACTAAGTAAAAAGACGAAAATACCTTTCTTGTCACTGACTTGGGAAATTACCATTTCTTCATTTTTCTGTGGTTGTTTGTACACCTGCACAGACGATCAAACACTTCAGCCATATTGAAAACACCAGAAGTTGAAACACATGTACTGTGGCAAAGCAGATGGGTACTGTTATTAACCAACTCTGGTGCCTGGAAGAAGCTAGTTAGCACCTCTCCTTATGAAAACAGAAATTAAAATGGTTTTCTTTTTATGGAGAGTCCAGATTTACACAGAATTAACTGAAAGACACTTAATAGAGCAAAAGCAGCAACCACTGGCATGAACAGCTGGATCCTATTCTCGATGAAAGTCCCAGCATCAAAAGTACCTATTTGTTTGCCAAGTCACTTTTGGACAGCTCAGGGGCAGATAAGGACTGGTTTACTTACAATGGGATTTCCTAATCACAGTTTCCTCCAGTTTCTGAAATTGGCAGTTTTCTTCTGCAGCTGACATACAGTATTGTTTGGTCACCTGTCCATGGTCACTACATCTTCATTGTGTAATTATTTGGGGGCATATCTTGCATATTGCACCTTAAGTTGCATATTGTACCTTAAATCACATATTGCACCTTAAATCATCATTTTTCTAACTTGTTTGCTGAACAGCTCTCCAGTAGGTGTCTGGGGGAGGTTTTAGAGCACTTTGAATTGCAGTAGTATACATAGGGTGTTATTAAGCACTATTCAAACATGGAGAAAAAAAAAAGTCACATCTCTTACATTTTACATGCAAGATGGTTAGAAAAGCACTGCATTGGAGACTAGACAATAGGAGAGGAAAGGAAAAGCCCAAAGGCTCATGATAGCTACTCAGCATCCTCACTCCTGAAGATCATCCATGCCACTGAATCTCCCTCTCGCTGGAATGTCTTGTCATGCTGTGGTTAGCATAGTGCCTAGAAAAGCTTCCAGTGGGACGTGAATAGAAATTTTTGACAAACAGAAACTCCTTTTATCTGCAGGTGTTCAAACGCTTGCAGCAACACAGTCACCTGAATTGCCTTCGCCAACACCTTGCCTGGCTCCAACCCCAATGGAGCTGTGGCCATAAACAGCAAAAACAACACTGTGTATTCCTCCAGCTTACAACCTCCACTCACAAATGCAGCACATGAGCAATCACTCTGTCTCCCCTTGACTGAATGGCACTTTGTGCTGATCACCTCATTGGAGGCAGTTGTGTTCAACTTCAGGTGGGTTTTGAAGAGATGGGGCTCAGCCATTCCTTTGCACTTTTCTCAAGCTAAACCAAACTTTGGAAATCCACTGGTGAGAGGTCCTGTGAGATGTTTCATACCTGAGCATTAAAAGTGTTGACCTATCTAGTTTTTGTAGTCACCTGCAGTTAAATGCAGGTGGCTGCCATCAAGATGAGTCATGACAATTTTGGTGTCAGCATGAACACTTGAGGTGGTGAGCACATACTTGCTTTATTAGGAAGCAAGAAACATCACTGGAAACAATAACATGCCTGTTAGTTGGCAATTGGCAAGTTAGAAAACTGCAGCAAAATACTTTCCTCTCTAATTCAAACTGACAGTTGTGTATTTTTTTCCTTCCATTGTCTTTTACTTCATCTGTCACACAGGTGGCGTGACAACTGTTTGAAGTAGCTGAATGGTGGGTTTATCGCATCTGACTGCTGACTCTTTAGTGAATATGGCTGGTGTGTAGTTTAAAACAGTAGACATAAGTTAATCCACCTAACTGCTCACCCCTAGGGATGAGTGTTGACAGTTTCCTCATATTTCATGAGAAAAAGGGGGGTCTCCTTGTAGCGGATGCTTGCCAATATACCCAAACACACGCCTACGTAGTTATCCTGCTTTAAGGAAGAGAGGGAGGAATGAAAAAAGCAAATGTATAGCAGGTTAAGGCTGAAGTATGAAGAGGGATCTAACATTTCACCTGACTGAAGACTTCCTGCTACCAAAGACTGTCCTAGCAGCAACTAATTTTCTGGAGCCCTGAGCCAAGAGCTCAAATTAGTTCAGTATGTCCTGCCGCAGACAGGTTTCCCAGGTGGTTCTAGCCCTAGATAGGTAGAAACAGGCCAGATTTTCAAAGGGCTTATCATGCTGCATATCAAAATCTTTGGATGAGCTTGGCCTCACTTAGTCTGAAATACTGTAGCACCCTTATGTGCAGGTAGGATTTCCTCATGTATAGCCATGACCAGGACAGAGCTTCCCAGAAGCTAATGCTGAAAGCAAATTAATAATTTAGGAATTTAAAACCATCTTCTTCCTCAGTGTGGGACAGGGGAAAGCTATTTGGTTTAATCTCTTTTCAAGTAATAAATATATATTGCACTTGCTCAAGTTTAGCTCATGGCAATAGTACTATACCAGATATTCTGCTTAGCTGTGCTCACACAGAGTTAAGGAAGTTGCAGAGTGTTTGCCAAAACATTATGGAAAATAGATACATCATGATAGAGTGAAATGTGCATGGATCAGCTAAGCTACTCTAGTGCACTCAGCTAGAAACTGGCAGATAGTTTAAGTTAGGAGTGCATTAGTAATATTATCAGAATTATCAGAATTATCAGCTTTGAATTAAGAAAGGGAAAAAATATCACACTGTTCTGACAGAAACAAGTAACATAGTGGGCTGTATATAAAAAGAAACGCTGCTCACAAGATACCCTTCATATCAGTAAACAAGCCACCATGGGAGTCTTGTGTTCAGGTCAGTCACTGCAAGAAGGTATCATTTAGAGAACAAAGATGAGTATCTAGAGGACATAACCTGAAATTATGGAAAGACTGAAGAAACTGGAAGAATTTAAGAAATAGATATGAGACAAAACTCAGTAATAGTCTTCAAGTGTGTAAAAGTTGTCCTGCAAAAAGAGGATAATCTCTTTCTCACACTTGTGTTTGATAACTTCTGAATTTTTTGGCTAAAATAATAGACGGAATGATTCAAATAATATCTAGGTGAATCTTTCTAACAGTACGAACCATAGAGCACCAATACAGACTGCTTGGCAAGGCCATGGTGCTACCATCAGTGTGGTTTAGGCAAACATCTGCCAGAATGAGACAGATACCACGGACCCACCCTGGGGTAGAAGGCTGGATCAGACAGCTTCTCAAGATCCCTTCCAGCTCTATGATCTCCTGGCATCCCAAATCAGGTAATGTATGCCCCCAGTATTACTCACCTAATTCAGCAAACCTGTGGGTTGGTGTATGCCAAGCCACTGCCCAAATACACTTCTGGAATGGCACTGCTGTAACCTCCTGCTTCTGCCTGTGCTGGTCAGCGAGCCGTCTGCTGGGGGTCTGTGAGTGTGAAGACAACTCAAATTCACACCCCAAAGTCTCCCTGTAGTACTGCAATATTGCATTTAGGAAAAATATATCCTCCAAAGGACACAGTCTGGGTGGACAGTGAGCACAGAACTGTTATATCCATGGTACACAGTGGAAACAGTCTTATTAGTATAGTGTAGATTTCAAAATGCTTGAAAGATAGGCATTGAACCTGTAAGACCTACCTTCTTTTAAGACAGAAACAAGATTCTGAATTGGTTAATTAAACAGTGATTAATAAAATTAGACCTCATTTATGAGATCTAAATGGATTGAGGTGTAAATTACATTGGATTGTTTATTGCTTGTCACTAGAAAGTAAGCATTTGGGGGAGGGGGTGGATGGGCTGGGCTGGAATAAAAATCTTTCCATCTCATGCTTGTATTCAGTAGCATTACTGTTTGCTCTGCTCACTGTTACTACTCCAGCTATTTATGGCTGACACTGAGAAGATAATTTAACAACACGGTATCTCAAGAACTAATTCCCTATTTTCCCTGTGTCTGCTTTTACACTTCAGGATGCTCATAAAAAACAGAAGTTCTTCAGTACAAATAAAGAGAATATGCCGCAGAGCATGATAGTGCTGTTATGAAAAAAAATCACTGAAGTATTAAAATGGACTTTTATACATGGTCTCATTTCTGGACAAGAAGCAGACAGCCAATATGAATGTTTACAGTTTACTCACAAACTCAGTAGGAAGTTCCTTGAGGTACTCCTGCAGAGAAGTGACTAACAGGCATAACAGGGCCTCCTGAGATAAAAAGAAACCAACCCAAACTTTCATATGCAAAACTAATCCAAAATAAACTGTTCTCTAAGGCTTATAAATATTTAACTTTTCCTCTTTAAAATAGTGCCTAGCCTTGGTGATGGCAGGGACCCGAGATTTCTTCCAGTCTTACATCTTACCTTTCTGATATTCTGTATTTCTCTTTCTTTCTTGGTTTTCTACACACAACATCAACCAAATGTAAGAGAAATAAAACATCCACAAGAAAGTGGTTAATGATCTCAGGACTTGCAACTTGATCAAAAGCATAAGGAAAATTACTCCCCAGCTAATTTAGATGCTAAAAATCTGTAAGTATTTGAATCCATACTCAAATGTTTGAATTACTCTGCTATTACTTGAGATTTCAGGGGACTGGTCTAGGTGAATTGGTGAGCTTGTTTAATACTGTGGTTGTTTCTATGAATGATAGTTCAAACAAACCACATAGAACCTACAAACAGATGAGATTTGCTCATCAGGAGCCCAAATGTATTTCTTCATATGACAATACATGCTATTTTTCAACAGTCAGTTCCATGAAAAGAAATACATTTTATGATCTATGAGACCAATAAAAACTAACTCAGCTTGAAAGATGAATTTCAGTTTTCAAATAATCCCAGTGAAATGAGTGTGAAAGACCTACAGATCAAGAATTATTCATAGAAATTATTCAGACAATAGTTTCAAATAACCAACAAATGTGAGAAAACTGCAAGCTATTAACACACAATTCACACTCCAGAAGAGAAGCAGTGTACAAAATAAATCATTCAAGACAGAGTTTTAGTGCTGTTTTTCTCCAAAGCATGTTTTACCAGCAGCACCTTTTCCACAGAGCAGGTCACTGATGTGATGGTTTTGGTAGCACAGTACAAACAGAGGACATTTCCTCATACTGGCCTGCAAACATGAGGCACCAAAATTCAGCACATAAGTTAAGGTGTGACTTTTCTTTGTAAACAACAGAGAGGGCAAGTGACACTGCTCCAGAGGACCATTCACATCTAGTTTGAGCTCATATTCTGTTTTGCCATCTGGAGGAGGCTACATGAGGAAACATGTGCCTAAGCTACTGATTTAGACACATTAAGGGCATAGAGTGAGATGTTGTGAATATTCATTAGTGTCATGCAGCAAACACTGAATAGCAACCATTGAGAGACAACTCCCATATCTCTTGTATACATGTGAGAGCAGTGAGAACCAGTATACAAGGACCAGCAACATGTCACCTTGCTTTCAGGCAAGCATTTTCAACGAAAGCCTCTTAGCCCTTCTCTGGAAAGTACCATTTTCCAGAGCCAGTGTTTGTGGAAAAGTACTGTCAAGGTTTAGCCAAGCAGCAGGGCACAGAGCTACACAAAAACAGCAGCAAAATCCTTCATCTACTCATTGGTAGTTGTTGGCAAAATTAATTTTTGCCTTTGACAGCTGATGGTCAATTAAAGATCAGGTTGTTCTTCACTCAAGAAAAGCTGTACTAGTGACAGCATCTTGGTCAAATTTCACAAAGCACTCCCTGCGGAATCACCTAAAGATGGTCTTTCTCACTTCATGCCTTAAAATGGCACTAGAAGTTGTTCTGATCTGCTAAATAAATCCCTGCATCCACACATTCACTGTTGAGCAGTAAGATACTTCCCCTTCTGTTTCAGTGTTAGGACAAATACAGCATGACAAGGCTCCAAGAACTCCAGCTCTCTTTCCTGCACAACCCAAGATGGTAGAAATCCCTTAAGGCTAGCTGGCTTCTTGTATTTATGTCTGCTAGCGAAGAAATCTCCAGGAACAGATTGCCGTTTCAGTGCTACCAAACTTTGATTCTGCACCTCAGCTTCAAACCTTAACTTTAAAACAGACCTTAAACCTGACATGGAAATTGATTCCAATTCCTCCTTCATGCGCAGGCTGGTTTTTATTTTCCCCAAACCAGTTTCCTCTTCTTTGCTAGTGGGATCTGCAAACACTTAAAGAGGCACCTAAAATTTGCTCACCAGGCTCAGCTTGGCTAGAAACAGATTAGGCATGAGGAAAAAAATCAACCCTTTATCTTCCAGGAATATTTTCTCCCTGAATCTGTCCAGGGAAAGTGGGACACCAGTGCTCACCCCTGTCACACGCAGATGGGATTATGGCATAGGAGACGTTCACGACATTCACAGTCTCCAGCAGAGAAACACTTTAAGGCATTTTAAGAAGCCCTGTGAGCACCAGCTGGAGTTTACAGCAGAGTCAGCTGTTCCAGTATGTGGGAAAGGGGATTGCAGATTAAAACAGACAGGACAGCTTAAGGGAGCATTTGGAGTGAGTTCCCAGTGTAGACACCCCTTCTTCACTGACAGCTGCACTTAGGGAAGGAGAGCAGAGCATGCAGTTGCTCCAAAGCCCAGGACGCACAAAAGGAAAGCAGAACAGTGTCTCAGAATTGCCAGCAAGTGCTGCTGCTGTCTTCAGACCCTCACCAGACCGTCATTAGGGAGAGCCACATGTGTGTGGCAGACATCACACCAAACACAGCTGTTGGCAGCTCCTTGCAAGTGGAAGGCCAGTGTTGCTCCTCCAGTGCTTAGCTGAGAAGGGATGAAAAAGGAGGAAATTCAATTTAAATGCCAAATACACACGCACACATCTTTCAGAGGCCAGGAATGGCAGAAGCTTACAAGAAGCCTCGTGTCTCCTTTCCCTCTGTTCCCTGGAGTAATATGCTGCTGCTGTGGGTTTATATGCTTCTTAAAGGCCAGAGGATGAACGCAGCTTGGAAACTATGCACAATTGCCCTTCATATATGTAGGAATGAACTCTTGCTGACACTGGTTTGTGCTCCCACACCTTGCTTTTGCACCAATATAGAGGCAAAGTCTGGGACTAAGAATGGTGGATTCCCAGAAAGATGGACAGCTGAGCTGGGGAGCACAAAAAAAGCTAAGCATAGGCTAAAGTTCCAGGCCCCAAAGGGCTTTTCCATCCATCATCTGCATCAGATCCTGGCTATAGTTCAGATTCAAACTCATATCCTGACCTCAGGGGGAGAGGTGAGCTCAGCCTGGACATGAGCGTGTTTGGCACAATCCTGCCCATCCTCCCAGTGCTTTCAGCAAAAAACATAGGCTACTTGGAGTGTCAACCACAAAGTAGATTTCCTTCTCAGCATGCCCTGGGCTGGCACTAGGATACTTTTCTGCACACTCTCAAGGGTTTAAAGAAAAACTCTGCTCATGGTCGAGCTCAGATGTGCAGATATACACAGCACATCTATCACCACATGGACATCCTTCACCTCTGAGAAATTCTGAAGGACCAGAGAAAGAAACTTGCCCCCTGTGCATCTTTTTACCTGGTGGGAACACCTCAGATCCACAGAGCCTTTTACTTACCTTCTCCCTGCTGCCGTTTTCTGTCACAGGAAAGCGGGACATAGCCCTGCTTTGTGAGAACTCATTTGCAAGTGCACAATGCCAAGATCAGCACTGTGCTCCTCTCACAGAGGCGGAGACTGTCATGTTTGCTGCAATGTATGAGACACAGCTTCCCACAGTTAAAACAATTTGGCAGAACTTGGTCTAGTAACACTGTCATCAACACAAAGAAATCTGTTTGATTTGATACCAAACTTTTCATCTACCATATTAACATCACTTTTATGCTCCTCTGTCTTATAATTTGGCACACCAGTAGCACTGAGAAGCCATGAAGTTCCTGTTGTGCTAGATGCTATGCAAACACATGGTAAATGTGCACTGCCTGCCTTCAGGCCTGAAGTCAGCATTAACTTCTCAGTACAAAATTCTTAACAAAATACTGCAGTGGGTTACTGCACAGTCCAAAACCACCCCAAAATCATGTAAGAAATTGCTATGTATCATCGTTCCCCATCTTTCCCGTAAAAACCCAGTGGTTATTTATGGGGAGGAAATCATATTTGGACATATTGCACAGCAACAGTGCTCAGTCTCCCTGCTCCAAAGGCAACCAGTGCTGGTGATGGTATTCTCTCCATCTCTGGGTGAGTTATTGCTCCATTACCAAGCTGAACTTGGAACTCCTCTCAGACTGCAGCAATAAGAAGACAGATAGGTCTTTATGAAATCTATACTATTAACACTATTTGTTTTGCCTTGAGTTGACAACTTTAGTAAATTGCTCATAATTGGCTATCAAGGAAAAAATACAGCTCTGTTCACTGTTATTATGGTATTGATTTTCAATAATTGCTTTTTGGGGGGTGGGGGGAGTGCATGAGTCGCTTTTGTGTTGTAAGAGAGCATAGAAAGAAACTGCCTGTGTGGGTCTGCTCTGCATCTGAAACTTCAGTGTGGCAAAATAACACATAAAATGTACACCAGAAGTAGATGAAACAAAGATTTTTTTTTCCTTTGACATTATATTTTAGCATTAAAAGAAAAGAATGGAATTAACCATGTAGCTAAACACGATGGTAGCCCTGTAGGATATTCGTGTTAGTCGAAGGATGAAATACATTAACATTAAAAAACTCCATAGGGTTATTTTAAATATTCATTAGGAAATTTACAAGCTTTGGTGTAACGGCTGAGGACTCCAGTGTTTTTATAATTGGAAGCCGAACCAGTGGAAACTTTCTCAGCCATGGGAAAACAATGTGGCCCAGTTTCTGTTCCTATGCTGGAGATTCTTGATTATGCTTTCTAAATATTAATCCCCTGAACACATCCACACACATACCTGATATTACAGTATTGTTATGTGGCATCATTCATTATCAGCTCTTCTGCTTGGTGTTCCTTTTTTTCCTCCATTTTTTTATATGCAATCATGCCCATGGCCCAAAATACAGCGCTCATTCTCCTCTTCTTGTTTCGGATGAAAAAGACAATGTTGCTGGAAAGAATGTAAAGAGTGTCTAGTGTATCTCAACAGGTAAATGATTCAGAAAATCTGCTGACAAGCCCTAGAACTTAACAGAAACCCAGGGAAGCTGTCAGCAATCTTATTTAGAGATGACTCACTCAAACTCCAATTAGCACAAGATTGCAAACTGATCCAGGAGAAGAAAGGGTATTCTTTTATTATCTTTTTTTATCTTGGTTTTTTTAATTTATGATTTTTTAGATATAAGCTAGCGAGAAAGTCAGCATTCTGTCATTTTTCTGGCCTCCCGTTTCCCTGGGCACAGGAGAACTGCATGAATTCTCACTTCCCCACTTTCTTGTTCCATAGATGTCAAACGATCACCATGAAAGACTGGGAAAGGAGAGTTCTGAAGATTTACCCCTCCCAGGAGATCTATGCCCAGATTTGCTATAAAACTCAGTGTAATCTTTGATCTTCCAGTGACTTGTACTCTTCTCTGTTACTTGAAACCCAGCATTATTATTAAGCTTAAGTAGATTTCTTTAAACTTCTAAAATATTTACTCTCCTGCCTCCCAATGGGATGTTAACAATAAAAAATAGCGAGGGCTTCTACATTTGTTTTTACTTTACATAAACGAATTAAGCAGTCTCTACTAGACTCGTTTAGACCCACAATAATGTAAACTGAAGCAACACAAAAGAGACCCCATATCCATGTTTGCAGAGTTGAAATCCTACAGTTTTTGAAGGGAGAAGTTTAGAGAAGGTGCCTAGCTCATCTTTACTCTTGACTGTAAGCAAACCTGGATAGGCCTCTCTGTTCATAAGGGAAACGTGTGACACTAACAGCTTGGTTGTTTGCTTTTGTATTTTTTTCAAGTGAGTTCAAAGGGACTCACTTGATTGTATCCCTTCCCCCTCCCCCACCCTTCATCTTTCATAACCATTGTTTAATGAATTTTTATTAGAAAAGTATGGCTGCACTTATGAAAAAAGAAAATCTGTCTTTGAAACCAGGAGGAGAGTGTGTTTTCCCTGGCATTAGCCTGTTAGTTTTTAATATCAGGTTTGCACTGGAGTTGACTCCTGGTGCATTTTGGAACCATAAGCCAACAAAGTGAAGCTAATGGGAAAGGAAATAATACAGGAGAAGAGAGCCCCTTTTGAAGTGTGGGCAGGAAATCTGCACAACTCCCTCTCCTCCTCCTCCTTCTCCCTCTTTCTTCCCCTTCCCCCCATGCCATACAGTGTCCCCCTCTCCTCATAAAGAGTGACTTTTGCTCATTTCTTTGTTTAGAGCATGGGATCAAGGGAAAACACCAGTTTAATTTCAGCTTCTCAATTAGCAATTCTGGGAAAACCATTCCCTTTTTAAAAAAAGACAAACAAATCAGTAAACATAAGGAATTAATAAACTGAGGATTCAACTCTGTAGTTTTGGACAAGGTAAAAGATGCTGCCTTCCACCAAGCTTTCCACTGCAATATGCCTCCCATAAAGCTTTTGAGAACCAGCAGCATGCACAGTACTTCTCAGTTCAGTGAAGATACTGGAGCATGTCATAGTATGTCTTAGAGACCTACTTGCACCCCATCGTGTCAAAATCATGTCTGTGATGAAAAGCACTGCCAGATTACAGTCATAGGTTTGCTCCCAGGTGTTTACTGTAGCTCATTCTCTGCTGGCACTCCTCATGAAGCTCAGTTTGAAGTCTGGAGTAATGCTGGTTGTCCCTTCTTTTCTCTTAGCTATAGCTTCAGTGTTCCCTGGAGAAACAAATGGTCAGTAGAAAGGCCTCTAATTGAGGATTTGGAGGTTTGCCTACTTTGCCTGCTCAGTTGCCTGATTTGTGACACTTGGGTAATCTATCTCATATTCTCAACTGTTCAATAGAAATTGGGCTTTAAAATACCTTTGTGATTTTGTTTGTAACACTGCATTAGAAAGCCATAATCACACTTTCCTATCATACAGTAGTAAGTAGGGGTAAAACATGGTAGAAAAATGCAGATACTGCAGCACTGGGAATTATCAAAGTATCAAGAGACTTTAAAAAGAGATGTAAAAGAAAGTGGAACAGATTGCATATTTAAAAAGTAGAATACAAGAATTACTGAATTTCTTGAGTCCAATATCCTTCAGCTCAAAGGTTATTACAGTGTAAAATGATATCACAAGAACCCGGAAATGGCTAAGAAGGGAACAGAAAATGCTAGAAATACAACATATGTCAATAATCAGAATTAATATTCTGCCACAGTGTTACAAAATAGCATACTAGAACCTGTTTTCATCATACTAGGACCTTTTTTCATGAATCAATAAATCATCAGTCCATCACCTTGTTCTAACACAAACCAGTATGTCTTTGAGAATATTATCTAGGACTGAGTCACTTGTAAGTTTTCTTGGATGTCACAGCAAAAGCATGGTTGAGACACCACACAGTCAGTTATTCCATTTGAGATGATTATATGCAGGAAATACACTATAAACACAATGTATTTGTGTGTCACAGTATGCTTGAAGCAACTCTCCTGCAATTCCCAGAGGTATCTGGACTTCTAGCTGTTATAAGCACAGAAGAAACTAATGTGATCAGAAAACAGAGGGTAACTTCATCCAAATTGTAAATGTCTTTCTCAAAACCAGTTCTTTCATAGCACTAACATTATGGACTTGTTTATTAAGCTAGGTAAATACCTTTCTTTCCAGGACGAGAGTGAGCATGAGGAGATAGATAACCCCCTGCTATTTCTTATTTGCTGGTTTAGCTCATGACAAGGGAAGGTCAATAGAACAGTGCATGGCAGACTTGCTGAAACATTCCTCTATCCCTTGTGAGAAGCTTGGCAAATTATTAATACCGTGATCTAGTTGTGCACTTCTCACCAATGACTGCACATGCCTACACTCTACAGCAATAACAGAAAAGTAAGTAACAGCCCATCCAGAAAGTGGGCTGGATATACAAAATGCCACACACTTCAACTTGCCATGTGCTTTTACAATCCTTCACAGAAAATGTTGGAGGCAGGTCTGTGTAGACACTGAGTGCTACCACAGGAGATGGAGACCTTTGGCAGGGAGGACGTTCAGTCCCAGGCACAGGAAGGGAGCTGTCCCTGCTTTTCTTGACCACATTTATGAAGGTAAGCTGTGCTTTCACACCTTCTGTAGGAGCTTGCGTGAATAGTGCAGTTATTGCTGGGTCCAAGGCTGCAACAGCATTATGTTCTTGTTAAGATTCATATCATAACCCTACAGAATATAAAGCCTGTCTGAATATGTTACGAAACATTAAAGACCATGTGCCACCATTCAAGGAAGCACAGGGGCTTGGTTCTGAAGGGCCTGCTAGGAAGGAAATGGGAATGTGTACCCATGAGGACAGAGGAACAGTGCTCAGTGGCAGGAGGCATTTACCCTCATGAAGGGTGTTGAGAGGACAATTGCACTCACTACATAGATATGGCTCTCACAGGCTCAGGGAAACAAGCTGGATCAGCTTTATTTCCTGGCCATGTCACAGCCTCCCTGTGTTACAGAGCAACCTGAATTTAGCTTATATGATTTTTCTCTGTTTACTTTCTCTTTAGTAGAAAGGAAGTAATAATTCTTCCACCTCCTGATGCACAGTCACTCATGATTCTGGGGCAGGTGGAGACCTGAAAGTTCCTCAGCTAATGCTCTTCAAGTGGTTGATGTAAAGTTAAATATAGGACCAAGATGGGGTCAACCTGCCTCAGAAGGCTGCTTCTCCACCTTTCAAAGAAGGCTGATGAAAGAAATGGATCAAGAAAATTATATCAAATCAGAGTGGGCCTGACAGTTACCTCAGTTGAAACAAGGCCAATCTCTCAGAATAACAGTCCAAAAAACAGTTTATTAAAAAGCAGTGAGATAAACCCCACTTGCAGGAGCAAGGGGAATTGTTCCACATTTTTGGCTCCAGGAGGCTGGAGGAACCCTCACCTGATGTCATTTTAAAGTGCTCTGCAAATATACTAAATAAGAAAGGGGTTTCTGCACAAAATGAAAACTTATACAATCCCTTAAAAAAGCCAAACCTTAAACATGTGAAAGTTTATGAAAAATTAGATGATGTGAAAAGCACTTTAAATCAAAGCAGCAGGTAAAGCTGGAAATAAAGTTATCTTCAGTTAAAATCTGTATGTACCATATTGACGGTAATGCTTCATTTCCTGTAGACTGTAAGTAAATCAAAGCCTACTTTGGGTTTCCATATCTATCTAAGATCTCTTCTCCAAGAATGTATTATTTTGGCATTTCCCACATTGGAATTACCTCTGGTCCAAATTTGGGTAATAGAGTATGATAACATATTAACAAGTAATAAGCATGAAATTTTTATCCATTTTAAAAAGTATTAGTGAGAAAGAAAACAAACACATAAAAAAGCCAGCATTTCAAAAGTAATCAGCAATAGAACAGAGAAAACAAAATACTTAGGTCACAAGAGAAGACTGAAAGGAAAGGAAAGTACAGCTAATTGGTGGCACTTTTGCAGAGAAAGAATGTAAGAAAAACTGCACACCTATACAGGAAAAGTAAAACAGATGTGTGAAGTGTCTGACTGAGCTATTGTTTTAATTTTGTAATCTAAAATAGCTGACTTGATTTCATTTTAACAAGGGATTAGTTTAGCAGGCAGTTTGGATTAGCAGCAACATATATAAATAAACATGCTACTCTTAAATACTTGGCTTACAAGATGCAAGACAACAAGAATCAGGAAAATGCTAGTCTTGAACAAACTATCTTGATTATAGAGCCAAAACACATGCCTGTTGCACAGAGATGCAGAATTAGCAAGAGCCCTCACACTGAATAATGTAATACAAGAAATATTTGTGATTATGATTTCACTGAGAAGCAACTCAAGCCCTGCTCTATGCCCTAATTGCAGAGGATTTAAAAGTATTTTACACCTATGCTATGTTAAGAAAAAGAAGGGTAAGTTCATACTCATTCATGTGAGAAGGGACTTGACACAAGTTAGAAATCATGGGTCTTGTATTTTGTAAAAAATAAGATGCATGTTGCTTTGGCCGTACAATGAAAAAAACCTCTGTCTAACTGAAGAAAGCTCTTTTCTAACACGCTTTTCACACAACAGCAGAGATCAGGGTCAACAGATCTGGTGGAGGTGTCTGGGCTGGTAACCAGAAAGAGGATGAGACTGGGAGAGAACCAGTCTTCCTCCCCTGTAGGCAGACAGTTCTCTTTCAGTAAGCAGTCTCAGAGCCTGCACTAACTTTTAAATCATAAACATTCACAGACATTTGGGGTTTTATATAGGATCTTGTATAGTCCCTTCCAGCACCGCCAAGCCAGATGTGATTCTAATGCCATGGTGTTTTCTGTAGCAGTTATTTTGCTACCATCTGTTAGAGGTCAATACTAATAAAAGTCCTATATTTTTTAGTCCCCTTGAGTCAATAAAGGTTTAAGCCTGCTACTGATTTCAGTGCACTTTGTCTTGTCATCAGGGTGAAGACCTGAGCTTGAATATACAGAATCACAGAGACCATTCACCTACAGGAGATGGGCAGGTTGCTCCCATGAGTAGCAACTACTTCAACTGTTACAGGATTGTTCAGTTCAGTCCTAAATTCCTGCATCTATAAGGATGACAACAGTCTTCCTTGGAAAAGAGTATAGCAAGGAGGAAAGGGACATGCTGTTCTCCACATACGTAATGAAGAGGCTGAACCCAGCAAGCTCTAATTACAGCCGTAGAAGTTTAAGCTAGATGTTGAAATCTGTTCTAATCCCAAAGATGCAGAAATGTTGTGAAGACTTCATAAGTGGAGGTCTGTAAAATGAGTTAGACATACATCTGTAGGCAATGGCTTAGGAAGGCAGAGCCTGGGCTATATCTGAGGTTCCTTTTGGTTTTCATGGAGTAACAGTCATCTAATCAAGTACTGACAAAGACATTGGCTACTCACCTTCAGCTGTATGTCAGGCAGAGCCTAATGTGCATTAAATCCAGAGTTTACAAGAGCTCCAGTTCAAACCGAGAATCCTTAGCAAGGAGTTACTTCTGTCTGGAAACATGGCTACAAAGGAGAATTTCTGAAAGAAGTATCTTGCAGGTGCAGGAAAGCAGACTACTGAAGAAGCCAGAGAATGACAGACGAGGGATGTGTATCTTCTAGTGAGATAACTTGCAGGTAAATATACAAGGTAGCAAAGAAGAAAACAAACATAATGATAAAACAGGAGCAACACTTTGGGTGTGCATCTCTGGTGAAGAAGATAAAAAACAGTGACACCAAAAAGACAGTAAAAAAACATAGAAAGACAGACTAGTGGTAGGTAGGAACATACAAAGGTCATTTTTGAAAAGTCAGCTGGGAGTAATGCCTCTGACACACTTTTTCATCTGCATCCATCACCAGTCATGAGAGCTGTGTCCTTCGCCAGCACAGAGCACTGGTGCATGGAGCCCCATAATATTCTCATGGGGCTGGTGCAGAGAGAATATAAAGCAGGGCAACAAGGTCTGGACTCAGAAGTTTGGAAGAAGAAGAAAGTTATCTCTACATCAGCCAAAACCAGAGCACCATCTCATTTTATGCTGAATAAAAGGCAGCATTTGAATCCTCTTGCCTCAAGGAGAACTGACTTAGTGGAGAGAACAAAGTACAGAGAAATGTGTTAAGAGCAGAGTTATTTCATGGCAAACATAAGCTCAGGCAATGGTTGAGCCTTCCAGATACTCACAGGAGGTTGAGATGTTAATTAATTTGGGAGCATCCTGCTCAGTACAGGAACTGATAAAAAAAGCAGCGCTCCGTAAGAGGATGGTGTATGTCCCAGAAGAGGGGAGACCAGCTGGTGCTGCACCGTATAGAAGACCCTCTCTCCTCTTTTGGGAATGAGAGTGCAGAAAGGTTCACCAGAGAAGCACCTGCTTCTGACAAGAGAGATCATTGTCCACACACCAGTTCAGCCTCCAAAGGAAAGAGCCTACAGAGTGATTACAAGGAAGAGCTGAAAGTGGATTGAGTTTTGAAGCCAGGATGCAGCCCATGGGAAGGACTTATGCTGGAGAAGTTCATGGATGATTGACTCTGTGGGAAGGACCCCATGTTGGAGCAGGGAGAGAGTCTTCCCCTGAGGAGGAAGGAGCAGCAGAGACAATGTGTGATGAACACACCACAACCCCCATTCCCTGTCCCTCTGTGTCTCTTACGGGGAGGGGAAGGGGGAGATGTTTTAAGATTTGGTTTTATTTCTCATTACACAACTCTGATTTGACTGGCAATAAATTAAATTAATTTCCCCAAGTCAGGTCTGGTTTGCCCATGATGATGGCTGCTGAGTGATCCCTTCCTGTCCTTATCTCAACCTACAAGTCTTTCATTATATTTTCTCTCCCTGTGCAACTGAGGAGGACAATGATAGAGTGACTTTGGTGGGCATCTGGTGGCCAGCCAGGGTCAGTCCACCACAGACAACCATATTTTGTTATTTGGATAAAATAACAGGAAGTTACTCTTTGTAGAATGAAATATCTATGAACCTAGGATAATAATGCAATGCAGAAAAATGTGGGCATGAGATGCTAATGAGACATGAGATGATACTGGAAACTGTTGAACTGCTAATGTATTAGTGGTCAATTACTAATGATTAACCACAGTCCTTAAACAGTCCCAGCCTTGGCAATTACATGACAAAGACCCTTCTTTCCTCAGAGCTATGATGGGGAGGTGCTGGTCAGGTCAACTGGCTCTCCTTGCAGCTACTTAGCTCTCCCTCCGCAATCACCACCAAAGTGAGAAAAACCCATCTGTGACATTGCATTCACTCAAACTCAGGTATCTCAACGGAATGCCTTGAGTCCATGTGGGTTGAAAGTGTCATAAGAACATTTTTTCAGAGCTCTCAGGTTACCCATTTGTCATGTGTAAGGCTATTCTTGGACAAAGACAGTGTTTTGGTCCCAGTGTTTTCCAAAATCACTGTTTCATTAGAAACATGGGGAAGAACATTAGTTCATGGAAGGTTGCGCTTTTGAATCTTTTTTTGCTGTAGTGACAAACCAGTTTTCACCCCCAAGAAGGGGGCAAGGTCTGCCTGTTTGTTAGAGCAAGGAGGAGCAGAAGACCTGCCTGTGTGGTTCTTTGAGATATGTAGTTTACCCAGCCCAAGAGGACAAAGGAGGAGCACACAGGCTGGAGAAGGTGAGGGATCAAAGTGAGAACCCGGCAAATGAACACTTTGGGAATCAAAACCTGAAGCAGATCCTGCGTGATTAAGACCTTTGCTTCCGTAAGAGGACTTTGTGAGCACATCCAGAACAAGCTTCATTCGAATCCTTGGTCCACCCCAAAATCTCACCAACTAGGCACTTATGCAAGCATGGCTGCCCTTCCACTCACATACCATGTGTGTTGGAAGGGCATCCTTCAGGGGATAGGAAGATAGGCCTTTTCACAGTCTGGGAACCTTCACAATCACATTCACATGTATTTCCCAGTGTGATAAGAGTGGTGCTGAGGGTATGGCCTGTGACTCATTCCTGACCTTTTTTTCTGTGGCACAGCCTTAAGTGGTGCAATGTAAAAGTGTCAAATAAAAGAACAGAGCAGGGAGTGAGGCAATATTTGCATGTTCTGCCTGTCCATCTCCAGCCTTGCCAGCACCTGCATAGCAGAGGAAAAGCAAGTTTTGACTACTCCAGTACATTTTGCCTGACTAAAGACTGAGAGATATGTCCTAACACTTAATTAAAATGCAATATCAATTTGATTTGAACCACCACGTTTGATACCAAACTCAGCAACTTTATGTTGTAAACTTGAGTGGAGATAAAAAATTAATGTGTTAAATAATTTAGGCATCAGAGTCTCATGACCATAATACAAACATATTGATGTTGGCAAGAAAACATTTATTATTAATTTTACATAAGAGTTACAAAGTTCCAGGTGCATTTCCTAATTCATGCCAAACTTCGTAGATGTTCATGGTAATTAGAATTTATTTATGTGCATCAATTTACATTTATGCTGAGAAAAACAATAATTATACAGAAGAAGGAGGATTTTTCTAAGTTTTATATATACATTTGACTTTAACACGCACTCCTGATAGAGTTTTCTGTGCTGCTGCAGTAAATGAGTAGGCGTTTGCAAGAATTTAAAAGGTATTAACTAACGATTTTTGGAATTGTCATAGCAATGCCCCAGATTTCCTATAAAATCCTGAATGGATACTGACTAAAATGTTATTTTCTTCTGTGTTTGTCTTTCTTACCTAGAATGATGACCCCCATCTGCAGAATATATATAAGTGTGTATAGATATATATACTTACTGTAAGTACTCATTCACGTGTGTGATGTAGATATACATACATTCAAGAGGTTATATATGCATGTAGGATGAACAGAAATGTGTCAAACATCAAATCTGCAAGAAAGAATTTGCATATTTTTGTTGCTATTAATAATCACTTGGCGAAGGGTTGTTCTTGCGGTTTCTTCACAGTACGCAACTTTGAGCTGACTCTCATTTTCTGAATACTGCATCTTTAAGTGAAGAAATCCTTTTGCCTACTCTCATTTAAATTCAAATACAGATATTACAGTAAGTCACTGTGTTTGCTCTCTTCATGACCTGGGCCCAAATTTCCAAACAAAGATTTTTGTGCCAAAATTTTAGACCCCTAAATTTGGAGAGAAAAACATCATCATTATATTTGTTTTTCCTATTCAGCATTTTCCTGTTCTGAAATAACAGCCATGGAGGCAGAACAGACTGGCCAGTGCTGAGCTCTAGCTCTGGCAGCTGCACAGCACTGAGCAAAAGGGCTCAGAGAAGAGAGTAAGGCAGTTCTTAGGTGGCATCAAGCTGCTGGGACTGGCTCCAGCAACAGGAGCAGGCTGAGACTGCAAGGAGCCACAGCTGGACCTCCTTGAGCTTGGGTACTGCCTGAATAGTGCTGCCTTGCCACCATCACTGAGGCTGCTGTAAACTCCAGTGGAAACCTCGGATGGAAGGGGTGGAAGAGAGAGAGGTTTAACTGGAGCTGATCTCCTCAGCCCTGACCACAGCACAGCTCAGACAGCCCAGGAGAGCCGTCTATCCATATAATGCAGCTTGCGTATAATAAAACATAACTCACACATTTTTAGATTATTAGCTGCAGTATTAAAACAGGCACCTTGCTAAGAAAATAAATACAAAAAAACATAACTAGAGAGAGGAGATGGCACAATCATAGATCAACTGAAAGCAAAATCAGAACTATTCCTTTTCTTCTTCTTTTTTTTTTAATTAATGTAATTAAAGACTTCCTCAGCATGGACACAAATGGAGTTTTTAATGTGAACTTAAAAAAAAAAAAAATGGAAAGATTTAATATACCTCCAAAAAAGAAAAAGAAAAAAAGTCAGTTAAAAGATTTCCTGGGAAAAAAAAAAAAAAGATCCACAAATGGCTGGTGAAACTCCATAAAGCAGCTGGAACTTGTTAATAGTCACACTCTCTTGTGACCTGAGATGTAGGAGCCTAACCATGATTTTTTTACAGATATCCTTTAAAACCAGTGCTGGCTGATATCAGGGTGGCCTGCTGGACAAAAACTTTCTGAAGACGCAGTGGCACCTCAAGGATATCTACTCTCCTGACATTTAGGCTTCAGGAAAAAAAACCCTTTTTCTTAAAGAGAAAAGAAAAAAAAGAAACACTTAATCAGTAGCAGCAACTCAGGATTAAAAACCAACAGCACTTTTTTCCCTCTGCTCTGCACATATGGTTCCTTTGAGAGACCAGAGTTAATGAATAATAATAGTAATTTCTTCCCTAGCCATTGCTAACTTTGATACCATGCGAAAAAGATTAAATGCAAGAGAGCAGTTTTCTGCAGAGACGTGCCCAACAAACCTTCTGGATCTAAACAGCCAGAATTTTGCTGGGAATTGATAAACAGTCTAAACACCTCTGTCTTAATCACAGCCCCGAGGCAGACCCCCAGCAGAAAATACACTCAGGGTTATGCTTCCAGGCACTGAAATCGAAATCTACATTCAGATTTTGGTCACATCTTACCAGGAAAAACTGAATGTTGCATTAAACCAAGGGTTCCTCTAAATGCTGTTAACACTCATAATTCAGAGCTGTGCAGAAATAGAGGCCATGCTTCCCTGCAGGATTTTGCCCCAGTGTGTGAAGGATGAAGACCTTATTGTTGACCATCCAGTGACCTGTGTAGTTTTCTTTTACAGCTCTCCACTTCCTTCCTTGCTCAGGAAGAATATAGCACGTTCCATTCCAAACAAGCTGACCAGCATGCGAGTGCAACATGAGCTGGCTTCAGACAGGGTCCTAGCATCTTTCTTGTCATAGCTTCACACAATTACCAGGACTTACTGTATGCGTTGGAAAACACCACCAGCCCCATGAAACCTCCTGGACTAAAGCACATCCGCCTTCGGGTGCAGGTAGGGTGGGTGCAAAACTGTTTGCAGTGGCCAGTACACCAGCCCCTATGGTGATGCCAGTGCAAGGCTTGCAGACACTGTTCCTAGGCTGGAGAATCTTTGTTGAGAAGCATCATAGGGTGGCCTTTGGCAAATTTTCACTAAAGCAAATTCAGGAGTGGGACCTCATTTTCAAAAAACCCCAAAACATATCAAAATTTGGGAGTGAAAAAAATTAAACATTTGCTGCCTGAGCCATTACCTACTTGCTGGAGGTAAGGTCAGATTCTCATCATCCACCTTCAATGTGCAGCAGGATCAACACACTGTGGCAGCCAGGACACTAGAATAACCAAGTCTTTTTGTCCCCTTAACTGTGGTAGGGAAAGCTGTTTTATTTCCCTGTGCTCCCTTATTAAAGAGATCTAGTAGGAGGGGTAGTCGCTTTAACCATTTCTCCTCCCACACTTTTTTCTGTCTTCCTCTGGATTTGTACAAGACCCAGTAAGTATTAGAGCCTAAGCACAGCTGTAATAATAGAGCCCTTGGGAAAGGTGGCACTTCCATGGCTGCAGGTGTTGAAATACTCACCCTGAGATCTCTGTCTCATTAGCTGTGCTCGCTAACCTCCTTATTTTTGGAAAGGTTATTACAACACTGTGCCTCTGTGAAAAAGTCAGGCTCTGATTTGGATGCAGATCAGCCTCCCAGAAGCACCACCACGCTTGGCATAGCCCAGCTGTCAGTCTTAGCAAAAAGGCCAAGAACTGGAAAGGGATGAAGACCGACTCTACTGGGTCCTGCAAAAGGTCATTCAAGGTCAAATCAGGGTTGTAATATGGGGAAGCTCACTCTGCTGGAGTTCATCCCATGCCCATTCTTCAAGGAAAACTACAGCCTTCTGGGCCATCACTTTCCTTCACAACCACTAAATTCAGACAAACATTTTTTAAAAAAACAATCTCAGAAAAAGTTATACTAACAAACTCTAAATAGGCAAAGGTGTTAAATTATGTGTGGCCTCATTCTTGTGCTCTCCTGACAAACAAAATGTGGCCAAACAAGAATTACAAGCTATGAAGCTGTTAAACTTTCCTTGGACTCTTTATTCCATATTCCTTATGAAGGAGCTGATAGACTGGATATGTCTGCACACTGTACGTTACAAGACATGAGGAAAAGGGAGAAGAGTGATTCTCTTCTCTCTACATTCACACACACACAAACATACGTGTACACACATTGCCATTGAAATGAATGCTCCCATTCATAGGAAACACAAGTTCTGCTGGTTTATTAGGCTTGGAACCAAGTCACACCGTCTCAACCTGCCAGAGTTAAGTTGTGCATACCAGAAAAATGTCTCACCTGCAGTACCTGTCAGCCTATTTCATATTAACGTAAGCCTTATGATTTCTACTCTCCATGAACCAAATCCTGAAGGCCTTTCACAGCCCTGAAAATGGGCAGGAGGAGATTTTCTGCCTCATATTGCAGTCACTAGAACTCACCACCTCCTTAGGAGGCAGGCAGTGTTTCCCGCAGGAATGACTGCTGGCGGGAGGAGGGACATTCCTTGAGGTTCCCCTTTCAGAGATTTCTCAGAATCCCTCTCTCTGGGTGGGTTGGCATCTCCTCTGCCAGCAGGAGCAAATGGCCTATCTCCCACAGGGTCTTTAGCCAATCAATCATAGGTGGAGGGCAAGTTGCCTCTTGGCTGCCTTCTGGCCCTCAGTAGCTCTTCCCTCTGTGGTCTTCAGTGCTACTCAGCAGCAGAGGTGCTGGGAATAATCCTCTGTCTGCATCCAGGTGTCTGTGCACTGCAACAAGAGCCTCACAGTGCCCTACCAAGCTGCTCAGCCTTTGAAGGCACAGCCCCAAGTACCGCACGTTCCATTCCAAGGCAGAATTTAACGACAGCTATAATTAAAACAGTTATTAATGCAAACACATGAAGTCACAATAATAACTAAACTGTCCAACAGTGTATGAGGTGGTGTCTTGCTTCCTCTGGAAGACCAGACGTGCTCCTGTCAGAAGACAGGACAGCTGCTTCTTGTGGCTAGTACATAACCTGGAGACCTATTGTCTAAACACTTTGGGTTTGTTTCCTGTCTCACACACTGATTTTCACCCATCTACTGAATAGAAGCTCACTGGGAATAGCACAGTAGGTTGATCCTGGCTGGACACCAGGTGCCCACCAAAGCTGCTCTATCACTGCCCTACGCAACTGCACAGGGGAGAGAAAATATAACAAAAGGCTCATGGGTTGAGATAAGGACAGGGAGAGATCACTCATCAGTCACTGCTGTGGGCAAAACAGACTTGGCTTGGGGAAATTATTTCAATTTATTACCAATGAAATCAGGGTAGAGTAATGAGAAATAAAACCAAATTTTAAAAACACTTTACCTCCACCCTTCCCTTCTTCCTGGTCTTAACCTTACTTACAAGTTCTCTCCCTCCTCCCCCTAAGAAACACATAGGGATGGGGAATGGTGGTTGCGGTCAATTCATCACACGTTGTCTCTGCTGCTCCTTCCCCCTCAGGGGAGTACTCATCCCATTCTCCCCCTGCTCCACCATGGGTCCCTTCCACGGGGTGCAGTCCCTCAGGAACAGACTGCTCCAGTGTGGGTCTCTTCTATGGGGTGCAGTTCCTCAGGAGCAGACTGCTCCAACATGGGTCCCTGCAGGGTCACAAGTCCTGCCAGGCAACCTGCTCCAGCATGGGCTCCTCTCTCCACAGGGCCACAGGTCCTGCCAGAAGCCTGCTCCAGTGTGGGCTTTCTATAGGGTCACAGTTTCCTATATCTCCCAACAAAATTATCTCAGAGGAGTCAGAATAATAGTAAGTACATAGTTCACAGAGTTCTGTTTTGAACTTTTTTTTCTCTAATCAATGTAAATAATCTATGTATGCTTTGCTCCAACCGTGGGGTTTTTTTTCTGTACCATCAATACAATACTTTCCTACACCTTGATCTTTATTTCTGGCATACACAGCAAAACTTAAGCGACTCTTCGACATTACTGTTCATTTAAGGTCAAAATAACTCTACCCTTTCCCTTAGAATTTATTTCCTCAAAGAACCCCTATCAACTTCCATGGCTACTTTTCACATACTTTTTAATAACAACTTAGGAGTCATGATTCTTGAAACAGGATTTCATGCACTAGTAGTACTTCCCTTTACACTGATAATAGTGATGAGAAATTTTCTGGGGTTTGCCACTATCATTTTAATCTTAATTACTTCGTGTAGACCCTTATCCTAAGTAGTCAATTTGAAACTCATGGTCCTTAGCTCACCTCAGAACACAAAGTATGTTTTTATTAGTGTAACATGCTAAAGCTGAACTTTGCCACCTCTGTCAAATGCTTTAAAGACTGTGTCTGCATCTCCAAATCTCTTCCAGGTTCAGATTCAATTTACAAATCCTCCATTTGTAGTTGAAAAAAAAGTAAGCTGTGAATCCTCTGGAGTGTTCACAAGGCCATTTTCAGTAACAGCAATAAGTGGTTTGCAGTCGATTTCAGCTAATAAAATAGTAATAGCTAAGGCCTCCCACAACTAAAACATGAAGTCTTTTATAACCAAGGCAAAGCCACCTTCTCTATCTGAGCTTATTAACTCTCATTTCCTGTTAGCATCTACTATGCATAAACCACTGGTCTATAAGCTGTGACCACTCTCCTGAAAGAAGATTGCACCAAAACCCTTCTTAGAAGCACCTTTGGACAATATAGTTTTGCACATACCATCCTCTCAAATTAATTCGTTTTACTTCTTAGACATTTTTATTAAGGTCAGTCAATGTCATTGTATAGGAGCATTCTCTGTTTATTTATTCAGGCAGCAGTATATGGTACGATTCTCCTAATGCAATCCATCATTCCAAGAAATCTACTATTTCTTTGTCAACTGCAGTGGTTTCACTGTTACCTATATGTCTTGTCAAATAAGCTTCTCTCTCAGGTGTGTTATTTATGTTACAGAAAATTTACATTTTGCTCGTGGCACACTAACCTGGCAGTTCTGATTGTGTTCCAGGGTGCTCAGAGATTCTAGACATTCTCTTCTGACATTTCAGTTTCTTTTACCATTTTCCCAGATTAAAATATCATCTATGGTGACCCAATTCCTTCTCTACTATCAAATTTTTTTTTTGTATTTCATGATGATACAAATAGAGTGCTGTGCACAACCTAAATGGAAGTCTGAAGAAACAGGCTTTACTCAGTAAAATATGGAAAGCACACAAAGCGTGCTGTGTTTTCCCAAAGACATTCCCCTGAACCCTGCTGATACATCTAGCATATAAAAATATCTTGTATTAAACAGCTTCCCTGAAAATTATCCCCCAACAACTACTGTGACTGGATTTTGTGATTTGGGTTTGTTTTTTTTTTATTTCTTTATCCAATTCTTCAGGTCTAAGCACTCAAAAAACATTCTGTCCCTCTTTTCTTCCCTAGAGATGGAAAAAGACTGTACCCACATGTTCTTCTCCTACACGTTTTATGATTATTGGGGTTATAAAATCACCCACCTCCTCTTTTAGCCTCTTCCATAAGAGGAATGGAATTTGAATAACAAGAGGGACTGCAAGGATGCTGACTTTCTCCACTAAAGTGTGTTCTGCTCAGAAACAACTTGTTCCTTAGCTGGTGTCCTCTAACGCTTCCTCAGGTATATTGTCCTCCTGTCCTCTCCCGTGAGCACATCATCCTGGTGAGAACAAAGGCTCAACATATTATTTATTCCATAATGGATGGTCTTCTCCATAAAGTTAATACAGACTGTATCTGTCTACTTTATTTACCCTTATGTTACCTTTAGTTGCTATTAGCTTACCCTGTAAGCCTCCCCTGACTCTCCATTATCTGCTTCTTGTCAGGAGGATAACATTATTTCAATCAACGCACCATCATGTGCGCCAATATCCAATTTAAAATGAATAAATGTCTTACTTGCTTTCAGGGTGATAGTCCATTCATCTTCTGATGAATTGCTCTTATGAAGAATCCCCCAGAGCAAATGGTGCTGTCATTGATCTCCTGTATGCTGCTTCTTACAAACTATTTCACAGTGATGTAATCTATTGCATACCTTTTTCCAGTTTATGGCTTGCGTTATTTTCCACACCATCTGCAGGTCCAGATGCTGCTCTTGTAGGACTCCAATTATAACTTCCTCAAGCATCTTTCTTTGTACTATTTTGGATTATCAGCTAAGTCCCCACTTTCTTTCTGGACTGAGAAACTGGTTATTTTAATAAACTCTAACTACTTTGTGAGGAGTAAATCCTTGATGTTCCAATTATTTGTTCCAGATCCCAGTCACAACCTCTTCTGTAAATAGGGTCTTGCTCCATATAAATTGCAAAGTTTTCTCTTCAGCCACAGAGACTTTGACTGTTATGGATTTCACCTTGTTAATATACTTCCCTTAAAAAAAAAAAAAAACTAAAAAAAAAAAAAAAAAATACCCTTCTATTTCATTATTTCAGAGCAAAATACTCCTGAACATTTTCACAGTTAATTTTGACTGCCTAAGTAACTGGAAACCAAAGAAACCTCTCAGGACTTCAGTACCACCTATTTGCAGACAGAGCTATTATTTTCTGTTTTCCCTTTTGAAAGCAGATAAAGAGTATGGGGTCATTCACATCTTCTACTGTTATCTTCCTCACATCCAGAGTTTTCCCTGCAGAGAAACTTTTCATTGCTTCATTCTTCCACTCGAGACAATTTCTTCCTTCTTTTTTATTCCTAGCATGATCGGTTACCTCCTCTTGTACACAAATTAGTTAATTTGTGTACAAGAAATTGACCTAGTATTTTGCCCATTTCCCATCACTGTGTATCTATGCCAGCTCTGCGGCCCTTAACCAGACCAATCGTCCAGGATCCTTAACCTGTAAGGGCTGCAGACCCAATCCCACACCCCGTGGCTTGCTAGCACAATGGTTCACAAGTGCCATGCTGATAAGGATGACACCTTGAAGGAGTTTTTAAAGCAATAGAGGTTGCTTTGCTGTCTGGAGGAATTATAGAGCCTGAAGCCATATTAACTGTTAAACAGATTTCTCTCTCAGATACTAAGGTTTCTCATGGTCACTGAATCTGTCTTCTGTCCAAAGCCCACAGAATAAATATCCTGAATGCAGAAGCACTCCTTGAAGGTCAGTTTTCCTACAGTGGAAGATACTTCTCTTGTTTCTAATCCCCAGAAGAACTAGGACTAGGGCAATTCCTCTCATCATTTCCTAGGTGTCTAAGCCACATAGCACAAGTTCAGTAAATCTAGCAGTTGTTGGAAGGACTGGACTTGTTAAACATGCAGGGCACAGATGGCCTGCACACATCCAGTAAATCTGTTGTTCTCAAGATGCACAGGTCTTAGCAGATCTGGTCCAAGATCAGTGGTACAGTAATAAATAAAAAAAGCAAAGAAACTCACACCTTCAGTATAAAAGAGAAGCAGGCAAATACCATAACAGATACATCAAGGTGGGAAATATTTTCCTCTGCTTGTCCTTAGCTACATCTTTATTATACCCTCCATGGAAATCCCAGGCTTGCTGCTTCTAAGACTCTCTCATCCATGCTCAGTATGACAGATCTCTGAATATGATGAGCAAGGCTTAAACTACACTCTAGGCCCAAGCACATTGTCAAATGTCTGAAAATCCATTATAAATAAAGGCAGTCTTTGAATTCCATGTGGTTAGAATTGCCAGAAGACAGAAGGGCATCATCTGGAAAACCTAACAAAACACAGCCTTAAGCAGAGCCAGAAGAAAGGGGGGGTGGGGGGATAAATAAAAAATTACTGAAAGTTACATCTGCTTTTTTTTTTTTATGCTGAAAGGCAGAGAATGTGTTGTTCACCTCAGTGATATGCCAGGTGATAATAAAAGATCTTCTATATGAACATCATGCATAGGCACATCTGAAAATTCATGAAAAACCTGAAGCTGCTGCAAGAGCTCACCCAGTGAGTAATGTTGCAAGCTGTTGTTTCTTTGTCTCCCGACCACATAAACAAAGTTGTTTCTGTAGATAAACATACATCATCAGGCCATGAGCTCCTGCCAGAAGGTAGGACATAATATCAGATTTTGTTAAGGCATTTAGCAAGCCAAAGCTGAATCTGAGGTTAGACCAGGATAGTAACACCTTTATGGAAAGACCCAATGAATTAATATCATCGTAATAATTCCTTCCAGGTTCTCAGAAAACCATGTTTTGGCTAAAATCCTTACAGTGCAGCAACAACATGCTATAGGACAGTGCAAAAATTTATAGAAAAGTTTTCATCTTCTATTTTCACAATTCATGGCTTTTAAAATAACTGCTACTACAGTTTTGGTCTCCCCACTGTGTAAATTCAGTGGGATTTACACATAAATTCTGGTCTATACTCTGTTTATGGAATATTCAAATCTTTCAGGGAAATAAACTATCCTCTGACATAGCCAAACTTTCCTTCTCCAAATTCCATGTTCTCATAATCTCTGCAGAGCAACAGATTCCAAGAGAAGTGCTGCTATTACAGACCCATGTGAGGCCAACCTTCACTCAGACTCAGGGCTCTGGAAGCACTTTTCTTAATCCAAAACAAGAAGCCAGATTAAATTTTTCCTCCCAACCCTGAGCAAATCCATCACTTTAAACCCTCACATCTTAAAAATATTAACGGATTTTTTCCCTTTTGATTTTGGCAAGATTCTCCTGAGTCAGTGAGAAAGCTTATTGTTTCAAGTTGGACCTGCGTAGGTCATTGTGTCCTTAACAAAACCAAGAGAGAGTGGTTTTACTGACATCATTCAAGGTACATAGTGGTTACAACAGCTGAAGATATAACTGTATATTTAGCACCATTTCAATCATAAAAACTTGCTCACAATCTTATTTCTTTTTTTAACTCGAAAAGTTTACTGGCTGCTCACACGTGCGCAATTGCAAAATGACTGAACAAATCTTCCAAATGTCAGTTTTCTTTTCAAAACATATTTGTCATGAAACTGAGATGACACACAATTTTTACTGCCAATGGACTATTTTAAAGAAAATGTGACTGAGTGAAAACAGGATTACTGCAGAGATTTTCTAATCTACTAGAAGCAGTTCAAATACAAGAATAATTTGTGTTCCTTTCTTGATTATTAGGAAAGCTTCCAAAGAGTTTGGAGCTAAACTCTAGAGACACCAAAAATTAAGTTTATAGTTTTCCAAAAATGAAGCTTATAGTTTTGTCAATTGCTTTGACTCTGAAAGTTTTCTCAGAGTTTGCCTTTAAAAGAATTTTTGAAAGACTAGACTTCGAACTACGTGGTATGGGAAGCCCTGTGAAAGGAAAGGGAGTCCTTAGATTACTACCATTCTTCTTACTAACTTTAGAGGAGAACGGAAGTTCAGCAATTTAGAAATAATGACACTGTTATCATTTAATCCTTCTGTTTCCATAATGCAATATCCTCAACAACATGATCTGGGGTCCATTCTTCTAAAAATACCTAAAAGTTACAAATTATTCCTGACTGTCAAAGTTGGTAATTGTAATATATAGAGAACACTGACTAGAGAAAAGTCCTGTGGTCAAACTCACATAGAGAGATAAGTACCTGCACAGCTCATTGAACAACCCTCCCTCAGATGAGCCTGAATTCCTGGGGCTGATTATGATCAATACCAAGTACTTTCCCTACCCTAGCTGGTGTTCTTAAAGAAAACTGGATACTGTGTCTGCCTATAGCTTTCACTCAAGAAAGTATTTAAAGAATTGAGGGTTCCTAAGAAATTTCTAATTAAATACACTAGATTAAGAGGTCTACAGCATTACCGCTTCATTTGGACACCCATCAACATTTTGTAATCCTAAACACATTACCTTGATCAGCAATGTGAAATGTGAATGAACTAGAGCATTGACAAGGTTGAGCACCAAGAGAGAGGGTAAAGCAGATAAAGAGAAGGGATGGTGAGAAAAAAAGCTTGCTGAAAAGAGATTTGAAAGAAGAAATAGAATTACACTTCCTAATGTTGACAAATAAGATAAATGAACATCAGCATTGAAAGTTTTATTATCTTTAAGGCTTGGAAAGAAGAATTTCTATCAGGAGGGAAAAGCTGTCCTGTTCTCAGATCAGGTTACCTTAAAATTCAAAATATACGACATAACAAGGAAAGATAATCAGCCTTCCAGTACTGAAACAATACCTGGAAAAAATAGTATTAGGTCTCTGTTCTGCTCTCAGTGTTGGGATTTTTTTTTCTGAACATCACAACAGACGTGTTAGCTCCAGGAAGAGAGTAGTAGTCTTAATGAGGCTAGGCCATAGACCATGCCATGTGCTGGAATGAGAGAGACATATGGCAGACCTGAGGACCACAGGTGGACTTTTGCCTCCATTGGCTAAATTGTCTCTCCTTGAGTCACATCACATTCATAACCCAGTTAGTAAAGAGTCAAAATCCAGCCCTAAAGCAGGATGCAAGGTAACAAGTTGTGTTAGTGAACATGTTGGTGTTCTGCAGCTGGCAATCTGACCTAGAAAAAGAGATTTCAGAAGCTCACAGTCTCCAATTCACAACTGCTGCAGAAAGTTCCAGCTAAGCCCCAGGTTTATGAAAGGGATACCCAGCTCACCAACCTTGCTAGACAATTCGTTCAACTTTGCTCCTTCCTTATTCATGGCAAGTGAACAGGGAATGGTCCTCAAGCAACAGGATTCTTATAAGCATTAGCCATTTTTCTGATCATTGTAGTCTACCCTCACTCACCTACTTTCCTGGACCCCTGCGAGGCATGTACGGTTTTCCTTGAGGCATATACAGGGTTTACCAGAGCCTTAGCAGCCCAACAATTCTGGGAAGCATCAGCCAATTACTCTCGTGTAGTAAAAAAGATTACCAAGAGGTGCCACCTCAAGTGCTCCTGTACAGTGGATTCCATTATGATGGAAGACAAGATGCAGCCTGAGGTCTCATCTGCCAGTAGAAGAAGATACTCGGCTCATCTGATCAGAAGAGAAAAGCAGTATTGGTTTATGACATATGGAAAAAACTAAAGGCAGGAAAAGTATGATTTAATGAAAAGTGATTTCATGAGTGCCCACTACAGATGCACTCAGCTGCATCACATAAATCGTAAGGAAAGGCTCTGGATTTTTGTGCTTTATTTTGTTTTAGGTTTTTTTCTCAGCCTGCTGGATCTATCAGTGCAGGTTTTTGCTGCCTCAGAGATTTACATTTATGCTTAATATGGGGGGGGTCTTTCTTATAGGAATTGAATTCCTATAAATGTATAAAATAACTTTTCTTTCTAGTACCAGTGTCCTCTTGTGTCTATCAGGAGTATGACAGATGCTTCATTGCTGGCCTTATCAGCTTCAGGAGGTGGAATTTTCACCTTCAGAGGGTTACATCTATTTCTGATTTAAGGCATCTCTGTTACAGAAAACAGTGCAGTCTGACATTTATGCCATTTTGAGGAACCAAATCATATTTCAGCTGCATATATGCTGATCTGTTGACCTTGAGGTATTATTTCCAAAAGTCACTGTTTTGTGTATGACCTTCAGACATATGCTTTTCACTGTAGGAGACTGATGTGAGGAGTATGACAATCAGCCATTGTTTTGTCAGTGTCCTACCATCACAGCTGTCCCCCTGTACAGCATGAGAGCATCATCAATCATACCCACAGTGGGCATACTGTAAGAGTTAGTCACAACCACTACCTCAGATAGTCACAGTTTTTGAAAACCCCACAAATTGCTTTACAGCTCATACATTTCCATATTGTCTGGCAGCATGCTTAGTGACCCAAAGAGATTAAGGATTTGATGTGGTCTCTCAGGATACTGTTTTATCTCTCTGTTGGTTTCCTCACATGTAAAATGTGTTGTATTTCCTACTGAAGGATATTGCTGTGATTAGTTTAAATGTTTGTGAAACATTTTGAAGTTGAAACGTTTGGAGTAGTAGTTTCTGACTCAAGCTTAAGCAGATGTGAGAGCATGGAGAAGTTATGTTGTAGCTCCAAGCAGCAACTAAGAATCACTACAGCAGGAAGGAGAGGCACAGACATACAGTGAGAAAACAGGTCCCTGAACATAGGTTCAAGTAACAGCTAGAAATATATTTTTATGACATTTGGAATCACTTTGGTGCATTGACTGCAAATATTCATGCTTTTTAAAAGAGACTTTTTCCAAAAGCATTTATTAATATAAACATCCAAATAAGAACAAATTATTATCAGTATTCACAAGATAAGCTATTTGTTTTACTTATTAAAGTATCTATGCTGTTGGAAAACATCAGATACAAAATAAGAAGGAATACCACTCAATTTGTTAGATTAATCTTATACTATATGTCGTAGTCAATGTGACCAAATTCCAGGAATTAGTCATGGCTCAGGAATTAGTGACTCTGGAGAGGAATTTTGTTCAAAATATAGATACCTAAACTTAGGTGTTAACAATGTAGATGCCTACAAAAGAATAAGGTGTCAGTCTACTCAATGGGAAGATCCATGGTTCAGTCAGCTGCCATTTCAGACACTCTAGTATACCCTTCAGGCTGCCAGTTTCCTTTCCAGAAGGCCCCTCATACATATTACATCAAAACAGCTGTCTTCACTTTGAGATCTCGGGCAACACAGAACATGTCCCCTTTGTAAATGAGTCAGTTCCTAAGCATCTGCTCTACACTCCACTGACTGAATTAACTAGACCTCCATCCCCTTTAGTAGGAGTTTTGGGCACTGAACTAGCTCTATCCCACTCCAAGCTGTATAACCAGTCCCTGGGGATGAAGTATGCTATTGTTTACATAAATCAGCATTCCCAAACTGTGGTCATTTGACCTTTGTTAAAAAACTAATGGAATATTCATACCATCACAGTTCTTGTGAGCTACAAGCCATCCCATTCACTTTAAAAGTTTTTTAATCAATTGCTCTGAAGAACCCTTTCGATGTCCTTAGAGGAACTGTGTGACATAGGGAAAGTGCAGGGGACACAGTAGGCACTGCTGGGAACTGCTCAACAGTGTCTTCCTCTAGAAGAAGCATAGACCTTATTTTTGGACTAAGAATTTGCTTGTTAGGTGGCTAATGCTACCTGAAATGCATTGTAGCTGAGATGAGCAGAACTTCACCACCAGCACAAATGGGAAAGGAAGGGTGAGACGAGAAGTGGTGAGGGAAATCAATGGGAATTACTAATGATTTCTATCCAAACTTGTGCTCAGCAGAGGTAAGTGGTCATACTATTTAGGACAGCAGGAAAATCTGGAGGAAAACAGGTGGAAAAAAAAGACCACAGAGGCTTGCTGTGCAAGAAGGAGATGAGGTGATGATTTTTTTCTCCTCAGATAACTTTTTCTAGATTTATGAACACCAAGAAGGAATAAGACAGTGAAGTACTATTCCAGCCTCAATGAAAGTATAATTCTTACATCAAGTGTAACCCACTCATTCCTCTAGGAAAAGGCCATATTTTGCAGCTGGGTCTCAGACAATGTCAAAGGATGTGAAAAATCACATGAAGCCAGACAGATTCTGACTGAGTACCTGCCTGAGAAAGCCCTAGAATGAGAGCTACTCAAGGAAGTGATATAGAATAAAAAGCATTTGTTAAATTTGCCTGAGATGTCATATTATGAATAATTACAATGTCCTGGGTTCAGCAGTAGCAGTCATTTTTCTCCTTCTTGGTAGCTGGTGCAGTGCTGTGTTTTGACTTTTGGCTCAGGAACAGAGCTGATAACAATGATATTTTGGTTTGGCCAAGGACTTTGTGAGCCTCATGCTCTGCCAGGGAGGAGGGGAAGCCGGGAGGAAGCAGAGACAGGACACCTGACCCAAACTGACCAAAGAGGTATTCCATACTACAGCACGTCATGCCCAGGATGCAACTGGGAGTTACCCGGAAGGGCTGGGAGTCTGCGGGGTTGGAGGAAGGATCGGTCACAGTTTGGTCAGGCTGGGGGGGGGAGCTATCAGTTGGCTGGTGATGAGGTGATGTATTCTCTTCCCTTGTTATTTCCTTTATCATTGTTATTATTGGTGGTAGCAGTAGTGATTTGTGTTATACCTTAGTTACTAAACTGTTCTTATCTCAATCCATGGGAGTTGCATTCTTTTTGATTCTCCTCTCCATCCCTCCAGGAGTAGGGGGAGGGAAAGAAGGGGGAGAGTGAGTGAACGAGTTACCTGACTGGGTTTAAAACACGACATACAATAACAAAGAAAGATCATCTTTTTGCTTCAATCTCATCTGCTTGGGGGAGGATTTGTTAGCTCAAACACTAGACCTAGGATAGGTCCCACGCTATCACACATTTTAGTAGGATGTTAGAAATCTCCAAGAGCAACAGCATTGCATGGGAGCTGCTGATAGCTCCTCAAATGCATAGATTATTCTATTTTTGATGATATGCATATGTCAATCTCAGAGCAAAATTGAGCCCTTAGGGCAAAATTCTCCTCTCAGATCCACACATCAATGGGAGTTTCCTTCATGCAGGAAGAACAGACTATTGGAGTTGAGAGCTGCTGTGTAGGTCAGGATGGAAAATTTTGTCTGTAGTGTTTATTTTTGAAATAGTAAATTTAAAATATAAATGCAATTTTCTGTCATAACAAAACATTTGAACAAAATCTAAATCTGCCCTACCAGCATCACAGACAGACATACCATGTTCACAAATATAAACAAATATTTAGCTCAGGGGTTTTGCAGTGAAAGAGGAGGCAAAATTATGTCTTCAGAAAAACAGAATATATTAAATTCTTCCTCTACAATGGTGAATCCCTTCAGATGAAAACACTGTTTATTATAGCAGACTCACTGGGGACAAGGTGCTTGAAGAATCAGTTTTGTGTAATCCTTCATGAGGTGAGAAATCACATTCCTAGTGCCTTCAGGCCTTTACAGACTGTCTGGGCACACATGTAAAGAAGAATATCCTCATTCCACCACACTCATCGTAAAGCATGTCCAGCATATAAAATGGAATTCCATTTTACAGAGAGGATGACAAACAGGAAGGATGATGAATCTAGAGAAGCCACTCAGGAGCTCTAGTACAACTTTCACAGACCTGCACAAGCCAATTTTGTACACAAATTTGAGGTTAAACCTAATAAAATGTACATGTACAAAGAAAGTAGCCAGTCAAGGATTTAGCTTTGGAATTGCTGCCAAAGTCTCTATTTGAGCCAGATCTGTGCTCACTTTACTTTTCTTTGCATGCTTCTTTAATGATAAAATTAACCCCTTCATGGTGAAATGGTACAGAACCTATACCTCCTTTTAATCTGCAGTTCTCCCTAATTGCTAATTTGAAAATTAGCAGTTACTGAAATAATGTTTTGTCGTGTTTTAAACCCAGTCAGGCAACTCGTTCACTCACTCCCCCCCTTCTTTCCCTCCCCATACTCCTGGAGGGACGGAGAGGAGAATCAAAAAGAATGCAACTCCCATGGGTTGAGATAAGAACAGTTTAGTAACTAAGGTATAACGCAAATCATTACTGCTACTACCAATAATAATAATGATAAAGGAAATAACAAGGGAAGAGAATACAACACCTCACCACCAGCCAACCGATAGCTCGCCACCCCAGCCCAACCAAACTCTGACCAATACTTCCTCCAACCCCGCAGTCTCCCAGCCCTTCCGGCTAACTCCCTGTTACATCCCAGGCGTGACGTGCTGTGGTATGGAATACCCTTTGGTCAGTTTGGGTCAGGTGTCCTGTCTCTGCTTCCTCCCGGCTTCCCCTCCTCCCTGGCAGAGCATGAGGCTCACAAAGTCCTTGGCCAAACCAAAATATCATTGTTATCAGCTCTGTTCCTGAGCCAAAAGTCAAAACACTGCACTGCACCAGCTACCAAGAAGGAGAAAAATGACTGCTACTTCTGAACCCAGGACATGTTTAAAAGAGTAAATTGATGTGTATATCCTATACTGATCCTCTGGATAGGTATGAATTTCACCTGAAAATTCCAGGCTGCTGATGTCAGGTTTTAATGCTGGTGGTCCGATTTAGCATTTTCTTTCTCTTTTGCTTCTGCTATTTAGCTTCTTTCAACATCTTCTTTCTCGAAAACTTCTGTAGTCATCAGTCATTATTGAGATCATTAGCACGCAGCCTGGGCTCTTTATAACTACTATAAGCAAAGACATAAAGTGCTTTCTCATGTTTCTTACTGCAGTTTCAGAAGCAGCTGATATTGCAAGAGGGTGAAGGGATTTACAGTTTCAGATAGATATGGTACAAGCAAAGCAGCAGCCAAGGACAATACCTAAGATTTTGGAAAGATGGCACTATTTTGAATTATTAACAAGAAACAATCTAAATTAGAAACTCCACTAATGTGCCTGTAGGAACCACATATCCCTAACACAAATGCTTATGAATTAGGTAAGCATTTAAGTACTAGTTAATAAATATTCAGCTATAAACCATTCTGCCTGTGGACATGTAGTTAGAGATATTTGTTATCCTGCTGGAGACACTATGAATATAAAATGGTAACAAGGACAGCTATAAAAAGTTTGAATCCTATTTCCACTTGAGAAACTTCAAACTTTGTTTTTGTTAGTGGCTCTCTAGGAAATATTTCTCAGGCAGCTTTTTAACTATAACCTGAGAAAAGTATTTAATTGCATGAAAAATCACTGTTGAGTATCAAAATTAACTTAATGCTCATTAGTTCGACTATGGCAGTATTTCTTAACTTGACTTGTAAAATTTGTGCAATTAATTATTGAAAAGCCATTATTGAAATAACTTATTTTCTAACATGGCTGCTTATGTGTCCAAAGATGAAATACAGCATGTATCTGTTGCCATAGCTACAGTTAGTTTCTGAGATAAACTTATTTATTCCTATGCTCACATGCAAAAGGCAAATGCCATCATTTCCAGTCATATGTATTATAGGTACAACAGTCCACTTAAATAACAATCTTATTAATGATAAAAACCTAACTTACCTCAAAACGCAGACATTTCAGTGACACAAGAGATGGTAGTTCGCAAAGTTTATAAACACAATATGGCATGTACATATACAATCTTTAAACAATTGACCTTTCTGGGACTCCTGTCAATGTATAAAACAAGAGGAGGAGGAGTTTCACTAACAAGATGTAGGGGACAAGGAAAGCTTCAAGTAAAAGGCAAGTTCCCCAAAGTGTGTTCGTTATACCTGTTAGGCTGTAGTCCTGTGATCTCTGGAGGCTTGAAAAAGAACCTTCCAGGGCTGGGTGGAATTTTATATTATGAACTGGGAAGTCTCTTTTAACCTTGTCCTCCTGCAGCACAGAGAGTTTGTGTCATTTTCAAATGTCTCAGATATGATTTCCAAAAGTAACATTCAGTTCAAGGAACTTAGGAGACTGTCCCTGTGGGTCAGCCTTGCCATACCCATGCTAAGGTTGTCTCATGCAACAGTCCTGAAGAAAACAGGCTGTTGCAAAGAAAACATACTTCCAGCAGTAAGGGGGAAACTAAATTTCCAGAGCTTGCTTCTCTGTCAACCACTACATGCTCAAAGCAGGTGGGTAACGGCCAAAATAAAATGACATCCAAGAAGAGAAGCCACAAATGCACATACAAGTGAGCAGAAAAAGCATCATACAAGTTTCATCCAAGTCCACTTCTGACTATGGTCAGGGAGAAAACAGAGGTATCAACAAATGCAACTCACACCAAAAACCAAAACACCAAATGCAACTCACACCAAAAAGAGGATGTAATCAGCAGTTATCTTGCACCTTCAACAGAATCACACTGAAGTATGCAAGCACTACTCAGCCTTCATGGTGTTGTAAAAAATGTGTGGATATTCTAAACATTTGCTTTCTTTTTTAAGAAGAACCTTTCCTCAAAGCATCAACCCAGAGCAAAAGCAGGCCATATCAATCCCCAAAAGCCTACGTATACAGATGTGACTCACAGCATACTTTAAGGGACAAACAACTGGAATTATCTTGGACCACTTCAGAAAGCAGATCATGAAGGAAATATTTTTACAACAGCCTCCACTGTACACTAGAAGGTTTTCAGAGTAATTGTTCTTTACTGACCAATAGAAACATCAAGAGAGATGTGGTTTTATGTAGATAAGTCTGGAGCCACTCAAGGCTTTCAATACTGAAACCAACTTGTTCATTATCACCAGAAAACAAACAAGCAGTCACTGTTAAGCACAGAATGATGGCTACCAGCAAGATACTCCAACTTCTGAGTCAAGGTAAGACATAGCTCTATTTGCAATACATTATGATATTCTACAATAGTTTACAGATCCTTGCTAGCATTGCTTTTCCTTCATGTAAGCATAAAGATCTAAGATCAAGAAGATATGACTTGCTAGGTCCTATAAACTTCACAGGTTACAATCCACATGACAGGCTGAGACTAGATTGGTTTGTGACCTAGCTCTGTTGTGGTGCATGATAACAGTACGGCTGTTACTCTTTCAAAATTCAGTGTTGGTCTATCAGTGAGGTACTTCTATTGTCATTTTTCAAAAATCTGTGAACACTTGTGAAATCTGGGTTTAGCCTATTAATAGAAAGACCACTACAGATTACAGTTACCAAGCAAGACTGGATGTGGAACAAGCATCCAGATAAAAAGAATAAAGGAACTCCAAGCAGCTAAGAAAGTGGATAAATTAAAGCAGTTGAAACAATCTGAGAGAAGCTATCACTCACCAAGGAAAGCTATGCCTTTCTGCAACAGCAAAAGTCATTTGGTCCAAGGTAAAGTGAATGAGGCTCAGAAAGAGACATTCACAGTCATAGCACTGAGAACCTGATTTTCTCAGTTCCCGAGACATATATGGTTTTGATAAAAGGCTAGAACTTGAATATTTAAGATAAAGGAGATAAGCGATTTGAACTCAGCAGCATCTTCTCACTTATTTTCTGCCTTTTTTTTTTTCCGTCAAAATTACTCCAAGCTTCACAGTATCATCTAGTGTATCATTTATTCAGGAAGAGTATTCATGGCAAAAAAATCTTTCTTCTGCTTCTCCATGAACAAAACACTGAACTTGAAGAAAAGGTATTAAACACCATTCAAGGCCTAGACATGCTTTATTTCCAAATGGAACATTTCCAAATGCTCCATATCCAATCCATTAGCAACAAGGATGAAGGGTTCCTAGAGCACAACATCCTGGTTCAAACCCTGGCTCCCATGACAACCCCAAGCGGGACTTTCCAAAGCCATGGGCACCTATTTATATTAGAAATTTATCTCTGCCTACCACTGGTCAGCAAAAGCTATGTGTCCCTGTAAGAGTGCAAGTCTCAAACACTAAAGAAAAAATACATGAGGCCCAGAAATAAAAGGCCCAGGAAATCAGACTCTGTCCTCATTCTACCACACTGAGAAGCAGTTCAGAATTTTATCAACACTACAGCTTTCCCTTTATAGCAAAGTTAGTAACTACAGGAGGAGCAGTAGCAATCTCTCTATATTAATAATGGCTGGCACCACCTGCAAAATTTTTGTCATGACCAATAGGCCTACAGCCCTGATACACAGAAAATTCCGTTCATCCGCAAGTATTCACATACATGTTCGTAGACGGCAAAAATTATATAAACTAAATTAAATTAGTCCTTGAAGAAAGACCTCATTCGTCATCCAGTGATAAAACTTTCATCTCACCCTTTAATGATAGGTTAGAGCTTGTGCATGTCCTAATGAAACTACTTCAGATGTGGCCAGCTTCTGCATCTTCCAGCTGTTTCCCTTGGTTTGAGCCAGCTTAGATTCTGCTTGCAGCCTTGAGCTTTCTACAGTCTGAACAGTTATATATCCAGCAACAGCAGCACCGGATCAAAAGTGATGATGGAGAACACAGTATATGGGGTGCAATAGGATACATCTGGATAGGATGAAAACAAAAGGGGACTGGGACTGTTTTTCCCAATTCAAAATATCATTTGGCCTAAGATGAAGGCACAGACTGTTGGCTGCAGTTAATACCTGCGAGCGTTCCTCTACTATTAAGACTCACACTGCACTGAAAGGTTATGTGAGCTGCAAGCCTACTTCTTACTGATCCCTAATAAGAAGAGCCCCCTAAACTCTTTTCCCTCAACCATCCCTAATATCAGAGGGCTTCAATGCCCATAAAATTGAGTTTTGTTGTTTGGTTGGGGTTTTTTTTACACAAGACCCCAGCTTTATTCAGTGCACAGTGTTCAGTAAATAAAGCAGCTGCTCAATATTTCACTTTATCCTCATGCTTTATTTACTGCACATCCTCTGAACATTGCATTGAATACAGAGTTACTTGTTGCCTCATGGGTTTTGTGCTGATGCATGCAAATCTAGTGTATCAGTGTGCTATAAAGATTAATGAATTTATGGTCATAGTCCCTCTGTGTACACACTAGGAGAGTGACATTCCTATGTACACATTAGGAGAGTGTCATTAAACCCATTTTATAGATTGAAGCAGAAAGACACAATGACCTGCTGAATGTAAGACTGTAAGTCAATGGCATATTGCATGAATCTACATCACTGTGTAATGTGATCTGCTTCCTCCAAGTCCCAAACCTACATAGCTTGTGTCAATTAAACTTGTGACAATCAACACTGAGCATTCTGTACATCAACTCCTGGTCTTCTGACTTTAATCCCCAGAAAACAGAAAGCACACAGTTGGTGATATCCTGGATATGTCTTACCTCCTTCAATGTATCATCTTGAAAGTCAGTAGCAGGCCACATTTGCTTCTCCTACATGATCATTTACTGTGCCAATGATGAAGCCATTTTTTCCCCTCATTGCCTACATACAGACACCTACCGGTATCTCATGCAGGTGAGGAATATTCTTAGAAAATGGCTTCATTCTCTTCACAGTCCAAATTTGCTCCTCGAGCATGGTTTACCTCATGCAGCAACTTAAACAGAGGTCCTGTGTTAAGAATGTAAGTGATAATGTCAGATGGAATCATATGAGATTGCTTCATTAAAAACCCTAAGGTTATGTATGTGGCAATTTAAATTCTGTCATTTTTTGAGGGATTTGTTTATTAGTGTTTAAATGTATATGTACATCTATATCGCTCTTCTAAAGAAGTCTTTTTGCAACCAGGAAGAGAGGAAAATTGGAAACTTCATGAAATCTAGGAACTTTGTGGTGCACAGCTGACATATTTAGGAAATATTCAAATGCTATTGCATTAAGTCCCACCTAGGGAAAACACTAAGATAATTCTTTTTCCCAGGAATCTGTAGAAAACCAATTTGTGCTTTAGTTGACTATAATATCAGAAAACACAGTAGGGAAACCAGTTAGAACAGAAATCATAGCAGAAATGTCATTTGCCTCCTATGCTATCAAAGTGTATTCAGCTACAGTCAACCCAATCCAAGAGGTCCATGTCTAGCACGTTCTGCAAAGTATACCTCCAGGACCAAGAGCTCTACCTTTTCAGCTACTCCATCTATTCAGGCAAAGGAAGTCAGGGAAACCCAGACTGTAAAGTTCTTTGTGAATCTACTAGTCACTGAGTCATTGTGTAAACAGAAATCTCCCCCCTCTGAAGAAAACAAAGTAACGGAACTGCTGTCATTTAGGCAGTGAAGGACACAAGAAGGAAGAACATGGAAGATACCTGCCATGGAATTGGACATGTCTGTCTACTGAGAAGGTGGCTACATTTGGGCTAGTCTGGTTCTAAGACAAACCTTAATATACTCACTAGAGATGTATCTGCTAAAAGTGTCTCCTTACTTCCACTGAAAAGTTGTGATGTAGACTTCTGATTGTAAACATCTGAAGATGAAACAGATGCCTGGTTTTCGTAACTCAGTCAGGCTGAGAGCAAGCCACCCAGCCACAGAGACCTGTCAGGTGCCAGGCACACACAAAAGTAGAACATGAGGTTCATGGAGAAATTTAATGTGTGGAACTAGGGGACCTGCAGCCCTCAGGCTTCAGTAGAGTTTGAGAAGTGGCCAAGGGTCCTGTGTTAAGGTTTTGGAAATAAGTGCTTAAATTCCTCTGAAGTCTAACTTTAGAGTGAGGCATTAAGACCCTTTTTTGGATACAGCTTTCTGACCCTGTAGTTTTATAGCCCCTTGGTAGCAATTATAAACCAGCAATTAAACGTAAGAGTAGGATCACTACCCTTAATCATATTGGTAATGAAGTCTGAGTATTTGATTTGAGGAAATGAAATGATATACAATTCCTTTTGTTCTGTTGTCCAATCTCTAGTCATTTGCATGCGGTCCTTGAACGCAAATCTGTCTTTCTGTGGTGGCTTCTGCAGGCTTGAGTATACAGATCTCTGTCCAACTTTAACTGAACTTTTGGATATGCAAGCAACATAGAACTGAACCACACATTACTGGTAAAATTTCCACAGTTCACAGGTATTCACACCTGTTTTGTTTCCTGTGTAGCACCTTATGATTTTCTTTTCACATGTTTGCAGCTCAAAAAATAGCAGTCTAAGAGAGAAGCTACTCAGGAAAGAAATAAAAAATTTACTGACAATTCATGAGGAAGGTATTATTGTGTTTATTCTTATCCAATTCAATTCAGATCCTACAGAGAGAACTAGAGACAGTTCTGCAGCCAAAAATGCTGATGGCAATAGGGTCAAAGTGTAATTTTGAAGGAATTAAAAATAAATTTTCAAGCAAAAAAGAATAAAAATATACCCAAAGACAAAAGAGAGTAAACCTCCCTCAGAGCTGTTAATGATTTCAAAAATCAAGAGAACAAGTAGCCATTGGAAAAACATGTTAATTAACAAAAATGAAGAGGGGAAAAAACCCTCTTCCAAACAACCAAATTGCCAAAAGAACTTATCTCTCTTTTCAACATCTGAACTGAATATGAATAGGCAAAAAATCAGTGTCAAAACATAATTATTTAAAGATTGCTATTAGATGGTCTTCTGGTGAAACTAAGCTTTCAGCACACACTTTATATTTTTTCTGATTGCTCTTACAGTACATGACACTGACAACCATTCATTGCCCACATATCTTTAAGAGACAGAAAGGAAGGATTAATTTTCTTATAATAGCCTGTCTCTTACATAGCTTATGACAGGAAAAACAGGATGTCAGTTTGTGGTGTTGGTTTAGAGAGAAACAGTAACCCTGATGTGGGAATATTCTACCAAATGCTTTCCAGTTATGTTCCAGGTCAGAGCTCCAATAGATGTATATACTTGCAGAAAATGCAAGGGCAGAAAAGCTACAAACAGGTTTTGAGTTCAGCTTAGACAGCTTAGACAGCCAACTGCAGACGAGAAAGAAAAAAAGACATGCTGGGAGGACTTGGGGTAAGAGCTGGGATATGGAACTACCCATTTTGTAATGCTAATGAAGTTTGAATGCTACATACATGTTGGACAAACTGGCTTTCAAACAAGACAAGCCTAACCTAACAGCTGTGATGAGTTCGGAAGTTTAGGACCTGCTGCACAGACTGTAAACTAGCAGAAAGACTTCCACCAGCCCAGTTTGCTTTGGTGCTATCGATGAAACAACACAGTGCACGGGAGCATGAGGACTCCCTGGGTATCCTTTTCAACATCAGAATGCTGGATTACAACTAGAAAGAATAAAACTATAGGAGACAATTACATCTAATGTACCAACAAACAGGGACGTTGGAAAATCTCCTTAATCACCTGGAAATAAAAGCCTGATCTAGTGCCTCTCCTATTGATTTGAACAGACAACAGATTGGGGCCATCAAGTACAATTCCTAGAATGGTCCGCTATGAGGACTCCTTTATTTCTCCTGACACGACAAAAAAATTATCAATCCTTTAAAAATATAACAGGATACCAAACAAACAATATATATATATATGTATACATATATATATATACTGATAGATAGGATGTAAAAGAAGCTATACCTTGTTTTGTAAAACTTACACAGAAACCAAAGACAGATCTGTAAGTGGCATGGCTTCAGAGTAAGATGTGCTGCATTCATTCCGTGCAAGGAGAAAGCATATAAGGTGCTTAAAAAAAGAAAAAGCATTAAATACAGAAGAAAAAGCTCTATTTTAACGGGGGGGGGGGGGAAATGACTTGTTATCAATAGTCCCTTTGGTAGTAGTTATTGGGGCTATCCTTTAACACATGATTACAAATATTTATAAGTTTATTCATATCTCACTTTTACAAGATGTAAATTCATATCATGTAATTCAACATAGTACACTCTGAAACTGGAACTCAGCATGTCTAGTGAATTCATGTAGGAGCATGCTGGCATAACTGAAACCTAAAGAAAAAAGTTATTTGCTTGTTTTTCTCTT
This sequence comes from Pezoporus occidentalis, assembly GCF_034315485.1. Taxonomy (NCBI): domain Eukaryota; kingdom Metazoa; phylum Chordata; class Aves; order Psittaciformes; family Psittacidae; genus Pezoporus; species Pezoporus occidentalis. The sequence continues at coordinate 3,690,333 of NW_026915158.1, read as the reverse complement.
CCACAATATCAAAGGGGTACAAACTTTTGAGCTGAGTTGATTTTGGAGTTTTTTTTTTTTCATTTTAGTAATCCCTGAAATGTCTGGAAATTCAGGTGTACATAACCAAAATAATGCAATGGTACTGCAAATCATACTGGCTGCTCATAGGTTTACAAAAGCAACAAGTTTTAAAAAAATAAAAATAAATGCAAAGCATTGTCAAATTTACACTCAACATAATTAAAATACACTTTTAGAAATTTTCAAACAAAAAAATAAATAAAACATCCACATACATTAATACAAAGAAACAGAGATATTTGCCTGTCTTTGATGTAATTAATACATACCATAAGCCTAGATTCATGAAAATGTTGCTTTTAAATAAATATCTTCAGCTTCAAAATCTGATATTTTCTACATTTAACTGATTTTAGTTAAATATCAAATTTCAACATAAGGTGTATGAACTGCATCAAGTTTCAACTATTTATCAGAAATCAAAAAGTTTCTAGGCTGATTTACTAAAATTAGGAACCAACTTTTAGCATCAAATCTGTCTAACAGACAAAAAAATTTGAGGGGTATCCGGTATCACATCCCCTTTTGAAGAATGCCTCAAACACCAAAGCCTATGGCCTTCCACCAACCTGACTAGAAAGGCCAACAAAAATAACCAGCATATTAGCCTCTGGGTTACATTGATGGGATCCATGTTGCACCTTTTCAAGATATGATTAAGAGATGCAGTTTCACAAAAAGCATGGGTCATAAAGCAGAAGGCTCTATTCTTAAGGAGAGGAGATCACACTCTGTAGCACACTGCATTTTGGGGTTGTTTTTTTTAATATACATTTTCAAGCAGTATCGGACCTTCTCTGGCCCTACCACATCTTACTGCAACCAGTAGACAATAGCAAGCTCTTGCCATATTAGCCACAGCTGTTTGGAAACTTGTTAGCCATGGGAATTCTGTCACATTGGGGAAAGAAAACAAAATAGTGGGGTCAGTAGGCTGCTTACAGATGAGGAGTGGGGCACTTTGACCATCCTTTCTAACCAGGAACACAAAAAATTTGCAACCATAGTGGTTGCATGCACTTTAGAGGGTTGTAGAGAATGAGCAACGACAAGGACACCAGTTGGATCACTAGATATTAGATATAAAACTAAACACATTTCTAAGACAGATGTGTAATCTTTTTCCTATACTTTGAAAATTTTCCTCAAAATGAAGAGGGGAAAAGCCTGCCACCTCCAAAGCAATAATGTCTTCAAAACCTAAAATTATCTGTTTAAAAAAAAAGAGAAACAATTTATTTTTGCCTAGCACATTAAAAAGAGCAGAAAACATGTGTGGGTTTTGTCAGCAAAAAAAGAAAAAAAAAATCATAATCTGGGTTTGCCTTAGGGATCTGATTTCCATAGGTCTATATGTCTATTGTCTTTGAGGCAACAATGCATCAATGGTATGTCAATTCAAGACCGTGTGTTATTCTTATTTTACAGGTAAACACATGACTAAAAGATATAGCAGATAGAGCATGCAAAGAATTGACATCAGCACATGTGGGCTGTGTGATAAATTTATAATAGAGGAAGTTGAAAACCAGGGTTTTCCAGCAATTTGTGCATGCTGTTGGGAACTCAGATTTTTGGTTCTAGTCTTAGCACTGCTGCAGCTCAGCCCCACTGCGCCACAAAGTAAATTCCCAGTGACACATGGGTCAGAGGACTGGGCAGTAACTTTGTGTTCTGTGGAAATAACTCACAGACACATTCTGCCACTCTGAAACACATTTAATGCTCCCTTTAAGACTTTTGCTGAAACCAGGTATGGAGCTTAAATTTATTGGAGCAGGGCCTCTCCTCCAATTTTGAAAGGTGTCTAGCACCGCAAGTTCATGTCAGATTATGATCTGGGGTATGCTACTACATTACAAAACCAAAAGTAATAATACTCAGTTTTGACAATGGGTCATAGAACCTGGCCCATAATTTATATGCCTTAGTTTCTACAAAAATGGGGATAATAATTCTTATCTACTTCATAATGGGTGAGGGTTAAATAATAAACATTTATAATACAGTGCTTTGCAAATAAACATTATATGCTAAGTATTATGCTATTAACCAAAATGCCACTACATCTATATGACCTTACTAAGCAAAAAAAAAAAATTCCAGTTCAATTTTTTTTCACGTTTCCAAGTCAATAAAAATGAGCCGTGGAATCAGCTTGCTATTTTGATACAAATGGATGAAGTACTTCAGCTTATTTGACAGTTCAAAAAAAATTAGAGACTATTTTTCCACTATAAAGGGGCCCATGTCATGCATAAAGCCTTTTTTTTATTTTTATGGACTTGTTTATAAACAGCATTATTCAATTGTCATTCATTCAAGTTATTTTTCAAATACCAAACCATACTTTTGAGGAAGATTCTTTAGCAATCCACATACACTAACTGAAGGCCTCCTCCAAGGGAATTTTTCCCAGTGGCCACTGCTCTGGTGATCTTGGAAATCTCACACTTCTCAAATGAAAGATGCATCAGGCTGTATGATGGTGTACAAAAAAAAAAAAAACAAAGAGTTTTGTCATGCCTGAGAATCTAACACAATTACAATACTTTTAAGATTTAATAAGTATCTTAGGACCTTGACTACCTTATCTTCAACCTCCAACTTCCTCAAGAAAAATAATGAAGTAAATGCAAACAAAACAAAACAAAAAAAAAAGACCACACATTAACAGAAATGCAGCAGATGCTTTGGTCCAGATTCTCAACTTGAATGGGTCCCTGGCGCTCCACACAGTGAATGGAGCCACAGGGACTTACACTTAGGGACACATACAGTTCGTGGTAGCCCAGGTAGGACTCCACGTTTCTTTCAAGAGATGTTAAGGATGACAAGGAGGCCACCTGAGTGCATCATCCAAAACAAGGCAAAACTTTTATACCACCACTGATGCAATTAGCCCATTGAGAAATAAGCAAAGCAGAACCAGTTTCAGCTACAACCCTTGCACAGTGCACTCTTTCCTTTCATGCTAAATGGAATGCAAGAGCATCATGAAGTGACTTGGTAGATTCACAGCAACACCCTGACCCTTTCCCCAGGCTGATCTATGGTCCTTCTCTCAAAATAGGCTAAACTGACAAACCTTGCCACCTTCTTCCCTTCTGCAGTAGAGGGCAAGATGGTCCTTGAGACATCCATTGAAAGCAATCAGAAGAAACTGTAAGAATTTTTCATTCTGAAAAGATGTATGTTACACTACCAGCCTTGTTTCATGTTAGCAGGGAACTGTGTTTAAGTTACCACTGGTTTTTGAATACAAGAAAGAAACTGTACGTAGCAAAATATCTGAGAGAAACCTACAAGCACTTTTGCTGTGTTGGTACCTAGTAAAACAGCAAAGGTGGAAAAGTTATTCCTTCCAATTTGAGGCAGATGCATACTGTACGTGCATCCTGTAACACAACTGTAAGATCGGTAGCACTTCACAGCCTCCCTTAGAAGACGTCTAAGAAAATTCAGATCCTAAACGCACAGCTCCAACAAGCTCATTCTGTGGAATTGTTTGAGGGTAAAAATCACTCCTTTGTGAAAGTCCAGCACAGGAGTGGGGAAAAAAAAAAAAATCACATAAGCCTCTCTTAAATTCTCAAAAGACGGTTTGAAAGGATAACAATTACATCAGAGGTACAGGTAACAAGCACTCTCCACTCAGGCAACAGTTTTATGCCTCCAGTCCTCAACAATGTGTATCGAATTCTCCTTTGATGGCTGTCAGTATCCAGTACAACAGGTTACTTGCTACAGCCTAAAGCATCTCTGTAGTAATGTTTATTATTTTTCAGATCCATATGTTACAAGTGCTGGAGCCACTCCAAATGTTTCTTATTTTAGCCAGAAATTCATACATCACCATGAATAATGTTTTACTTTCTAGGTAATATTTTGTCTCAATGAGAAATTGTTAATTGCCTGAGATCTTTGTCTGTATTCCTCAGCAATGAGTAATGCTACCTTAATGTTTTGGCCGTGCTTTTAAAAGGTACTGGGGTTTCACAGAGAGGTAGAAAAGGCAGGTAACATTTATCAGCTCTAGCAAATCCAAAATATAAATACTCCTCACATAATAAATAAAAGGGAAATGGCACAACTTTGACATTCCAGAAATTATGCTTGCTGGAAAATAATAAAACTTGAAGGAGAAATAACAAAAGAGGACAAGTGTCTAAAATTTTTCTACAGCATGGATTTTTGTCCTACAGTAATATTTGGATTTGATAAACATCAGCAAAAGCCAAAACTAGTAATGGATTGCTAAATGAGACATAAAAAGCAGGCTTAACAGCAGTATTATTGAGAGGATAACCTTCCATCAGCACAGGCCTTGGTAACAAAAGCAACAAGTAGCTATCCTTGTTAGATGTAGACAAGACCAATATTTGCACTTCCTTCTTCCCACCAAAAATTAAGACAGAAAACATATAATGAACTAATTTGAAGTGAATACCATGAAAAGTAAAACATGGGGAGCCAGTAAACCCAGACACTTTGGTAATGTAATTTAAAGGATTTCCCTACTCCCCATGCTTTCTGGATTTATGGTAGTTACTTTGCTTAAGCATTAGCTTAAGACTTGGGGTCTAAACCACAGGCAAAAATTAAAATGCCCAAATATTGAACTTGTCCACCTCTACAAAACACTTTTGCAGGTTGTTTCTTTAGTTTTGGTTTGGATTCTTTGACTTAAACTAATTGTGAAAGTGTCATACAGACTCTTCAGCTTACTTCCAAAAAATATGGCACATTTAACTCGACTAGAAATCATGGCATCTACCTCTTCCCATATGCGATACATGTAACTTTATCCATTCATAGAAGACTTGGGCCGTCGTTTTGGCAAGGAGCTGCAAAGCACCAGTCTGAGCATAAAGGACTTAATTCATGGTTCTTGCAGAATTGGTTTTTAACAGAATAAGTACGGCTATTTATTTTTTTTAATCTATAATATTTACAGTATTGCACTTTACTGCACTTAATTGCATTTCACTAAAATTAACGCTGCATCAGTATTATGCCTTAAAACCATATGTCCATCTTTGTTGTATAAGTCATTCTTTCTACGTCCTGTAAAAACAGAGAGATTTTGATTGAAAGATCCAGACATTTTGGAAAAGAAAAAAATGAAAATAACTTGACCTGTTTCTATGGCACAACGCAGCTCATCGAGTTCAGATGATTCTGGCAAAACAGGTGCATTTCTTATTGTTCCCATCTTTCAAGTGACCACTAATAATTAGCAAATTCTTTTCCTCCTTTCAAAGGACATGGCCATTTGAGACGCACATTTTTTTTGTTATTGCTGCTTTTCCTTTTTTTTTTTTTTAAAAGGAAAGAAAAGAAAAACGTAAAACCAAAAAAAAAAAACCTGCCTTGCCTCAGATCTGAAATTCCACATTTAAATTCAAACCAGTTCTGCTGCAGCAGCTCCTCAGTGATGGAAGAGATTCATGGCAGTGAAATAATACTGTTGGCAACAAAGAAATGTCATCTTTAATGGAGACCAGCCCCAAGGATTTATTATTTATTATTATTACTATTTGTTGGTTTGGGTTTTTTTTCTGTTGTTTAGCTTAGTTCTAATATATTTCTGATCTTCAAAACGTGTTTCGTTTGACACATGCACAAGGTAGTAGCAAAACTGACAGCAGCAGGTGACGTTTATGCTGGAGCGATCACTTTTGCCAGGGTCAAAAAGAATTCCAAAGTGTCCCCAGTGTTCACAGATTAACATAATTTAGAGATCGTTTTCTTTCCTTTTGGGGGGTTTGTGGTTTGTTTTTGCAGTATTTTTCCCTTTTGGGGTGATTTTTTAACTCTCTTTTCTCTCTCTTTTCTCTCCTCACACCTACTTTATCCTCGGCGGAGTCTCTGACTCGTGGGTGCGAGTCCCCAACCGCGCCGCCACACGCGCGCGCGCGCTGAGCGTCAACGGCCGCCGGGGCCTCCCTTCTTCGCCCGGTTCGCCCCGGGCCGACAAGTCCCCGTTGGGGCTGGGGAGCGGGAAGAGGGCGAGGAAAGCGGGGCAAGGGTGCGGGGGGAAAGGTGTGAGATGAGGGGTGGCTGCCGCCGGGCGCTCGCAGACCTTGGGAAAGGGGAAAGGAATAAAAACAAACAAAATAATAACAAGAAGGTGGCAGGGCAGCCCGGGGAGGAGGAAGAGGAGGATGAGCGGGGTCAGACCGGAGGTCCGTACGGGTCACACACACGCCCGCCCGCCCCGGGGTGAGGTGGGGATATGGTGTGGTATGGCGTAGGGGGGGTCTGGTGTGAAGCGTGTCAGAGCCCCAGGGCCTCGGCGTGCTTCCGGGCCTTCAGCCGCAGGTCAGCGATGCTGGAGTTCTTGCTGTTGCTCTTGGCGGCGGCGGCCACCACGGCAGCGGCGGAAGCGGACTCCGCCAGCGAGGCGATGGGCAGCCCGAACGGCGGCGGCGGGAACATCAGGTAGGGAGCGTGGGCCGCCAGATGCGGGTGCAGGTGCGGGTGCGCGTGGGCCACGCCCTCCAGCTGCAGCTGGGCCTGGACCTGCGTGGGGAGGGGGAGAGGAAGGGGGACGGGGAGTGGCGGCAGAGACACGGCGTCAACATCGGGCAGCACCGACACACACACGCCCTCCCCGGAGCCACCGGTCGGTGCAGACCCCCGCAAACCTCTGAACGCGGGGCGCGGAGACGCACCTAATCCTGCGTGCGTGTGCAAAGTAAAATAAACTTAACATATATATGTTAAATACGGCCCAACGCACTGGCGCCAACAAGTGCTAAATAACTAATGTTTTTATATATATATATTTATTTATATATATATATGCTAAATAGCCAACATATATAATACCTAATTTATATTTCTATAAAAGCGAAATAGCTAATATATATGTATATAAATATATATGTATATAAATATATTAATTATTTTTTTTCAGGGATGTTTGTTTATACCTTGCTAAAAACTCTTTGGCCACGGGTCCCCTGTACAGCGGGGTGGTGTTTGCTTTAGAGCTTGCTCGACCTACACGAAGACGTGGGGTTGACTGAGAGATTTCTGCTCCGGGCAGGTTCAGGAAGGAGTTGTAGGGGGAAGGGGGGGGGGGGATTTATTTATGTACTTAATTATTTTGGTCCAAATATGTCTTAAAAAAAAAATCAATACAATTAATCTGTCAGCTCCACGTGTCTTTGAAACCGAGAAGGTGGTGGAGGGTCCCTTTGGGCTGGGAAAATCGATTCCTCGATTAATTGACAAAAAAAAAAAAAAAAGAAGAAGAAGAAGAAGAGGGAGGGATACAAGCGATGGCTGGAAGCGGGACAGAATTTCACCCCCTCGTCCGGTTTTTCCCAGGCGGCCTCCCTCAGGGGGGCCCGGGCCCCGTAGCGGCGCCGCTGCCGTCGGGAGAGGCTTCGGCAGCCCGCAGGAGAAGGAGGGGGAGAGCGGCAACGCAAGGGTTTGCACGGTTTATTCTCTTCGCCCCTCGAGTGGGAGAATTTCCTCCCACACCCTGCTCTGGCGCCGAAGCCCACCCTGGACGGTTCAGGACCAGGCCAGTCCGTCCCCACGGGGTCCCCCGGTGCTCCCCTACCCCAGGAGGCCAGCTGGGCTCTGACACGAGGGCGGGAGGCCCCAAGGCTGAGTGCCAGCCCACGGCAGGCGGCAGCGGGAGAGGAGGGCTTAGCACCGGCGGCGCCTCCCAGGGCCGTGCCACCCCTCCCCCGCTCGTCCCGGTCGCCGGGCCCGAGGGACGCTGAGCTCCCGACAGGCGGGCGGGAGAGCGCTCCTTCACGAAGCTTTATAGCCCGAGTTTAATACGTGCCAACTTGTATATAAATGGCACTTGTAAACGTGTCCGGCTTCCTCCCGTGCAAAGGATAGAGGGTCGGAGCTTGCCGGGGGAAAGAAAATAAACCCGGAGCTCACTACCTGTTGGAAAGGCATCCTTAGGGCTCCCATATTCACGTAGGGGGCCACTCTGCAGGCGTCTAGATGGCTGGCGGTTCCCAAGATCACACCTGCGGAGAGAGACGGGGACGGATGAGTGGCGAAGCGCCCGCGGCTCCTTGGCCATCCCCTCCCTGCGGCCCGCTGCCCCGACCCACCTTTGTGCATCTGGTTTTCCTGCTTTCGACACTTTGCTCTCCTATTCTGGAACCAGACCTGTGAAAAGAAAACGCAAACAAAAACAAAACGACAGAAATATATGGACGCAGGCTAGGCAGCTGCTGAGAGAGGGCTCTCTCAGGGGGAGAGGAGGAGGCGGCGAGGGGCTCCCCACAACTTTGCTGAGGTCTCTCTTCGGAGCTCAGCCCAGAGGGATGTACCCATCTATGTGCTGCGGTGGGGCTGTCTTTTTTTTCGGGGGAGGGGGGAAGGGTCCTGTTCTCTATTGCGGTTTCTCAGCAGGAGCTGAACCTAGGAAGTGAAGATTGCCCTCACACCCGGGGCACAGGGAGCCGGTCGCTTCGCACCGAGACCTCTGTGCCCCCTTTTCCCTCCCGGGCGGCCAGTGGAAGTCCTTGTTTGTGCCACCCGCCCGGAGCGAGGGGGCTTCCCCACAAACACCCAAAATAATCCCACCCGCAGGCTGAGTGGGACCCTCGGTCCCTTTCCAGTGACACCTCGGACATCCCGGGTACAGACCGCCGGGGGCCAGGTCGAGCTCCGGGTCTGGTCCTAAGGGACCGGACCGTCTGCCCTCCCCCAAGCTGGACTTGGACATGAATGGTGAAGCTCTCCGAGAAGATGCTAGATACCGAATTTGAGCAGAAAGGTCTAAATCATTCCTCGCTTCCCAAACGTTAAAAGAAAGCAAACCCCTCTTCTGCAGCATCCTGTACAGACAAGAGCACCATCTTTGCAGGCTGGGAGTAAAGAAGCGCTTATTCGCGGGAACTGCCTGCAATCCAACAATCCTTATCCTGCCCCAGCTCCAGCCGTTCCTACTGCAACGAGCATAAAGCAGACCGCTGCGCCTCGGCTGCCTCTTTTCCAAGGGTATTCCAGACCCTTCTTACTCTTCCCCTTCCGACGTGCTCGGTTTCGCTGCTCTCCCCAAACGATTGTCAGAGGCACTGACCAAAATGTTTTTCGGGCCCTTATCCTTACACCAAAATCTACCGAATATGGACAAACATTGACTTTCACCGCTGATAAAATCTTGTAGCTGAGCAAACACCTACAACCTTTGATGTTGTTGCACTTGCCAAGAGCTCATACGGTTAATTAATACTAACTGCACTTCCTATATCAAATTTTCCCTTCAAGCTTTCTTCAGTTGCCTTAATGATGGTCATTTACAACGGAGTAATTAGTGCAAAGAAAGGCTTCCAAAGGCATTAATTACCTCGGGTACATCAGTGATTTTTTTAAGTAGGAATTGGCCTTCTCGGGTTTGGAGCACCATTTTGCTTGCCTGGGGTGGCTAGGGAAGAGAGCGAAGCCGACAGACCGACAAATAGACCAGTCCCGGTCCCGTTCCCTGCCGGCTTGCGGCCAGCGCATCACCGCTGTCGCCTCTCTGCCCTGAAACACCCAGCTCGGCACAGCCTATTTTTCCCTACGAGCAATATCCCAGTATTAACAACATAGAGCTCTTCTCCTTTTAACTGGGCCGTTAGGGATTTACATATATATATTTTAAAATATTGGCATGCAAAATATCATCTAGCTTCAGAGACAATAGTACTTTTTCTTTTTTTTTTTTTTTTTTTGATTGCAAAAGCTTGCAGGAAATCTCCTTGTGTGTTTTCCCCACGCCTTCCCCCCGCCAAAGTAGTGTAAATTGTCAGAAGGAATTTAAGCAGCCTTTAAACAACTTCTCTTGCAAATCAGAACATCTTTCAAATAGAAATTATATTTAAATCTGGGAAACGAAGTGCCCTTTCCCTTTAGCTATGAAAAAATAAGATTATGAGGAATAAAAGTGATGAATTAGCCACTGCGTTAAGCGATAATAAATCAGTCTTGGTGTGATTCACGATCAATTCCAATTAGTCATGAATATGCTAAGTAAAGCACAGTACACTGTTTTAGACAGTTATTTCTTCATTAAGGATCACTCAGTGATTTCTTTCACAGATGCTCTAATCTGATTTCCTTTTGATTTCCATTAGAGACAGTGAATAATGACATTTAATTTAGCCCTGCACCATAAACCCAAAGATATTTGTTGTAATTGAATTACTGCCTGCTCCTCACTATGGTCTCATAACTTTCAATTATAACCCTGACAGCTGGGTGATATGAGTTTCCAGTACAACACTAAAAATAAAAGGTTAATAAGGACTAGCTACCATAGGAGCTTCAATTTATTTACAGCAAATTTCCACACTAAATTGAAACTATATCCTTTAACAGCAAGGGACAAGCGGTTCAAATAGGAATTAGAGAACAATTCTGAAAGTATTAAAAAAAAACAACTTTCCCTTTTCCTCACTTCTTTTCTCTGCTTCCATGTATTGATGGGTATCAAACTCTCTGCTTATTTGCCAATTAATTATCCATTTTCCCTTTTCCCCTTTTTTCCCTTTTTTTTTTTTCTTGGTGTGCTGTTTTAAGATCTGCAAGCACTTGAAGCACCAATTTTCCTGTAACTATGAACATCCTGTTAAGGTGCTGCTCAGTAATAAAGTACTTGAAAGAAAGAGTGCAGAATTCAATTACAAGTAATTTATTTTTATAGAAACAGTACATCAAGGCCTTGGAAAGATATTACAGAGCCCAAGTAAGAAGATCTGGGAAGATGACATAAGAGTTGATGTCCCCTTCAGCAAAAGTTTAATCTTTTCATTAATTTATATGCTGTGGTTAGATCAATCTTCCAGGAGCAAGTAGGACCAGCAGCACACTGAACCCCTGCAATATCCCCCGCAAGCCACCCTTCCTAAGGCATGTGCTCGGCACCATCCCTAGCCCTGCTCACTTTATACTGAGAAAGGCAAGAACTGAAGGGAGAAAAGAGCCTTTAAAATAAAAATAAATAAACCAAAACAAGAAGGAAAACAACCTAGCTACTCTATTTATTTCAGGAAATGCCTCCAGGAGGCAGCTGTTTGAAGAGAGGTAGTGCTTCACTCCGGCAAGGGCTGCCGAGGAGCGAGCCCTGCCTGCCTACTCCTCCTGGGGGGGATCATGCTTGGGGGGGGGGGGGGGGGGGGGGGGGGAACAACACACAAGCCAGCCTCTCTCCCCACGGTAGCTCGGGGCTGGGTTTCTCCTCTCACTGTGCCCTGGCGATGAAGGTGAGCACGGAGACCTCCTCCACCTGTGCACACATACCCACACAAGCACATGCATAGATACTACACACCTGCATGTGCACCTCTATCTCGGGGGGTGTGAAGGCGGTTTGTTCAGTGGAAGGGTTGTCTTGGTGGCTTTTTCTTCTTGGAGTTTGGTTTGGTTTAGGGTCTGTTAGGCCAAACACAGGGTTATAACCCAAGGCGGGATTTCCTTCAGGTTTCTCCTGCTCTGGGCCTGCTCAGAGAGCCACAGGTTGATCTTATTAATTACATTTATATATTTTTTTAATATATATACATATATCTCTTTGGGAAGGCATTCCCTAGATGGCTTAAGGGAGGAAGGGACTGGTATTTTTCCCCTACATCAAACTAAAAATGTAATCTTAAAATAATCAATGTGGAGACACCCAAACAGACCCCATCTAATGGCCCCAGAACTGCAGCAACCCGGACCATTTTTTCAAGGTTTCCAAGGCTAATTGGTGTTTAGCTGTATCTGAAGCAGACAGGGAGGGCCGAGGGGAGACACCAGCAGATGGGGTGCCATGCATTCGTATGCCTGTGTGCGAATCAGAGCGGGCACCTTTCCCCCTGCTCTGGCTAATCCCGTCCTTCTGCACCCAAACAGTCTAGTCTTATTCACAGCGATTGTTTCCTGGGAGTTTGTTTTTTTTTTTTTCTTAACGGCCCCATGAAAGAAAGGGAAGAAAGTGAGGATTAAGGGGGAGTTAATGGCACGTTTGCAAGGCAAAGTATAATAATTGTAAAAAAATAGCTAGTTGCTCAGTTATTAGAGGCTTGTCAACGCTATCACCACCCCACCATCACCACCCCAAAATATATTAGAAAAAAAAAAAAAAGAAATTAAACCGCCTTCCTAGGAAACGGAAGGCACGGACAGATATTTCCAGAGCAGAATTACTCTTTGGCAGGACAGGTACGGCGGAGTTGCAAACAGCTTCCCCCATCACACGTGTCGTCTCTGCCTTCACCTCCCCGCTCTGGATGAAGCGGGGCACTGTGCTAGGATCCGCTGGCAGTTAGGAAGTGAGATGAGGACGGTTCCAGGAACAGAGCCTTTCTCTTACCTGAACCCTAGCTTCAGACAGTCCCAGCCTCTGGCTTAGTTCCTCCCTCATGAAGGCATCCGGATAGTGAGTCTCATCAAAAAGTCTTTCCAACTCATTCAGCTGCTCTAGTGTGAAATTGGTTCTGCTCCTCCTTTGTTTGAGCTTGGTCTGTCCATCTTCGTCTTCTGACTTTACATCTTCCCTCTTCTCTTTGCACTCGTAGATCCCTACCGGGAGGGGGAAGGAAAAAACGACACTGAGCTTCCCCTCTCACCTCTCCGAAGTTTCTCTCCACAGCACACGGGGGGCTGCTCCCTCCCCTCTCTCCTTCCCCAAACTCAACCCAACCTGCGGGAGCGGGACGGGGGATCCCCGGGCCTGGCTAAGCTCGGCAGGCCGGAGGGGAGAGCTGGGCCCGGGGGTACCGGGCGGGGCTGAGCCCCGCTGTCAGGTCCGCGAGGGGCAGGGGCACCTCGGCTGCCGGCCGAAGAGAGAGAGGAAGGGAGGAAAGGAAGGAGCAGCTCTGCCTTGCCTGGCTGATGTCCCATCAGCAAAACTATATATATCGATAAAATTAATTGTATTTTCCTTACAGGGCGAGGAGATAGCCGTGCCGCCGGCTGGCACGGGCAGCTCGGGGAAGCGGCTAGTAGGAAAACCTCCGGTTCCCTGGTACTTCCAGGCCGTGGGAAAAGAAGAGGGACAGGGGGTTCTCCGTCGCCGTTTTCTCTCAAAGTAATATAGAGAGGGTTATGCAAGAAGCTCCCCACCACTGTCATAGTGAAGGCACGGTGAAAATATTTGCCTCGTTAAAGAAACTTTCCATGGGCATGAGACAGAGACCGTCAGTCCTTCTCCCCCTTATCATTGCTTCTTCCCTCAAATACTTGCCGGCAGGTCGAAACCCACGGGGCTACGGGCCTGGATGGGCAGGCGGGGGAGAACCAGCTCAAGGACCACGGGTGACTCCCAGCCCCTCCAAAACAGCAGATTCCACTCCCCATCCCAGCTCTCATGGAGCCCAAGAAGGCTCGGAGAGAGCTCCTCCTGGGCAGAGGGAAGGAGGGCTGGGGAGGCAAGGGAGAAAAAGTTGCTTCTTTTTTTTTTTGTCTTGGAAGGGGATTTATTTTGCTTTGGCAAATTACCTTTCTTCCTTACTTCCCCCCACACGCACTCTTTGCCTCAATTCCAGGCGGCCTAATTCACCGGCCCTCTTTTAAATCCGGCTAACGAAAGAGGGTCGGTGCTGGAGCAAGCGGCACCTCTGGAGCTTGAACCGGTTCCTCGGGATCCCCTGCACATCCCGGGGAGCGCATCCAGCGCGGGCACCGGCGGAGTCCGGGGACCAGCCTGATCCGGCTGCCACCTTTGTCCTGCTTCACATTCTGGGCCGTGTGGGGCTGAGGGGAAGGGGGCGGAAGCCACATCTGCAGATAACTCCGAGTTAAATCCTTTTTCCGTCACCAAATACACGTGTTATATTTATGTATATATGTGTGTATACATACACACGACTGTGCGCATGCACATATATATTAACCTATGTACTTGGGGGCATCCCAAAACCCAAATGACTAACTGCAGATCGTAAGTTAATTGAACATAATAAAAACGTCCTGAACCGCATCAGTGCTTAAGTAAGGCGGGGACCCAAGCCGAAGAGCTCGTTTTCACTTCCCAAAAGAAAACTGTCCCTGGCCGTATAACCGTTCCTCCTGGGTGGATATCGGCTGCAGAAAACTTTGGTAAGGGTCTAGCCTCCAGAGCGGGGTGTTCGCCGCTTGGGTTTAACAGCGTTTTGTTCACATTTCTCTGGGAAGAGGAATCCCTATGAAAAGACGAGGGTGCTCTCACCCAGAAAATGCCTAGGGAAAACAAGGCGCGTTCAAAAGCTCTGTCTCCTTTCGGAGATCCGAGGCTACAGCATGTCCGCGATAGACATGAAATATTAACTAGCACATCGGTGTGACTGAAATCACACGCCGGAATCAGTTGGAATTAGACTGAAACCTGGCATGAATTTAAACTGTCACAAGCATCTCAGTTCCTTCCAACTCCTCCCTTCCATCCCCACCCCCAGCCCCTCTCCATAGATTAGATGAGCTAAATATACAACCAGAATTTCGATACACAGGGAAAAGGGAGAGTAGCAAAGATGGGTGGCTTTTCCTTCGTTGGCGTTATATTTTTTTAATATATTTTTATTTTCCTGCTTTTTTTTATTATTATTTTTTAAACCACCTCCTGTGCGAATGATGATTCCTCTAAACTGAACCCTCTCGTTTCGTAATCTCAACTAGAGAAGGAAAATCAGCCGCGCTGAGCGGTGCTGGTTTGCGCAGAAGTATGGATACCCGAATATGGGATTATGACCCGTCCTTCTGTTTGGGGAGGGTGGATGGAAGAGAGGAGGATATTAAATAAGCGTTTGGGCTGTAAATTAAATTGCCTTTCCCCCAATGTTATATTAAACAAGATCAAACAGTAGGAAACAGCTGAAAGACTGGTTGTTGTTCCCTAACCTATTAACCGGTTTTTATTACCCCGTGCTAGCCAGTAGCTCCCCAGGCAGGTCCGCCTGTCTAACTTGCCTAGAAACACTTTCTCAACTTTCTAATCCCCCCCGCCCTTTTTATTCTCTCCTTCCCCTGCGAGCCTATGCGGGATTTTTAGCTGGCTTGGTTTAAAAATTGTGGTTTTTTTTAATTTAATTTCTTTGCTCTAAAGGAAGGAATGGCATTTTAGCTCTAGGGACCCGGGCAGGCCGGAGAGATGCGGTGCTGCCCGGGCCCAGGTGAGAAGGGCAGGAGGGGACCGAGGGACCAGGCTACAGGGCCGGCCGATACCTCTCCCCGCGAGGATGTTCTGTCTCACCGGGCCTGGGCAGCTCCTTCCTCTGACTAGGACAAGCTGACCAGAACAAGACAAAATGTCCAGGGAGAGTCCTTTCCACATCCAGCTTTCTCCCAGAAGAAGCAGCAGCAGCATCCTGACGGCCCGGAAACAGGAAGAGCAGGTCTCTTATGGCATTAAAACTGCCCGGACAAGGTTTCTTCGTAAAAAAATACACAGGCAGACAAAAATGTCTGACGTCTTGCGCTGCCCCCTTCCCCGGGGCGAGCGAATGCCTAACGCACGGGATCGATTTCGGATGTGAACTGGGGCCGGCCCGAGGAGAAAGGGGGATGGGGAGAGGGGGGGAAAGGACAGAAGTTGCGAGTTATTTTTCACGGCTATGTTCGTGTTATGGTGCAGGCATCTGTGTTTCTTAGCCTATGTTCCCGCCGCTGCGGGAGGGAGGCGGCCAGAGGAGGGAGGCATGATGCGGGAGGCGAGCCCGCTCCCCCCGCAGGGACCGGGGCCGGGGCTGGTGTCGGCTCAGCGCTGCTGCGGAGAACCGGGGGCGGCCGAGGAGGGGGCCGGGGCTGCCGGTGAGGGTCGCGGGGCCGAGGGAACCCTGCCCCGCTCTTACCTTCCGCCGTCCTGCCTGTGCTGAACTCCTTCAGTTTGTCCTTGTCGCTCTCTACGTGGTCTTTGAAAAGATGCACCGGGCAATGGTTGCTGCTCTCGGTCATGTCCTGCAGGTTAGAGTCAGAGTTTCCAAGCTCCCTAGAGCGAGCCAACCCACTCTCCAAAACTTCCCTGTAAGTAATCGTCTCCTTCTTGTTGCTGCTGCCACTGCCGCTGCTGCTCTCTTTGCTTTTCTGGTCAAAAGATTTGGATACAAAAGCCGTAAGTTCTTCCATGGCTGCCCGGTGATCTTATCCACAGAGATCCACTTGTTTGCAGTCGGAGATGTGGCCGTCCTCCGCACGCTGTTTTTGCACGTAGAGGATGGGCTGTATAGGGTTAGATCACTCCTGCTGTTATTTATGCCTTTCAATTTGAGATCACACTATTTATACATGGCTACCTCAGCCCAGCCCCCAGCTCTCCCTGTCTCCAGCAATTACTGACTGCTCCATAGTTGCAGGCGGACTCCGAGCAGCTATCTCCCCCACCTCAGTCCAGCAATTGGCTTTCTTTTCATTTCATCACTCTTTGGCATCTTTGCACCTTGATTTAGGGAAGTAAAGAAGCAACGGCGAAAAAGAGGGGGAGAGAGAGAGAGGGGAGTGAGAGAGAGAGAGGAATAAAAGGGAGGGATGGGGGAAGAGGAAAACATGAAAATAGGTATCTGCATTCTGTAAGCGCGTTGCAGAAATGAAAGTCGAGGAAGACTTAATTGATTATAAGGACATCCTGTGCGTGGCAACACTGAGGGTAAAAACGGACCCACAGCTAATCACATAACTATGCTCCTGCAATTAAATGTATCGCTGTCAAGAGGAAAAGAAAATGAATGTACAATAAAGAAAAGGTAATGAATAAAAAGCCGGAGATGTGCATTTGTTGTAGTCATTGGGAATTCAACCCGGTTTGCTATTTGGCTAATTTCGCTTAATTCAATGATCAAAAAAATCGGCGAACCGAAAATGCTGTTTTAAAAGTGTTGCCTGTTGTGGCGGGTGGGGGTGCGTGGGAGTGGGGGAACATGTGCAGTTAAACAAGTTATGGGGTGTCTCGGAGCTCCGTGTCGGTGTGTTCGGAGGATTTGGAGGGGGTTGCTTGCCTGGGGTGGGGGAAGGGGGGATCCATGGCTAGGGGGGCTCTCTAGATACGCGTAAATGTTGTAGGTTCTGTTTTCTTGTTTAATGTTATTATGTGGTCTGAAGGTACTGCTGGGGAAAATTAAAACCTAAACCGTTTCTTTGGCGGTAGAACTGTCCTGCCGCGTGCAGCAGAGGGATGACTTGTTAACACGAGAGTTTGTGCGCGACAAATAGAGCATTAAATCCACCTTTTTCTTTTTTTTTTCTTTTTTCTTTTTTTTTTTCTTCTTTTCCCTCTCCTCCCTAGCAAAACTTATTCTGCCGGGTTTAGGATAGGAATGGCAATAATTTCCTCACCTTGTTCTTGGTACGCTGCTGTTATTTTTGTTGTGCTCTAGTAATAATTATTAATCCCGTGAGCTGGAATAGCTGCCTGAAATTCAGCCCCGGATAACATCGGCGGCATTTCCAGTGACACCGCGAGCCACCTCATCCTCCCGCAGAACCGACTTCCCACCTATTTAGTTATTTCTGCGTCCTCTCATCGAGCTTTAACGAGGAGGGTTATTTGGTATTTGGTGGAATTTTGTCTTCTGGTTGTTTGGCTTTTTGCGTCCTTCCCGTTCCCTCTCCCACCTCGAGCTGGGGATAACCAGAGCCCATCAACATCACGCCACCCTCTGCTCTGAGTCGCAACCTCGTCGGAGCAAGGGGCCATTGTTTCTGTTCCGGGGGAGTGTGGGACTGCTCCGAAAATTAGCAGAACATTAAAACACTAAAAATACGTTTAATTAATCCAAAGGTGCCCGCAGCACCCGTGTTAACACCTCCACAGGAGGAAGGGCGGTGGTGGTGGTGGTGTGTGTGTGTAAATAATAATAGGGGAAGCAATTAATAAAGGGCTTAAAAAAAGGGGGGGGGGGGAATCAATCTTCCCCTGTGCAAATTTAAAATGATTATCTAGGGGACAAGGATTGATCATTTGATCTCGGCACTGCTGATATCTCTGACATTTATTATATTGTTGTGTCTCGGTGTCATCCTTCCTCCAGAGTTCATTTAACAAATGAGGGAGCCGAGGACGCCTTACAACTTAACAAACAGGTCTTGTCATCGCAAACGCCAATCAAATCCCAGGCTCTAATGTATATCACACGGCACCACATAAATAATAAAGGCAAACGATAGACGCGGTAGTAACGTATGGCTGAGGGAGGATCCCGCCGCGACACGCTGCTTGTGCCTCTCTCATGCAGCCCCCGCGTGTAAAGGGCTCGCGTGGATTGTCGCACACGCTGGTGGCGAAGGGTTCACGGGCACACGCAGGCACAGGGACACGGAGAGGCTCCGGGGAGCTGAGCAGTCGCCAACGGGGAAACTTTCGCCAGCCCTCGGCACCGCCGTCTGCCCCCCACCCCCGTCCTACCTCCCTAAGCAAACACGGGTGGATAGACATTTCCTAGCTCTGCTTCCCTCTCCCTCCCGCAGTCCCGCGGTGGCAGGGTGCTCTTCAGCACGGTGAATTGACACCCCCTCCTCCGGACACCCGACTTCTCTCCCCCTCGCCCCCAGCGCGCTCCCATCTCCGCGGCTCCCCCTGCGACTGCAGCACACGTGTGTGGGGGTCCGCCCTTCTTCCGGAGACCCCCGGGCCCCTTCTGCTCCCCAACACAGGGGCAAATCCAGCCCCCCTAAAACAGAGAGGGAAAAGCCCCGTTGCCCTCATCCCTCCCCATCTCTCTCCGCTTCCCGGCAGCTAGGAAGCGCTCGATGGAAAAGCCGGTCCCCCGTTCCCCCCTTGCTCCCTCAGCCCGCGGGGCGCAGCTCGGGCTGGGGCAGCCACCGGGCGCGCAAATAGCGCGGCAACCCGTGGTCCACTGCCACTCCTCGCCCCTGACGGCAGCGGGGAGGCCGCCGGGGGGGAGCCCGGCAGACGAGGGGAACTTGCCGAAAGCGAAAAGCGAAACAAAGCACCGGAAAGGGAAAAGGGGGAGAGAGGGAGGAAAGAGGGAAATAATGATAAAATTAAAAAAAAAAAAAAAAAAGGAGAAAAAAAAAAGCAGCAGCAGGTCATAGTCGCAACCTTCCCCGGGATCCGGCCGCCTCCCCACGACGCTGACCCCCGCGGGGACTGACGGCGGAAGGCGCGGACAGCCCCTCGGGCGCGCACGGTCTCACTGCGCGATCCGTGCAGCTTTGCGAGGGATGAGGAGCCCGGCCTGTCCCGGCGGGGCGGCGGGGAGTGGGTCTGGCCCCCAGTGCTGTCCACGGCCTTGCTGGCACCTAGGGCACGAGGTGCGGGTGTAGGCTAAAGTGGGGGGCACTTATGACCTCTCTGCAAACTTTGGCTGCGAGTTCAGAGGGGAATTAGGCTTATTGCTGCTCCTGATAACGGGCTGGGGAGGAGGGACGGATGGAGGGAGGGAAGGAGGCAGGGAGGGAGAGAGGGAGGGAGGGAAGGAGCTGCCGTCCAAACCCCATTCCCTTGCAGGCACGGAGCTCCTGGGACCTTGTCGCAAAACTGAGAAGTCACCAGCGCCTCTCAGAGCTGCCTTAGGATCAGTTTCTCACCCCGGGTACCCCCCGGCTTCAGCTCGGCACCCTGGGTACCCCTTTGCGGCAGCATAAGCCACCTCGCTCTCCTTGCTCCCCAACTCCCCCCAGTCCCTCCTAGGACTGTCCACCAGCTGCTTGTTGAGGGCTCCCCTGGCAGAGTAGCCTGCGGGGCACCTGCGGGACATCAGGACCCCAAATCTTTCTCTCCCTCCCTCCTTTCCCACCGCCCCTGGGCACCTGACCGGAGTCCTCCGCCTTGCTGGGCCTCCTAACTTGACAAATAGGGGTCCTGCTCATTCCACTCCCCTCTCTTTCCCTTATCCTCACTTGCCCCACCGCAAAGCAGAGCCCGCCCCGGGCCGCCTCCTTCCCGGCTGCCTCGGGCATCGGTGTCCGGCCCCGGGTACTGCCCACCCGGTGGGACAGGAATGCGAGGGGACCTTTAGGAGCCGGGAATCTAGCTCTGGCAGGGAAAAGCCCCCTACCCGGTGTCGCAGAAGAGGGCTTATTTAAAGCGGTACCGACACACGTGTTAGTTTTTACTCCTTTTTCAAAGGAACCTCTTGACCACCGTGGTTTTTCTCCGAGTTAGAGGAGAGGGATGATTATGAATGAGTTTGAGAGTCTCATTAGCTTTAAGCATTTCCAAGGAGAAGTATTGGATTTCATATTTATAAGAGGAATTTACATTTGTATATTTGCTCATGGTGTGACGTAGGGCGAGACCTATTTCCCTTCTCGCTTCCCCCCCGGATTCAGCTTATTTTGGTCGAAAAGGGGCAAATAAACAAACAGGAAAAATCACGGATTTAAACCACGCTTTAATAAGCGCTGACCAGAAGAACTAGAGTTTGTTGAGTAGATAACTGAGTCCCCTCTCCCCGTTTCCCTCCCTTCCTCCCTCCCTCCTTCTCTCTCGTGATTAATTCAGAGACTGTAATCATGGACATTGTACATCAAACCTTCCTGCTCACGCTACAGACTCCTGCAGATTTTTATTGGTTTACATGAAAGCGGGTAAACATATTTCAGAGGGTGCTCTTTCAATCTGGCTCCATTTCCACAGCATATAATTCCAAGAACAATTTGTTTTAATAATAAGAATGGATGCAGTGTTAATGGTTTTCAATTTGTGTTTTAAAAAAAAAAAAAAAAAGGAAAACAAACCCTAACATTAAATATTTATAAACATCGATCGAGGGGTTCAGGATTTTACAGACATCTTAACACATTTCATAGATGGGATTTTTTTCTTTTTTTAATTTAGAAACATGCGTCGCATTCTCTTTTATGCTGTTTATTGATTTAAGTAACATCCGTGTCTCAAGTGAGAGACTAATAGATTTTCATTAAAATAGGCTCTCTTAATCCTGATTGTGAATGGATACGATTGATCCATCTAGCACACTGCACATCTATAATATTAATAAAGGACATTATCATGGCAGGACTTGCTTTTCCGTCATCAGGGCACTTTTGCACCCCTCCCTCCCAGCCCCCCCCCCCCCCCCCCCCGCAACCTTAAAGATTTATTTGGGAGCCGTAAAACGGCCCACAGGAGGGAAACGCTTTGGGAAGAATACATTTTCATATTAGATTTTTATTTTTGGTCTCTTCAGTGGAAATACTTATTTAAAAAAAGAAAATCTACAAGCCGCTGTGGCGACATATGGTGAAAATTACAACGGTTTCGCCGCAAATCTGATCTTAAAACATTTATGTTGAGCTTTATTTTTAGAAAAACATTTTTTAAAGGGGAGGAAAACAATCTTGTCTGAAAAGTTAAAAGAAGAACATTCGAAAGACTCGAGTTTAAACCAACAACATCCTCCTTCCCAGGCTGGGGCTGCTGGGCGAGCATCGTACCTGCTGAGTAGGTTCCGAAGCTGCCGGGACAGGAGCCGCGGCAGTAATTAATGGAGTGTGACAGAAATGCTAAGGGCTTAATTGTCTTTATTCCGACTTGTAGCAACGCAACCGAAGGGATCCATTAATTCAGTACAAAACCACACAAACGTACTCCTCTCCGCTTCACGGAAGCACATGCAAACACACTCATGCTCATCGTTTCTTCTCTATCACAATTATCATTATTTTTCTTTTAAAAGCTGCATCTTTCCAGCTCCATGAATTACTCATCTGTTCGTTACAGGCAGCCCAGACGCGTTCAAATCCTCACTCACCTACTTTTACTTCTGGAAAATTAAACATTCACGGGGTGAATCGCAATAAGCAATCGCCTGTGTGTGTAATTAATTACCATGTACTGGGCGAGCACAACGGGCCAGTAGTCCCCTTCATTTCAGTCGCCCTCTCTAGCTCGAGCAGGACTGGGAGAGTCTATCCGAAAAAACGAGGAGAAAAAAGGGGGAAAAGAAAAAGTTTCGAGCTGTAAAGTTTATACTGCTTTTCGCAACACAAAATACACACAGAGAGAATTGTTTGCCTCCTCCAGTAATCTGCGAGGGACGCTGCGATTTTAAACTCTGTAATAATGATTAATAAGTCAAAAGGGCATATTTTTCTTTTATGGTATGCAGCGCTCAAGGGAATATTCCGTGTATGTCTTTAAAATGAAGTAGGAATATTTACACACATGCACAGAGTTAGCAACAGCACCAAAGAAAGAAAAAAACCAACAACCCACGAATATTTCAGTGAACTATTACATTTTTTCAATTATTTCCCAATGAGTATTTCAATGAACTGTTACATTTTCCCAATTCACAGGGAAGATTTATGGGATTATTAAGATTTCTAGTGGAAATATTATACAGTGGAAGTTTATCGTCTCTCAGGGATTGTACACCATTTGATATCAATTTCCAGATGTTATGATCTTTTTTCAGAAAATAATTGAGTATATTAACTTCTTTCCTACAGAAGACTATTTGGGGGTTATTTATTTATTATGTTAAGGGCACAACTTTGTCATGTGTCCCCCGTTTTCCTTTAGCAGAATGAAATTGTTGAAACATTTGAGTAAACTTAAATCAGATAATAGTTCAATACTCAAGGGAAGGGATAATTCATTTGCCAGTTGATTACCGGCAGAAGCCCGCCTATTTACCTGTATTTTAAATAGGAACAAGGGACAGCCGGAGAACAGCCTCCCTCCCTTTTAGCTGCCCGCAGCCGTGGGCGAGGGGGTCAGTGGCTCTCGAGGGGTACCGGAGCCCCCCTACAGTGTGCCGGGAGGAGCTGATGGGTGCCGAGGGTCCCCGCTGAGCCGGGGGCTCCGCCGCGACTGCACAGTTAAAACAAGCTGAAAACGACACGCGTGTTTTTAGAGGGTCTTTTCGAGGTGGTGCTCTCCTCGTCCGGCTCAGTCCCCCCAGACCCCGCACACTCCTTGGACACTCGCACACAGGCGGATCCGTGAACACCGGCGTGAGTGCACAGACTCACCGACGCAGGCACTCACATACACAGTAGCCCTGTGATCCCCCCAGTAGCCGATCTGGCTGGGATCAGCAGCGGGATGCACCTCCAAACTCTTCCTCACTGTACGCCCCATCCTTCCCAGGGCTCCGCAGGCCCCACTGCCTCCATGCCGGACAGGGCGGGATACCCCATCCCCGCGGCTGCACCGGCTCCCGGCCTGCCGGGCAGCGGTTATGTTAATGTCCCCAGTCCCCACTAGTGCAGGCTGTGGGTGAAGTGAGATGAGCCGACCGGTCCCTTCTGCTTAACTTTGCCCTGACGCCCTGGAGGACGAATAGGTGGGTGCCGCAGCTGCGGCTCCCTCGGGGAAAAGTCTGTCCCCCGCGACTCCCCACAGCCGTGGCCTTCGACAGGCAAAGCCCCCACTGCTCCCTCCCAGCGGCCATCGTAAGGGATGGGCTCGGCTGGAGCTAGATTTCACCCCAAAAATGGATTAAGTGCTGCGGCAGGCTTCAGCGCCCCTGCACGGCGAGCTGCGGACCGAGGGGCTAACATTTCACAGGTTACCTGGCCTCGGGTTTATCGGGGTAGTTAAAAGGGAAGAAAGAGGTGGGGGAGAAGGGTAGAGAAAGAAAATCAACTTTAAGAGACCCTGGGTTTCAATAACAGCCTTTGATATTTTGACAGTAAAATGGAAAACACTTAACAGGAGTCAAGTTTTGATGTCTGAGGCTGGCAGCGTCCCCTAAAATTATATTGTCTTGCCTGCTGCTTCAAATTGGACCCAGGACCTTATAACGTTTCTCCAGGTCTTTATCTGCAGCCTTTCTGATTGCAAAACCATAATTGTATCGTTTTACACCAGCCAACTAAGCAAGTGCCAGTGGAATAAAATCCACAAAGTGCACACACATACCAGCTCTCCGGCTAAAGCAGTCTGTTCTTTGCAAGTTGTAAAGGCCTGCAAATTAAATACCAATTACTGGAAGCAATAAAATGTTTTTTATTGCACGAGATCTACTTAAACCAGAAAAGAATAGTCGTTTTATTTTCGGGAGGGGAAGGTGGGGGTTCAGCTCGAGAAGACATATATTGGCAGAGAAAGATTATATACAGCCGCTGGACAGGGCCACAATGGAGACATTCTACAGCCAGCAGCAGGCAGGGCTTCCCCCCGAGTTCTGCAGAGGGGGGTTATGCAGAGGTGCTTATGATAGGGATTATTGTAGGTGAGACTTGGGGAGGTGGGAAGCCCGGGAACAGTAGCTCTAGGTGGAAGCAAATGAGTGGTGTGACCAAGTTACATGACAGCAGCCTGAGGTGGCTTGAAGCCCCCTGCCAAATGAGGCTCTAAGGGGCAAGAATAACATGAGGGAAAGAGGGGGTCTGCAAGGTAGTACAAGAAGCACCTTGCCCTCTCCTCCTTCCCCTGCCCTCTCTTCCTTCCCCTCTTTGGAGAAAAAGGGGTTACTGTTTTTCTACCCTGTGAGCATCTGCCTGAAAAGGCTCCTAATTCCCTTCTATATTCCATGGCGCCCTTGGCAGGGTAGCTTCCGGGAGGCAGCATGGGGGGGGGGGGTGCCACCAGCAGGCACCGCTGGAGCACCAGCCCTACAGCAAGGCTGCTGTCCCCCCATAATCATTACCAGCTTCCTACAGAGCGAAACTACATCAGCAAACTCACTGGTGGGGGGATGCTCACCCACATGAGACACCCTCAGCTTTGCCTGAGCTCCACTGCCCTTCATTGCAACACAGCCCTGTGACTAGCACAGAAAAAGAAGAGCGGAAGTAGCCAGAAAGCCATGCTCTGCCAGAGGAAAACCAGTGGGATAAGTGATACTACAGACTTCATTTCATTCAGCCCTTGAATAGGGCATCAAAACCTCTCCCAGATACATGCATCCCACTCCTAATTTCCCTGGTGTTTCATTACTCCCGGAACATCCCGTCCTTGTGGTTTTCCCTTACATTGTGCCTGTGCTTCACCCTTGGCTTCACTTTAACACTGAAAACTGCCTGTGGATAGGACAGGACACAGCCCTGGGGAGCACCTACCACACACAGTGGAGGGTCACGACACTTATGCTGATGGGGGCTTGCATTGTGCCTCTGTAAATAGGGTTTGAAAGAGCAGGGTTTATTTTTTCTAATAACATAGACAGTTTGAGGATTGCAAGCTTGTTTCTTAACATGACCCCATTCTAAGTGAACTAAATTCTTTGACTCACCAGAGCATATTATACAGAGCCAGGCTGAGGCAACAAAGAGATCTTCCAAGCTAATTACCCGCAAGCGCACAGGCTTTCTGTAGATGAATTGGATTTAGAAATGCTTGAAGACTAGACTTGACTAGACTTAGAAACACAGGGAAAGCTGAAACTCTGCCATGTGTTTTACTGCTGTTTCAAGGGTTCCCTGCGCTTGCCATGTGAAATCTCTGACTTTTGAAACAACCGATTTAAACCACTCTGCTGCTGCTTGTGCTGAGAGGAAAGCAGTGGGCTCGGGGCTGCATGTTGCACACAGCCCTTGCCAGGCTTAGGTGAGCCATCACCCCCAAAGCCTATGTGATGCAGAAGGACCTGGTATGGTGCTGGCATCCAAGGAACCCTCAGAAGCGACAGTCCTCGGACATCTGTGAAGTCACAGGGCCAACCTCCCAGCCCCAGTGAGAGGGTGATGCTGGTGGGGCTGCTGGCACCAGGAGCAGCCAAGTGGAATATTTTACTTCCTCTCCCCCAGCTGGAGTGGCTCTGGGGCTTATTTTCCCATCTGATAATATTCTTTTTTCTCAGTTGTACTTTCTCCCCACCTCTGTGAGGGCAAGAAGTTCCCTGCCAGTGATTTGCCCAGCATTTGCCTGCGAGGGCTCAGCTGCTCAGCAGTAAAGGTGCTACCGTCATAAATAGTTGGGTCTCCTGATATCAGCCCCAAGGAAATTGAGGCACAGCGCTGACATCTGCAGCTCCCTCTGCTGCACTGGGTCTTCATTTAATGCTGAGTGAGGAAAAGCTGTGGGAAAGAAAAGGTTTAATGACATAGTAATGTTGCTCCTTTTGGGGCAGGGGGCAGGAGTCGCTGTCAGAATGAAGACTGTTTATTCATTTATTTTTCCTTAAAGAGGGGAATTCTGTCCTTGATGTTGCCAGATAAGCAGGGCCTTGGTTGCTGCGCACCCAAATCACACCATGAGCTCCCGTTTAACCCCCTCGCTGCATGTCCATGAGCGCAAACATTCACCCAGTGATGAAGCTGTGGAGGTTTCTGGTTTTGCTTA
This sequence comes from Pezoporus occidentalis, assembly GCF_034315485.1. Lineage (NCBI taxonomy): Eukaryota > Metazoa > Chordata > Aves > Psittaciformes > Psittacidae > Pezoporus > Pezoporus occidentalis. Next base: position 3,664,154 of record NW_026915158.1, on the reverse strand, counting down.
AAAATTGGCCACCTGCAGCCTCCCCTTAGTTCCTCTGTGTATGCATGAGCAGCTGTGGAGAGCTGCAAGGCTAGCCAACAGACCTTGTAGCTCCCACAGATGTCAATTAGTTTCTCTCGGGCTTCCTTTGGATACACTGGGGTCTTGAGACCTCCATGTGCTGACTTATTTGCAAAGCATGAGTTATTCACTAACTCCGTGTTATTAATTAGAAGATTATCAGCTCTCCGTGGTTCGCCTGCCTGCTGCAGGGAGGTTCCAACTAAACCCTCATATGGACCGTGCTGGCGCACTGTGTCAATTGATTGCTATGGTGGAACACTCCTGCTTTCCGCATTAAAGAGGAACTGGAGGGATTTGAAAGACTTTGGGGATCCTGAGTGCCTTTCCAGCCTTGGGTAACCCAGAAAGCAGCCTGTGCAGCTGCACTGCTGTGGGTTGGTGGGGGCTGGCCAGCCAGTCATGGAGGCAAGCCCAGGGATAGGGGCCAGGGGTCTAGGGAAAACATGCAAAGAACCTGTGTTGGGCTGTGAGGGGGGCAAAAACCCTGCATAAACCCATCTGGCAACTAGAAAAAGACAAGGAGCTGGGTGCTAAAAGTGCAAGGAGGGAGGGAACAGTTAAGTACATCGCCTCAAGACACCACAGCTTTTTAAACTAGTTAAATTGACTGTGCTCCTCTGGGAATCTGTTTTAGAGGAGGCAAAATTGAATGCATCTTTAATTTGCCTAATTCTCTTCATCCTATATATTTTTGGATCCTCCCTGCACTAATGAATCCTTGCTGCGTTCACAGGGAGTGAAACTTGTTAGTATTATCAGAGGTCACTGTGGCCTTTCTCCGAGCCATCACTGTCCTTCCCATGACTCGATCAAACATTCGGGAGGGTCATGCCAGGGAAGGAGAAGGGTCAGCTCAAACCCCCCTGAAGTTTAACTGCTTGCGTTTTAAAGAAGGCACACTTTGATCTAAGGTGTGGCATCAAACGCAATATATAGTTTTATATATATAAGCTTTTGTACAGAGAAAAGGGAAGCAGAGGTCAGCTCTGAAGTAACATGAAAGTCTTGATGCAGGAAAAAAAACACCACCAGTGAAAGAGAGAAGAGTGTGGGTACAAAAGAGGGTTTGGTGATGATGCTGCTGAAGGCCTCAAATATCTGGGGTTTATGATCTGTGGCTTAGCCAGGGATTTCCCATGTGCTGTTGAGTGAGTCACTTTTTAATCTTTCTCTGCCTCAGTTTTCCACCTGCAAGATAGGAATTAAACAGAATACTTTGTCTTCTCTTCACTTGTTAGCCTTATCTATGCAGCTTATAAGGTTTAGGGCATTGCCTCTACCTTTGTTGTGTCTACTGCTCGGTGGTTTCTTGTTCCTTGGGATCTGTAAGCATTTTCCGTAGCACAGATAATACATTTCAAAGGTTCTCTCATTTTTGTGGGATTTTTTTCTTTTCTTCTCTTTTATTTCTTTTTTTTTTTTTTTTGCTTTGGGCCATATAGCTCATCACATCTTGTTCTCATGAGCCAAATGCTCATGAAATATCTTCACAACATCTCTGTGGGGTCTCTGCCCCTTACTGAACAAAATCTTCCGAGATTACAAGGAAGTAATAACTAATAATCACTGCTGACCATCAGACTGACCCATCAGATCTGTTCTGTTTAAGCAATGAGTCTGGGCCACCAGTGACCGGAAGATAACTGCTCTTCTTAGCACTGAAACACTCAACAGCAGAGGGGTTCTAAAAGGGATGATTCATGGAAAGAGAGGACCCATGCAGGATGCTTGCATGATGAACGTGCACAAATCCTTCAGCAGGGTGCCCGGGAAGAGCAGAGCCCTTTTAAAAGTGGCCATTTATGCGTCTCCGTTCCCTCTCTTATTTGAGGCAATGTGTCCAAATTTAAAACTATGGTGTGTGTTGTCAATTCCTGTTTGCTTTAATAAGTTGTTAACTACTGTGCTCTTCAAAAAGTCATGTCCCATGTATCTCATAAATCACTGAACGGGGAGGCACCTCAAATTAGAGAGTGCATTCGAGAGGGTAGGTTTAGGTAATTACAAATTATTTCTTTCCCGTGACAGCAAAAGAGGGATATGATCAGATTAAATCTGGCAGACCTAGCTGGAACAGTTTAAGAAGTTACCATCGCCAGCTGTTTATTGCTGTTCCTCTGCCAGAGGTTACTTCCCTCTCCCACCCACAGAAAGAGTGGAGTGAGAGTAGACCTTGGTCACTGAAAAGCAAGGGCCTGCACTTTAACTCAGACTTGTTTTCACTTTGTGTGCATACATAGCATAGCATGCAGGGAGTAAGCATCAAGGACTACTATATACATAGTTTGAACAGTCAAATGCTTGCATAAACATTTGGGACTAATTTCTCCTGCCAGTAAAACGCATTGGACTGCTCTGAATAATCTTCCTTATTTAAATTTTGATGTAATAGCTCATGTGATTGTTTTTCCAGAAGCACACAGATGCAACTGATTTTAAAAATAACTTACGAGCAACGACCACAAAACATGGTTGTGTTTTTTTGTCCCTTACTTTCTAAGATTTTTTAAACTTTTTTTTGTTTTCTCTTTGTTGTTTTGCTTTCCCAGGGCAAATACTCAGGCTCTGTGGATGCAGACTTCATGCTGCTTGAGGGAGGAGATATAAAAATGATACTGTCCTTCAGAGAATTATAACGTGAATGAGAGAGAAGAAAACTCCCTTTGTGGTCTATTTGTGAATCACCAGGCAACCTTCCTATGCCTCAAGATCCTTCATGTTCAGATACATCATCCTTATATAATAGATAGATGGGATGAAATGTCAAATACAAATTGCTCATGCTTCAAATTTCTATGACTTCTGAAGTGATTTTAAAATAAAACAGGCCCACTGGGAGAAAAATTGAATGAGCATATTTGCTAATCCTAAATTGTAGTTTAAGAAAGATTTTTGGCAGGGGTGGTTGAACAGGCATTTCTTAATATTGCTTTGGTTTTTTGGTTTTGCTTTTTTTTTATTAGGCAATTGTTCGGTAACAAGGCTCAACAGTAAACCCTATTTTTCTGTCTCTGAGTTAGATGTGTGATGCAAACCAGGTGACTTCATGTGGTTCTTCTGCTTGCTGAGTGGCACAGAAGATGTCAGAGTTAGGTCTGCTACTAGAAGCCATTTTTAACGTAACGAATGACAAAGAAATGACTTTCCAAAATGATCATAAAAAAATCTGAAATTTGTTTGCCAAGCAAAACTATTTATAGAACATTAGTAATGCTTTCTCAGTTTTTACTTTTACTTAGCAATCTTTTCTCAGTTTTTACTTTTACAAGTAATAAATAATACACACTCCTTAGTCTACACCTTCACTTAGTATTAAACAAAGTGTGTTCTACAGAGGAAAAAAATAAACATTCACTAGGAATTACATGACATCTACAGCTGCAAATGCATATGGGTCAACTGCAGAGCTGACCCCATTTACAGCTTGACTAGGTGATCTGCTGAGGTCCTTTTCTATCTGAATTATCCTACGATCCTAAAAATCATAGCTCACAATTAACCATGCTTCTGATGCACATGCAGACCATAAGGCCTCAATGTCAAATTTGAAAGCCTCCAGTGTCACCACCAGTGCCAGAACAGAGCAACAGAGTAGACTTCATCTCTGAGTGAGATGCTTGTGGTAGAACTGCCTGACATTTGTCAATGGGAAATGAATTTAGATGCATCACCACACTCGAAATACTTAGTAATTACCTGTCTTCTTTGCTAGATGTTTTCAAGTGTCTGTCCTTGGGAATAAATTTTCAGGTGGGTCCACATGCCAGCCTCCCCATTTATGTTTAGGAGTCCAAACTCAGAACCTGGGTAGACATCCATGCTTGCTAAGTGTTCCACCACACTTATGTTTTTCATTTGTAAGGGTAGTGTCGCTGCTTCACTGTCACATCTAGGTGTAGGAGCAAGTCCCTCAGAGAGTCTATTCAAAGCATTTAATTCAGGGTCTTTTTTTCTGAATGTCTTCCTAACAGAGAATACCTTCATACACAAAGACGGTAGCTATTAGCATCCTAAGGTCAGGACTTAAATTAGATATCTACTATAGCCCATATAAACAGCTTCTCTTCACCCTCTTCACTCATAATCTCTTTCCTCTTCTCCTCCTTGCTCCCACAGAAGAGGATACTGCAGCCAGTCCATACCAGGCACAGCTGTGTGTCCACACCAGCCTTTTGGCTCAGACTGGGAGTGTGTGCATCACATAAATCTGATGAATGTCAGGTACCATGGGAAGCTGTGCACCAGAAGCTGACTTGATGCACATCAGTCAGTCGTGGGAGTTCATTCCCCAGGACCTGACTAGATACAGACCAAAGTAATCCCCCAGGGTACAGATGACATGGGTATTGGGTTCCCAGAACCATTTTGCTCTAGAGATAAGCTCCTGCTGGGATGGGCTACTTGATGTAGACATAGCCAGGATACACTCCCCTTTTGTGCTAATACAGCTCTCTCTTAATGTGTCCCTGGCCGCAGACAGAGTTGAGATGGTTCTCCCCAATTTCTGTGCAAAGTACTGAATAGTGGATTTGTTACCCCCCCCCCCCCCCCCCCGAAAACTGTGGGAAAAATCTTTGTTTCTTCAGAAATCATGCTTTCCACAACTGTACTTCCCACACCTTTCTATTATTCCAGTGAGCAGTGCTAAAGGCAACTGAAGATGCCCAGTAGTGGTACATAGTATAAAACTTGCTCTCCACTCTATGAAGTACACAAGTGATGCCAGCCAGAAACAAAGTTTCCTTATCTCAAAGCAAGGTGTAGTGTAATTCTAAAGAACTTAAAATTGAGAAACTAAAGCCTGTGGAGAGATATCAGACATGAGAACAGCTGAGAGAGAAACATGCTAACAATAAATTAATGATACATGGCCTTTGCCAATGTAATAACCAAACAAAAGCATCAATTTCACTAATAATTGCTTTCTTTGATACTATCAACATGGCGGGACTGTGTAGATGAGTGAATAAATGGCAGTGCAAGGAGATCTTCTAGGTCAAACATACCCAGAGATATTCCACTGATGCCAAATACTTGTTATATTCAGGTCTACTTTTGCACAGAGAGAAGAGACCACTAAGGACATGCAGCCTGACTGGTAACATGTGAAAATAAGCCAACAGATTTGTCAGCCTTTTTTGTGATAGAGCTGCAAACCACGACCAAAAGCATTCAGTAGTTCAGGCAGGTGCAAAGGAACACGCAGATGGACTGGAGTAGATGCACTAAGTATCAGACAACTGCTACTAGCACAATCAAGCAGAGATTTGAGTGAGAGTGATGCAAAGCCCCAGAACTCCACTAAAAAGATTAAAGAAGGAACAGATCTCCAGAGAACTGTAGAAATCCTTCATGGGGACCACCAAGGTTTCCTGCAGTTATCTATCATCCAGAATGTGTAGAAATCTGTGACAGAAATATTAAAATCAGTCTGGAGAATGAAGGAGATGACTGAGTGTTGGAGCACCAGATGAAATAAAAGGTAGAAGGTGTATATGGTTTTGGCACCTAGACTAGCAGGTCATCAAAGTAATGCCAAAGCTGTGTGCAGATTCTCGCTCTGGAAAACAAGAGAGAGCAGAAAAAAGGGGGCTCCAGAAGACTGGATCCGCAAAGAACCCAAAAGGAGAGAATAAATCCTGATGATGCCACACACGGGATACAAAGGCAGAAGAGAGGAAAGAGGGTATTTGCTGACAACTCCTAGAAGTAGGTACATCTATAACCAAGAACATGACCACCAGTCTATAATCCCAAGAGATGTAAAAAGGAATCACCAGGCTGCACCTCTTGTCCTGCCCGTCAGGGAACTGGGAATCTGGGAATGCCAGCCAGTCTGTTAAGACCAAAAACTTGGAGCTTGGGAGTATGCAGATATGAGAGCATGAGCCAGACAGGCCAGTTCTGCTGTAAAATAAATTCACCCTCCTTTCCCATAAGGTCTCATGCTCGAGCTCTGCTACATTGTTGCTGGAAGGCTGCAACAGTATACTACTTTAACTAATGGAGAGGGAGACAAATAGACAAATTTGGCATAGGCATTTTAATGGGAATTTTATTCAGGTTCCTGCATCCTACAGAAAGAACTGACTAAAGTATGGAAGCAAACAGCTATGGTGAAAGCCAAACCCAAATAATGCATTTCTTCACCCTAGCCAACAATATACTGCAAAATTAGAAGGCTGATTAATGAAGATGACATTACAAAAGGCAGCCCCTACAACTCCTACATAATTCAAAGGGTAAGTTGAGATACAGTTGTTGATGGCTTAAATGCCAACTGACACGGAGCGTGCTAAAGCGATAGTGGAAAGGAGCATTTATAAATGATGAAAACAAACCATTTCAACAGAGTAGCTCTTCACCACAGTGGAAAATGCAGAACTGTGACTAGCTAGTGAAACACCAGTGTTAACGCCAACAGGAAAAGACTTAGTTCAGTAGCTGAAGAGGATTCAGACCATCAACCTGGGTTCAGGCAACCAGAGCCTCCAGGGCCAGGAGAATCCCAAGCATCAATTCAAGAGTCATGCTTAACTTTAAGATACGATGAGTCTTACCCCTCTATGCAATACCATGGACTCAAAAGTTAGTGCCTGCCATCTTTGTAATTTATGAGGAATGGCTATAACACAATTTTATTCTGATAACCATGTGCTTGGTTGTGGCCCATGCTGTACTGACAATAACATCCCACAGTTCAAAACCAAACACTGTCAGTTCTTGTAATAAATATAAACGTACTTAGTGTCTTCTACTGAATCAAATAGGACCCACGCATGTTCATATCCGTCTCCATACTCCTAACTACTTCCACACTATTCATATCCAGATTACTATCTGTAGATAGGCCTATAATAAAATTATTGCATTTGTATACCTTTACTTTTAAGTGTCTCTGAATGTGAAGAACACAAAGATACCTTGCACAGTATGGATTAATAGCTTATAATTTGAAGATATCAAGCTAGGTGGTGAATTTATCTTGTGTTTTCAAATAACAGCTGCTTTACTATCTACGGGGCTTTATCTGCCAACTCGCTTGTTACTGTCAGGTATCACTGGAAGAATATCAGCTTTACTTATGCCTTCTTTTTCTACAGCGACGGTTTACAACAAGGAAGATATTAAGGTGCATGGCTCATTTAATCAGCAATTTTGCAAGTGTTTTATTTATGTCAACAAAGAACAAATTGTTTTTACCGTCTCATATCCAGAATGCAGTATACAGCATAAATTATTCAAATGAAAGCAACATAAATCTTTGTACAGCAAAGGCGAAGGCACAGAATTCATTGCTGTGTGTTACAGCTTTGGACAGGACAATGACCTCTAATCAGAACTCCTCAATACAGTCCTTACATTTAAGATGCCAACTTGCCACTAAGGGCCTGATTATCTATAAATTTATGGGAACTTGCAATAACTGGTGTTTGCCTCCTGATAATGTTTTCTGACACATATCAGTAGATTCAGCTGATCTGTGTTAGAGATTATTGTACAGAATCTGCAGTTTATATGGGCAATGAGTAGACAGAAGGTCCATTTGAGACCTTTAGCTATAGAGAAGCACATAAGGAAAACTGTTTCCATAGAAACATGCCCCACAGCTGTAGTTAGTATAGGAAAAATAGTTTTATGATTATTTCAATGAAGTTCTGCCTTTTGTTTTCAATGCAAGATGTATACAATAGGTTGTTACATAGGGTGATCTCAGTGTAGCTAAGGTCTTACATGTGAAATTCACCCCTAAGTGAAGAACCCCACATTTCTCTTTTGTGTTCCTAAGAGTTTTATTAGATCGTGTCTGCAGCAGAATGATTTTTACATAAAACTGTACTGCATATCAAGATTTATTCTCTGTACAATAAATGCTTACTTTTCACTAACTCACAGAATTCTACATACATTTCTCAGAGAGTCTATATAAAAAGCAAAGGACCAGATAAGCTTCCAGCAAATCCAGGGCAAGGATGTCCAATAATTCCAGGAGGAGATGAGTCAGGCCAAAGGAGAACTATAGGAAAACAGAGGGTGGGCATGAATAATTTTCTAACAGTTTGGCAACATCTTCTTTCCATTCAGGTCATTTCCAATTTAGATGGAAAATTTCTAACCGCTCCCCTGGAAATGACAAGGTTGGTACTTCTCCAAACTAGCTAATCCAAGACATTTTTAGGAGAGCTTTTGGTACTGTTTCTTTGCTTTGCTGCAAAAGCAACAGGCAGACTCTGTCTCAAGGTCCTAAGAACACAGATCCACACTTCCAGTTGAGATTTTTCTCCCTCAAGTTTAAAAAGTGTTAACAAGGCTGCAAATTTCCCCTTCCTGCCTGGCACGAGCATGGACTTTATTAGCTGCTTCCATGTACATGTGCAATGCACAGAGTAATATGATGCTTGGATTTTTTCTTAATGAGTTTGAAATTAGTATAGCAGAATCGCACCATGTCAGACTATGGGCTGGGAGATGCATGACTAGGGGCTGGGTTTTGTGCACAAGTAAGTGAACAAGCCCAACAAACAAGTATTCACCACTGAATGTGCTGAAATCTGTTGCCACGTCAGCTAAGGCACAGGTTTTGTGTGTTCATGATAATAAGAGTGGACATTTTGTTTGCTCTGTCATTTCCACACTGGATTTATATCACATCCTCCTGGACAAATTTTGCTTGTGGACTTCATACCCATGCAAAACCAATGCAAGTTGAACAGATATCTGTCTCAGTGTCTCTGAAAGGTACATTTCCCAGAAAACCCACAATTTTTACCATGAAGGAAGACAGTCAGATAAAAGGTATTAATACAATAACATGTAATAGCTCACAGGGAAGGAGGAAAGTTCTGAAGTTAGATATGCTCCCACATACTGTTTAACAGAGCTGTGCACCAGGGGCTCCATCTGCCTGCCAGTGGTCTTGGTGTGATACTAAGTTTTAAAGTTATGTGCTTAAGTCGGTGCTGAAAAGTAGGTTGTCAATGCACACAAATGACTCAGCCCTGCTTCAGAAGTGATGTCCTACAATCCACCAACTCAATAAGAGTTAAGTTTGTAAATCCCAGGCGACTGATGCAGAAACTGATTTTGGTGGAACCTGCAGCATGGCTGCAGATCAAGGCAAGTAGCTTCAAAATCTATCTTCTTGAAAGGTAAAAAGAGGGAAGAGGTCCTCATATTTGCTAATTCTACAAAATCCCACAATAGCTCTATAGAAAAAGTAAAAAAAAAAAAAAAAAAAATTGGGTGTGATTTTGTGCACTGTTTTAGCAATGACATAGTAAGACTACACCAGTGCGAACTGGCTTGGCCGCAGAGGATTTAAAATAATACTTCAATAAAAAATATTTTAATAATACACAGTTCAGTAAGATGTAACCAAATAATTCACATATACCAGACAAATAAACACTCCCACATGCCTCCAAAGCACCTCCAGGGAAACATTTCTTTCCAAAACAGGGGTCACTAGCTTAGTCATTTTCTTTTCAAGTTTGCAATATGACCCATCTTGGCTTTCCAACAATTACAGCAAGGTTTCAAGAAGATTTTACTCATAGCATTTAATTTGTTAATGGGATTTTCATGCACTCTTCCAAAGAAGTATCAAGAAAGCTGGCCTCATTGTTCATGATGGCCAGACAAGAGGAAGAATAATTGTGTCATACAAAATCTATCCATGTTCTCCCCACAGAGACATAATTACACATTCAAAACCTAGAGAGGTGGAAGAGCCAGCTCAGATTCCACCTAAGTCTGAAGGATTAATCTCTATGTCAATTCTAATGGTACAAAAGATCTGAGTGTAATTTCCTCTTCTGCCTTGCGGTATACCAGATTGCAGAAGATTGTATGTATTACTTTAAGGTTCTCCAGAGAAAATTTCCCCAGACTTCCCTACAAGGACTTTCAACCACAATACAGCATTTACTTACAAAGGAAGGGCATTGGAAGAAACAGAAACAGAGCACTTAGGGGTTATAGGAAGCAAGTTTCAGAGCTGGCAGAGGTGATAAAAGAGGGAGAAAATTCATGATGGTATCTGAAGATGATGAGGAAATCTTGGCTTGATGAAAGGAAATGGCTCAGTGGAGCTCAGAGTTTACTCCAACAGGGAAAATTGTGCTGCAAGGGAGAGCCATCAATAAAAACTAGGAGCCTGAGATGTATTAGCAAGCTGAATTGCCACGTTTCTGTACAAACTTGAGTGTTACGAGCCAATACTGATAGATGCATGAAAGAAGGGAGCTGCAGTGAAAAGGATCAATGTAAACAATTCTTGCTGCTGGCAGAATCACCAAATACAAAAATTCTGATAAAAGATAAAAACAGAAACAGTTTGGATTTGGGAGACTCAGTGCAGGCAAGGTATGAGCTTGTCCTCACTGTAAGCTGACCAGACGGAGCTGCGAAGAGACCCAGCCTGCTCAGAAGCCTCAGCCATTGCTCTGGGCATGGCTGAAACTTGTCTTCAATGCAGAGAAGCCAGATTCACAGCTGCTTCAGCCTAAATAGCTGCTCTGTCGCAACAGAGATATCTTTGGCTGCTCATTTTGGGGTGGGGGTTTATGGAGAGGGTATTTTCTTTCTTTGTATTCAGGAAAAACATGAAGTGACTTTCCCCCTCCTCCATATTTTACAGAAGAAAAAGAAAAGAAGATGGAGCTCTGTAAATTGAATAAAAAAGCAATGAGTATTTCTAAAGCTTCTGAAATTAGTTCAAGCACTTAGACAAAGCTAACACAACTGGAGGCTTTTTAGAAAGCCACAGTAAAAGGGGACTTTACCCCCATCAAACACACGTGACAGTCCCCCACCATGGGGAGAGATGGGAAATGGCCAATGCGTTTTGTGGTTCTTCCACCCAGCCTTCTCCTTGCTTTCTATTTTGACTGTATAGGGGGGGTCCATTTTAACATGCTGGTTTTATTGTTTTACTTTGGTTTTTATTTGCAGTGCTACCCAGTGCCTGACTGGGGAAGAAGGAGAGAGACTCGAGAAAGGCAAATCCGTTTTGTATCAATAACAAAACATTGCATTTCTAAAGGAAGGAAAACAACTGCTTTTTAAAAACAAGGTTGCGCTTGTTTGTCTGTTGGCTCCTATGGAATGGTTATCAAACTAAAGGAGTCCTGGTGATCATGTTTTGCCAGCACAGGCAGAACAAAGGATTATTAAAAATAATATAAACTGACGACATATGTTACCAGCATTAAAATTGATGCACATTCCTGCATAGCTTAGGGGAAACCAGGAGCTGGATTTTATCTTTGACAAAGTCAGAAAATAAAAGCAAACTGTTTCAATCTTATTACCTCTAACAGGGAGGTATTTCTTTCTGTCTGCCTGGGGAGGAATTTTTGAGGGAAGCAAGTTTTAGTTTGGACAAAACTCAGTCAATTCTTTCCCTCTCCCCCGCTCAGGTAGAGCCAGCTTAACACAGGTACTTCTGCAAATACTTCCCCACAAAAAGGTTATTAACCAAAGCCGGGAGCAACCAGACAACTGACAAAAAGCAGCAGAATGAAATCCACCACTTTCAGTCCAAGAAACACATTTTCAGAAGATATTTCATTTTCATATCAGGTATAGAAACCTTTTCATGATGGTGGCTCTTAGACATTGCAACCAGAAATCAGGGTCCTTTTGTCCTAGCCGTGAGAGAGATAATTGCACAAAAAGCCATCCACACTTCAAAAAGCTCTCCCAATCTAGCCTACGATGTCTATGCTACCATAAGCAGTCTGAAACCTTCCATTGAGGTCTTTCCTCACATTGCCTCTTATCCCACGCTCACCTGGTCTTTTGCACAGCCTGAGAATCTTCAAATGAACCCGGGTTTGCAGTTTCACTCTACGGCTGACCTTATGGTTCCCACAAAGCAAAGAAACTTGTTTGTAATGCTCACACATTACGCTGGGATGGTGCGCTGTCAACACATGCAGTGCTACGGACTGGAAAATCCAAATACAGTTTGCAAAGCCATTGGAGGCTTTCCACAGAGTACTTGCAAGGGCCTCTCCTAATTGAATTTGCCAAAATTCACATGAACTCAGATTTAATCCAATCAGTTCTACATCACATGTCTTTCAACATTGACAAAATATTTTTTTCTAATTGTGACTCTCTTATGGAACCAAATGAATCAGAAAGGGACTTAAATGAAAACCAGTCCAGATTGTTCTACACTTTAACCTTACATCTGTGCTTAATTAGAATGCTCAATTTCCCTAAACTCAAGTTATAAAATGGAAGTAATCTGTGGCCTGTTTGTCAGTCATTATGGGGCAGCAGACCTGCAAATCAAGGCAGGCTCAAATGCACAGGATCGTGTTCAACACTGCCATTGAAGGAAACATGGGAGATGTTATTGTGCAGCAAGCTGGAAGGGAGTTAGAAGAAAAGTTTGCTGAGAAAGATGTGTGCGAATGACCTGTGTGCTGAGAAATGTGGCTGAGCCTAGAAAGAAAGGAGCAAATGAGTGTGGAAAACATGTGTGATTATTTAAGGCTCCCCCATTCTGACCGCAGGACTCTCTTATGAAAGGCCTGAGAATAACTGGTGCTGGACAATATCTTCAGCCACGGAAAAGGCAGCAGCCTCCTCTTCGCATCAAAACTGCTCTCTTAGGGGTACCAGCACCTTCATCTGATATAACACCACAGCCCAACCCTGCTCTCTGCTCCTGGTTCTGCACACCATGCAGGCCGTCCATCCTTCTCTCCCAGTGCCGTCGTGTGAGGGCTGTGCTCTAGGCCTGAGCAAGAAAAACTCCCCACAGCCCCAGGTGACCCTTTTCCAGTGTCTTTTCTAAGGACCTGTGTAATTTCTCTGTCTCAGTTTTGCAGTCCAGCCGAAAACACAAGGGAGGGCTGGCATCTCGGCTTTGGCGCTGGCAGTGCTTCCACATGGAGCAACGCCCCAGAACACCTTGTCTCCTTACAGTAGCTGCAATTAGCCCACATCCTTAAAAGCGTGAGAAAGGTTTGTCATCTAGAGCTGTTAAGGATGCACTATTTGAGGCTACTGCAAATCACTGGAGGAACAATAAAACCCTACCCCACACGCCAAGGTCTGTCATCATTCATTTCAAACATGCACTTCAGAGTGTTGCTGTTATGTTGTTTTTTGACATCTTGAGATCTGCATGAGAAATCCCTGTGGACGTGCTGTAAATCCATATCTACAGCAGTAAGTTTTCATTGCATCAGTGTTATTAAATATATATATACACTTATATATATGTTATTAGGCAATGCTGAATGAACAATTGGCCTTTAACTCCTCCTAGACTATTAGGTCGTACTATAGGTCAGTGGAAAAGTAATTTTCCCTAGATTTGTAATAAGGTCTGGGATTTGACCTATGACCCCAATGTCACAAGGTATTCATTATCTCCACACAGATGATGTACAGGCAAAGAAACATATATTTTTTATAGAACTGGAAGAATTATATTTCATTGATAAACTTTATTAGATGGATTTTATTACCTGGATAAACTCAATTAGCAGACCTCATTAATTTTGAAAATGTAACTTATTTCCATTGAGTCGTTCTTCTTGTGGCCATTAGCATTCAAAACATAAACTTGAGCTCTGTGCACAGTTGAATAATTTTTGTGTTCAGTGGCCAAATGAAAAGAAACATGAGAGAAGAAAAAAAAAGATCTGCTAACCAGAACAAAAAGCTTATTTTATATCAATGCAGAATGCTCCATTTAACATGCAATCAAAAGATTTTTCCCGGTTCTTAAGCTATTTTTTTCCCTTTCATTCTTAAAAAGTATTACCCAGCATTCAAAATGTCATTTCCTAGTGAGAAGGTGAAGTGTTTTGCTTCCAAAGCAATAGCGACTTGCACTTTATCTTTTTTGGAGTGGGGAAGTTGTTTGTTTTGCTTTAATTTAGTAAATGATTTCAGTCTCCTGCTTCTGGACTCAGGAAACAATTGCATAGGTCCATGAAAACATTCCACACACACTGTGTACCCCTATTTACAGTTAAATATTACTGACATGTAGTAAGCAGCATGTGAAGGGCTAAAGGTATAATTGAAAGGTATCTGCATAAAATATGCCCATATCAAAGCAAACTTGTTGCAAGAGGTTTTGAGAGGTAAAGGGAAAGTCTGTGAGCTACTTGTCCTTACAGTATCGTCCCTCAGCTGATTCCTGGGTGCAATTCTGCCACAGCTGCAAAAATCCACCCCCTGTATGAGAGATGCCTCTCTCCCTAACAAAATTAATTAAAAAAAGAAAGGGGGGGGGAGTGAGAAGTCTTCAGCAGAGAATGGAGTTCATTTCCTAATATTCGACTTCTTAAAGCTGGGTGTTCAAACGTTCAAGCTCCTAGCTCCTGCAGCTCAGAGCTTTTGAGAGATTGGAGCCCCCCTCAGCCCTGGGAAAGCTCCCAGGGATGTATGAAGTCTGATTATGGGGAAGAAAGGGGCATAGGGCAATGGTGTTCCTATCTCCCAATGTAGAGCACCTGATCTGAGGGCTTCTCCAGATAAATGTGGTTTAGAACAGCCATAAGGTTTTAGTGGTCACTGGTTTTGCTCAGGACTGTTGGTGGAGTGGTAACGCAGCGTGAATAACCACTCCACTGATGTTTGAGGATTCAGCCACTAGGGCAAGGCTCACTATTCCTTTTAGCATCATGAAGTAGCTTTTATTTTGAGACTGAACTACTTGTGTGTCAGTCCAATGAGTTTCTGCTAAAAGACTAAGCCTGCTAGGGGACAAAAATCCATTACAAGTGAGAAGCAATTTACAGTAGAGAACTGACCTATAAAACCAACGCATTTCCATTGCACTAATCCAAAACATATTTCAGAAAATAGGTCTGCACTCTGAAATAGGTCTTGTTAAAACAATCGACCTGTTAAAATTAAGGGCTTAGTGCAGCAAGCCTGTATATTTTAACAGGATTTTCATCTGTTGGGCTGGAGTCCTAGGAAATTTTCTAAAGTGACCTCACTGCTCTCTTCAGAAAGTGGTGGGAGATTTAAAAACAAGGCTCATCCCTGGGACTTCAGAGTGAGCAGCTCACAAGGCTCTTTGCCTTTCAGACTTCTCTTCCCCCTCATTTCTGCATTGCCTCTCACACTGTCCCTTACACCTGGAACATTTTGGCCTCTTACTATCTTCCAAATATTTTCCCTTCTCCATTTCAAATTCCTCTTTAAGTCACTAACTCACTTTCTCCTGACTTCTTGGACCTGAGGCCCCTGTTCTCCTATGCTGAAGCTTTCTCAACTTGGGGAAGAAAGCCAGAAAGCCGGCACGTGTGCTCTGCAGGCACCCCGTGAAGCCGAGGAGACGTGCACAGTGACTTGATGGATGACTCCCTGCAGTCCGGACAGCAGTGTCCCGCGTTACCCTGGAGCATGCCTCTGTTTTTTTCAGGACTGGCCTGAAGTACTTGAACCAGGATCCTCCAGTGCTTGCACAGGAGAAGCCAGAGGCTCAGAGAGGGGAAAAGCAGCATCCAGCTTTTCAGGAAAGTCAACTTCAGTTCCTGAGGGCTCCAGGTCCTGCTGTGGAGCCCATTGAACTCTGTGGAAGAAATTCAGTGGTCTTTTAGTCATTAATGGCTGGAGGGTTGCACCTCAGAAGATTAAAAATGAGGTGTTATTGTGCAAAAGAGTCCTCCCCTGATAAACTATGTCAGTGGAAACCACCTTTACAAGCTGGAGAGGCTCACAGCAAGCACTGGGAAACCCTTTGTGCTTGTGCTTTGTTTTTTTTTCCTACCAGTATACAAATGCAGCTTCAAGTCCTCCAGGTGCTTCAGTCATGAGTACACAAATTCTTTTAAAAATGGTAAATGTGAACAATATTACAATAAAACAATTCACAATGTGACTTGTTACTTCATAGCAACCCGTTTTATTAACATACAGATAGTAGCACAAGGATCGGATTCAGCAAAGAGGGAAAGGTTCATATCTATCTACCAATAGCTGCCCTCTGCCTTGCAGAAAGTGTAGACACCACTGAGCAAAAGCAGCAGCAGGGTTAGCTGCTCGGACTGGGGGATTCTGCTGGGGTCTGCCCATGGCTGTGCCAAGATGCACCTGTTCCCCTTGCAGCTTCCCCATGGCTCCTTCGTGGCCTTGTTCCTGTCAAGGGGGATAAGGATGGCAGCAGGGTCTGTAAAGCCAGAGACATCCAGGAATTTCCACAGACAGCTGGAGAGGCTCTTTGCTGCTTGACGGGGGTGTGGGGCTGAATAATTCAATGCTGAGAACAGAATGCAGGCTGCTGGAATCAGCAGAGACCTTGCAAAGAAGCACAGGCCCTGCTATCAAACCACTGCCTCCTCCATGCTCCAAAGCGCGCAGTACGTCTTTCTATTAATCCTTTCAAATGGCGAAAAATGTCTGATTATGTGGCAAAGCAGATTTTCATCTGTTGACAAAGCCTTGTTAATCAGGAGAGCAGGGCTCTACCTACAGAGATATGGGATATACAAGGAGAAATTTCAACACCTCATTAGAAAAATAAATTAGTGTCTTTTGCGAGATTGTGGCATGGGCAAAACATGTCCTCATATGGTATAAACACTCAGTGAGATGAGCTTCATAGCTTTGCCATGATTTCACCACTCGAGAGTGAAGTGGCCATCCTGAACAGACACAAATCAAAACTTTATGCTACCCTAGGACATATTCTGCCTCCCCCTTCTCCTTGTGATGATCTCCATCAACCATCAGATCATATAATTTAATATAGCACAAAATCTGGACCCCTTGACACAGATCTTCTCCTGCACTCAAGGAGGGACAGATCTAATTTATACCAGATGGCTTCAGACTAGAAGAAGTCCCGTGCCAGCTGACAGCTAGCCAAGCACAGGTGTGCCCCACCCTGTCCCAAAATGCCTTTTCCCATTCTCCTTCTTTCCACCCCAGGGAGGAGCAGATGTGGGAGGGATTCAGCAACACTGCTTTACCCCAGCTGAGAATGATGCCAAGCCTCAGCTAATGCACCCAGGGGTCACATCTGAGATGTTCTGTACAGAGGTGAAAAGAAGAATAATCTGCTCTTTTACTTTAAGAAAGAGCCACAAATCAAGGGGAAAAAGAAAACAGCAAACTGTAGAATTAAATGTATGAGAATCTTTAATATATTGCCAGAATGTCAATAAAAATGAGCAAGTGGATTCCAAGGAATCTAGCGAAAATTATCCCTTTGAGTCAAACATTAATAAAAGTCTGCAGTGATACAGAGATGATCTCATGCTCACAGTTATTTCCCCTTTGCAACTTTTTGTCTTGGTATAGGTTTTTCTGTCTTTTTTTTTTTTGAATAAAGAATACTGGATACATGAATCACTACAGTGCAGGGCTGAATGAAGGAAAATGAACGTCAGAAAAAGGTAATTCATACTGAATTCATGTTGAATTCATGCTGAAATTCTTCAGTGTTCTTCAGCCAGATCCTTTTTTTTTTGCAAGGGAGAACTTTTCAGTTCAGGCTGAAAACTGCTGTGACCCCCTTCTGTACACAAGCTGCAAGAGCAGCACAACCCCAGCTGGAAAGTAATGCTCGCCAGTGAAGGGTGGTATAAATACAAACGCAACTAGACAAAAGTCTTTTGCAGACCAGTCATAAACCCTCTGTTCATTGTGCTTCATTGTCCCACATGCAAGGCCAGCTATAAAAAGCCATGTTCTTTAAGGCCAGCTTTTTTTGGGAAACACATGCACTTATGTACCATTGGCATTTGCACAACCCATCTCTGAAGCGCATACTGTGCCATCAGCTGGTGATGGTGATATGTGGAATGACTCAGTGTAATTGTGAATTTGCAGAATTTGCACATGTGAATATAAACGTGCAGGTTCACAATAATGTTTGGAAACTATAGACATTCCTCTCCTTTTTGAGAAAGTGATGCATTAAATGTTGTTTGAAAGTACTTAGAGCTGGCTTTGAAACATGAATTGAGCTTCTTAGCCAGCCCTTCCAACAACATCCAGAAATATTCTGGTCCACTTCCTCACTGAAAAGGGTATATTTGTCGGCAGCAGATACCAAAGACACCAATCACTAACTTATTTACTTTAAAGAAAACACCATGCCTTTTGAAAAGCAGTTAGCCTTCCTGGTTTGGACTGTGCTGTACTCTGATTTTATGGCTGTAGCACATGACCGAGCCTCCTCCACAAAGATCTCAACCATGCAGGTCACTAAATACCCCTCACAGAAGAGGGGGAATGATTCTCATACTGGAATGGGGAGTCACCTGCCATCAATGGTAAAGGTGCTTGTGTGCAAACACTGAAAGAAAGGACAAATTTAAGGCAAATTCTGGAGACAGATAACATAGACATGAGAGTAGTATCTGGCCTTTGGTGACAGCATTAAAATTAGGAGATACTTTGTCTAATAAGTACTGGTGAAAACCAAGAGATTTCTAGAAGAAAGTGATTCATAGCTTCAGAGAACTGGAGGCACAGGACTTCTCTTGTAATTCCCTTTCTCAAAAAGCATTTTCCCAGCTTTTTCCTGACTTTCTTCTGAAGGCTAACGGGTCATCTTTTGGCACAGAGAATGACAGTTCACTACCTATGACTTTTAAAGTTAACTTTTTGACTGTGTCACAAGGGCTTGGGGGATTACTTTGTAAAACAGATTTTTAAAAATACTTCCTACTAGATTTGTCAGGTGACGAGGCATTTTATTAACTTTGCTGTTATGAATTTTTATCAGGCCAACAAGGAATATTCATTCCTAAGGGGCTTGAACTAATAAAACTGTAAAACGAAAAGCTGTAACAAGTGCTTCGTTTCTTGATCACTATGTTTTAAAAACTGAATCTCACCCTGTGACTAGTTCTGACTTTTTCTGCTTTTGAAAATACTTATATTTGCCTTTGCCACACTGTGGTTTCTAAAGCCCTGACACCTGGAATCCTGCGAATATGTGAAACCAAATTTCATCACAAAACCAAAATGAAATTCTCCAAGTGTTATGCAAAGAAACATATAAACCTGTGATTAATATAGGTCCCTAAACTGGCCAGTTTTAGAGCCAAGAGGGATTGTTGTGATTGTCTCACTACTTTTCATATGTTCGAGCCCCTAGAACTTCCCTATATTAATTCATTCTCCAAGATTAAAAGCTGTGCTTGCAGAAGAGCGGCTCTCTTAAAAAAGAGTGTTTCATTTTGATTTAAAAATCTCTGTTAATGAAGGATCCAGTATAAGCCTATGTAAATCATTCCAAATGGTTAATTATCCTTGCTGTTAAGAATATGTACCTTCTTTTTTGGTCTGAATTTGCCTCACTTCATTTTCCAGCCATTGGTCTTATTAGCCACTGTGCCTTTGTCTGCCAGACTGAAAAGCAGTGTATTACCTGAATCTTTTCCTTGTGGAGGTACTTATGAGCTACAATCAAGTCACTGTTAACTTTCTTTCTTGGAAGTTACTTAAATCTTTTCTTAGTAGTTATTCTTTAATTGTTCTCAGAGCTCCCCTCTGAGCTCATGGCAATTATTTTACATCCTTGTTGAATTTTGGGCACCAAATGTGGACACAGGACCCCAGGGAGCACAGTGTCAGTACCGAGAACAGTGGAAATAGTCCCACTCCCTATGCCTTTTTGTATACTGACAGGATCCTTCCCTGGAGACATTCAAAACCCGCCTGGACACATTCCTGTGTAACATTATCTAGGTGTTCCTGCTCCGGCAGGGGGATTGGACTAGATGATCTTTCGAGGTCCCTTCCAATCTCTAGCATACTGTGATACTGTGATACTGTGATCTGATTTAGCCCTTCTGGTTGTAGCAATGTGCTGGGAGCCATACTCAGGTGATTTTCATCCTGGCAATAAATACCATTTCCAAAATTTTCTACTTCCCCAAGCAGAGCTCCCCTGGAAGTGCAACCTGCATGTGTTGTTCCCAGACTCATCATTTCACATTCAGCAACCCAAAACACTTCTCATTTGACAGGTCTGGCATGTTCGCTCTGTGGCAGTGACTAACCCTACATTGTTGTCTCAGCTTTGAGAGGCTCTGTCTTTGAACCTTAAGCTATTGCTAAAAATAGAAAGAAAAGCAAGAAAACTAAAAATCAAGGAATGAGCCTTCTTGATAGAGTCTCCCTCTCTATAATCAAATTTGGATGCACCACTGAACTTAGTTTCAGTCTATTTAATGTGTGGCACTGATTTTACAACATTCTGCTTTGTTATTCAAGACTTGTGGTCCCATATGGAATAATGCTGGGATATTATTACATTGCAAATACTATTATTTCTATCCACCAAAGTTGTAATCACATTAAAATTTATCCTGAGCTAGTCTGACGAGATTTTTCTATAAATAATATTAATGATATGTCCTTCCTTTAAATAATTGTTAATCTGGACCCATACCTGTTATTCGACTACTTTGTCAGAAAATGCTATTAGTCAGTTTTGGTTACGTGACATATCGCATCTACTTTTTCTAAATATGGGTGCATCTGCTTTTTTTTTTTGGAAGCCTCCCAGAATTTACTGAAACTCCACCATGCTTTTCAGCTCTCAGCCTGAAACTCTTGGACAGGATAATTTGAAAAGGTCCTATTTTGGTATGTGTAATTAGGGGATATATTTTATCATTATTACATGATTTAAATACACTACCTGTTCTTCTCCTCTTTTCCTCCAGGCAGGGAATAGAAAGGTTTATTGAATACTTCAGCCTCTCATTAACAGTTCTGCCATGTTTAGCTAGCTAGTGAAACAACACTTTTATTAAAATTCCTTTTGCTCTTTAGGTACTCAAAAATTCCATCCACTGCCATACGTTCTGCCCTAGACAAGGCCCTTAGTGACATGGTTTAGTGGTGGACTTGACAGTCCTGGGTAAAGGTTGGACTTGATGATCTAAAAAGTCTTTTCTGACCTAGCTGATTCTATGATTCTATAGCTTTCCTTTTGTATCCTTTTACTTCCCTCATCAATGTTCTGAATTTCATAATTTATCTTCACTGTTATTTACTTTTAGTTTTTTCCATATGCTGTTTTTTAATTGCTTTGCATGCTACCTCCTCCCACATGCACATGGTTGGTTTTAAGCATTCTTTCTTGACTGAAGGTTTTTATCTCTTGGCTAATTTATAAAACATTATAAAAGAGTTCAGTCTTCCATATTTTATAATTTCCATTCTTCCAACATGACTCATGTCTTAATTATTCCAGTTTTGTATAACTGGATTCTTAGAAACTCTAAATAAATATATTACTAATGTGAACTTTATGTGGTTTGCCAATTTGAGCCTAAACAACCACTGGTTTCTAGTTCGTAGCTCAGCTCTTATCTGTCAAGACAAAGCCAGTCCCAAATAGTCCCGTGTTGGTTGCCACCCTTTCTGAGCTAGAAGACTGTAATCTATAATTTTGCATAATTCCAAGGTTATTTTAATACTTGGCAGCGTGAAACTTCCAAAATACGTGATTCAGCCCGAAATCCTCAATGATAGCACAACTTTTCTTTACATGATAGATGTAAAGTAGCCAGTCATCTTGCTCCTTGGTGTGACCTGGCAGGCAGCAATAGGCACCAGCAGCGCTGCATCTTTTCCTTTACGTTTTAGAACAGCAGCCCATAAGCATTTAAGAGCTCTTGGTTTTAATTCAGACAGCTGATAACATTTTCAATATAGACTGCCATTCTCTGTCCTTTTATGCTAATTTGATCAGTCCTTAGGAAAAAAGTTTCATGCCACTGATTTTAACATTCCAGTCGTGCCACTTTTCCTCCTGGTGGCTTATAATACCAGGTGGAGTGTGTGTGCAACAGTCAGTGAACAAATCCTTTTGCTTATTACTATGCTCTTTGCAATCCTTGAAGGCAATTAGAGACTTTTCTTCAGGTCTCTGGCACCTTGATTAATTTTGTTCTGGGCATCATGATTTTTCTGCTTTATTTCCCCTTTGCCACCATGCCCTTTTGTTGTTGTTTAATTTAATACCTTTCAGACCATTCTAAGCAGCCTGTATCTCAGAAAACTAGTTTCCATCTGCTATGATTACTTCTTATGAGACTAGTTAACCTGCCTTTCCTTCTTTTTCCACAAGAGAAAAGGTTGAAATCCTACTGATTTTGCAGCCTGACAGATCACACTGGAGCAATGGGCATTCCTTGGTAGGTACGTATGGAGCACAGCAGGTCAAAGTGAGACCTTCCTTAGCATGCAGGAGTTTTCTTCCTTGTTTGTTCACCTACACAACAGTCAGCCTGCATCCTAGGATCATTCTTCCACTTTTGTTTCCATTCTGCTACTTATCTGTATAGCATCATCCCATACCACCTGCTACATGCTCTTCTGAGAAATGCTGGGCTTTGGTGGTCACCACTGACTTTCTTGCCAAGCAGAGCTGAATCCCAAATTCTTTTTGCCCTCTCTGTCTTGTAATATTTTTTTTTTATGCATTGATTATATCAGTAGAGCGAAGGAAAGTATTACAGGAAGAGGCAGTGTGGTAACAGAGTCATTGGAAGGGAAGTCAGCATGTATTTGTGCTGTCAGTTTTAATGCATAATTTGTTGACTCTGTATATTTTATGTGGTCCAGAAATAGTTTCTGCATATCTTGTCCATCTACTGTTTTATCCTGCAATTGGGACATTGGTGTTTTGTGGGTTTTATTGAATTTCGACTCCTTTCTTTGATTCTTGGGATGGATGTTAGTTTCCCAGGTCTGAAAACTGCAGGGGGTCTGTGGAATGGTGAATTCTTTCTCCCAACATGACTTTTTCTATAGTATTTGATGATACGATCCTAATAATGTTGTTTCACCTTTCTAATCGTGTTTAGCAAATTATTTCCAGAAATTGCGCAGCATATTCATCTCCAGAGCAGAGAAAGGCTGATTTTCCAGCCTAAAGACTGACAAATCCTACTTGTCACACACACAGACAGACCCATTTAGTCATTAAAAATTGCTGCTCTGTCTCTTTTCTAAATAGGGAATGAAGACTGGGACAGGAGGAGGCTTCAGGATGTGAAGCTAGGAAAGCAGTTCTTCCCCAAATAATGTTAAATCCTCAGCAAAAAGATTTTGGGAAAAAAACCCAAATAATGACCTTTTCCTCCTCCAGGTCTTTGGAGAGTACTGGGAAAAAAACAGTCACAGTATATCCTGTTAGTATGACTTGTTTCCCACTACTAGTAACGTTGAAAGTTCTCTGCCTGACCCTTAGTGCCAGCAGGCAAACAAGACCCTCTGAGCTGCTGGCACCATGTCCTTTAAAGGTGGCATGCACCAGCCCACGGCCAGCAGGGGTTAGACCCCCTCACACAGAGATTAACAGCAGTACTGTAAGACCTGTTTCTTATCTACACTTTCACCCATCTTTTTCAAGGTGGTCTCTTCAGGGTTCTAACATAGTCATTTCACAGAGGCAGAAGTGGAGGCAAGGAGAAGATACAGGCTTTTGCAGCCTGTAACAAAGCCCAAAATACAACTTTAATTTCCCAAGTTCCCTATGAGATGGTTGAATTGAACCGCGTTGTATTTGTATTTTTCAAGTACCAAAAACCACTGTCAGCTCTGCACATGCGCAATGGACAGAGCTGCACGTTAGCTTTAAAAGCACCAGCCCAGACACCCCTCTTAAATTTCTGTTTCTGTGTTTGCTAACAGTCATGACACTTCAACACAAGCCCCAAACCCAGTCCAGGTAGCAGAAATGCATTCCAGCTCCAAGAAAATAAAGCAAGCATTTGGAAAACAAATGGTGGGGGACAAATTTGGTTGACCAGTTACCTACAAGGGTTTTTTTTTATTTTTTTGTAAGTGACAGAAAAATTATGTTTATTCTTACAGGGCTGAGTGTTTCAAACCCAGCAAAACCAACACAACAATAAACTGTTGGGAGATGCGGCTCATGAAATTACCATGAGAATATAATTAAGAAAGGTTGCTTCTACTGTACTTATAGTGCTCCAGAGGAGAGCTGTTGGCTGGGGTACCAGCTTAACTGATATCCTGTGAGAGACTGGTCTGTAAGCCATCACAGGCAAAGCATATGCATTTGTTGCTTTCAGGAAAGGGCTAGAAGGAGAGAAGCAACAATTTTCCTTTGCATTTCACATAAATTAGTGGCATCAGTCAGGTGTTGCTATGCAGCTTCTTTTGGCTGAATCCTGAATCCCACAGGATACGTGGGGAAAGTGGCCTCCATGATAGATATTTTGTGCCAGAGAAGAATATCAGGAATTGATTGTGTTTTGTCTTGCTCTCTAACTGATAGACCTCAAGAAGATAACTTGAAATGCTCAGAGGCTGAGGTGGAAAGGAGGAACAAAGTGAGTGGCATTTATGCCTGCAAAGGAAAAACAACATAATAACAGATGTCAGCTGTGGAAGCTGCAGACTACCTTTTGTCATCCTTTGAAATACATGAGTTGCTGCTACATATACAGACATCCAGTTAAATTGGAGAAGGAAACTGTGCAGGAACTGAAAACTGAATGGACACAGTAGAAACCCAGCAGAAGCTGGAGAATAAGAGTTGGAGCCAAGGCTACCGGTTCCTAATCCCTCCTCTCTTTTTGATGCACTGTCTGACCCTGTAGAGATTAATGCCAGAACCCCACAGCCACCTAAGTGCTTGCTTCCACTGATTCAGTAAACTCAAATTTGGTAAAGCCTCCCAGATGCATGGGTGTTTTTATGCTGTGTTTAATAGGAGCACAAAGAAGCTCAGTGTGAATGTTGTAGGTGCTGTTTAGAATTCAGAAAAAGCTTCCAGATATGGTAGATTTCCTCATCAGAAAGAAGAAAAAATCCAAAATTTCCAATATGCCACTTTAAAATGAGGTAATTTGGAGATTTTCTTGATTGTCACAATCCTTTGAAGCAGCTAAGCAAGATGTGCATTACCAGCGAAACAAGAAACAATGTGGGAGGAAAGAAAGTATATTAGCTATATACAAAATAAATAAATAAAAAAGAATACAGCACTGAAATGACCATCCATTATAGTTCACTGTTTGCAAATACACTCAAGTAATAAATTCTCATTAAAAGAAAAAAAAGAGAAGGAGGGAGGAGTGGAATAATTGCCATTATGTGCCTGAGAAAGTGTTTTTCCATTAGCTGCAATTAATACACTAATGGTAAATGAAAATTATTTCCCATTTTGCACTTATGGTGAGAAAACATTAAGGAGGAAAAAAAAAGATGAGTGAAATGAAAGAAAAACAAATCATGATAATTAATATATTGATAATTCAGTATCATCTCTGACCTGATCGATCATCATGAGGTTTTGGTTTTATTTAATTAGTATATGGTAATTTCATGCAGAATCCCAGTGTGCCGATGAAAACTGGCAAGTGAAAACATTGACCTTCTGCTCACATATGCAATGTCTTCTTGCGGTGCTAACAGCCTATCTGCATCAATGCTAAAAGGCTTCCATCTCACAGGAGAGCCCCTGTATCGGGGGGATATCATTACCGCCTACAGCGAGATCAGGCTTTGACTTTTCCTGGTGCACAGGAGTCTGGGGAGTGAAAGGGATATAGGATTTTGCCAGAATAATAATTGGGTGCTATGAGATTGTAGAGTGTGGCCATAAACTGAAAACTAACAGACAAGTTTCTTTTTGTTTGTTTTATTAAATGCTATTATTGTTATTTATTATGTTCTTGGCCATCAATTTTCTTAGAGTTGCTAACAAAGTGTCACATAAATCCAGCCTGTCCCTTTCTGACCCTTATAACATCATGCAATTTTCCTCATTCACTCTTAATTTGAGAAACAAACTAATGTGAAAACGTGTTTTATTAAATGTCAAGTTTTCTACTAAATACATTTCTTTTGCAGTAGGAAGCAACTGCATTAGGAAAAAATACCTTAGTTAGACCTCCTGCATACTTCTCCCAATACATAAGCAAAAAAATATGCATGTGTTCCATTTGCCAGTTGCAAAATAATAATAATAATGTTTGATGGGTAAAAACTCAGCTGTCAGGAGAGAAGACGAACGATTCTGCTTATTGAATGCTATTGACTTCATGGGGCCAATAAAACAACTTGCGAATAAAAGAAAGAGGAACCGATTCATGTCCTAAGATTGTGTGACGTAGCCTTTTTCTGTTTGTATAATGTTGTGATTAAATATGGCGGGGCCCTGGGGAGAGAATTTTTTATTTGAAAGTTAAGCCAATATTAGCAAAAAATAAAATAAAATTAATCAAATGGCCCAGAGCATCACAGCCACAGTTGATTCCAAGAATGTTTGGTTACAAAATGAGCAACTGACTAATTGTGTAAATGCTGTTAATTAGCTGTGCAGAGCCCCTAACTGGGCTTTTCCCTGTAACTAATAAGAAATCAATTAGCTAATGAAGTGGCCGTTAAACGCTATGCTAATCTTAGCTGGGATATTTTTAATGTTTCTTCTTCTTCTCCTTTTTTTTTCTTCTTTATGATCCTTCCTAATTGCCATTGCCATACGGAGCTCACAGCTTTCAGCATGTCTAATGAAACATCATTATATCATAACTGGCATTCTTGGAAGAGTTAGTGGCAAACCTGCTTCCCAATTATTTTTAATTGCCAGACATACTCATAACTGGGCCTTTTACCAAGTAGTTCAGATCCCTGCACTGTCATGTAATATACCCAAAGACTGTGTTTTCTTTTCTTTGCATATGAAGCATGGTGGTAATATTGGCTGCAATGAGGGAATCATGTAACACCCCTAAACAAGGAACCTGGGTGGGTGCCTTTTCCCTTCCTTTGATTGGAGCCTGTGGAGACTCAACATCGCCTTCCCACTGAACAGTTAAAACTAGACAAATCTCAGGAAGGTTTTACCTCTATTTGAAAACTTCTGGTGCCCAGTAAACATTTTTCACCAGCAACCATTTCAAACTAAGAAGGTGGCTGTAGCTTCTGAGTGCTTATGCCAAAACTCCGCCATTTAGCAATTATTATGAGGATTAGCAACTGGGGAGTGTGAATGTCTTCAGTGATTCCTTCAGATTTTGTCAGTTTCTAAAAGAGTTCATTATCACCATTTATTTATGTCTATAAATTCCAACTTAGAGAAGGCATAAAATGTATCTTTTCTTTAGGTGGCATGGCAGCAAATTCAACATCTCTTCTTCAATAGAGCCCATTGTAAGGAGGCAAGACTGAATCCCAGGTTTTAAAACACTCTTGCAGCTAAGAGTTTTTTTATTTACCAACCCAGCATCTATCTGATAATGGCATCATATTTAAACCCTGAATCTCAATGAACTTCTCTAAATCTACTTGTGCTGAAGTAGGTTATGTGTCAGGATTAGACTGGCTCCTCCCTGCCCCCCACAATACAATAGTCCTCAGGACATCTGTGCACAAAATATGTGCTTTTTAAAATAATGTTTTCAAAAGGGAGTCTTGTCTCTCTCTCTATTCCCCCCCCCCCCCTTCCTTTTTTGGCCAACATGCAAATTGAATTGGTTAATTCTGCACCCCAGTTTCAGGAAATCTGCCACCAGCAGCTGCCACTGTTTCAGATGTCAGGAGGATGCAGATACACTGTGACATTTTGTTCATTAAATAAACAAACCAGGTTCAGGCTAACAACATTAGGTAGAAAGCCCCATCAATTCTTGTACATTTAGTTCACATAATAGGAAGTGACAATTGTTCCTTAGCTTCATAAGCACTATATTGAAGAACAAAAGAAAAAAGCATACATAATGTGGCAACAGCAACAACAGTTGCCATAAAATCCTGCAAGGTTGATTTAGATTAATGAGGCACATAACTTTTTGCCCAAGGCTACTTAAAATAAATATGGCTATGAACGTGGCTACTAGGGGAGAGAAAAAAAACCTCAGGATTTTTTTTTTCCCCTCTTACATACTGTTTTGGTCTCATTTATTTGACTTCTATTATTATTTCGACTACCAAATAAGAAAACTACTCCAGAAATAATCCCTCTGTAGGCAAACACAAAAGATCTGCAGAGTGTAGTAGTATAAACACAAAAAGAAAACACATTAAAAAAATTATCCAATTTTTGTACATTTCAGTAGAATAATATTTTATTAAAAGAACTAAAATGTTAATTAGTATGTTGACCTTAGGTTAAAAAAATAGAGATATTAAAAAAACTCAAAAGCCATAATGTCTTTTCCATTGTGACAAACCAATCTGGCTTTTGCATCAATCAAATGTATTCTGATTTTTGCATCTAGAAAATATAAACAGTAAATAGCTAAATCAGCAAGTATATTTTGTCATCTCTGCAGTGTATAACATAAAAGTCACTAAATCTGGAAGTTCATTAATGGGGGAAAAAAAAGGATGATGCTGAAGAGTAAAATGAGTGGTCTATCTAAAAATCAGACCATCCTAAGTCTTGGATATTATAGATAAGTCTGTCAGTCAGACTTAGACTGAAAGGTACAGACAATAGAAAAAAATCCTTGCGCATTAATATGTATAGCACCATGATGTGGCTTTTAATATTCCAAAGGGACTTCAACAGCTCCATGGGAAAAAAAAGCCAAACCTGAGACTGGCCTGTGCAAATCCTTGCTGACGGCACCAGCCCTGCTGGAGGATACGCTATATGCATGTGCAAAGGTTAGTCCTTTGCACTGCTGGTGTTTTTTTGGGTCTCTTCTCCTTGTGTGTCCACCATCCCCAAAGTGGATGCAGTGGGGTGCTCAGCCAAGGCATGGGGTGGCTACCCATGAGGATGCTCACCCCATCGTGGGCAGCTGCTGCTGACCCAAGAGCAACACCAGCATCCAGGATTTTTCTGGGGTTTCCTGTCTCCTTCTTCCATGCCCTGAGCAAACCCAGCCTCACTCCACCCTGGTCCCTGTCCTCAACATTGCCAAAATCCTGGAGTCACTTTGGAGCATCTTCAAAGGCCCCTCTACACCTGGGAAGCCATCAGGGAGATGGGGGTGTTGTTCTTGGTGTCTCCCTCCAACAGTATATGTGGGGTTCCCTACCTCCACTTCAAGATTTGGTGCTGGCACCATGTTCAGCTGGTGGGTTTGAAAACGCAGTCTCATCCAGACCACTCCCTACTGGCTCCACCCGTGCGGAAGCTGAGGACAGCAAGTTATTCCATAACAGGTTAGCATTGATTTAAATACAGGAATGTTTTGGCACTTTGATTTCTAATGAGCATATTCCTGCATAGGGATTCCATGCTTCTCCACTTGCCATTAGGGCATCTCCCCCTCACATGGATGGGACATGTCAAGCAGAAGGCCCACCCTTTCTGGAGAAGGGTGATACGTGGTGCAAGATGAGTGGAGGAGGAGTTTAGAAGCAGATGTGCAGATCTCATGGTACCCTGTGAGCTTGGAGGGCTCTTGGGTGCCAGAAGAGCCCAAACCAAATGCTGTTGAAAGCATTCAATGTCAGCTTCCTAACAAACTCAGGGTGTCCATCAGCAGATAAGCTGTGGTCCCTCCCAAGCCTGCATGCAAATAGAGGACAGGAGATGCTGTGGTTCAGAAACAGTGAACAAGGCACCTACAAACTTGCTCCTACTTTCTTCCTCACCCACTTTCATGAAAGCTTCTCCTGGTGCGGCATTGTGTGAGTCACAGATGAGGGAGAATTTTGCCAGGAAATCGCAAGAATGAGATGGTGGGATCAGTAGCATAATAAACCCCCAGTAGGGACTAGCTGCTGCTGTGGGACCATGGCAGTTATTTCTGCTGGATCTCCATAACTGCAGATTGTAAACCAGCCTGAGTGCTAAGGGGATCTGCGTTTTGACTGGAGAGTGTAACCCATCCAAATTTTAAAAAGAAAAAAGCTAATCTTTATTCACTGGATGATTGTAGATCACATTAATTTTAGCAGCAATGGAAGGCTCAGATTATAACAGAAGTAATCCATTTCTTCTTTTCTGTATAATGTTTTTCCTCAGGATAAGATACGCATGTTCTTAACTTTATGTATTTCCACTCCTTGGAATAATTTTTAAACTATTTCCCCCCCCTAAATCTTAGGATGATGGGGACTCTGCAGTGGACAAGGAATTTTTTTCCTTTAAAATGTGCCAATTAATTTCCCTTGTGCTGCAGTACCTGAAACACACAATTTGTGTGAACACCATTCCCAGGATAGTGACATGCCTATTTCCAGTAAAAATATGGAGATAATTTTCATTTCCTTGAACAGCTTTTTAAGTGAGAAAGTGTGGTAGATGATGTTTTGCAAACTGAAATAAGCACTTCAAAATCTGTAAAAAAGGTCAGACACAATGACACAAGAAACGAATCAAATTTAGAAGAGCCCCCCTTTAGAAAAGCAACCATCATTCTGAGTGGCATTTCCAACAAACAATAAAATAACAGTAAGTTTTGCAGATATTCTCTTGGGTAGGTTCTTGAATTCACTGATATTTCAGTAGCAGGCAGATGTATCTCCCTCCCTCTTTCCCTCTTCCCTCCTTCCCCTTTTCTTTCTTCTTTCCTTTCACTTTTTAATTTCTTCCTTCTGGCATCAGGGTTTTGCCAGACTGAAGTCATAAACCCAACCCCTGATTTTTCTTTTGCACCAGACATAAGTATTTGAAAACCTCCATGAGCTTTTAGATCTAGACATATTTTTTTTCAACACAGTGTTGAAAAACTCTCATTGGGCGTCAGTACTGTGAGGACAAAGTGCCATTTTAAGTCCTGCCCCTTTGGTAAGCCAAGTATCACTGTTAGTGTGAGTAAAAAAGAGGGGAAATGTAAAGAGGAGCAATTTCATTTCAGGAGCCTGTGAAGTTTATAAAGTAAGACTGAAAGTCCAAGTCACTGTCAGGGACGGGCTGCCCAAGAATTTAGGACCTAAGAGTGGAATTTCAATAGGTTATCCAAAACTGATAAATTACCAGATACGTGTACAACCAGATGGATTTAAAATTTTAATTAACAGGACTGCAGCTTTTCTAATGTAGATGGGTATGTTTGTCAAAAAACAATGTGAATTTGAGCAAGTCAAATGCATATTAATCATTAATTTCAAAAAAAGCCTTCGCACTCTAGGTTATGCATCTCTAGGAAAAAAAAGAAATAAAATAGGGATACATGTAACAAAAACTATTTTTCAATTATTATGTATTTTTTACTATTAAAATCCACTCCTTAAAAAGTCCTGAAATTACCTCCAGAACAAAAGAAGGAAGAAAATTCACACTTGAACCTGTCATCACCTCCCACCCTTCCTGGCAGACCCCAACTACCACCTTTCTCGCAAGTATCAGGAGCTCAGCAGACAACTTGTGGCCTTTGAACCACGGCTGATGTCTTCAACAGGAGAGTACCCTTTCCTCACAGTGACTTCAAGTTTCACAGCCTGGTGTCTCCTTGATTCCTGGAAATTTATCCCATCCTAATTTCTCAGGAACCAATTAAATAAATCCCTATGCTTTGTGTCTGTAAGATTTTTAGCTATAAAAGCTGCCTTGTGGTACTTTGCCTCAGCCAGTCTCTAATAGTGCTCTTTCAGCTCCCCAGGCCAGCAGATCTGCACTGGTGCTGAGTGCTTAGCTAACAGCTTCTCCCAAGCAGCTATAGAGATTGCCACAAACTCCTGGGGCTCGTGTGTACATGGGAAACACAGTCAGGAAATGAAATTTTCCCTCCCCATAATTAATAAGAGCTAAACGTTTGTGGGTTTGTTGTCACTTTTTAAAGTACTGAAGCCAAGTCGAAAAAATATGAGCACTTCCAAATAAAAAATAAATATTTCTTCCTAAAGGAGTTAAAAAAAACCCCAATGCTGTGCAATAATGCGTTCAAAAATAAAACCTTTTCTTTGAATTTTGGTTAAGGGATTCTTTAACAGTTGCTGTGAGCATATTTTATTGCCAAGGCTGATTCACTACGGTATGTAAGCATGCATTAAATGTTAAGTACATGAGTTATCTCACAGCCTTCAATGTGCCTGTTTTCATTCTGAAAGCAAGCACAAGCTTCGGAGCTCTGCGGAGCGAGAGGCTAAGTTAGGAATCCTCCTGCTAGGCATATTGCTGGGGATTGTACATTTATTGTACATTTTGCAGAGGTCATTACATGGCGTACCGTACTTATGAATAAACCATGCTTTTTATAAGAACTATTCTTACTTTGGAAATTCTGGGGTTGTACAAATGCTTGGCAATGCAGGAGAAACAATATGCAAGTGATCTGCTTGACAGCATATTGCCAGCACATTTTTCGATGAAATGCATCGAGCCCTGAAAACAGATAATAGGCATTCTTTCTCTGAAATATCCAGACCATCTCTCAGAGCATGGCTTGGGCTATGCTGTGGAAGTAAATTCCGAGCACATTTTAGCTCATTTCTCATTTTGCTTCTCTGCAAAATCCAGTATAATATTCAGGCTTTTTCAGGGAGAAAAAAAAACCCAAGTGTTTTTTCATGAAGGGATAAAACCCACTCAGTTAAGATTGGGGTAAACCTCATTGTAGCCATTCTTTGCATAATATTTAAACAATTGTGCACTGAAAGTTCCAAGTTTCTTTTTTAGATTTCATTTTCTAAATCAAAATCCTCATATTTTAGTTCCTACTAAGCCTCCATTTTGAAACTACACTATTTGTTCTCTGTTTTAAGCAAAATGAATACTGGATCCTGCATGAAGAGTTTGTAAAATCAGGTCTAATACATGTCTTTATCATTAGTTGTCATATCGCTGTGATTAAAATATGTAACCTACGGAAAGATGGACTATCAGTTTGAATGATTCTGTCTGAACTGACTTAAAGGAGACACATATCAGAATTTATATCTAAGATGTGTCAAGGGATGCATTAAAAAAATTATTTAAAGCCATATTACACCATTGAAAGCCATAGAAAACCTGTCTACAATTTTGGATAAGGACTTCTTAGCCCATTATGTGTTGCAGAGATCATTTCTGTAACACACTGAGCAGAAAAAGTACATTTTGTGCATTTTATAAATAATTATTATGAGAATTGATTGAATTACTCATTGAGGATAAATTATCTGACAAATATAGGCATTTTGTCTGCTTGTGACTTCTTTATTCTCTGACTATATTCCTTCTTGCATGTTTTGTTTTTTCTTTAATGAAGACTATTCAGCCAGGGAAATGCTTGCTTAGATTGCTCCCAATTTGATTATGTGTGATTATTTGTGAGACATGAACACACCAGTCATGTGGGCCTGGTCCTGCTTGAGTGACTGGTGAGGTGGGAGAGAGTCCCAGGGATGTGGGGAGGGAGCCAGGTGTTGCACAGCCATGGAGGCTCCTCTCCTGGAGCTACATCTTCATCGCTTCTCACCCAGCCTGTCATCTGCGTTCACACCGTGTCATGTACAGTCTCCCTAGAAAGCTGATTATGCAACAAGGACCACGAGCTTAATGGAATCAATGTGTAATTAATAGCTTATAAAATCTTCAATGAGTGAATAAGGAACCCCACCTGGGGATGAGAAGGATGAAATGAACAATTAAGATGGGACAGGGGCCCTTTTCCGCAAGTGGATTCGGAGTGAAAGAAAAACAGCTCAGCAACACCTTGGTGTTGAGACCCTCATAGAGTTGACACATGTTTAGGCAGGTCACAGACTTACTGGCTACTTAGCCAGAGCCTGTAAATACTCATGGAGCCAGAGGCTTTAGATAAAATGAACCCCATAACCAAAGCCTACAAACAAGGATCGGAGGATGGGGAGGAGGAGGGTATGAGAGTCTAGACCTCAGAGAACCGCAGGACTTGTGGGGACCAAGTGTGTCTCTATCTCAGCCATCCCTGCTGAGATGTAACACCCACTGGCACTGGTGGGCTTCAGGATAACCCTTCTGCTAGGGCCTGGCATTCATGCAGTCCCTGGGCAGCCATGCAAGCTAGTGGGCAACCCTTTCCCAGAGTCCTGCTTGCCAAACTCTCAGGTGGTCTGACTGTGGTAGGTGAAGGGTGTTAGGATGCAGACAGCAGCCAGCAGAAAGCCATGCATGCGGGTTTGCCAGGGGACCCCAAAACTGGGCAGTGTGGGGGTCTGCTGAAGAGGCAGCGGCCGAGCGGCTGGGAAGGAGGTCCCTCTGGTGGGCATCACCCAGCCTGGGAGGACTGCAGAAGGACATCCCACAGCTCTGGGCAGTCCCTGAGTGTCACAAAGACAAATGTTGGAAGGCGAACACTCAGCCAAGCAAAATACAACAATTAATATTTCAGTTTGCTCACAGATGCCTTTGTCTTGACTGCTACCATGGAAGTTCACTGTAAGAAAGGCTATTGTGTTGACAAAAATGTGTGCGAGTGAAATGTTTACACAGAGCAAC
The DNA here is from genome assembly GCF_034315485.1 of Pezoporus occidentalis. NCBI lineage: Eukaryota > Metazoa > Chordata > Aves > Psittaciformes > Psittacidae > Pezoporus > Pezoporus occidentalis. The sequence continues at coordinate 3,629,803 of NW_026915158.1, read as the reverse complement.
TAGAAGAGGGCGAGAAAGCAGCAAAAGGAAAGGGTCCCCTGGAACTGGGTGGGTTTTCAGGAACACCACCATTTCCTGCAAGTTTGCTTGTTTCTGATTTTACTGCACTGAACCAGTTCTCATAGTGGCAGTATTGGCTCCTCGCTGCCCAGAAACAAAGCTGTGTCTCTCCTAGACATGGGGTGCAGGTTGGCAAGAAGGTGGCTGCAGTGCGGCCAGAGCCCCAGGGTACAGTCAAGGGGATGGAGGGGATACATTCCCATCCTGCATCCTACTGCCAAAGCCTCTTAAATTAAAAGAATTGGACCAAACCCTGCCTCCAGTTTGTATCTAGGTCTGCCTCTGAATTCAAGCAAAGCTGGATGCATATGGGTTTGTGCCAGATTTTGGCCTGCTGCCTCCTTGCTCCTTATGCGGCAGGAGAGATTCGCTGCCTTTCATGGCAGCTCCCGAGTGCCCCAGGTCCAAGGGATGGGGAAGGCAGCACAGGTAAAAACCTGCCAGTTCCCAGTACGTCAGGTGCCCAAAACCATGAAAGCAGCATTTTGCTGATGTTCTCTTTCATTGAAGATTAAGCCTCCATTTGTTTTCCGGCATTTGATGTTTCATTCCTAATGATCTCTAGACTCAGTACCAAAGTTGTCTTCCTGACAGCGAATGCCAAGTGCGATTACTCACCCGGCTATGGATCCTCACCTCCATCTGATGGCTGTGCTGAGGGAATGTCATCATCACGGGGACGCCCTGGCCGGGCTGCTGGCAGCCAGAGCATCCTGCCAGCCCCTGCGCCCTCCTTGCTTCCTCCTTCCCTCCCTCCCTTGCTGCCTCTCCTTTTTTTTCTTGGGCTTAATATAACTGCACAAAGGCAACACTAAATAAGGCAAATATGCTTCCCAGTAACCAAAACTGACAAAAACAAAGATGACATGTTTATATAATTAGTTACACATCTAACTTTTTTCAGCTTTTCTTCCATTTAAATATTCCACAATGACTGCGCAGCCCAGGCTATGAGTGAAGCTGATATAGATGTGGAGCAAAGAAATTGGTCTTTTTTCTTTTCTTTCTTTTTTTTTTTTTTCTCCCCTCTAAAAGCCATTATAGACCTTAGGTAACTCCTGAATCTTGGAGTCCCTCTGTGACTGCTTTCTGCTGTGAGAGCAATTCATTAAAAGTTAATTAAAAGGTGAAGTTCAATATGCAGTTTCCTTTAGCTAATCCTCCTAAGGCAGCTTCATATGGCACTAATGTATCCATTTTGTTGATGTTAGAAAACAAAAAGGCAAGATTGTCTAATTAAGAGGTTGGTGTTTACAAGAGAGAGGTTTTCTTGTTGGTGGTTCCGAGTCCAAATTAATCTTAATGTTGCTCATTTAAGCATTCTCAATCTAACTTGGACTTTTCCCCAACAAGACCGTGCAAAATGTGACTCATTTCCAGGACCTTTGATCAGTATTGAACAGTATTCAGCCTCCTTTCTCCTTCCTTGCTCATACCCCTTTGGGGCACAATTCAGACCCCCCTTACCGCCTGAACTGCTTTCCTCTGGCTCTGGTGCAGAAATCTTCCTAAGGGCTTTGCTGGGCCAGCTGGCTCCTAAAGGTGGAGTTTCATCTCTGTCTTTCACCACGTTTTCACTCAAATATCTAAATATGTGTTGTATTTCCACTCACATCAGTTATTCTTCTAGTAATACGTTTTAAATGCCTTACAGAAATGAACATGCTCCATCTGATTATGTTAGTGCCAAACATATTTTTTTGTCTAATAAAAGACAAAAGCATAATAACTGTATTCATACTAGTTCTGGTTTCTTTTGACAGTAGCCATTGACTTCCTGTCCTTTCAGTGGGAATACAGAAAAAGAAAAAAACACACCCCCCCCCTTAAAAAATATAAATTTACGGTGTCCAGATATACTTATGCGAGAGGGTAAAAATATCCTAAACTGCTATCACTCAGCCAGTTTTGGCCACTCAGACTTTAATTTTGGAGACCATGCTGGTAACAGTATGTGGAAGAAGTCTACATATCATCGCAAAAATAAAACAACTACCTCAAGAGGAAACCAATTCTAAAATACAGGCAGTCTAGGACAATTCTTTCCTTTTCAAAAAAACGGAGATACTAACAATGAAGGAACTTGATACATTCATCAAGGACTGTCACAAAACCTAATTAAAATTGTAACTTGCCCAGAAAACAAAAGTGCCACCTCAGGGCTAAGCAAAGTGACTTTTTATTTACAGCCTTTTACATTGTCTTTTGTTTCTGCAGTCTTCATCCAGCTCTGTCCTTCAGCGTGCCAGTGTTTTTCTCTGTGTATATGACTACCTGTTTTTCCTTTAAAAGAAGTCACGTAGGCAGAACATTTTCCACTTTCATCTCAGTGTACTTCATGTGGTGATTTTAAAGTTCATCCGTAATATCTGAAGGTCAAAAAAAATATCTCTTGCCAACATGACGCTTTTCCTTGTCATCTCTACCTCCTCTTGTTTCTTCCTTCTCCTTTGTTCATTTAAATTGCTGGCCAATGACAACCAAAAATAAAGAAAAAAGGGATAAAAAGGCAAGAGAAAGGCCTAATTTCTTTGCAAAACCATGGAAATCCCCGTATGTCAGTTTGCGCTGCTCCGAAGCTGCAGACATGTTGTGCCTGATTGAGAGTCGTGTGGTTGGAAACTATTTGCTACCCGCTAAAAAAAACCTCTTCTGGGTACGCCCTCACATTCAAGGTATGGAGGCTAAAAGTGGGACCAGCCTCCTACAGTTCTAGCTTGCAAAATTCACCAAAAAAAAAAAGAGAGAAAGAAAAAAGCCTTGGTTCCCATACAGGAACGCCCAAGCCTCATGGTTTGTCTGCGGCGCACAAACACTAGATGTAGCACAGTATTTCTGGGAGCTGGAATAGCATTCTGGGTATACCGAAATTAAGAGGGTTGGGCATGTTTGTGAGCCTGCTGAGTTCCTCGCTCTGTGTTTTCCAAGAAGGAAATGTGAGTTTCCCAGTTATAGCCCCCATACCTTTGCTGAGGAGGGATGCCACAAATCACATGAATAATTAGTGACACTCTTAAGTGTCTAGCACTGTGCCATTTATTTTCTTGGCACAAAATGTATTAGTTCTACACTATTCATTTAGTCTGAATTTAGCAAGAGATAAATTTTAGTCGGAAGCTGTACTGAAAGACAATATATACTGTATGTTGCAGAAAAATCTATTTGCAGTAAGACTATAGCTTTCCCTAAAAAATATAATTCAGGAGAAACAGCATGGAGTTAATTTAGATGAAAACCTAATTTTTGCATAGCTTTTGATTGTTCAAATCTCCTAACTAAATAGCCTGCAGTGACCTTTTCAGGAATGCCATATTCAGAATTATATTCTCACCAAAAAAATGCATATTTCTGTGATCCCCTCATTTAGATAATAGCTCTGTGCCTTTTGCTATAAATGTAGAGTGAAGGGAGGGGAGAAAAGAGAAAGTTTTTCTTTCTCCACATATGTTAATGGGACTTTTCAACTTAGCTGTAGAATTGAGGAACTTAAGCTTCTCTACCTGTTTCTGTTTTTCAGGCCTTGAGCTCTTGCTGTGCTCCAGCTCCCTCCATCCCACCTCTGAAAGGCCCTCAACAACCCATGGCTTTGTCTCTCTGTGTTTTTCAGTTTAAGCTATAGTCTACCAGGACCACTTTTAGCTTCCATATTTCAGCAGAAAAACAAACACAAACGGAAACTGTTTGATGTATTTTAAGTAGAGAAGGCCAGTAAAATATTTTTTAATGGGGATACGAAGCCTTTCAGCCAGCAGGATGCTGGTTCACTTCCAGCCCAGATGAGGAACAACTAAAAGTTGATACCATCTGAAGGCTATTGAAGCCTTTGTAAAGTGAGTAGCTGCCTAAGTACCATTCCCAGTGGCCACATCACAAAAGCACACTAACAAGTAAGTCAGTCTTCAGCTTCTTTCTTGCAGTAAGAAGAAATGAATGGCCGTGGGGACCAGTCATCCTTTCAGGCAGGTTATCAACACTCCTGGAGGTTCATGCACTAAGGTGAAATCTGCCCAGAAAGTCTATCATAGAATCATAATAGGATCATGGTCTGGTTTGGTTAAATTACATTGATATATAGATATAAGCAGTCACACCCTCTCACAAGCCCTCTTTGGCAGCTAATACATGCAAATCAATTAAAACACAGCTTTATAAAGCCAGGCTCTAAGCTCATCCCCAACCCCCTAAGAGAATGGATGGCTAGACTTGTAGCAGGCATGCGGTCTGGTCAACCCATGTGGGTACCAGCTCTAGGTATGAGCAGTGCCACATCCCAGCAGAGCTGTACTGCGGAAACCTCTGTTGGCCACAGGAAGAAGAGTTGTGCCCATGGGAGGTACATAGCAAAGGCCAGCCATTCTTCCCAACCCACATCCACCCTCTCGCAGTAAAGATACCCCACAACTTTACAGAAAATCCTCCCCAACTTCAGCACATGCTTCCATCCCACAACTAAAGCTTTATGTGTTGACAGAAAAATAAGCAGGATTTTTCCTTAAAGTAGTACATGTTCAGCTGAGTAAATTCTGATTTACCCACACATTTGTCTGTAGTGCAAAATGAGTGAGAAGGGAAAAGGCAAGGAGCAGAAGTCTGATTCAGGAATATAGGAATACAAACTATGTTTTCATGAGTACACACAGACTTGTTTGCTGAAAGTTTCACATACATCAAATTAAAATAGATAAAGCAACAAACTCAGACATCATTTACCCATAGGGAATACACTCAGCCTTTATTTAGCCACTGAAAATTTACTCCTGCTTGTCTGTATCGCTAACCTGCTTGGGTAGACTGATGTTTTGATGCCGGAATACCCATAGGGTTTCCAGAGAACACATCATAAGATTCACAGCTACAGACACATCCTTGTAACAGAGCAAATTGGACTTAGATGGGAGTCTTGTGCAGAGCTGCTCAGCCTACAGAGGACTGAGGGCATTGGCAGAAGAAAGCTTTAGGACCTCAAGGAGTTTGCTGTAATAATGTGGATACCTGGGGTTATGGGGTATTTTAGAGCTTGGAGGAGAGAGGAGAGCTCAGGATTATGTTCTGTGGTTACAGGGCAGAATTCAGGTGCTACAAGTCACACCTGATGCTTTTAATCCTTTTATGAGTATGGCCCTATATTTTTCTGTGCCTTTGACATGGCACTGAAGGCACTTCCCTGCCTCCCAGCGGTGTTTTAAAAGCAAAAACTTGGAAGACTGCGAAGTACACACTAGCCACAAGGTCACGCTTTGGACCCCATTTCTGCATAGCTTGCTTTGTGCAGGGTAGTGGCTGTAATATCCAAGACTTAAAGGTCCCACATTGTCTGTTCTTGTATGATTGTAAGGATCTGAAAACATGCAAGCAAATAAACCCCAGTCACATAAGTGGTCCTGGAGAGCTTAGAGGGTAACGTTACTCCTACTGTGTCTGCACAATAAGACACTCAATAAAGTTGCCTCAGTGCTGAATGACCTGAGCAAGCACGACTTATAGAGGGACACACATGGCAAAGATGCTTTTAAGTTCCCCCTTTTATTTGAGACTTAGGATTGCTTTAAAGTTCTCCTTTTTTTTTTTTTTTTTTTATAATGTAGAGAGAAACTTAAAAGTGCCCCAACTCGTAATGAAAGCTGCAACGAATTTTAGCAAATAAAAAGCCACTTAAGGAAAAAAACACTACTGTCCTGGCTGGGAATTTTAATAGTGCTGCACTCACAGCCAGACTGCTTGTAACTTTTCTATAAAAATGTTAAATTGAGAGCATTAAACAGCTTCCAATTAAGGGGTATATTATCACCTCGATGCACAGGGAGTTTCACACGTAAATCCCCATGTATTAAGAAGAGACTATACCCTGTGGCTTTTTAAATAACAAATAAAAGTTAAAAGAGGTTTTGCAGGAGGTAGAAGAGCCATGGAAAAGCTTATACCTTAACACAGTCTGAGTGGAAGAAAACAAATGTTTAAAACTCTATAGAAAGAGTATTTATTTTCTTTTTTTTTTTATCTACTATTCCCAAATATTTCCACAGGGACCTACTTACTAAGACGAAAGTCAAAGTATGCCATAGGACTGGAAGTTATGATTTTTGAAGGACTTTCATATGCATAGGCTGGAGGTGCTATTGGTCTTGTCTTGTTAACACTGAGGGCATCCTTCCCATTGCCACAGTGTCTACTCTATGAGTCAAAGCTCATTTTTCTAAGGCAAAGGCAAATCTGTTAATTAATTTGAGTTAATATTATCCAAAAAAGTCAGAAACACTTAAGGAATACCCCCGTACCATCTCTCACGCTCCTGAGGGTCTTTTGAAGTAAGAAGGGCTGGAAGTAAGTAAGTAAGAAGAAGGGCTGGAAGCCGCCCAGCCTGTACATATGCTCACATGCTTAAAATTTTTCAGTGTAAACTCAGGGATTAACGCACACTTGGAAAAATCAGACACTACTGACTAAGATTGTTAGCAATTGTTGTGTATGATTAAAGACAGAGGTAGTTAAATCAAGGCTGTTCACTATGGTCATAGTGACACCAAATGCAAGTCCATCAGCCACCTTGCCTCTTGATCTATGGTTATAGCTCAGCTGGCTTGGTTGGATCAAGGCAGGGAGGGCACAATGCACAGTGAGAAGAGTTTTCAGACAACATGCTCATAGATGTTGAAACAGGAGAGACATCATGGACTAACACTTGGTTCAGTGCATCTGAGTGGCCAGTTATTCCTGCTAGCCACATCACCTTGGTGAAGTCACCTCACAAATAGCTGCAGCCCAATAGTGCCCGTAGTAAAAAATCCTAGCTGATGTTTGCAGCCTTCTGCTAAGAAGCTATAGTAGCTGCATTGTATGCAGTTCTCAGCTGTTTGAGGTAGACTGCAAATTCATGTAAGGTAATTTGAAATGTAGTCAGGCTTTTTGCTATCAGACTAGACAGATGAAATGCTGCTGGGCCAGCAGGAGGAATTTTGGCCAGCATTTTGTGCTCCTTGTTGTTCAATTAGACATTGCAGACAGTCAGGGTTCACGCCACCTGGTCAGGGACCACCTCAGAAGTTCTAAGTGCCACCCTGTTTCTGTCCTTCTCTGCTTCCCTTGTGCTACAGTACTACACCTGAAGGGCTCAGGCACCTACATGAGGTTAACTGAAATGAATGGTCTCTCCTACCTGATGCACAGGAGTAAGCATTTTACACAGAAAAACTGTGAATTGCAAAACAGTGTAATTAGAGAGAAACACAGGTATATGAACTTTGTATTTATAATTTTAAACCTCAACTAAACCATAGCATCAGCTTATTTGGGGCATTCTGAATTAAGTAGGTTGTTAAAGGGGGATGCAGTATATAGAGGATACCAGTATTCTTTTTGTATTGACATGGTGAATGGGACTACAGACAGCACACAGGGATGAAGGGTAAGCAAGGAAGGAGGAATGGAAGGGTGGTGCAGCTAGGCATATCAGGCTTTGCCTACAACTATTGGATGCCTCTGGTCTGACCTTTTGCTGTAAAATGGGAATAACTGTTGCTTTGTAGGTTATTGAAATAATAAAATAGGAGTTGAGGACTTGGTTGTATTAGAGAATTACAAGCAGAAGTTAATGCAGTCTGTTAAAACCTTTTGAACAGAGTAGAGGAACACCATACAATGGAGGTATATATATTGCACACCTGACTGTGCAAGGCCTGTATAGAAGTGCTTGCTCTTACAACCAAGTGTTACAAAATTGCAGAGCTGCTTTCAAATACAAAATTTCCACTGAAATGGCATTTTGAAAAAACCTATGGGCTGTCCTCATAGTCTGTGAAAAGAAGTAGGAAACAGTAATCTTGAGCATCATTGTGTGTTATAGAGGGACCTCAGTTGTTTCTTCCTGTGGTTGCTGGAATTTGCCTGATTGTAACTAAAATTGTTTGGACCTGGGGAGAGGGAATGCTCAGTTACTAGTACCACTGTGCAAGACTTGCTATGCTGCCATGAAAAAGCTCCCTGCTGCTATAGCTGTTCTCCTTACTGTCCCATGCTGCTTCCCCAGCCCTGCCCTGCTCTGGCTAGATGGCTCTTGCAGAGCTCAGTAAGAAGGAGTGCTTCCCACAGGTAGTTTCCCTGCACCTCTGCAGCTCCTCCTGCACCACCTGGCCTGGAGGAGCAAAGGCAGGAGGATGGTCACCTTCTGCGGCAGCATGAACACCCCTCTGCAAGCCATTGCCTTGAAAGGGGAAAGAGCCAGGAGGAGCTGCCACTCCCCTTCTGATGCTTTCCTCCCTAACAAGCACCCTCAGAGCAGCTTCTGCATAGGATCTTGTATTACAGAACTTCCATGGACTTTCTCTGGTGTTCCAAAGGCAGCATCCATTTGGTCCAGCTTCCCCCCTTCATGGGACCATTTTGTTTGGAGATTGTTTTTATATTCCATCACACAAATAATTTCCATGTTAATGTGGCATTTCAGCAAATGATATGGTGAAAGAAAAAAATAGCATAAATAGCATTCAGGTGCAGGTCTCGGAAGCAAAGGAGACTACCTAATTTCATACTTATGCTCCATATACTTGAGAGTAAAAAGACTGGAAAGATCCCCCACTCTCTTCCACCACAGACTCTCCAGGAATATGGGGTATCTAAAAGCTTTGGAATAAATCCTTGGGTTTGCCTATATTATTAATCAAAAATCACCATTTATCCAACAGCTTTGAAAAACAAGATACATCAACACAGACCAAAGTGGATTACTTTAGACACCCAGTTTTTCAAATCATGGCTTCAGCCTGTTCCCTTGAGATTTCTAATTGAACTAAGCCTCTCCTCTCCTCTCCTCTCCTCTCCTCTCCTCTCCTCTCCTCTCCTCTCCTCTCCTCTCCTCTCCTCTCCTCTCCTCTCCTCTCGTCTCCTCTCCTCTCCTCTCTACCCCTCCCCTCCCCTCCCCTCTCCTCTGTTGCTTCTTTATTAAGTAAATGCTAACTATGTCCTGTGAGTTTAGGGTGGACTGTTGGTAAACCTGTTATCTATCACAGTAATTCATAGAATCTGGCATGTACCAGATGGACAATATTCCATTGTTTAAAGTGAGCTCTGTCAATCTTTGCCATTGATATTAAACAAAAGTCAGGATTATTAAAGCATACGGGTACATGGCCGCACACACTGGTTAAGCCCTTGCTTTGAGAACATGACTGCTGTTGTTTAGCATTCTGAAAATATATGTAGTGTGCTACAGTACACAGGGAATCACAGATGTCTAGGGGAAATGATATGTGAAAGCAGTGTACGTTTAAAAATGCAGCACTACTGTACCTTCTTAAAAGAAAAAGAAACTTTCCTTCTTCTCCCTCCTTCCCCCTGTTGCCAGTTAAAATGAACTGTCAGAGCCTGGATAAAGATACAAACAGGATTGCATACCTTACCAAGCCTACAGTGACTCTTAGACTTTGATCTAATTCTATTTGCTGCTTTATGATGCATGAAGCTGTCAGATAAAGAGGTGTTCAAAAAAATCCACTCGAGCTGTCAGGGCTGACAAGCCCTGTGATGGATTACAGAGAAAACAAAAGGGTTATCACCTTAACCACAAACATTTATATCTTTTTTTTCATAAGGGTGCTTCAATCAACATGTAGTTACCAGGGTGCAGGTTGTTGTGAGCCTGTAGGAACACAGATCCAATGACACATGTTGAAACAGCATTTAAAAAGTACAACACACATGCATTGGCACCAATATGCTGCTGACATGGTACAGTTATGCTTACTTAGATCAAAGATAAGAACCCTATAGTTTTCTATATAAAAAGGTCTCTTTTCTGAAGAACAGATTTCCCCCTCCCCACCCGTCTTTCAAAGATTAAAGACAGTCATAACAGTCTGAATGGGGTTTAACTCAAAAAAGCCCAGTACTTAAATATGCCCATATGATTAGTTACACAATAGAAACTTCAGCACAGAATGAAGAGCAGTTAGCATTTGGCTCATGTAGAGGAAAAAAAACATTGCACTTGCTCCTTTTTCACCATCAGAAAGCAATCTCATAGCCCATTCATCTACCGTCTCTTCCCCCTCCCTCGCCAAAGTCTAACAGTTCTTAAAAGGCCACCACAACAAACAATATTGGGCCTGAAATTTGTCAAACAAAGCTAATATTCTACCTCTACCGTTGCATCTTTGACACTCTAGTGAAAAGAAGACAAGAAAATACATCAAGATTCTTACTTGAGCTGATAATACAGCCATTTTACCTGCAATTTACGCTTGGGATCAAGATTGGACATATTCTTTTTTGGTCAGTACATCCATATGCTGCAAGTGACCAGAAGCTATGCTATAAGGGTTCTCTGATCACATTTAATTCTTCAGTGGTTGTTTTTTCCCCCATTTAGTGACTGGGATAACAAAGTAGGCTTAACGCTATCCATAACTGGATTGGATTAAAAAAGGAATTTGACAATTTATGGAGGATAAATTGTCTTGTAGCTACAGAACAGGGTGACCCTTATTAAAGAAGCCCAGGAAGTCTCTAAGTCACAGGTTTCTGGAATCTGGGGAAAGTGTCAGGAAAAAGATTATTCGTGTGTTTGTCCTCCTTCCCCATCTTTTGCTAAAAGGGCTGTTACTGGCTACTGCCTATATGGAGGTTTAGTCCAACCCTTTATACCTCCCTGGTTCTGAATAAGGGAAGTTGTATCTCCAGCAGGAAGATTTTTGCCAGAATATACATACATGTAGCTTATGTATACCATACACACATACATATGTATGTCTATAGCCTAGTGGAGCCTGCCAAATTAGTAATGAGCTTTAGAAGTTAATGCAAACCTTGTCTATGGAAAGAAGGTTAAAGGTGAGGCATTTTCACACATCACCTTATGCACAGGTGAATTTCTGATGTGCTGGATGGGAGAAAAGGCTTTGTTCTACTTGGCAGGGCTCCTCTAATGTGAGAAAATCACTTGGATTTGGATACTGGGACAACAACAAAACCATCCTGAACTCTCCAGAGCTGGATTGTAAGTTTATAATCAGCACAAACAGGTTTTCAGAAGCTAGAAGGAAAAAACCAGAGAATCACAATAATAACAGCATAGGGCCAGGTTCTGTGTTTATGTACAAGGCTATTGTCCCACAGTAAAGGAACCTGGGCTATGTATCCTGTGAAACAGAGCAGACTCAAACACTGGAGTGGGTGTATCAGAGCAAGACAGAAGCAGAGAAAGATCTCGAGGAGAAACATTTGAGCCAGGATGAAGAAAGAAGAGGCAGAATGACAGAACTTAAAAGAATTCTCTCACACAGATACGGACCACCTCACAATCCCAATAAATCACACTGGTATTAAAGTTCTCCTTTCTGATGTCTAAACAGGGGAAAAAAAAAGACAAAGCTTCCAAACATGTTGTTTACCAAACAAAATTTACAAGTCCTCTGAAATGCCTCTTTAGCTACATCAGAACTGGACATCATCTTGGTTAGCAGCTGTGGGGGAGGGAGGACACCATTTCTTCAGTAATTCTAGTAGGCTTGTAAGGCTGTTTCCCAGCTCAGCCCTACCTCTCTGGCGCAACCGGCCAAGCACTAATAGACACAAGCATTACCATCAGTCATTAAACTATATACCTATGCCATAGCCATCCAACAAACCAATAAAACTCCTTTTCAAAAAGTTGAAAGGCAAGCTGGTTCAGATAGACCATTATTAGTATGCATGGAGTGTACATTCACAGGCAATAATACAGTGGGAATTCAGCTAGCCTGAGCATACGCTGATGTGAAGCATATGATATTACTTATGTAGGCATGAAAGCAATCTGCTTTAATATCAGACACTTTAGTGCAAAGAATGTCAGGGTTACCAAAGGTTAAAGACAGGCCGCTGGATTTTTTCATTGCCTTTTTCTTTTTTTTTTAGTATGAACTGAAAAAATGTGGGATGACTCTTTCGCAATTTCAGTTTTTGGGGGCTGCTGCATAAAATGCTACTAAATGATGCAAGATAACAGCAACAAGGTAAAGCCAAAAAAGCAGCAAATGCCACAAAGCATAATATGTAGAGAAAAAAGAGTGTGAGAAATAGCCAGCTTCCATTCAGCTGATGTTGGTAAGCATTGCCCTCAGCCCTGAGTTTGCTTGCAGGACTGGAGCATCATCCCACTGAGCCAGAGCCTTTAAGGAGTGCTGAATGGAGGCACAGAGCCTCAGAAGCCAGATTCCCAGCCAGCCATGTTACCTGCCATCCTTGGTTTCCCACACTGATTCTGGGAACTGCAGATTTCCATGTCGCTCTGCTGTCACACATTTGGCCTGGCAGGACAGGGGCAGTTTGCTGTGTTTTCCTTACCAGGAGCTTGATAGTTTGCCACGTTTCCTGGCTGCGGTGTCAGCCAGTGCACCCCATGGGTACCAAGAGGCTGAAGGATCAGGCCCCTTGGTACCTTGCTGGCCCATGGTCCCTGTGAGCTCTTGCTTGCATTCCACAATGAACAGCTGCTGCAGTACTTTGAACTTTCACTTCTCTTTTACTAAAATTAAAAAGCAGGCACATAACCAAGCTCAGAGCTCCCCAAACCTCAGGTGGGAAGCATTACTGAGAACAGAAGCCAGGCGGGCAGCTTTTCAGAGGCTGATTGCTTTTTCAGAGTGTATTAACATCTATTTTTTTCCCCAGCACTGGAATCCTTGGGTATTGGGGAGCCTAAGAAAGAAGGAGCTCTTAAGCAGGAGGATAAAGAACCAAGAGAAAGAACAAAAAAGGAACAGAAAATGAAGATGTTTGTCTCATTTTGCTCAAAAGCACAGTTCAGTTTCTACTTGTTTCCATGGGTTATGGAAAATAAAAAATGTAAATAATAGGGAGAAATAATGCAAGCCTTTATGAAGCCATTTGCTTTCATAACCTACTGTGAAGTGACTAAATCCCCGTTATACTTACTGAGAGCCTTCTCTCAGGCTGCTGCTACCTGTCTGTTAGTCCTCATGCAGGACTGTGCCTGTAGTTGACAGTTTATGACACATGCAAAGAAAGAAAGAGAGAGGGAGAAAGAAAGAGAAAGAAGGGGGGAGCATGCAGTGAAAGGAAGACAGATGGGCCTATCAGTTATGTATATTGTGACCCACCTGCCAGTCACAGCCCCATGGGAATGTGGCATAATAAATACTGAAAAATGGAAAGTAGGAATTAAACTTAAAAAAACCCCAACCAACAGAAAACCCCACCAGCAGCCAAACATATTGAACAAAGTAAATTGTCTGAAGGGAGAAGTGTAATAAAGATTTTTTTAGGAGCATATAAATCAAAATTTCAAAAGAAATTTGCTAAATGGGGTCTCAGCTCATGTGCAGTCGGTGGCAGGAGGGTGTAAATTGTGGATCTAGAGAGTATGATTGCCAGCACGCCTAGGTATGAGGGGGTTGATTCAATAAATATTCATGCTGGCAGCATGAATGCTCCAAGCTCACCCCCAACCCCAGCAAACCCAGCTTGGCTGCACTCCCCCCTCACGCTCCCCAGGAGCCTCTACATGTTCTTGCATTGCCCTCAGCTAAGTCTCACTGCTTTTTGTGGCTGTGTATGTGTGTGCACGTGTGTGTGTGCAGATGTAGGAGCGCAGCCACTGCAGACCAGACCTGACTTACTCCTCCTCGCCCCCTCTCATTACCTGCCTTCCCAGAGCTCAGCAATAAGCTCAGCTGTGAGACCTCCAGCTCATCATGACCATCTAAAACAAATTCACTGAATGAAAAAATCCTTCTTGCTAAGATCAGGAATAATCAAACACCATTCTTCCTATGCTGTTTCACGAAAAACCTTCCTTCTTTTCTCAAATGCCATGAAGTCCAGCAGATCATCTCTTGCTTCTGTTACACATGTTCTTCACTCCAACCCTGAAGATGTTTCTACAACTTCATGGAAATTCCATTTCTTACCATCTCTAGACTCCAGAGTCTCCTCAGAGCCTGAACACCGACCTGTGGAAAAACAGGTTTTCCCCTTGGTCAGGGACTATTGTGCATTCACAGACACCAGGATCTGCCTGCCTCTTTGCGGTAAAACCTCACATCAGCCCATGGAAGTAACTCTTCCTTGGAAAATTCCCTCACTTATTTAAGAAGGACAAGTATACAGTGGCAGAAACACTGTTTTATTCCCTTTCTGCTCCCCTCTTAAATCTCTGATTTCATACTCATCTTCTGTTTTCTGTCCCCATCCTGTTGTTGAAGTCCTTCTCCCTCTCCTTCTTTCACTTCTCATCCATTCATTCTCCCATCAGGCAGATATGCAAATAAACTCTAATTTAAGGGCCTATTTGATGTAGGCTCTATTTAACCAGAAAAAAAACCCTAACAGTAGCCGAGTTAGTTTCTACTTTGACCTTTTCACTGCTTTTAACCTTAAGAACACTTTGTCTTCACATCACAGGCAGGGAGACAGGGTGGTGTTATTTAACTGGTTTTAACAATGTGTGAACTGAGTTACTTACATAAGAGAAAATATTAGCAGAAATGTTTGCTGCCCTTTCTGCATAAGGAAAAAACCTAAAACCTTCCAAAGGAAGAGAAGTGTGTGGTTGGAGAATGCTTTTGTCATTACTGGCTGTTAAAACCATGGGTGGCAGGACCAGCTGGAGGCTCACAGCATCTACAGGGCTCAGGAACCAGCAAAATAGCGATGGTCTTGTAGTGTGTTGCTCCACCTGGGCAAGTGTCATCTGACTGAGCAGCACTAGGCAAACCCACCTTTGGTGGTGACATCCTGTCAAAGGTTTCTTTGTGAGATCTAAATCCCCACATAGAAAGAAATACCTACACTTGTTCTCATGCTCATCCAGCATCTCTTTCTTCACAATCAGCTATTTGTTATTTTATCTAGCTACTTTTGACCCCAAATGTTAATAATACATGAATCTAAAATTTTGAGGGTTTTCACTAGCTCTGCACAAACCCTTTATCCAAAATGAGTAGAACAACACCAACTGAGTCAAATGTACCTCTGAACTACTCACTCTAGGATATGCCCACACATGAAGCTGGTTCCCACTTTCAGCAACTTATCGGGGCCCTGACTTTGCCATGTGGCTTGAATAGTTACATCAGAAATTGGCCTAGTTGGCTGTTGGGGACAGTCTTCCCATAGACCTCCATCATTAAACACAAGGACTTAAATATCAACTGTTTCATATTAGTGATGATGTTTAATATGTATGAAATCTGAAACGCAAATACATCCTACAGCAAAGCAACAGAAAGCATTTTCTCCTGCAAAAGCAGTAGCTCAAACTACATGGAAATCAATGGTGTTGGAGAAGATTGACAGAGGCAGGTATGGAAACTGAAGAATTTTACTGGAAAGTGGTGGCAGGAGCATGAATATAAAGGGTATACAAACCTCTGCAGGATGTAAATGCTGAGAATGAAATTATATTTGGGCTACTTAAGTGAGATAAGATAGATGGAAATAGACACTTAAAGTGAGCATCAGTTGAAAGCACTGAGACTGTGGAATAGATTTTCAAAGGAATTAAAAGAAAAGAAAACATGAATTTAAGGCATAGGAACAACTGCTCTTTTGTGAAGGATGAATTAAAGGTTGATGGTTTTTCCTACACACAGTGCTCAGGCTTTTGGGGTCAAATTTGTATGGGTTTCACAGTATCCTTTCAAAACATGATGATCAATTAATTCATTCTGTAATATGCTTTGAAAGTAAAGAGCTGCAAACACTGCAGTGCTCGTCACCAACTCCCATTTCACGTGGTTCATGAATTAACATTTCTTTTTGCTTGATCTTTTACTCGTAATCAGAGATGATTGCAACAGGAAGTGAGACCTCATCCCACGTCAGTTGGCAGAGAGAATGCGCGTTCCCGACTTCACCGCGCCTCATAGCAGGTCTTTCTTGATCAGCCACTTCAGTGTATGTCAGTTTTGCCAGTGTGTCTCTGATGAGACAGGCAGATTATTGCATCTAGGGAAAAGGCAGCCCATAAAAAATACTCACCAGTGCTCCACCAGCCAATGGTTTCCCTATTGAAGCAGAGTGATTTACGGGTGATGTGTGCAGCCTGGGAGATTAATCTAAGTATCAGGATGACAGTTTTCACACTGGATAAGAATAAAATTGATGGATGAAAAAATATAAAAATATGTGCTGCATGTTTAATATGTTTTCAATCTTTCCAAAAGTATACGTAAGAAATCTTTATGCTGCTTCCACGGAAGAAAAATATTATTTGATCCTTCTTTAAACTACCGGTACTGCAAGCAGACATCAGGATGGACACCATAGATGTGAAGGTCTATTAATTAATACTATCACTGTGACCTAAGTGTCTAATGCAGCAGGTGAGGTCACACCCAAACCCACATCTCTAAGATTCTACAATTAAATCCTGATGGTCTGGTCAGGAGACAGAACCAAGTGTGATCTTCCAAATACACATAAAATACAACCCTAGGAATTAAAAAAAAAGGCAAAAAAAGAGAAAGATGGCTTGTCAGTTATCAAACCTTTACATTAAGAAATGGTTTCACTGAAGAAACACAGACGATCAGGAAAGACCATTTACAGTGCTAATACAGCAGTAGGCTCACACAGCAAACCCAGTGACACCCATGGCTGAAGATGAAAAAGTACAAGGCAATAGATCTTGGGATAGATAAGTCACTCTGTCACATCTACACTTCATTTTCAGGAAACAAGAGGAAAAGACTACACTTCAGATTTTATTGACTTTGCATTCCATACACTGCTTCTGCTTCACAGAGCAACACTTCCTTTTGCAGGTCCTCAACCAGCCATTACCATGCATTGAAGAGAATAGCTTAACATATGGGCTATCCCATCTGAGATGTGTGTCCATCTGAGCCTGGGTTTGTCTACACCAAGAGTTCAGAGACTTCCCATAAATCCCATCGTGATGGGTGAACAGCCAGCCACTCAAGATACAGAAGCTCAGGCGTGTCTGGAGTGCTCTTTCTGGAGCACAAAGCATTCTGCAGGTGTATGTCTAGCAATGTATCTTCACACTACTTGGGCCTCAGACCATCCACAATCATGCTTCTAGAGCTATACATCTGTTATTTGGGTGGGAAGCAAGGACAACTTGGAGCCAGAGTTCCCACATTCACAGTCACTTCTGAAGCCACATTTCCCCACTAGTATAGATACAGTCTCCACAAACCCCAAGCAGAAGATCCACTGGGCAAAAATAGCCTTAGGATCTTTTTGTGGAATGTTGGTTGTTTTTTGTTTTGCTGTTTTGTTGTGTTTTTTTTTTCCTGCAAAGCTAATTATTAGTTTTTAACATCCAGAAAGCAGATTGGAAATGCCATAGTTCACTGCAGGAACCAAAGGCAAGGTAGATTGCATTCTCCATTGCAAAGATGTTATTAGGATGAAACAGCAGTGATTTAAAAAATAAAAATGTTCAGACAACTTTCCACATGTTATTAAGTTGTTTGTATGTTTTTGCAGAGGAAAAGAGGACAGGAGAAAACGTACTTCCTCAGAAAAGTAATCAACACTGTAGGAAAGCTAACAATTTTTCCATGCCAAAGGACTGAAATAATGAAAAATACTTTGAAAAATATTCTTAGGGGAAACATATTACCCATAGTTTTAGAATCGGGACAGTACTTGAAGTTGAACAGGTAATTTGTAAATTTCATTCCTTCTCTCTCCCTTTTTTTCCTCATCTTTTTCTTTTGTTTCTCTATTCTGTTGATTATAGAATAATAAAGAAAACAAGAGTTAAAAGGGGTATTGATGAGCTGAAGGGAACACTGAATACCCAGTTGCATTTGAAAACGTAATACTAAAGCCTCATTTTCATTATTATAAATTTTGCCTTCTTTTCAGGCCTGATTCTGCAACTTTTTTCATATGCACCAAGTTTAAACTGCTTGTCCTTGACCCAAAAGCCTTGTGAGATGCCAATCCAGCCTTCATCCTAGTTCCTTGGAGGAGGAGGCAGGCACTGTTCTGTACAGAAACCTCAAAAAAAAAAGAGAAATCTCACCAAAAGCATTCTAACTCCACTTGGGAAGAAATTACGTAGGCTCATTTGCCCCACTTAATGAACTGCCTTACCTTCCCTTCTCTGTCAGTGATGTTTATTTCCCATTTGCTTTATTCTTTCATTACATTTTCAATATTTTTTCAATGCAATCCCTTATGCATGAAACAGCTTCCCTCACTGCAATACATTATTGTACCTTCCTCCTTCACTTCTTCCCAGTGTTCATAAGTGAACTAATCAAAACTTCAGGGACCCAATTTTTTTTTCATTCTTGAATAACTATGTAACTTGTTCCTTCTGTATCTGTTGTCTTTGTCTTTACAGCCCTTCAAAGTTGGCTCTCCTGTGCAGCTTGCCAAGTTGCCTTTTGCTGTTGGTCCATGAAGCCTTTTGGTGGTTGGACCATGAAAATTTGTAAGGCCTTGGAGATTCACTTCAGTATTACACACAACCTAGTACATCCTGTGTAATTAAAAGAACCCCATCAAGTTCATATGTGTGGCTTATTAAAATATGAATGTCCTAAAAGATTGCAGTGAAAGATCACAAGAATCATTGAACCGTAGAATGGTTTGGGTTAGAAAGAACCTTAATACCTAGTGCCAACCTCCATGTCATGGGCAGGGACACCTTCCACTAGACCAGGTTTGTTAAAGTCCCATCCAACCTGGCTTTGAACACTGCCAGGGATGGAGCATTCACAGCATTCTTGGGCAACTCATTCCAGTGCCTCACCACCATCACAGTAAATAATTTCTTCGTATTTTTTCCTGTTTTCCCAGGTTGCTTACTCTGTGCATTTAAGAATTGTTTTTCCCAGCTTTACGGCACTGCTGGCAGCAGGCTTCCCTTCCCTAGGTTTAGCAAAAGGAGGATTAAATTAAACAGCAGTAGCAGAGTTAAACCAGAAGGGGAACAGGCCACAGGCAGCATGCAGCATATATAAAGAAACACATGGGAAAAGGAGACCAGCACTAGTATGGTCCAGGTTTCTGGAAAAACAGAATTTTTGCTATTCTGCAAATGAGTAACTCTGGAAGAAGAAGGCACTTGACTTGGGCAACAGTTTTGTTCAAAATTCACCACAATCTAGTTGTCACAGCATCATTATGGACGCAGGTAACTTCAGTGGAGCCACTGGGGTAAGTAAAGGGGCTGAAAAAGGCTTCATATTCCCCAAGTCTCCAGCACCTGGAAAGGGTAAGCCATTAATCATCAGGCACACAGTCATACCAGTCCTGGTTTGCCTGGGTTTGTGAAACTAGATCAGAGTGATGGGAGCTTCGGCTGTCTTTGCCCCTTCCCCACCCGACCTCAGTTCACAGCTTATAGAGTCTGACAGAAGTATGCCTTGAATCTCTAGCTGAAGGATTAAAGCTTTGCAAACCTCTTAAAATGAGCCAGACGACTTTAGCACTCATTAAAACTTTTACCTCATTTCAAGCCTGGGTGCTCCCCAAAACTGGCCTAGCAAAAACATGCATAAAGGAAATCTCTTCATCTCACTGTAATAGAGGGGAGGCTTGTTCTGACTGAAGAAATTACTGGCACTACCTTGAAAAACAGAGGAGAAACGTAATGGGACGTTTGCAGCAACTTACATGAGGAAGGTACTGAGGTGATTGCTATGTCCTGTACTGCGCACTGGGGAAATAACAGAAAAGGCTCTGAGCTTGTAAAGCTGAGCTGGTTTCCTAGGAAGAAAACAAACACAGCACTTCAACTGCAGCAAGCAGCACACCCAGGTACGTACAGACTGATTGCACCACACCTCCTCCAAACACTTCCTCCCTACAGACCTCTCCCAGCTTGATGCAAATTGATGAATATTTTCTTCTAACAACTTTTATTGGCTTGATTTGTGTGCCACCACCTACTGACTTACCACAGCCAGAGCTGGTTAGTGTATAGCTTAATCTATGGAATGTCCATAATGCCTGTCATGGTGGCCTTGGCAGAGCTGTGAGGCTTGGCACATGCTGCGGAGATGCCACAGATACCCTTTCTTTTCCTGAAAACCAAACCATCCCCAGATGCAATAACAGATGTGAGCACAGCACTTCCAATATGCTGGTCCCTTAGCCCTTGCCCTGATTCTACTGAGCCTGGGCTCACACTGAGGAATTTGTTTCTACTTTCTTCTACCTTAAATTAATCCTTGGAAGGTGGGAGAGTGCCCTGGAAGTTAGTGTTGCTCCTGTCTTTAGCGCTGACCATGGGCACACATTTACATCACCCGCACACACCCTGACATTTCTGTGGTGCTTCCTGGTTTTTGCCACCCTTTATTTGTGTTTGGGTTTAATTCTGCATCTGTCCTATTGTTACCTGATGTCATCCACATCCCACAGAAAGTGAGAATGTTGCTGTCATCCTCTCCTTGGGATCTTAACCAGCAGCTGTGATGATCCTCAGGGCTTCTTCCTGTTGCCAAGTATAGCTGCTGGTTTAGTCTGTTGTTTTCTTATCTACTTCCACCTCTGTTCATCTGCCTCATGCTGGTCTACAACAAATACTCCTTGTACTGGGCAAGTGGTTTGGCCTGTGGAAGCACGCTGTTCTGGACCTACCACAGCAGTGCCCAGGCTGTTCACCTACAAAAACCCAGTCATCTACCATCTTGGTTTTACCCTCAAAAGAAACAGACAAAGAAAGAACAGGTTTTAGCTTTTCTCAGAGCCAAAGAAGCATCCCAGAGAGCCTTGCACCACTCCAGGTACACTGTCAACCAGACATTTACTCCCTGATCCACAAACACAGACCTCGATTACATGAAGTATGCCTCTGTCTTCAAGAAGGGAAGAAACAGGTCTAGCTTTTACGGTCAGATGTTTGGAGGTACCTTTTACAGCCCAGTCCAGTATGAAAGTATATCTTATACACACTATTTATGTGATGCCAAGCAGCAAGATTGATTTAAAAACATGTAGGAAAAGAACCACTTTTGTTTTAATTGCATTTAAAAGACAACATTTTCTTTCACCCAATCACCTTAGCATCACGGAATGGTTTGAGTTGTTGGAAGGTGTCTCAAAGATCATCCAGCTCCAAACCCCTGCCATGGAAGGAAAACCTTCTACTAGACCAGGTTGCTCAAAGCCCTATCCAACATGGCCTTGAACACTGGTACGGAAGTTTACAATTAAATTTGAAATTATCAAAGGTAATATGTAGCCCTAAATATAATATATGTAAGCAATCAAGTTTAATTAAAATACTCCTTAAGCAAGTACACACTTGATGCTGTTTTAAAGTCAAGTGGGTGAAATCAAGGCAGCTGCTGCTTAAGCACCAAAACCCAGCTATTTTTGAAGCAGTAAATGAGGTCTTGGCAGGGCTAGTCTTTTCTACAAGTACCAAGAGGAGAGTTTCTTCATTTCCGTTTACTTCAACATCAATTCCAAATAAATGGCTCATGCAAACTGAAGAAATGATGGCCAGCCAAATACCAGGAAATCTTGTTTTCCTTTTCCTGTTGAAGAATACAAATAATATGTAAAAATGTATGAATCATTATTTCTAAAATTTTAGAGGCCAGGGATAAGCATAAATAATTGGTTCAAAAGTCTGAAACACAAAACTTGCTGGCTAACAGTTTTCCTCCTAACTGTGAAGTGTTTCATTAGCTTAACATGATACAGCAGCCAGTCACTTTGACCACAACTGCCTGGCTGGTATCACACTGAACTTGATGCTGCTTTCATCCTCTGCCTTAGCACTTCCATCAGCTTTGCTGTTTAGAGCCATGTGTCTGGGCTAAGATGTGCTTCTTACCATAGTTTCTCTGACAAGCATATCCCACATAACACTCATTTCTGGTTGGGAGGCTTTCGGCTTACACCTTCAGAGTTAAAAGCAGACCTCAGAATCTACCACAATAACTCCTGACATCATGGTCCCTTGATGGTCCAGGCTGGGACACCTGGCTTACTACTGGCTTGTGCGACTGGGTGTCCTCTGCACAGTCACCATTTCTGGGCTGCATATGGGGTACCTGCACAGTCCCTGAAGTTCAGAGATCTTCAGGGTTCTCACTAGAGACAGCATCAAAAAGAACAAATCACATTGTGATGTGTAGAGCAATTTTGATCAGATACCACAAGCAGAGAACTCCTCACTGGACTCAACACATAACCAGAATAACAATGTAATCTGTAGTATCTGAAGGGAGGCCAGAACCTAATGTCAGAAATCTGAGTTGGACTAGGTTTTGATACGTCATATCTGGGGAGTCAGAGAAAATTTTTTAAGTCTGAGGTTGTCCTAAAGGAGAGTCCGTGGGTTGATTTTTTACAATCGTATGGAAAAAAATAATATTTTTGCTGATTATTTTCTATTTTAGCTGAAAAAATCCCCAACCCAAATCCATCTACTGAAGATGCTGAATGCTTTCCTGCCAGTAAAAACTAAAGAGTCATCAGGGGTTTGTTTAAAGGAAAACCTGAATGCTTTTATTAACAGAAATTTCCATTAAATATTACATGTTCATTTAATAACATCAACAATACCTCTTTCTGGCACCTCACCCTCCAAATACTCTTAAAACCTGCAAGACTTATTTCTGTAGTGGACCGATCATGCTAGGAGACCAGATTATGAAGGTCTCAGTCAAGAAAATATAGTTTGGAGGTTGCAAGTAATTATTTACACAAAGCAGCAAATTAATTCACTCTGGGAATTAATTATCCTCAGCATCTTTGGCAGCTCTCTGACTTTATGGAATTACCACCATTATTATTCTCTCTCATCAGAACTCTTCTTGGCTGAACTTGACTTCTTTCCACGCTCCTTAAATTCCATCACTAAGTGAAACCCTGAACAATGAATCCACTTGCTTATATAAATCAGTGTTATCAGCTCTTGAGATTTCATTCCAAGCCTTCTGGCAGTTAGCACTTTTCTTGAGGCTTCAGTTCCAGGACTCAATTACTTTCATGGAAATTTCAATTTCAATTTCAATTTAAAAAAAGGAACTTCTAGCCTTCAGGACTGTATGGAAAAGCATGAAATCAAAACCAAAAAAAAAGGCTTAGATATCATAAAGCAAATAAAAATGTTCAGGAATGGTTACTTTCAAAAATCATACTCTACTTAAGTAAGTCAGTCTCTTGATTCTGGGGGTCTTGGTACGTGACATCTGGGAGGACGTTTGTGCTGGAAGCTGTCGGCCACCATCTTTCAGGATATATCGTGTCTGCTGTTAAAGGGCTTGCTATGAATAATGCACTCACCTATTCTCAAATTTGAAAAATTTTTATCAGTGCCCTGCAGTGCTTAGTAACAAAACCCAGAAGCTCTTCACCTTCTTTAAATTATCTATGCAGCAATATATTTGAGCACAAAAGTTTAACAGCAGAAATGTCCCAGGACATGAACTTGTAAGACTGCAAGGACTCACTTTTCTCTCTCCTTAAGAGTCTCTTCATTGTCCCAGTTCATTCTCATTGTATGTGGTACAGCAGTGATATTTGGCATCATTTACTTTTGGCTGTCTTGTGCACAATTTACCAGTAAAATGTAAATCCAAAACAGCTCTCAGGCCTCTTAGAGGTTTTAATTGTTGCTAGCACTATTTTAGGTAACAAATGTGGGTTTTTTTGACACTTTATAATATACTGGGTACATTCTGGAGAGAGCTGGGTTCATTAGATAAGAAAAATCTTTGTGACTTCCTACCTATATTTCTTGCTTCTTTTGGGCCTCTTGAAATTAGGTATTAGCCAAACCAAAACAAATGCAGTAACTTCAGAGCCTCAACCGTCGCATATTTAACTTCCAGCTGAAAGTTCTGCAATTTCATTTTCATTCCAACAGGAAATCTCCAGCATTTGTGTACATTATTTTGTTCTTATTACTGAATTGCTCAAGTTTACCCTGGAAAATACCGTTCTCACCACTGAAGGGAGCAACATCAAAATACCAGTGTTGTTACCAAGACCCTAAAAAGATCAGTTACCACTCTTGGTCCAGTGCCCCCTTGACAGATCTATTAAAGGCATCAGTGGGCAACACATCACTTTTCTGAAGTTTTTTCTAAGGTTGATATTTAATGTTCTTAGCACAGCTGTTTTTCCTCAACCAAAGTCAGAGTGTCTCTCTCAACTCATATAGACTAACAGCACATTGCCAGATCTGACTATAGAGCCATCTGAAGTTCTGACTTTGTTTTATTTGAAGTTCCTCATAAGAAATCCTTTCTGCGTATCATTACCTACATTACTTTATACAGTACTGTTTATAACACCAAAGAAAGATAACAAAGCAATACCAAAAATCATCCCATTACCACATGCCATAAGTCACCATCTGTAAACTTTTAATGTGGCCAGTGTATGTTCATATCTGAACAATCTAAATTAGATGCTTTTTAATTATCAATAAACCAAAGACTCACAGTAAACTTTCTCCCCTTTGTTGTTCTTTTTTTTTTCCTAGTAGAAGAAAATGATTGTCAATCAGTGTGTCACAGCAACAAATAAAGCAAGGCATCCTGCCAGCAGATTTTCTGGGTTGGATAGCCAGCTCCCCTGGGATGGTGAGCACTGGCACACCTTCTGCCCCAGTCTACTTAGTCGTTGCTCTCCCTAGCTCCGAGATGCCCTGCTCCAAAGTATTTGCTCTGTTGGATTAGGGTGCATTTGGCAGCATGTTAATGTGAATGCATAGACGTGGTTATGGCATCCAGTCATGAGCCTGCAGTGTTCATACTGCAGATTGCTCTAAAAGCTCATGCAGCAAGCATGAAAAACAGCTCAGTCAACTATTCCATTTGGATAAAGGGCCTATAGGAATGCTGGGAAGGGACTCTTCATTAGGGCCTGTAGTGATAGGACAAGGGGTAACGGGTTCAAACTTAAACAGGGGAAGTTTAGACTGGATATAAGGAAGAAATTCATTACTGTAAGGCTGGTGAGGCACAGGAATGGGTTGCCCAGGGAGGTTTTGAATGCTCCATCCCTGGCGGTGTTCAATGCCAGGTTGGACGAAGCCTTGGGTGACATGGTTTAGTGTGAGGTGTCCCTGCCCATGGCAGGGGGGGTTGGAACTTGATGATCTTAAGGTCCTTTCCAACCCTAACTATTCTATGATTCTATGATAAGAATTGGTGTTTGCAACATCAGTTTATAGCTGCAACAGCACCATCATTTCTTAGCATGTCTTTATTTCCATCAGGTATACTATGATTTGTGGAAGCTTTGAGCTAAGGGGGAACTTTTCTTTAGAAGAAAATTGCTAAAATTGATTTTAAGTCATATTTTTAGCATAAAACATAAAAACAATTACTACAGTAACTTCAAAGAGCTGGTTTTTTTTTGCCCACAGAATCTCAGATGGACCTTTTCTCCATCTACCAAGGTGATTTCTTCATAAAGCTTAGAAATAATTTAGAAAGATTCATGAACTCATGAGACAATCTAATACCTGATTTTTTTACATGCAATATAAATATTTATCAAAACCAGTCATGGACCAATATTAAACATGGATCCTAAAGAGCTGGAGGATAAAAGGTTTAGGCTACCACATGAAAGAAAAACATTGCTAGCCCAGTCTTTCAAGGGGTAATACACAATCTGTTCTTGGTCCAGAAGCTGTGAGAAATGCACTTGTCATTTTGTGATACGTAATTTGACAGAAAGGTCAAAGGAAGAATTTATGGGAATAGTGCAGTCATTAATGTGTGCTACAGAGAAAAGTGATCAATCAAGTCACAACTCACTGCAAACTCCTGAACTCTGTTTTCTTCTGTTTCAAACGACAAAGCAGTACCTTCCCATCTTCATCATTTGAAGCAAAATGGCAAAGATAACAAATTTTTTTCAAATCCAAAGATTCCAACTAACATTTTTATGACATTCTCAATCCAAAATACATTTTCCTGTTTTTCTCTGAACGATGACATATTGCTATTTTTAAAAGGTCATTTCAGCTGACATTCATGAGCACAAGAGAGAGACTTGTTCTCTTGTAAAACATTGCAGAGACTTGATTACAGTTTCACCTCTCAGCATTTTTATTTTTTTTTGTTGAAGACTGATCCACCAAGCCAGCTACATTTTCCTCTCAGCTTTTCTTATACCACCATTTTTCAGCAGTGGCCTGATTATCAGAAGTTGAAAAGAGTCTGATGCATGGATGAGCTGAAAGTCATTTTGTGTCGATAATCCTAATGACCTTTTGCAAGCCAATGAAACCCTTGATTCTGGGAGTCTATGAAAAGCTAAGAGAATGAGCCTTTATCAGAGACATAGAGTGATGGCAGAATTGCACCCTCTTTCCTAAGTTCCTCTACTTGAGAAGCAGCCATTTCCCAGAAAGAAGCCTTTAACAAAAGAAGAGAGGGTTTCTGGCTGCTGGGAATGTAAACTCATCCATTTAAAAAACTCTGAACAAACAGGACTGTCATGAGAGTGGTAAAGATTACCTGCAGTAAAAAATAAGCCATATTTTAAAAGTTTACAAGTAATTGAGGAGCATGTTAATGTTTGCTCTTCCACATTTTTTTCCTCTAACATTTAGGATATTAATTAAAAAAAGACTGAAACCTGGTTAATAGCTGCACACTGGACTCTCAGCATGAGAAGTCCAGTGGATTTTTACCCAGAGCAGCCCTCCATCCAGAAATAACCAAACGCAATTGACTTGTTATGCCAGACACGCAAACAATAACACGTGCTTATCTAGCAGTTTTTTGGGCAGCACTTAACCCCCCTGAAGAGCAACAAAGAGCATCAGTACCACCAGCTTCCTTCAGGTTTCATAGAATCATAGAATAGTTAGAGTTGGAAAGGACCTTAAGATCATCTAGTTCCAACCCCCCTCCCATGGGCAGGGACACCTCACACTAAACCATGTCACCCAAGGCTTCATCCAACCTGGCCTTGAACACCACCAGGGATGGAGCATTCACAACCTCCCTGGGCAACCCATTCTGGTGCCTCAGCACCCTAACAGGAAAGAATTTCTTCCTTATATCCAATCTAAACTTCCTCTGTTTAAGTTTGAACCCGTTACCCCTAGTCTTCTCACTACAGGCCCTAATGAAGAGTCCCTCCCCAGTATCTTTATAGGCCTCCTTCAGATACTGAAGGTTGGTACAGGAGCTTGTGGATCCTGGTAGTTCCTGTGACAAAGAAAAGGCAGTGTGTCTCACCTGCCCGTATTTCCAGGCAGACATCATAATAAGAGTGTAAACCTGGGAAGGGAACCATATTCTGTGCCATGCTTCAGGCAGTGAAGAAAGGGGAAGAAGGAACTGCTGTGTCTAGCAGATTACTTTGTCTCTCCTGCAAACTCCACAGTGGAGACTGCAGCCTCTCTCCTTTCTCAAGAGAGCATAACTCTATCCAGCCAGTCAGTCTGTGAGGAGATCACAGTGACATTTGGCTAGTGACATGCATATAGAGGATGAATAACTCAAGCCAGATTTATAAATGCAGCACTTAAAAAAATATATGTATACTTGAGGTGTTGGAAGTAAATTCAGTGGATAGGTTGGATGGAGATGATGACTATATCAGCATAAACCTCAAATGAATAAAAGCCTTGTCATAAGGTATTTCAGATAGGCAGGTAAGGAAGAAACTGTGGCAGGGACACCAAGATTTTGGAAGAGGGTTTTGAATCAAAATTGTTTTCAATCATTGTGGCCTAGAACAGCGTAAAAATACATGGCTCATCTTCAAGAGAAAGAAGAAACAAGGATTAATGTGGGCAATTGGCCTGTGGTTTGAGAAAGGCTATTTACGCACATTGCAAGATGCACTGAAAAAGGAGAGTTCAGCATAAACTGGTAATGAAAATGTGGGAGCACAAGACTATTCACACATCAGCAAATGAGTCAGGAATGACTGCTGAGAAGCAGCTCTGCTGGAAAAAAACTGGAGGACCCAGACGGACAGCAAACTCAGCCAGTGTCCACGCAGCATCTTAGAAGATGCGAAGGTTGACAGGACTCTGGGTTGTACAAATAGCATTAGACCACAAGTACAGCTTTGGTCCTCCCAGTGCAGTACAGACATGGACAAACTAGAGTAGACATAGAGGATGGGAGGCTTGGGGCTGGAGCACTTATCCTGTGAGGAGCTGGGCTTGGTAAGCCTGGAGTAAGGGTGTCTTTGGAAGCACTATATTGCCTCTGAGCAGTCACTAACAAGATGGAGCTGAGCTCTTCAGAGCAATGCACGACGAGAAGAGAAAAGACAATGGGCAAAATTACAGCCTGAGATACTTAGCCAGGGTATAAGGAGAAGTTTTATTCCCATGAGGACAGCTGGGCAGCAGAGTTGCCATGAAAGGCTGTGCTGTCCCCATCTCTGGAGGTTTTCAAGACCTAAGCAGACACAGGCCTGGTCTGGCCCCACAGATGGCCTTGCTTTGGGCAGAGGTTTGGAGTGGACACCTTCAAGGTCAGACCTGAATTATTCTATGATTCTTTGAAAGTTAAAGGATCAATGGCTCATCCCAAAGTTTCACCTTGAGTGATATGAAAATATTTTAGTAAAGGCTATATTAGAGTAAAAAAAGCTCTTGAGTGCAAAACCAGGAACTAGACTGTCATTCTAGGACTATATATGCAAACTTCAAATTGAACTGCATATACTACAGAGCAAAAAGTGAACACAAATAAACAATAACTGCTGCCTCTTTCCTTTCAGTTTAAACTTTCCCAGATTTCCTAGGTTAGAGGTTACAAGAAGGTACCTTCACCACGGGGAGAACACCTTCTGCTTTTATTCCCTTTGAAAATACTTCTATCAAAGCCCTAAAATGCAAAAGGAGGGATTTGAAAAGAAAATGTGAAGATGTCTTTGCTTTCCTAGAGAGACAAAGTACCTGGCTTCTCTGGTCTCTATAGCAACAATTGGTAAATACAATTAGTATTAAAAGAAAGCATATAATCTTGGGTGATTTTTTTATCTTATTCCTTATAACTCATTTTAAAGGCCATCCCTGGTATTATTATATTTCAGCTCTTCATTGCACTTTTGGGAAACTCTGAGATTCACAGACATTCCTGGTATAAATCTGATGATTCACACTAACAAAAATAAGTATTTCTAAGTCTACGACAAAAGAGACAAAAAGATTTTCTATAAAGTTGCACAGCAAGGGCTGCATGCTTATGAGAGGATGCCACTTTGAGGATTATTTATCACAAGCAACAGACTTTCCAGACTGCTGAGCAACTTTATTACAAGCAGGTACACGCCAGTTGATTTCAGTTATACACATTTCTCCCGCATCGTAACAAGAGTAAAATGATGTGATAAGCCTGGTTTGGCACACTGAGCCACCAGGAATATCCACAGCACTGTGGTGCAGCATCTCTGTTAGATACAGTCCTGTGATCATATTGTTCTTCCTTGCTTTTTAATCTGAATTTTCACATAAGTGGCTGGATCAGACTCTAAGGGTGAATTTCAGGGCCAGGAAGCGGGGTATCTAAAGGAGCTCTTAATACCCCAGGATAAAGATCTAATCACCATCTTCCCTATGCAAACACAGAGGCACTTTCCATGGGAAAAAAAAGATTTTCACCCTGCATTTAGGCAGATGATCATTCACAATGACCTGTACTGGATCACTGATGAACTCCAGTGGGAAAGATATCATCATACCCTTTCCTACTTTAGAGAGACAATAATGCAGCTGGGTGCCTTCCCCTATCTGTTACAATAAGTGTGTTTTAATTACACATGCATGAGTATGGATGAGGAAACAGATCTTGTTTATATTCTGGAAATTTATATCATTACAGGTGTTTCCAGGGGAAAGTCATTTAAGCCTCACTATTTGCAAATTTAAGTCATTAAATTCTTATTTATATTAACAGATCTGCTAAAACATAATGGGAGCTGCCTGTCTGAATGGAGTTGGCAAGATCTCTGCCTCCACATGTCTTGAGAAGTGCTGCTTACATTGCAGTTGCTCAGACTGAAACGTGGGTCTTTTTAATTTACATTAGGCTGTTAAATTTACATTAGGCAATGTTACACATGACCAAAAGGAAAGGCAACAGAGGGAGCAGATGTCACCATGTCAAGTGATTTACATTGCAGTTGTGTTCTCATGGCTTCTGGTAGGAGAACTTCACAAATTGCCCGTTAAGCTTTGGCAGTGTATTAAAGTCGCAAGTAAAGAGCTATATCTATGTCTTAGTTTCAGCTCTGATAGGGTTAATTTTCTTCCTAGCAGCTGGTACAGTGCTGTGCTCTGGATTTAGTATGAGAATAATGCTGATAATACACTGATGTTTTAGTGGCTAAGTAGCACTTACCCTGATCAAGGACTTTTCAGTCTCTCAAGCTCTGCCAGTGAGGAAGGGGCACAAGAAGCTGGGAGGGAGCAGAGACAGGATACCTGACCCAAACTAACCAAAGGGGTATTCCATGCCACAGCACATCATGCCCAGTATAGAAACTGTGGGGAGGTGGCCAGGAGAGGGCTCAGGGAAGGGCAGGACATTGATCAGTGGGTCTTGAGCAATTGTTTTGTGCACCACTTTTCTTTCATGGGTTTTATTCCCCTTTCTCTTTTTATTATCTCCCTTTTGATTACTATTATCGTTATTCCTACTATTATTACAATATTTTACTTTATTTCCATTATAAACCTTTTCTTATCTCAGCCCACAGGTTTTATCATTTTCCTGATTCTCTCTCCCATCCCATCAGGGTGGAGGGCATGAACGAATGGCTGCATGCTACTTAGTTGCCAACTGTGTTTAAACCACAACAATCCATTTAAAGGCTGTGAAGAATCAGGCCCTCATGTCTCCTACTAATCAGGCTATGTATCAGGTATCCTCTTGGCAGCAAATGGATCGTGTAACAAAGACAGAACATGCCTAGTATCTGAGATGAAAAAAGGTAATAAAGCTTCATTTATATCATGTATTGGCTCTTTTGGACAGTCTTTGGAGCATTACTGATGTCAGTCCCATGTGCTAGTTGCCTTTTGAAGACCTTCATCTATTTGAAGCTTTTCAAGCACTTTTGAAAGAATGTCTACAAAGTCCTGCAAACGCCAAGAGCAGTTGATTTAACACGACTCTAACTAAGGCAAAATGAACTGAAGCAATTTCTCCTGTCCCTGCAGGTACTGTGTTGAAATATTTTATCTGAAGTCTTCAGAACTATCCCATTGAAAATATCTTTTAAGAAGCTTCAGTCTCTTCACACATCAAAAAAGTGTTCTGTGTATTTGGAGGGAGGGGAAAATCCCTAAAATCAATGTTGTTACTGCGGTCCTAATAGGCTCTGCCATATTCCAGGCAGTCTAGTTTTGATAGCGGCAAATTTCATTAAGATCTATCTTGAGACACCACACAGTTTCAGAACTCTTTAGAAGTCAGAGTTTTCCTTCAGAAACATTTCAAGCAAAGGCTATAAAAATACTACTAGGGGTCTTTTCCTTGATCGCAGTGGTACCTCTGGGAAAGGAGTTATTAATACCTTTGTAGTTTGGTAATAAGGGGCTACTGTCCATCCTTTAAAGTGATTTGAGTCAGACCCTTATCTGTTGCATTATAATGTGGTGTGTGTGATGTCTGTTTATTCTCTCTATCTCTTCCCACATATGCTTCTGCCAAGATGCTTCTACTGATACTGTATTTTATTCATTTTTAAAGAATCCTGTCAGGTAAAGATGTGAAAAATAGAAAAAGAAATAGTCACAATCCTGTAATCTCCATGAGAACTAAGTAATTTATGATTCACTAGAATGAATATATATAACATGGCTAAAGAGCAGTATGTGCATTTCTATGAGGTGTGTAGCGCGTAGGGAATGGGAATTACTGAGAAAACTTTGGAAAGTCACATTAAAAATGACAGCTTCTAGGCAGAATAGGAGCAGTCTACAAAAAATGTGTCCTCATCCTGGGGGCGAGAGGGGTTGCTATTAATTTACATTGCCTTTGCAAGATGAAGGCTCCCATAGAAGAAACAGAGAGCAAAAATCATTCTTTTCCAAAGGACTGTTATTCAAAGGACACTCCAGGATATTCCAGAATGGTTTTGAAATGTCTGTTTTTAAGCAGGTAGCTTTCAATCAGACTGCTGACCAATTGTTATATTGTGTTTTCCGAATGCTGCAGCAACTATGTGTTGTGGAGAGATTAGTTCCCATAAAAAAAAATTGGTACCAGCCCATGCTGCAGGATGGCCTCATACTGCAGCCTCCAAAAGAAAAGAAAACCATTTCCTTCAGGAATAAATGTGGCCTATTCAAGAGCCGTGGGTCATGGGGGATTATGCTGAACTTCCACCCCCAACACCTGCTGCCCCACCACCACCACTAGTGGGAGGGTAAGAGAGGGCAGGGGCAGAGAACTAACCCATTTTTTTCTCAAGTGCAGGGTTTTTTGTGTGAAACCTGTGCACATTTTAGCTTTGGATTCCCTGCCTTGTTTCTCCTGCTGGCACTCCCCAACCTGTCCCACTGACAGAGATGGAGAGGTCAGAAAGACAAAAGCGAGTCACCTGGGGGAGACCTGGCTGCTGTAAGTAAGAGCTTGTAGTTGGGTTCATGGAGAGCCTGGCACATGTGTAAGAAGCCACTTTCCATAGTCGTTTCCTGTTTGGCCAGAAGCTTGCAGCCAGAGCCGCTCTTGTCCTGGAAATACTGGCCCCAAGGCGGACTTGGCACAAAAGGCACCTCAGGGTGTGCAGGCTGGCACAGCTGATGCTGCCTGACAATTCTTGCAAAGAGAGAGTGCTTTATCACCAAGGAAAGTCTACTCTTGCACAGCACACCTGGCTCCTGGAAGTTCATCTCTCTCCTCCCAATATATTTTCTTCTTACCCCACACCTCCCTTTCCCTGTCATTTGTTTTCTTCTCCTCATGAGCTCTTCCCAGTAATTTATTCCATGTGTTTACTACTCCCTGCACATAATAGTGCTGGAGTTCCCCCATGTCTGCATTATGTCCTCAGTTTCCTACTAAAAATATTTCACTACCAACTCATTACTCCTTTCCATAATGATGAAAACCTCTGCCAGTTAACTTCTGCATATCCTATTTTCCAAAGAGGATAAAGCCATCTTCACACCTGAACTCAGTCCTTAATTCTGTGGCTGTTGGTATGGTATGTCTTATACTACACTACTTCCATGGAATAGCTAACTCTCAACCACTGAATACAGGCCCTCACCTTTTTCCAAAGGGACTCTTGTGCATGCACCTTCACCCAACATTTGTCATTTGCAGGCAGGATGGTAGCTTTAGGGGGTTAACTGCTGCACATGAAGGTAAGGTGAAGGAAGGTAAGGTAAAAAAAAAAAAGTGAAATCAGCACAGTAAAACACCTTGCCAACATTTCTGGTAGAGGAATGAAATACCACACTCAGCACAGGATGCAGGCCAGCTTTGGCCACAGATGCTAGGCAAGAGCCCACATTCCATTATTTGCCAAGATTTAAAAATGAAAAGGAAAGAAATTTGCCAAGGAAGAGTTATGGTCACAGTGATGCAGTGAGTCAGGAAACGTCAGTCAGGCTGCTGGTTTGTGTCACCCTTGTCCCTGGGAAGCAGCAGCATCAGAGAGAGCCAGAAAAGAAAGCACATCCCATGCAAGGCTCATCTCAGTAAAGGTGAGGTTTAAATGGATGCTGTACAAATAGAAAGTAGAGAAATGGGGAAGCACACAGCACCTATGACTCCCTCACAGCAGATACTTTCCCTCTGATCTCAAATACGCTATAGATGTAAATACAACATAAACAGAAAAATAGAAATGTCATCAAAGGGACAGCCAAAGTCTTTATGGGATGCAACAGACAACAAGTATCACTAGCCTACCTTTTCTCTTAACTGTAGGGAAGAAACCAAAATAACGCCCAGTTTTTCTAGCAGCGGACTTAGAGTACACCATTATTAACATCTAGCTGAAATGACTTTAGAGAGATCGTTGGTTTGTGCCAGTTGAATTGTCAGCAAAATTGTACTAGAACCCTAGGAACCAGTTGTTGGATTTGTATATGTTGTTTCAGAGGCATGGGGTTGCTGTAGGAATGGATGCTGAGAAATGGCTGTCAGTGAACTGACTGGAACAGGAAACATTGCATTAATGAGCTGCAATTTTTTAAGACATGCCTTGAGCTGTTTTGTCATGCAATTTTGCTAAAACCATTTGCTCTCTACCTAGAAGAAAATTATTGCAGTGGGAACTTCTCTTTTTTTTTCATTCATCTATTTTAAAGAAATCATATAATATTCAACGCACTCTTTTCTCTGTTACATAGCTAATTACAAGTTGGAAACTGCATTTTTCCTTTCTTTTAACCAGCTCTAAAATGTGAAGTGATGAACAACATATAAAAAATGAAAAGTCATGCTGTGCATGTAATCAAAAAAATGTTTATAAATGAACTTGTGGCAAATGGTAAGTCTACAGATAGAGAGCAAGAATAGCCCATTCCATCTTCAGATCCTCTTGAATTTTACTTATAGAAATTGCCTCTTAGCAGTTCTTTAGTGGTTTATCTAATTAGATATATTGATTGCCTTCTTATTTTGTTTTGGTTTGGTTTGGTTTGTTTTTTTTTTTTGTGGCAGGGAAGAGAAGTCATGCTCTTATGAAGTAATAATGAGCTCAGCAGAAAGGCTTAGTTATGATTATGTCAACAGTTTAGAAGTAATCTATATCCAAACTCAATAAAGGATTCATTTACCTACAAAATATCTGAGTGGAAAACAGCTTGGTGAGGGCATTAGTGCACACCCAAATCTAGGGTGGATTTGCATACAGTTGAGACAATTAGAAAAGAGGCCCTTATCACTTTTATGAAATCAAGCCGAATCACGAGAGTACCCCAAATACACAGGCTGGCACCGTGCACTCTCTATTCTCATACTTCACAGGGTTTGGAGTAGGTTTCCATTTCATTTTGCTTATATTGCATCAGACAGCTTCGGAAAACCAGAGAGAAATAAACCACAATGCCACAGTAGTGGAGAATATTTTGCTGCTTTTTTTTTTTTTTTCACAAGACAGTCTCCTGAGCCAGGCATTTGAATCATAAGGACTTCTGGGATGGGATTTTCACTCAGAGATCTCCATTCTTACGTGGATTAAGAGGATTAAAAACCATTAAATGACCATCCTCCAAGTCCCTAAAGCAGATTTGCCTTTTCTATCCTCCTTCAACTGGGGCAGACTTGGGGGTAACAAAGTACTGCACAAAAGACTCCCTTAGCATGACAAAAGGTGAAACAATCCACTGAACTGCCAATGTACCAGACAATGAAGTCGGTGCAGTCTACTCAGCTCATTTTCATCAGAACAAATGGTATCAAACTTGGCAATGGCATTGTTCTTAAACTTGAACATGGGGCTCTTTTTCCCCCCCTCTTCTTTTTTTTTATTTTTTATTTTCCCATCCGAAGCTCAAGGTGTCATATTAATTATTTAAATCTTCAGAAGATTTCAACTGTATCCTCCAAGGCTCTGCTCAGTGCCAGAAGGTCTCCAATCTGCATTAGCTTTTGTTAATTAGAGCTGAAACAAGGACTTTGATCTCAATGAATATAATAACAAAAAAAAAAGCAAAACTTCCTGTGTGATTTATCTTTTACCTATTTTCTGCCTTTACTGTTTTTCCACTCTATTAGACTTTGATTTACCTTGTCTGAGTAACATTAAACAACTCGGGTACAAAAGAACTTAAACAGCTTCAAAAGCCTGACTGAAATGATAGTTAAATGCTACATGAAGTGATCCTGAGTCTTTAAACTCTGAAAGAAAATGACACAATTTTACTTTATTTTATTTTATTTTTTGTAAGCAGGGGCTGGCGGGGGAGGGGAGGTTTGTACAGCATGGATGCTTGTCTACTGATGTCAGATATCACAGGTTTTCCTGTTGGGATTGATCTTTCCTCATTAAGAGCCTTGTTTCTAGAGCTATAGTGCTGATAGAACAGAAGGCCAGTGATATTCTGCAAGATGTTCCTCATGCATCAGGCTTGCCCTGAGTTTGTAGCGCTGCTTAGATCCGAGGGGGTCACCGTCAGGGCTTGCCTTGTTAAAATTTTTCTCATTAACATTTATCTTATTGAATAGCTCTGAAAGGCAAATTTTTTAAGCCCCAAAAGAAAAACTAGCAAATTTTAGTGTCAGCTGAGGTCTAGCTGTATATTCACTTGAGCAGGGACTTATCGTTATGGTCCCCTAATATGAAAAAAATAATCAAAGAATATCTGAAAATGCTGCAAGTGAAATCTACATCTGAGATTTACAAGATACATGAGGGTAAATTTTCATTGTGATGGACAAAGAGTTGTGCACACAGCCTTCATTAATAACAACTCACAGTGCTGAAAATGTGCCCTGTATCTTTTACATAAGGCTCACTACTGAACGGTACAGCCCCAGGAGACTGGTCATTCCTGGTTTATCTCATTTTAGGCAGAATAAATTAAAGGATATCTTGTGAATTCTGGACAGAAAATAGGAGAGCTGCAGTGAATAGTCAAAAATAATAGCAAAAAAACTGGTAACCTGCTGGAGGCACCAACTGAAACAAAGGAGGTTTGTCTAGAAAGGAACAGGATTTTGTTGGGGAAGTCTAAAACTGATTCAGTGCCTGAGACAAATGCTGCACTGCCAAGGTCTAGCTTCATCCACGGGTCTGGGACAGCCTGGGCAAAGAAATCCTCTGCTCCCAGCATCAATGTGCTTTCAGCTTCAGATCTGCAAACAGGTTGGGAATTCAGTAACAATCTGATCCATGCCCTGCTAAAACCTATGGCAGACTTTAAATCAGCACCAGGAGATTCCCCACCAGGCCCTGCCTCACTAGAGATGTTCCTACCAAGTCTTGGTGGATTTGTGATGGGAACACCCACCCATGGTTGACTAAGACCACTTTTTTTCCTATTTTTATGCTTTTTTTTTCTCTCTTGCCAGCCCATTTTGCATATGTTGGTGGTGGCTGGTAACAGGCACGTTTCTGCTTACAAATCTTGGCAGGAGGTTATAATGCTACACTAAACAATGGTTTTAGTTAATGACGCAAACCATGAGCCCCCACTGGTTTTCATTCCTGCTCCTTTTGGAGTAGAATTTGGTTGGTTTGGTTTTTTTGCAAAGCCAGAGAATTTTTCTAGTCAACAGGAGGCAAAATTTTATATAAAGGTAAATACTTCATGTCAGGACCATATCTTTGTTTCCCACATGGAAGTGTGCCTGGGAGAGGAAGGGCCTTTAAGCAAATAAAAGAATAATGATGTTACTTTTCTATTCCTTGTCCATCTAGGAGCTGTCCAGAGAAAAGAGGGGCATAATAGATTTCCTGCAAACACAGGTATTTTGTTAAACCAGGACTTTTGATCCTACCATACTGACCTGCCAGTTAGCACATATGCTCTGAAAATCCTTCCTTTCCTTTCACCATTCTTCACACCATCAAAGGTTCATGAGTTCTAGAGCTTCCCTTAGAGTTTATGATACTTCAAACCAGGAAAGGTAGGGTGGGGCCAGTGGCCCTCTGTGAGGGTGCGTAAACTGCCACCTTCCATGAGCCTCTGCACCCAAACACAGCCCACATGGTCTTGCTCATAGATGTTGTCTTTATGGGATTGAATCCTCCTTCTGACGCAGTCCTAAAGGATGGGAGCAATGACTGCACATTTTAAACACAAAATATTTAAAGCATATAGCAACCTTGTTGAAGCTACTGCAGAGTAGAATGACAACTGATGGATGTGAGTCTGTGGCCCTGCTCCATACACCTGAGCATCCTATCTCCCTCACTGCCTCACCTTGCTCCAAGAATATTTGATTCTGGCTTTGCTTGACTTTCATCTGTCAGCACAGGCTAGTTTAGTTCATGTCAGTGCTATCACAGGCATATGCTGGTTGTTTTACTCACCTAGGCTTCTTTGTTTGTCCTTCTCCTGGGCTCCATACAAATGTCAATTGCTGCTCCATGCTGTGCTCCCAAGAGAAGGGGCAATATTGTCCCCACACACAAAGTCAAGATTCCTCCTTGGCCATCTGGGAGGGCACAAGGGTGCAGGAGGATCAGGCTGCCTGGCAGGCATGTGCTGGGGCTGGGCTGACTGCTGTGGGTGTTAGCAAGAGCTGCATGAGCCGTTGCCCCCTCACAGCTTGTGAGCTGCCACCGTACTCTGCTTGGAAACATCCTGCAATAAATACTTCTGTCGCGGTTTAACCCCAGCCGGCAATTAAGTACCACACAGCCACTTGCTCTCACACACACCTCCCTGGTGGGAGGGAAGGAGAATTGCTTGGGTTGAGATAAGAACAATTTAATCATTGAAATAAAGTAAAAGATGATGATGATGATAATAGGGTATAAAACGAGAGAGAGAAATAAAACCTAAGAGAGACAAGTGATGCGCAATACAATTGCTCACCACCCACTGACCGATACCCAGCCCGATCTGAGCAGTGATTGGTCCTTTCTGGGTGACTCCCCCCAGCTTATATACTGGGCATGATGTGCTGTGGTATGGAATATCCCTTTGGCTAGTTTGGGTCAGGTGTCTTGTCTCTGCTCCCTCTCAGCTTTGTGTGCCCCTCCTCACTGGCAGAGCATGAGACTGAAAAAGTCCTTGATCAGGATAAGTGCTACTGAGCAACAACTACAACATCGGTGTGTTACCAGAGTTGTTGTCAGACTAAAGCCGAAGCACAGCACTGCACCAGCTTCTAGGAAGAAATATAACTCTATCCCTGCCAAAACCAGGACAGCTTCTCAGAGCTGCTTATTGTCAGGAAGGATGGGAAATTCGAAAGATTGAATAAACTTCCCTAGTGCTGTTCAAAACTCAGGTGATGCTATCCATTGGCCTTCAGAAAACTAGAAACAAACAGTCGAAGTTTGCTCTGAGGTTTAGGTTTTGGACCAAGTATCTTTGCTGATTAT
This sequence comes from Pezoporus occidentalis, assembly GCF_034315485.1. NCBI lineage: Eukaryota > Metazoa > Chordata > Aves > Psittaciformes > Psittacidae > Pezoporus > Pezoporus occidentalis. Next base: position 3,590,854 of record NW_026915158.1, on the reverse strand, counting down.
CCCACATTGCCTTCTGTTTGGCATAAGTCAAAGCTCTGATGATAGGATGGGCAGTGACAGGCCATGGAGGGTACAGAAAATGAGGACTAGTAGAATAAGTGCAAGGCAAAAGAGCAGACAGAATCCAGGAAGGAAAGAAAGTCAAAGCCATGGACTAGGAAAGAAACTTATCAGCTTCGCAGCAGTTTTCTGAATGGATATAAGGGCAGGGAGATCGCATTCATAGATGACAGAGAAAAGATTGTTAAGATTGTTAAGGCAATGGAGACACAACATTATTGTTATGAAAATTAAAGGAAAAATGTTCATTGACTTTAATAAAAATAGCGTAAATCCCCAAATCACTAAAGGTTTCTCACAGGTTGTAAGAGTTCTGTTGGTTTACATAGTTTGTTTTTTAGCATGGAAAACAGATAGGCACTGTTATTTTAACCTACTAATCTTAAATTTTCCCTAAATTCTTCTTTGGGTGGTGGAATGATTAATCATATTTACTTACTCAAGTTCTCTTGGAGGTTATTACTTTAAAGCTTTATTTTCTGATACTTATTCCATTTGAAACTCAGATCATATATCATCTTATTATGACTTTTTACAGCTATTCTTTTAGATGGGCTCAACACCATTCTCTATTTAATTCAGTACACCTCCATATAAAAAGTGTGTTGTAGGTGCATCACTTTATTTGAAAATTATGTACATGATAATGTTTCTGTCTGCAGATTGTGTCTGATTTAGCGGACAAAAGATTGCAGCAGTCACTGTGGCCAGAAGCTATTGGAAAGCAGCCAGCATTAATAACAAAATAAATACAAAGCAGAAACAAGTGATGCCATAAAACACAAGGACAATGGGTTACGCTTTGTTGCATGAGGTGGCATCACATCATGAATGCAGCATGATTACCAACAGGGCAAAAAGGAACTTCTGGGTTTGAACTTCTCACACCCTACAAAAGACACATTCTAAGGGGACCCTCTGGGCTCAGCATAGCCCTGCCTCTGGAAATAAATGTTTCATAAAACAATCTAGGAAGAAAAACTGATGTAACTAAAAGCCTCCATGTAAACAGGATGGCTGCAGAAGTACCTTAACCAAGAGGCATTTAATATGAAGATCTGCTATTCTGACTCTTTTGCTGTTGCTGCCCATTTCAATGGCTGTTTTTTTAAACTGAGAAAAGCCTGATGCCTTGAACCTTGATAGAGCCAACAGCACTGGCTAAAGCTCAGCTTTAAACCTAAGAGGTGGGAAAATGCACATTTCCTGTTAGATCCCCAGAGCAGTGCAGATGTAATGGAGCAGTGGACAGGCTCCCTCTCCCAGCCCCACTGGGCACATTATAAAATTTTCTGTTCTGGGAGAAAGCGAGTATGGGAGCCTTCCCAGAAGAAGCCCTAGTGCTGTTACTTGGCATACTACTGCAGCAGACCCCTCTGCTTACATCAGTGGTTTATAAACTCCAGAGGAGGACAGAAAAAGTTCTTGCTCTCATGAGGATCTAGTCCTCTGCAAACTCTGAAATAAAAGTCTTCTACAAACGCAATGTAGTGGGCTGTTGTGATTTTAGTTGGCTGCAACCTCTGAATGTCTTCGACTGCCAGACTAGAGTATGAAGTTTTGTTGTGACCTAATCTTAGAAGATGTGCATGGTTACAGTCAGGTCTTTTTCTTCAAGGACAGAAGTTTATGTATTTTGCTCGAAGGAGTAGATAAACACATTTCTTTCATTAATATGACACTACCAAAGTCACACAGCTGCATGGCTTTGCACTGCACCATACCTGCTAGGAAGATCCTACAAACTACAGTCCTCTCCCATGAACTGGCTTTGAAATGCTGCTCGGTGCCGGAAGGCATACCCATTTTCTCTGAGCTGCATTTGAACCAGCTTCTCTCCAAACACATCTTTCTGTTTCCATGACAAATGGAGTCAGTGTCTTTTTCAAATGAGAGCAACATGCATCATCGGCACACTGTCCTTATTTTAGCCCACAGAATTTCATAAAGCCTTCTAGATATGGAGCAGATGTTGACTTTGTTGGAGTTGCTCAGTTGTAACTGGTAGCACACCCCTTTACCTTGAGTAGCAATAGTCTACCAAAATATTAACAGCTTTTAATTAGTTTTTAATTACAACAGCCCCTAGAATTAGGGACTGTCATTGCCCCACAAAGTTTGCAGATGTTGGATGTAGCAGTTAAAGACTGATAAGGCAAAAATAAGAAAGCCAAGAATCAAGAGGAGACAAAAAGAGGAGACAAAGTAGTTCCTTTGTTCTAAAGTAGTTAGAATAAGGGTCGTCATCAAAACCACTATTAGAACAGCCTGATCACTGCCCAGTGCTTTGGACTGTGGCAGAAGGGAAGCTCTAGGAAGGATTTGAGTAGTTTGTTAAGTGTTCTTATTGTGGGCACAAACATATTATGGCAGCATGTAAATAACCCAGCACATGATAAAACAAAAAGATAAACCAAATAAATTATTAAAATGGACAATGCTGAAGGGGTGGACAACATAGCAGTATATTTGGTTTGCTTTGGACAACAAATTAGTCAATGAGTAGCCTTTAGGTGTTGTTTTTCCCCTCGTTTCCAAGCTATGTCATCAAATCAAGACAAATTCCCCTTCATTTGAGCTGCTTAATGAATTTTATTTGTCTTAAGAAAACTTGTCTTTCAAAGCATACTGTCTACTTGTTGAGCCATTCTGAATTTAAGAGCTATTCACCGTTTTTACCTTACCCGCAGATTAAGCAGCAGCAGTTCTATTACTCTACTTCATATGCTTTTTTCTTCTCAGATCTCTCTCAAAGTAGAACAGGTTCCCAGCTTCCACGTTTCACCTCAGAAAGGCTTCCTTCCATCCTCTTCTCACTGTCTTGATCATTCTGTGTCCCACAGCTAACCCGACAGATTCATTATGGCACGTGTCAGTGATCAGTCAAATCACCTGCCATGGGAACATCTCTGTAGTGTCAGATCTCTCTGAGTGAACCACAATTGCAAGTGCCATTGCTGAAAGACCTACAGTGTTTCTGTGCTGGTTCAGGTTCAGGATGCTAAGCTGTGCCACATTCACTGATGACTCCTTTCCTGAGTGTCCTGGGTTCAGCAGTAGCAGTCATTTTTCTCCTTCTTTGTAGCTGGTGCAGGGTTGTAAATGGTCCTGGGGGGGGGGGGACACCGAGCCTCTAGCCATGCTGGTCCAGACATATGTTTTGGTAACAAAAGTAAAAAGAAAATATAATTGTTCATACTGTTCTCGTTTGTATTGGATGTACTGGAGTTCTCTTAAATGAAATAGAAAACTCTCTAATGAGATCAGAGTTGAAGTCGGCAGACTTTACCATCTCCTTGCCAATGAGTCACTATTATCCACAAGGTAGGAGGTACAGAGAGTGTCAGAGGAGAAATAACTCAGCTCCTCCACAGGTGAGAGCTATGGGAAATAGATACCCTTCAGGGAGTAATTCTTGTGGGGTTTAATACATATTTTAAAATGGGAACAATAATGCCCTGGAAAAATCTTATTTGGTATATTCTATGCATTGTACACCTTAAGAGGTTTTCAAATTGCTCATTCTTCTAATGACCAAAGAGGTGGATAGACACCTCAAGCAGTGAAGGAGCTAAGGTCTGGTAAGTCACCTGGTCCCCACAACCATACGTATAGCTTGTACAGAAAAGGCTAGAAATGTCAGACACGTAACATGTCCCCCTCAATCTGCCTTTCATAAGGCAAATAACTTCTAACAAATAAAGCTTTCAGGAAAAAATACTCTTTCTCTAAAAGTTCTCTGCAAAGAGCAGGAATTTTCTAGAGTTAGGACTGCATCCTTAGAATGCATCATTCCTCATTTTTATTCTGGTAGTACCTTGAAATCCCAGTCAACAACACAACCCTATTGTGTCAGCTCTAGGTAGACTCAGAAGGAAGCACTGGTCCCTTCCCTAAAGAGCCCCTCATATGTAACAGATGAAGGCAGAGACCACAAGGAAGTGTTGCATAACTCTTTTGCATCTTCTTCAGGTTTTTCCAATGTCCTCATCACCATGTAAGCTACTCACTTTTGAGCAGAGACCTCTAGCAGCAGGACTGTCATCTGCTGCTGATGGACACATCTACATTTGAACATGGCTTAGTCTTTCACTCAGATGTGCCTGAGTTTTGGAGAGGAATGTGAAGTTTATGATAGCTCTAAGACCCTCATAGAGGTTGCAGAAAAGTCCTCAAGAACTTCATTGGTATACTTCACCCTTAGAGTGAACAGCTCCATTTTAACTTAAGCAACACAACTACAGCCCTGTGCAGACTTTTAAATATAGTGATCTCAAACTCTCATGCACTATGGACACAAGGATAAAGCAGTGGGAAAGCCAGAGGACAAAACATGTGCTGTCTTGGAAAGTGACTACCAAGGTTTCATGAACTGGAATCACAGCATAGTAGCTACTAAGTCACTTTTTCCTAAGTTTTTTTAATATGGAGGCTATTCTGTCTGGCTTATCCATCCATCTATCCACCCATCTGTCCATCCATCCATCCATCCATCCATCCATCCATCCATCCATCCATCCATCCATTTATCCATCCATCCATCTCCATGAAAATACAAACAAAACACACACAAAAAAAAATAGGGCCTGCAGCAGACATGATGTTTGGTTAAAGCAAAAGTAAATTTTTGTTTTTGCCAACGTATGCATTACTTCTCGCATCGGCTGCTTAACATTAACAACGTTGCTTCACCAACTCACCCATACCCATATCCCACTCTCACCCCTCCTGCCACAGCTGAATTGGGCTGCATGTTAAACTGTTCCTGTTGCAGTCCTTTTTTTTTTGTGTGTGTGTGTGTCTGTGGTTTTCATTGCACTTTTTTTTGTTTTGTTTTTTCTTTAAGGGGTGGAAAGCTCAATTATTGTAATTTAGTTGAGGTTCTTATCCAAGAGTTCATTTAACCTGGTTTGAATGTGTTGCTTACTCAGAGGAATTAAGCTGGAAGATAGCCAAGGACCAAAGAGAAAGTTAAGACACAATGAAGTTAATGGGCTCCCATTGGCTGCTATTGGTAGTACTAGTCTTAAAAACAAAAACAAATGCACATGCATGTCAGTTTCCTGTGTGGGAAACTGAATGCTTTACAGGGACTTCCATTATGTCATGATTCATTATTTCCTCCTCTCAGCCTAAATGGAGCCTGAAAGTAGAATTAATAGAAATAGGATATTCATTAAAACTGTTCTACTGAAAAGGAGTAGATGAGGATAGTGTCTTTAATGGGAGAGTTCTCATTCTAGCACTCTTGCTTTATTTATGGAGTACTGTACCTGCACACGGCACTTTAAACATCTCCCTTTTCAAAAAGTCTGATAAAGACAGAGATAATGTAGTTCAGTTGTAATTAAGTAGGCCTCTGTAGGAATAACAGTGGTGATAGAAGTTTATGTTTCTCCAGGCTTGTAAAGCAGTTCTGCAAAATTCAGTTGAGACGTAGATCCCTGCCATAATCAATAAACAGAGCTCAAAATTATTTAGTAAATTTTACATTCTGTATTAAATTCTTCTTCCCGCACGGAACAAGACATGATCTTTTCATCTGGGAGGGTTACAATCTACATGTAATAACATTTAGGCTTTGCTTTGTGAGTTAAAGATATGGCACTCCCTACTAGTACTCCAGACCATATGGAGCACTGTCTGGTAAGGATTCGTACTCAGCTCTGCTTCCACTTAGTGTTCAGAACCTAGGGTGCGAGCTTCTTCTGATCAACAAGATTTTCAGTTGCTTCCTGTTTGGAAATTAATCAGTCAGAGGTGAAAGACAAGGGGAGGCTGAAATCAACAGGACATGACACTGTCACAGCTGAGGTGCCCCTTGTTTCCTTTCTGCAGCCAGTTGACAATAACCCCCTTTTTCAAGATAGTCTGTATGCTGCGCAAGCCCTAGTACTGTGCCCCCAGTTAGCCTCTTGCCAATTATAAAAGAGTAAGGGCTACTAAATGCATTTGTTTCAAAAGCCCATCTGAGAAGAGTGCCTTTCTGTATGTGACTTCTCAGAATCCAGATTTTCCATTTCTGCATTGCTGTTTCCCTAAAACATTTGCAACCTTTTTCCATATCTCTTCAAAAAGAGTGGGTCACTATTTAAACACAATGCCTTTTCCTTCATTGTTGCCTGCCTCAGTCAAGCCCATGTTACAAAGCACTGCTGGCTTAGTATGGTAAATAAAGCAAGGTTTGGTTGCTTTTGTCCCACCAGTCATCAACCCACCTTTCAGTCCCACTCAAAGAGTTGTGAGTGAACTAAAGGATACAGAAGATTATCTTGCAAGACATTTGGCCAGCACTGATTTCTTTTGGAAAATTAGTTTTGCTTGTTGGATGTGCTAGTCCCCTGCTCTAGGACCCATCTCTACAAGGAAATCTTTTAATTACCTCTTCCCCCCAAATGACAGCTTTCACCACTGGAGTTGAGTTCTTGGACATTAGCAATTGAATAGGAAGCCTTCATACTGTATATCATTTTAATCTTTCATGTTTAAGTAAGCCAGATGGCTTATTATTACAAAATCTGTTTCAAAAAGGCACAAACTTTCTATCAGAGGATTTGTAAGATGATAGTAAAAAAGGGAGATTTTGCATCACACAAAATAGCCTGAATTTTAATTGCACATCATAGTTTGGCAGCAATTTTCCCGTAATTACCATTCCTGCTAAATGAATAGGTGGATTAAATGGATAACTAAAATGGCATTGAAACTTCTTAGAATGGAGATTTATTCCCTAATGTATGGAATAGCTAAGTAAAGTTGTCAGTTGCTTGGGTGTAATTCACGCAGGTTTAACTTTTCTCCTTAGCAGAGGACCTTCTTTACTAGCAATAAAACCTTGGATGTTATCAGTTGGGCTTTTTTGTTATTTATGTTTTATTCCAGCATTTCAGATATGTCAGATGTCATTTTAGCACGTTACACACAGACGCTTTTGATTGATGATATTGAAAAATAAAAGATGCTTTCATTTGAGCCTTGGCTGTGTTCCTTCTAAACACTTAAGAATATAATTCCTGTTCTTTCTACTGAGGGTATAATTGCACAGTAATTTATCTTTATAACATAGATCTTGTACCCAGTCACGCATGTAGTCTTAAAAAAGCCAAAAAGGGCAGCTCAGATGCATCGTACTCCTCTTGCATATGAGCAATGGCAACCTGGAAACCCGTGTGCTTTAAGCACATGCAGAAACACACTAATGTTGCCACATTGAGTGAGGAAGAATGAAACTATTATTGAGACCACTGGGATGACAGAATATATTCTTGCTCAAACTCATAGGGACTTTTTATTAGCTGTGTGCATTGAAAAGACAAAATATAACCTGAAAGTGAATTCATGAAGCCATGTTATATCGATTAGTCCTACCCAAATATGATGTGATGAATAATAAATGCTGCTATTATTCAGCTGGTATAACCCCTCTGTAACAGTGTCTATGATCCATCCTGCATACTTTGAACTCAAGGACAAAATTCTCAGGGCTTGATTCTCTCTTATGCAAGACCAGCATTACACCATTCTGGCAATGCTTAGATGCCTAAGGTCTGTTTAAATATTATTTACACCTTCTGCATGGCTTCTTGCCACTGCTAAAGTGGGGTAAAGGACATTGCATGTCAAACAGAATCAGGCCATTTGACAGAATGACTGTCACTGGCTGTCACTGAATTTGTGATATACAGCATGTAGAGCCAGGTATGACAGCACTACTGAGCTGTCTGTCTGAGACATTAAATTTTTCTTTCCCTGAGAAGATGTGACAGTGTTGATACATTTGCACAATTGAAGTTTGTATCTTAATCATGACATCCTTTAGTAAGTTGGGTGGCATTCATCCTACTTAATTGTGTAAGTGTAAAGCTTAGACTAAACCAGCTGTGTGGACACCTGTTAGAGTAAACAGAGGGATTCATACCTCAAGCGATCATTTTTAGGATATGATGAATCATCTTGGGGTGCACACTGAGTAAAAAGACTAGTCTCTATGATTGCCTTAGACTAGCTTCCTACGTGTCAAGTAGCCAAAACAGGGAAGAAAGTCAGATATACATTGTATCAGGTGTGTTATTTTAGATCTGCAAAAGGGCTGGAGTTTTGTACTCCTACAACTAACGATAATTAGTTCATGAAAAAATACATATCCTCTCAGATGAAAGTCACTGATCAGTAAAAAGAGTAGTTTTTCCTCATTTTCTGTCAAATTATTGGCATGTTATTTTGCTATGTGAACATTTATCATTCAGCATTTCTGTTCTACCTGAAGAAAAGGAGGAAAGGGGAGTGAGCAGAAAATGCCAGGACAGTTAAAATGTGTTACTGCAAAAGAAGAGATTTTAGCAGGGTGTCTAAGGGATTCAATGTTGCTTACCTACCACCACCTAATAATTTTGGGGTGTCCGGGCTAATTTAAGGTTATCTGACAGAGCAGGAGACAGCAGCCTCAGAGATATTGTGTCCCTGTCACCACCACAGAAGCTGGTGGCCAGGCAGAGGACAGAAAACTAAATCACAGCCCCACAGATAGCAAGGCTGGAGAAGGAGTTCCGCAACAGCCCAGCTACAGGGCTGGCAGCCTGGTTAGCGCAGAGGCACCCCCGGGCCAAGAAGCACAGAGCAGGGACCTGCCTTACCCAGTCGGGACCTATCAGGCTTGCAAGGAGCTGAGGAAGTCCCATGCCAGATTGGTCTCAGCCCCAGTCTGTGTCTCAAAGCAAACCCTCACTCTCTCCTGCCATCTGCATCACTCATCAATACCTGGAGAAATGGTCAGTCTGGATAATCCCACACTGAGCTTCAAAGAAACAAACCAGGAGGAGCATCACAATATCTAAGCATTGCAGAAATAAAGCAAAACAAACTAGATTTACTCCTTTATTTTATGCAAAACAGTCCATAAAGTCATTAAAGAAGCCCAGACTGACAATACCGTTTTATTCTAAAGACAAACAGTCGTTAATGTAACAAAGTGACTGAGCCGCTGATGTGAAGAGGTGGTTGCAGTTTGGCAGTTTGGTTTGTAGCTTTCTAAGGACTCGTTCTGCTTGAAAATGTAATTGATCACAAGAGTGGCTTAAACAGTCAAAAGCTCAATGGAAACGTTGGCAAGCCAACCAAAAAGTGAAAGAAAAAACTTTTATGAATGTGTTTGAAATGATGTAGCTAATACTCTTAGCTGCCCAAGCCTTATTTTCTTAAGAAGTTTAAGTGGTCCTAAAGTCTATTATCCGTACTAACAAAGAGTTTATGCCACTCCGAGAGACAGCATTTTCTAAGTGAGACACAGCACTGTAAAGTGAAGCCTATTATTATACCTCTGGGAACAATGACACTATCACAGATTTCAGCTCCAGCTTTCTGCTCTTTCCAGACAGGAGCACTGGCTTTAACACTATGGTGTCACTGAAGAGGCAAAGCCCTCTTAAACTAACAAATCTGAGAGCAGCCTCTTTCCACTGCTATCTAGTATTGTCACAGCACAGAAAGTGGCAGTGTAGATTAGCTGCTCTCCACCACAGTCACACTTTCCCAGTGAGCCACGCATGTATGGAATCACTGCTCCTGTAAATACACTGGGTAAGCTGGGGTTATTTTTTGCCTTCCTTTTAGATACCATTACGAATATAATCTAAAATACTAACTGATATGACTCAGCATATGAATCTATCTGGGAATTATCCTGCAAGCCTCAGTGGGGAAAATAGAAATAGTTTCCTTTTTGAAACTCCATGCAAAGTACATGAGACCTTTTGCGATCAGGCTGTTTTTATGGACCAGCCTTGGTTTCTTTGAAACCCTGATTCAAAGTTACGAACTTTTTTGTAAATAGTCTGATCTGGATCCGCTGTCACACTGGATCTGCTTGCAGGATGACGGTTTAAGTCTGTACACAGATCATGTGCCGTTTAGAAACTGAAAGAGTTAGTGAGTGCAGTTCCTCTGCTGCGGGAGCAGTTATACCAGAAGTAACCCTGTTATGTGGTTATGCTGGTAGAAAGTCCTGTAAGATTTTCAGGGCACTCTTCAAATGAGCACAACAATTAGAATTTTAGCCTTTTAGAGGCTAGAAATACATATGGTTTGCAAATCTGAGAGTCTACAATTTCTTGAAAGTACCTATTAAAATACTGTGTTTTTAAGCTAACTAAACATCCCCCTGATGTATTTCCATCCAAAAATCCATCTGTCCAAGTGTTTTATCACAAGGCTTGCTGAGTGCCATCCACACAAAATCTATACTAATTGCAACTCTTTGTCACCACACAAAAAACAAAAAGTGCAATTAACTGGTGGTGACCAGAAACAAAATGAGGTTCACCAATGTGTAATATTTTCATTGTCCAATTAGAAAGACGTGAAATCACAAATGTACAACACACAGTGAGAAAGAACTAAATCTGATTTTTAAAAATTATTTCACTTCTGACAGTGCAAGACGTTGACAGCAGTTTAGGTGAAAGAACTTGAGCGGTTTTCTTTATTAAAATGTGGTTTTTTTCTATTTTTGCCTTTAAAAAATACTATATCCAACCCTTTCTATATGTGTGAATAGACTACAAATTGGCACACAAGCCTTTTTCCTAAATGGAATAATTATCAGTGAATGTGGCTGTCAAAGAAGATAAGGGGCAAAAAAAGTAGCTGTAACTAATTACATGTGGAGCATTTGACTAACCATTACGGAGTTAGAATTATATGTCAAGCAATCCGCTTGTATCCACATTTTTCTTTCAACCTCAGAGACAAAAAATCTCTGCTCAGAGTGAATTGTGAAGCAAGGTGACAAGGAAAGCTCCAATAGAGTACGGTAATTTTGGCAACCTCCTCCCCAGGACGCAAAATTTAGCAGTGCAAAGCCTGGGTGCCCAGCACCGGCTCCTCACATCCACCTGTCCCCCATCAGAATCTTTCAGGATTGCTTCTATCTCTAACTAGTGGACACAGGTAAGAAAATGATACATATTGCCAAACCAAACAGGGAGTGCTCAGGTAATGTTGAGGCAGCAGCAGCCGTATTGTCTTTGTGAGCACAGAACAAAAAGGCGAACAAACCCCTCTGTCTCCTGGCTACAGAGGCAGCCGGAGTCACCAACCCTCACCAGGCACCAAGCAACAAGCAACTAAAGCACTCTGGGGTGGGCAACATGTGCCAGCCGGTGGGGAGAGGAGGCTCCAAGCAAAGCAGTCCAGAGTTTGACAGAAAATGAATCCTTTCTGTGGAAATCGGCAAGGCCTGGCCTATTAAGGGACAAGTTACATAAATCTTTCGAAGGCACACCGTTTAAGTTACTTTTCCAGCAACCAACCTCCGTGAAAATCCCGTACCAAGCCCCATCTATCTTGATAATGCAGAGTATCTACAGCTGAAAGCAGTTTAACAACTACAAAACAACTGGTTGCTGAAGGGGAAAAAAAAACTCTAATAAAAATAAAGGAGGCTTTAGGGAACAGAAATCATTTTCAAACATTGTAATAGTTAAACCATTTTAACCTTACATCTATTACTTGCAAACAAATGTGACATTATGAATCAATTGCAGTTATGTTGTTAATAGACTTTATTAATACCAAGGAAAAATAATATACAGAGTATCCTCAATGGATGTATAACTACCCTCTCAAATGGAGTTTCCTGATATATTAAATGAATGGAGGGGTTTATTTTGGCAGCAGCATCACATAACTAATGTTTCGTATTACACACAAAAATGATTTTGGTGCCATTCTTTAAATGAAATGTTTCATTTCAATAAAAGCTTGTAATTGTAACACTTAAATGCTATCATTAATAGCAAAAAGAAAGTTCTCCCAGCAACATTAAAGAGTGAACTTCCCCGCTCTTTCCTCTATTACAGCCAATGTCTTTTTATTGTCTGTTTTCATCTCCATTTTACTTTATCTGCCAAACTACTTTGCATTTCAAGACATTTCCACTCACCTTGAGTTCTTGGTTCAAAAAGAAACAATAAAGTTTAATCTTTTCACTTGACAATGATGTATGGGTCTGCTGAAAAACACTTTTCAGGTATTATCATTAAAAAGTCTCTCTTTTTCTGGTTTCTCTTCAACTCTTGGTACACAGAGAAATGTGAGATGTCGTGCATGCGAGGGCTTTTATCAAAGCTTCTAATAATACCACTTAATTAGAAACCAAAGCCTGCTAATATTCCTTCTGAGAGCTCCTCAGAGTAGTCTTTCCCTTGCTTTAGTCATTCCTCTTCAACTAAACATTGTCTAATGACTTTATTAGTGATTTCAAAGGCTAGCAAAGGCTACCACTCTGCTCTTTTCTTTCCAGATTACATCTTGCTGGTCAGGGAATTTGCTGAGCTCTACCACCACGCAACTGGTTTGAATTAGGATTTTTTCCCCCTCTCTTGCAGTTAGCTACTTATTAGCATTTGTCAAAACAAAGGGAAAACGCAGCCTCTGAATGTTTAATATTGTTCAGACATTCTCTGAGAAACACAGTCAGACAGTGAAAATACACCAATTGTTCCCCTTGCTGGAACGTACAGTACTGCTGAAACCCCGCTGGGGTTACTTAGGCTAAATGCCTTAACCTAATCAGACTGATCACATAACTGTGTTAAAGTTATTTAATTTTTTGTATTTTTATAAAAACTTTGGAAAGAATTTTTAAAATGTATGACTCCTTATGCACGAGCCATTCATGAACCTGCCAGCCAATGCAAACAGACTGCCTCACCAAATAAATGAGAAATGCCTGACTGATAATAAAAAGGTTTGGGTGGTATTTTTTTTTTTTTCCCTGAGAAAACTGGCGCTTAAAATATAATGTTACCAACTCTATTTCCAGGTATTTACCAAATCTGGAGGCATCTGTTAACAAGAAAGAAAATGCCGCCTCAGCTGAAAGCTCTCAAAATTACATCCAGCTACGTAAAACTAAAATACTCTGAGGATGAGAACTTGGTTTCCAAAGCAGATTGATTTCCCTAAGAACATAAAGAAGATTGCACTCATTCAGTTGCTTATGCTAAAAGTTGCTGGTTTATCCTAAACAGAAAGGTGGAGTCAGATGCTGGAGGAGAAAGAGGGACTGTGAATGATACTTTAGTTATATTAAAAAGTAGATTTTGCTTTTACAGCCCCTCGAGTGTGAGCTGTGGATTCATCATTTCGGCTGAATGGTACATTCCATTCTGCACAACGCTGGAGCTGAACTCCCTCTCTCTCATTCGTTTGCTATTCAGAAACACTTAAGAAATTATTACCACATGTCCAGGAGTCATTCATGATGATGACCACTAATGCCATTCCTCTTGTTACAGTATTAACTCAAAATATACCACTGTTGTCTTTGATTAGCACGAGCAAAGCTAAGAACAAAGACATACCACTGACATAATGACAGTTTTATGGCTCCCGTCTGAAAAAAACTGTGCTCATTAGCATTCAAAATATAAAACACTCTCTTCAATACTTTAGCACAAAACGACGTAATCTTCTTTTTGCTGAGAAACCTCAAAACCACTGACAAGTTACTTATTTCCTGCAACACACATCTGGGGTACTTGCTAAATATGGAAATTGAAATGTCAGGTAGAGCTGGGCCAAGCAAACACCCCTCCTGCAGGCCCAGAGCAAGCCCTCTCTTCTGGACAGACTGTCTCCCCACAGCAACCATTGCACAAAGATATTCCAGCAGCTTTACTGCAAAGCAGGTGTCTGCAGGAACCAGCCCTCTGCAGACCCAAACCCGCTGGGCCCACCTGGAAAGAGAGCAGCCTTTTGGCTTCTCCTCAACATGCACTATAAAACAGGACATATCAATTTAACTTCTGCAAAGTCTTCCCCTCCTTCCCCCACCCCTGGAAGAAGAAGAAACCTTACAGATTTCCCACCAGCTCCTTCTGAAGTCCAAATCAATAACCTATTTATAAAATGTTTCCGTTAAGCATGACAGAAGCTTCTATTTATTTGCTCTTCTCTGTTTAAGCTAATGAAGTATGAGCACATCTGCAATAAATGCACCTCATTTATATTAATTAGCTGACTGGACTCCCATCCAGAGATACTTAGCTCCCTTCTTCATTCCTTTGCTCCATGAAGAGATGGACCAGAAGGGCAGGAAGATCAAATTACAGAGCTGAGGGCCTGTAGCCAAGAACACTCGATATCTGGTCCCCAGATGTTGCTATCCAGGGAGCCCTATCTCTTCGCTGCCACACGCAGACATCTCCCACACTTGTCCTAAGGAGTTTCTGCATGCAACAGCAAAGTTTGGCAGGGCCTGGAGTCTGCTAGTGAAAACGTCAGCATGAGTGTAGCACCATCGATCTTTGGTGCCACAGTGGCTCATCACATAGCCCACATAGGGCTGTAAGGATCAAACCAAACATAATGAGTCACATGTCAAAATAAACAGAGAAGGCAGCCACTGGAAAAGAGATTTTGCATATTTCTTACAGTTAATGTCAACAAGAAGTAAGCACCGTTTCGCACTTATCTGAGCTCACTCACTGGAGATGTGCCACAGGCAAAACCCCTCCAAAGTAAACTGCCAGATGCTTGAATACAGCAACATTGCTCTTGACCTCTCCTGCCAGTCCTACCACAGAGGCAGTCAGCTGCTGCCAGATAAAATCACTCCTGTCAGTGAAGTAAGCCAAAATCTCCTCAATCGCTTGTGCGCTCTGCCTTGAAGTGAAAGAAGTCACCAGACAGTGTGCTAATGGCTGTACTCAGTGAACTGTACAAAACCAAACCTCCTCTGTGGGTGAGTTTGTAGAGGTGAGAAACTGAGAAAAGATTGGTGATATGGTGTGGCAGTGATGGTAGCATCTGGGTGAGTGCTTAGTGTAGGAGTCCCAAACTTTGTGGGTCCTGCTCTCAGGGTCCTGCTTTCTGAGCTGCTAGGAAAAAAACGGATTATAGAGCCTCTGATGCCTGTGGGGCAGAAGGGACTCTTTCTGCAAAGAGTTACTGGGAATGCTGTATGAATGCAGAGTCCAGGGCAGTTTTCACATGGGGACTGTACTGAAGAACCCATTTTGCCTTGTCAGGTAGATAGTGTGCAGGACAGCTGGGGGAGAGAGACAGAAAAATGGGAGGGAAAACTTCTGGGGATACAAGGATCAGGAGGGTGTTTCTTTTCTCTGTAAAACCAGAAACAGAAGCAAAGGCAGACTCTGTGAAGCAAAGCAGCATACGTCAACTTGCTCCAGCAGATCTACTTTAGGTCTTCCACAAGACCCCCCAAAACATCTTCAGAGAGCATCCACCACCCTTTGGAGCCAGACCCTCCATGTGCAACCTGTGGCACATACCCAGGGTGAAAACAGGAGGCATCTTGTAGGAAAGCAGAAAAGTGTTGGGGTTCTCCACATCTGGGCAAGCAGGCAGTGCCCTGACAGCTCACCTAGTGCAAAAAAGTACTTCTGCCCCTCAGTGTCCCGACCCAGTCTGACTAACCGCAGGTGTTGTTCTGACAAACAGAGCCTACTGCTCTGCTCATTTCTATGGCAGGAGTGAGTTCTGCTTGGGGATGTATCTACGAGACTGTTTTAAATACCGTTCTGCTTATGAATAAAGCCAGTGAGGAGTCCACAATTAGAGGAATCAATAACCTAATTAGTAACTAGTGTTAATTAGAGATTTATTAGCTCAAGCTACTCATAAATGTTCAAGTAATGCAAAGCCACTCATGAGAATACCAATGCAGCATTTAGTTAAAAAAAAATACCGTGTGTACTGCTCCCCAGGATTTGAGCTTTCATTACCACGGGCTCCAATCTTTCTTCGAAACAGAAAAGACACTAATGAATGGTATACAGATTGTGTGTGAGAAGAACATCAGTTTCTATTCAGCAAGATGAGAGAGACTTAAACCAGAATTAAAGATAAATTACATGCGAGGGATCAAGTTTTGCTCTCATTTACACTGATGTAAATCTGGAGTTTCGCTGTTAACTTCAGTTGTGTTGATTTCTGTGACTGCATATTTATATTAATGATACTGAGCAAATACTAAAAACAGTGCGGGGGGGGGGGGAAGAATTTTTTTTTTTTTTTTTTTTTAGCAGGCTCTTCAGTGTCATCTGCTGCCTGGTGTTTAACAGAGGTCAACTACCAAAATTCTGCAGTTGAAATGCTTGCATATGTCAGTTGTAATGAGCCCAACAACTCGGTTTTGAATGTACAGAGCCATTTACAATGCTTCAGTTCAGTGTGCAGACATACTATCTTATAAGCCCAATTTTGCTAGAAAATGGTACACTTTGAGACAACCAGTAAGAATCTTCTGCACCTGATTATTATTGGAATATCTGTAGAGGCAGCAATGACAGTTCTTTGAAAACTAGCTCCTGAGAAATCATAATAAACCGCCCCAAACAAACAACCCAAAAACAACCCCCAAAAAAGACAAGTAAAGGAAATGTGGTTAGAAATGGGACATCTCAATATAAATCAGTAGTCAGCCTGTGGCAGAAACAAAAGTAAAACCAGTAACAACTAGGGAAGTCAAACCTCTGAAGACTTCAATCAAATCAAGACGTTTAAAACTGACACTGGCATACAGAAGGATGCTATTGACAATGGACAAGATCCTGGGCTTGCAGACCTGGTAGGATGGACACCAAGATCTTCATAATGCAGATCATTACTAACTGGCATTTCTCTACCATAGACAGCAATGTTAGAATTGCACTTAGAGAAGAGGCTAATGACCCTCATTGTCATGATGCACCAGAAAAATAAGAGGAAAATCAGACACACAGTCATCAGGTTGCTTTGAATACAGATATGGAGATCCCACAGTTTCTCCAGGAGCTGTTCCAGCAATCAGAAGCATCATCCCTCAACCTGCTCAACCCAACAGCTTTTCCACATTTCCCCAATCACTGCTTTAGAGGAGCAGAAACTGCTGCTATCCAGC
This sequence comes from Pezoporus occidentalis, assembly GCF_034315485.1. NCBI lineage: Eukaryota > Metazoa > Chordata > Aves > Psittaciformes > Psittacidae > Pezoporus > Pezoporus occidentalis. Next base: position 3,573,891 of record NW_026915158.1, on the reverse strand, counting down.
GATATGTCCTTCCCAGAGCACCTCTGCCTCTACCAGCAGCTTCGAGGTAGCAGCAGCCAGCAAATCCCTACACCTCCAGCCCAGGCTGACAGCAGGCACTGCATAACATCCTCCCATGTGCCCTCTTTCTCCTATGCAGAGAAATCCCCCACAAGTCAGGTTCAACTCACAGGCCACCAGGATGCCCAGGTTTTTGCAGAGTACCCAGATATCTAACCATAGACAACCCATGGGATTGCTGCCATGAGATTTCCATGTGAGTCCAGTGGCTAGGTATTTTTGAAACCTCCACTAGAGCATGCCTCCTTAGATTAGGAGACACCTTTAAAACCCTGTCTCATGTGACTAGCAGCTGTGCATGGAACATTGGCAAACGTAGTGGGGCCCATCTGTGGTGGGTAGAGTTTCCTTTGGAAATCATTGAAGTCGGTGTCCTTGCAAACACTCAGAGGGGGTAAATCTGTTGCCACTAATATTCCAGCTTGCTGCTCTGCTTGGTTCATTAATCTCTATACAGAACTGTGCATAAGATTTGGGATGCGTAGCTTTTAGCAGTCTGCTTTTTTATGCTCTAGTCTGCTCTTGTGCTTAGATACCACAGCAATGGAGTACTTAAATGGAATAACTTAAAATTTTTGTTCTTTTGAATCCCTTCTCCATATATAATGCAATTAAGTGTGTTGTTAAGGCAGTCCAGATGGGCACTGTGTATCCTCTGATATGCCCAAATATCAGAATGTTAATGATTGATAGTACAACATTTCATTTGGTTTGTTTTTCCCAATTTCCTACCAACAGCAGCTTTTGAAGTTAAAAAGACTAAAAGATTTTAAAAATAAATAAATAAATCTTACAGAAGTTACAGTTATATGAAGGATTTGATCAAAACAAGTTAAGTAAATAAAAGCTCAGCTTATATCTGCCTCCTTTTCAGGCCAGCCCACAGGAGACATAAGCTTTACTGTTCCCAGGTCCATGGGCAAGAATATTGCCTGAAGCTGTGGAGGTTTTTTGACTTCCAACAGAGGAGAATGCTAACTCATTAGGCAAATGTTGGCTGGATTTATTGCCTTCTTTATATATATGTACCTGAGGAAGGAATTTGGCATCGCATATATAGCTGGATGAAAATTATTCTTTTCCTAAAAGCTTTCTTTTTTTTTTTTTTTTTTTTTTATTGACAGGTGAACAGTTGAGTATGTGATATCCTTAAAGAATTTTCATTACTTTTTATTATGGAAGTTGCAGTTTCCTTTGTGGTAGGAGACAGTTCCTGCCTCAAAACCCATACAATCTAAATATGTGAGACAAGAGGAATCACAATATGACGGCTGAACTACAATCAGGGCTTGACCTAGCATTGAAGTTCCATTCCCTGGTTCTTCCCTTGTTTGAACAAGTAATTTTGGATGTGATTCAGCTCAATTACCTAAATTTAGCTATTCAGCTCACATTAAAGTAAACACCCATCTTTGAGCAGCTGAGCAGCACTAAAAGCTCCACTGAGACCATCTATGGGAGCTCAGTTAGATGGTTTCCCAGCCAAACAAATACATGCATCAGCTAAACATAGCACACCACAGCATCCCACCTCAGTGGAAGGCACTGGGGAACTCAGTTTGCCCAGGGCATGACAGCCACAGCCACTCTGGTGCACCTACCAAATGCTGTGGACATACAGGAGGGAGAGAAATTAGAGCAGGAACATGATTTAAGTGGGCTGAATCACCTGCGGAAGGGCCCTAGCTCCCTATTGTGCATTGCAGAGAGGCAGATCCCTCAAATTAGTTGGTGTCAGTCCCTCCCGATGGACAGTTTTCTGTTTGTTTTGTTTTTGTTTTTTTCCTGTAAGTACTGCCACTATTGCAATTGATCTACAGGAACCATAGGAAAATTCCTGTCTTCCCTGCCTTTACCCATGTTGCACCACAAATGGGAGTGATCCAGCAGTGATCTAGCTTCCTCTGAAAGTCAAAGCAGTCACAAATTTAAGCCCTCAGTATTGCTGTTCACCAATTTACCTTGTCTAGCAGGTGTCTCTGCCCATGGCAGGAGGGCTGGAAACAGGTGATCTCTAAAGTCCCTTCCAACCCAAACCATTCTGTGATGTTATGATTTTTTTTCCTTATCTCATGAAGGAGCACATAACCAGCCTCAAATCAACTCTAAAGACAGTACTGCAAAAACCTTTGTGGACATGAGGCAATGGCACAAAGAACTTGGGAACTCCAAGCAAGGTGTTCCCAAGCTTGACACCAGTTTTCCTTGCTCAAAGGCCCCACACACCAGGCTCACTTCCCCACAGCCATTTGCTCCCAGGCTCAGGGGGCCTGTATCCACTGGTTCCCACTGCTGGCTTGACTCATCCCTCAAATCCTCTCTTCAGGCTATCCAAACAGCTTGCCCCATTGCCAGCCAGGGTAAGGCCTCCTGGATGCAACTAAACCAACTAAGCCCAGCCTGCAGCCTTTCTCCACTGCTGCCTGTGGGGACGCAAGTCCTGGGGAGGCAGCGGTGCTACCCCCAACCCGGCAGGCATCAGGACAGAAAACTGAGCCTGCAGAAGGCTTGACCACCTGTCCATCCATCCATCCATCCATCCATCCATCCATCCATCCATCCATCCATCTGTCTATCCATCCACCCATGCGTCCATCTGTTCATCCATCCCCCCAGCCCCTTCATTCAGACCCGACACGGGCTGCAATGAGGATCTGTGGCTGACAGCACCAGAGGTGTTTCAAACCATTTAGCAACCAAATGATCTCACTCAGCCCCTCTTTTCCTTCTGAACCTCCCTTTTAAATAGGAGTGTAGATATAGCATGCCTCTGCATTAACAGAAAGCCTTAAGAGCAGGAGACCGGCACATATAATAAATCCCTCTTCCCTCAGAAAGTGCCTAACTTACAAGTTCATTTACCACTTGTGTGAAATTACTCAGTAGTTTGACCTCTTTTCTCTCCCACCCACCCCCAACTTTCAAAATACTGAAAGCAATTAGAGCACATTACAGGCTAAATCACTTGTTAAGTTTCAGTTTTTAAGTCAAAGCCAATTCTGAATTATTGCAAGTAAAAGAAGTACCTTAATTGCAGTAAAGCTTAGGGCACTTCGCTGGTCCTGGTTGCCAGATTTCAGGAGGATTATTGCTATTATAAAACAGAGAAGCAATACGGCAAGACACTGATAACTTCCCAAGTGGAATGTGAAAAGAAATGGATTCTTTTCCAACAGTTGAAATAGAGAATATGATGCTATACTACATTTATAATGATTGGTAAATCAAACCCTGCGTTTAACTCTCTGAGCAGATTTCAGGTGGGCACAGAAATTCACTTCAGGTTATTCTCCGCTTCCCTCCAAATGAATTAACAGCCTGAGGGGAAATCCTCTACCTGTCTGACACTAATGCAGACTTTCCTAACTAATACTTTTCACCTGTGACAGTCACAGGTCAATCCCAGTGACTGGGATTAATCCGCCTGGGATAGAGGCGGGAGTAAACCAACATTTCCACCGCGAGAGGATAAATAAGTCTTGCTGTGATCGCCCCACATGTTTGCATGGTAAAGGGCTTTTTGCTCTTAGGTCTTAGCAAAAGGGGCATTAAATAAACAATTTAAAAAAAAAGTGTTGCCTTCTTCCTGCCCCCCTAAGTGGGGATGGTGACTCCAGTATAGTAGCTGGAGCTGAGTCTCAGGTGAATTTTAATCCTTCATTATTCAGGACATACTGTTTTTTCCCCTTTCCCTCTAAAATGACAGTCATGCTGTTAAGCATAATAATTGTTCGTGAGTGAGCACTGCTTTTTGTCCCTCTTGATTTTGCCTCTAAGGCAGGCTTCTTACTCAGCAGAGGTCAAGGGTCACCTGCTAAATCATGCATACCCACAATCCCTTGTGAATTATGCAGTTGACAAACTGCCGCTAATGATTAGTACAACCTGCATTAAAACCCTGGCACTAAATTGATATTACTTGAGTGATGGATTACACCTCTAATGAGCGGATTATTGCCACAAGTGACCTTGTCGGCTGAAAGAGTGTTTCAATATAACTAACATCTCTCACATTCTCGTGTCACAGCAGTTCTGAGAAAAAAAAATTAAATAATAATAATATCCTCTCTCTTTTTTGTTTGTTTTTTTTTTAAATTATTATTCTAACATTGTTTTCTAGTCCCTCAAACAAGTGGGTAATCTGTAAACAGCACGTTTAATGTGATTAGTCATTACCCTGCACCCCAATTAGTACAGCCTCGTGCCTCTGAAACACCCAGGGCACAGAAAAAGAATTTTTCTGATGAATACTGCCATCTTTATTTTGCTCCCTTTCTTCAGAGCGTTGAAGTTCACCCGCTAGCACCTTGCCTCGCTGCTGAGGTGATCACGCAGCCCCAAGATACAAGTGGATTTGTTGCCGGTTCATGAAGAAAAAGATGAAATAATGGCTGTGAACTTCAGTGCTCTTTCAGAGAAAGTCAGCGCTGCTTGATAATATTAATGGGACAGAACACGGTCAAAGCATCTTCTTTACCGAAACACTCAGCTGGAGTTGATCACCTGTGCTGCTCTATTGCGTGGTGTGAACCCCAGAGTTCTTCGGAGCAGGGAGGTTCTGTTTCGTACATGCTCATGAGCACTGAAGAACAGCATCCAGCTACCCTAGTGTTTGGTAGGACGTGGTTCAGACGGCAGTGCCGTGGCTTGCCAACATCCGAGTGGTGGTTAATTCACCAGGAGGGAGGAAACACGTTTTACCAAGTGTTTCACCAAATAAGAAAACCCTCCTGCAAAGGGGCTGTGCCTCAGCTGAAGCCGCAGTCTGTCCGTGGAGTTAATAGACCCCTCATGGAGCCTCCTCACGCCTTTGTCTGGACACAGTTAGTGGTATATTCACAACTGCCTGTCACGCTACACAAGTGCAGATGAGGCTGGGGGGGGGGGACACCCTATATTGATGGAATTAATTGAGCATAAGCCATGCTGACTGGTGAGGAAAATCACATGAGAGAAACAAAACACACGTGCCTCTCCAGTTCTGTGCTCTAACAAAGAATGAGCAGCTACAAACAAATAAAAATCATGGCAGAGGATGTCAGCGCAAGCTCTTTATTATCAGTGGCATTTCATTCCCTGAGGGACCAGCACACCCCTGGAAAGCAAGGCTCATTCCCCCGAAGTCAGCCGCGTTATACCAGAGGAAATCCAGTTTAAATAAATGCAATATTAAGTCCTGTGACAGGCTCTGGCAGGGTCAGATTCAATCTCCCAGTCCATATTGCTTCCCTCTGACCGCAGCTTCCCTGCTCCTCCCCTCCTCTACCCGCACACCATCTAATACGTTTGATGTTGTGCAAAATGAGGAAAAACCCTAGCGCTATAGCTATAATGAGAATGTGTTCTTGGGATGCCCATTAATTAATCCTGGGAGACGCCTGCTCCCCTGTGTCGTGCTGTTAAAGCTACAGGCAGCTTAGAGGCTCTTCCTGGCAGTTCCCAGAGATGAGGCAGAGGTGGAGAGGAAGATTTACAGGGTGCTCTGAGGCAATGGCTCTGCACACCCTGTTTCCCCCTGACCACCCGAGCCCTCACCTGGGCACATCCAGCCCCTGCTTGCTTAATTGGCTGTCTGATCCAGCAGCATAATGGCAGCGGTGGCTACTTCTCTCTCCTGTCACTGGGTGCAAGAGGGGGAAAGGTACGATGGGTTGGCATTGAGATGCTACACTGAACGTCAAGGCCGGGCAGATCACCCTGTGCCATGACAGCTGCCCAAAAATAGCAAAGACAGCAGGAGTTGGAGACACCTAATGAGCCTCCTCTTCCCTTGCTTCAGTGGGTGTTCATGTTACCGGCAAGGCCATAAACCTTATGCTCTGCTTGCCTTTTTTTAAATATTCCCAGCTCCCAGGTATGCTTTGGGACAGCTCTACAAAAAGAAAAAAATAAAAGAAGTCAGGGTTTGAAGCTGACAGATGCATTCTTCCTAATATTGCCGCTGAAATCCTGGCAGGGGAGGGAAATGGGAAGGGGGGAAAACAATATAAAAAAAATAATAAATCTCCAGCAAAAAAAAAAAAAATTGCCAAGTGCCGCACAACACCCAGCTTTATTTCCTGATGTTCACAGGAGAAGTTAACAAAATAACACAGAAATATCCTGTCACCCCCTCTGCAGTGATTACAGCATTTACAGTAGCTATGAGAAGTATCCGCGGACAGCAACAGGAATTGTGAGGATGCCAAGAATAAGACAACTCTGTCACCTTAGGCTGGTGTCAGTGACATCAATTATAAAGTGTCTGTCACGTGCTTCAGGAACCTCATGCGTGATCAGTCTTCTGACAGGCACAGGGATGCGGTGCTGCAGGCTCCGCAGCAATTCAAGGAAACACAGCAGCAGGTAAAGGGTCATCAGGAATGTCCACCTTCCCGCTGGCCAGGATCTGTGGTGTCACCTTTGCAAAATACAAGGTGACAAATTGCCTCTTGCCCTGTTAAACTACCCCTCATTTCTCCACCTGCAAAATAATCCTTTCCTCTTCATAAACATAGACCTAAAAACCTCCTGTTGTCAGGGTCAAGAGACCATTGTGGACAATGCTGACGAGAAAATTCATGCTCTTTCCAAGCGTGAGATGCGTATGAGGAAGGCGTCCTCTGTTTCTCTCTCTCTGCTGCCTGGTGTGAAGTCTGAATGCATTCCAAAATTATAAAGAAAACATATACAGACATTTTTTTCTTCTTCTCTCCAGCTCTTTTCCATTCAGAGTCAGCAGGGAATGGACTTTGTTTGTACTTATTTATAATTGCGGTATATTGAGGAATGTTCAGTCAGAGATGTGTTTCACATCTCGCCTCAGAAGTCCATGCCTATTTTGATCTTTTCCAAGCACAGTATCAGATATGTTTCTGGTTGCTTAGACAGATTTGTATCCCGTATACACAGGCTCTCTATTGGAGGATGGCAGATTTGTTTTCCTGTGGAATTCAAGTGTTGTGGGTTGGAAGAAGAAAATTTTGGTTATACGTCTCCTTCCAGTAAATTAGTCATTGCCTGTTTTTTTGTTTGTTTGAAGATATGGCTCAACACCTGCTATGTGCTATTATGTTAAATAGCTAGCTAGAGTAATTTGCTTTTGGCAGCAAAATGCAGAGATGGGTGCTGTGAGCTGAAACAATTGTGCCGCCCACTTAAGCACATCTTGCCCTAATATTTTTATAGCTGCGTACACAAAGGAGGGCTACTCAAATATTTTCCATAGAAAAACAGCTTACTGACGGTTTCCATAAAATGCTGCTTCTTTCCAAGGAAAATTCTACTACTGGCTGAGAAACTAAACAACTGAAAACTAGTGGGCTTTTAGTCTTGGGGCAATAACCAAAAAAATGTTAATTAAAAAAATGTAAGAATGGTGATTCAGAAAGCAGAACTGCTTTTCCTGAAGGAAAGATTTGTAAAACAGTCAGTGCTTTGCAAGATGGGCAGTTTTTTTGCTCCTGTTTTATATACAGGGCTTTTCATCTGGCCTGCTTCACATATAAGGTGTGGTAGGCAAAAACCTAAAATGATGCAGTCAAGAGAAGAAGCTGTGGCACAACAAATAACACAAATATTTGACTGATCACTCACCTGTGAGAGAGAGAAATTTCAGTGTTACCGTTATTAACTCTTCTATTGTCAGCCTCAGATATGGGGAGTCTTTCTGGAGGTGCCTTTCCTGGAATCATTTCAACAAATGGACAGCCCCTGCTTCTACTTTAGAAATAATAAAAGGTTGCAAACTCTCTTGGCTTTGGAAGAAAGATTACTAATGGGCAATAAAACCTTTAAAAAACATCAGCTGAATAAAGAAAACTTAGAGCATACTCTTTATGATTCATACTCATTTTGAAGACAGTTTATAACAAGAAATTTGGAGAAAACTAACACAATTCTCCTCAGTGACTTGAGCTGGCAATTCTGGAACTATGTAGTGGTATAAAAAGTAATTGAAGAAGACATAGTTTACTGAAGCTAAGAAATGTCTTAGCTTTTCTTACAATTTAATTAATTTGCCTAGTTTCCCCATGGTTGTAGAACCACCAGTGTTTGAGGCCCTTTGAATTAAGTATGGAGATTCAAGCCAAGAAATCACAAAAAGCATGAATCACTGTGGTTATGTTCAAATCCAACAGGTTGGGCATAGCTTTCTAAGTAACCTTATTACACTAAGAGTATACTAAAAATGCATACTGAAATACTGCACTGGCAGAGAAACCAGATGACTAGGTCTTTTGCAGCTACACTTTCTCTGGTTCCAGATTTCTGTGGGCTTGTTATTACAAATTATTTTAGGAATCCTTTTTCCTATAACAATGAACATACTTGTTCTCTGTTTTAATCACTGTGAGACATAACAAGACTAATGTTGTCATATATTAAGTAATTGAAACACTTGGCCTTCAACTGTGGTGATATCCCAGGAGATTACCCCTCCTGCTGAGTTGTATCACTTAGACTACATAGCTCCTACGCACTTTTCCTCTTTTTGAGGAATAGGCTAAAATATTGGCTAAAGGAAGAAAGAGGAGAGTCAAACTGTAGGGCTTTGTTTCCTGAGCTTTTAAATTTCTCAGTGTCTTTCTTCTTATGACTGTCAACCATTCCAGCTATTCGGAGACCACACCAGTATGAATTCCATTAATATATGTCTTGAAGGCTAGCTAGGACTAAAAGGGTCCTCACATTTGGAAAAAAAAAAAAAACCTGTTATGTTCTTAATCTTGATGAATACTCTGATTTTGGTCTACATCCACCAACTGAGTTGCCTAACACCAAGAGCAAGAAGGAGTTGGAAGAACTTTTGAGGACTCCATCAAAGCCAAAAGGCGATATGAGGAGTAAAGCATTGCCAATTGCCATGAAAAGCATCACTGCATGATCTTTTGTGAACAAAGGAGTCTGGAAAACCCATGTACTCTACAGTTCAGAGTGGAAGCCAGGTAGAGATTGAAGGAAGTGGCTTTGCTTTATTGCTTGGAGTTATGAAGCCCAGTGCTCTAGACTTCACCTCAAACAGCTTTGTCTTAAGTGAGTGATTCTGCTGTGATCACAGAGAGCATTTCCATCTGTATGAATTTGTGGAGCTGAACTTCAATACAATGCCACTGTTCATCTGACTTGTCACAGGCAAAAGGAAAGAAAAATGAATATGCAAAACTAAACCTGAGAGTCATTGCAGCTGGCCAAGGTAAAGAGTAACAGGTTATTGAAATAGAACCAGTATGGTTTGCAGAAACAGCTATGAGCTAAGAAATACACTGCAAGTTAAATGTATATTATATGCTGACCGTTAAATTGTGGTGCTCTGCTTTAATGTTTCCCCCAGAAGCAAACCCCACTTTTTTGGTGTTTGTAGTAATCCAGTGACAGTGAGCTACTGCAAGACCTTGATGATGCTCTCCCCTTCCAGTAACAACAGATACAGGCAGTGCTGCTCCTTTTTCTCAAAAATATAAATCACTTTCTTTTTTGGGTTTTGGTTTTTTTTTCCACTTTCTTTATGCCATGCAGCACAGAACATAATTACTTTACACTGTAGGCTCAAAAAGTCACTAGGCAGCTGATAAAAGACAAAAAAATCAGTACAGTTTTCTAGCTGAAAAAAGGGCTTTTCTTATTGGAGCTGATAACTCTCACCAAGGGCTCCAGGCTTTTGTTACATCAATTTGAGGAACTCATAATCTCTGCATTATGAATGTTCAACCAGGATATTTCCTGCTGTAGTGTATCAGGCACCTTCAATATCACAGCTCCTGTTGTCATTGTTGGGTAAACAGCTTTTGACATGTTTTCAATATGATTACATTAGAACAAGTGGGTCATGATTGATAACCTAATATTCAGCCCATGCAAATCATCAGTCATGGGAAGTATATTAATTATTCAATGTAACCGTCTAATGCAAGAATCAATGTTGGAAATGAAGAAAAGAAACTCACAGCTCCCAGCAGAGGCTACACTACATAATAAAAAAGGAATACTAAATAATCTCAGCCCATAATCCTGTTTAATAAAATCCATTTATTTAGCTGTCAAAAACATGATACAATTATTTAAAAAAACAAGATAATGAAAAATATTTTTAATTTTTTTCTTATGGAAAAGAGACTTTTGCACTTTTAGGCCATGATTAAATGTGAGGTCTAAAAATACACTGTAAATAATGAGAATAGCTGTGACATATGTGAAGAAAAAATATCACTCAGAGAAAACAGGTGTTCTCAGTTATGCTTAGTGAGGTTAAATCAATTATGACAGTATGACACATGGTCTGCAGCAATCCAAGAATCATACGGATCCCCACACACCACACATTCACAGGGTAACAATTCTGCATAGGAGACAACACATTCCTTCCTTAAACAATTTAGAGCCAAAATTACTTCAGTAGCTAAAGCAGCCCTAGAGAGAAGTGCCATGGTTGTGTCTTTACTTCTTAAGTGCTGGAAATAGTGACCAAAAACATTTGCAATGCAGAAAGGGAAAGGCATAGTAGGCAATGTCAGAAGGTGCAAACTTAGTCACCCACCTGGCTGATGTGCCTGACTTTGTGGCTAATATCAAAGACATTTTATCACTGCCAAGAAATACATACTCAGGATTTTGAGGTTAGATGCAGGGAGGACAGTGACAGTCATAGCAGATGTTTGTAAATAGCCCTGACTGATGAGGCAGCAGCCCCATCCACAGTATCTGCCTAGTGATATACACCCAAAGAGTTCACTCAGTCAAACTTACAGACCTTGTAGTTTACCTTCCTGCTAGGAAACAGCATAATAGTTTCAGCACCCACCCACTTAAATGGCAGAAGGGTTTGTGAATGCCAGGCTTAGGCTTGTGGGAAAATGCTACAGCACAGCCTGTGATCTTCTTTGGTCTATGGGTGGAGAGCCATGGGGCCATGGTGAGAGCACATGGCAGCAAGTCCCCGCAGAACCATTCAACCCTTTTGCCTTAGCAGACACACTAACAAATGAAGTCTTGCTTTGAAAGAGGATATTGTAAACAAGCTGTGTTTCAAATGGCCTGTAGCAGGGGAAAAATACAGATATACAGATAAACAATAAGCAAAAATTTCCCTCATTTCATAACCATATTTTTTAAATATTGTAAAGCTGGCTGGACTTCTTGTTGGGCAGCCATCCAGCTGGGGTTTAAGCCCACTTACAGTCTTGGGCTCTGTGTACTATTAAGTTCTCAGGGGTCTGTGTGCCTCCAGTGCTTACTCTTCCCTCAACATCTTTGGAGTACATTTCTTGAACACACAGGTTCCTACCTGTGACACCTCTATTAGTATCCATAATAAGAACTCATATGCTTTAGATTCAAATGAACACCAGCCCCAGAGGCATTGCAGAATCTGAAACACAACCTTTCTGCTTTTTCCAAACCTCTTCCCTGTTCAGGGACACATGTTAACTGAGCCAAACACAAAGTTCTTGTAGGGTTCCAAAGGCAATCAGGTTTTAGGAACGTAACACTGGAAAGGACTTTTAGGTTGAAAATGCAATCCCTTGCTCTTACAAGGACTATTCGTACAAATCCTTTCATGAACCCCCTTCAGAAACTTCTCAGGTTCAAAGTCAAAAATAAATAAATAAATAAATTGCATATGTACATACATATGTGTATGTATATTTTGGGCTTACCACGGCTATGGGAAGTTTGTTCCATAACCTCACTGCTGTAATAGATAGAAAATCTACTCTAATTTCCAGCCACAAAACATTCATGCCCAGTTTCTGCTCATTTATTCCAGTCTTAACATTGTTCTGTAGCATTTCCATAGAAGCAAAATACTGCAGAAAATGCAGACAAGCCCCTGTATTCAAAATGGAGTATTCAGTTAAATGTATATAGAGGTAGCAATTCCCAATATAAAAAATAATTCTTAAAGTGGATAGTTTTCCTCAAATTGTCACATTAATATAAAAGCTTCATGTCTGTTCCTAAAAGGATAGCAAAAAAGCAAAATATAGTTAAGCCAAACCTTTGAATGTAAAACCAGTTCATAATGAAAGTCCACTGACATTCATAAGAGAGCACAGTCAGTTGTTTTAAAGGAAAATTCAGTTGAGTGTGTTTGACAGTATCCATTCAGCCTGTAACAGGAAAGAAATACAGATATGCAGACAAAGCAAATGTGTTTAAATAACAGTTTTTCCAGCAGATCAATCATTCAGGTAGTTATTCTGGAGGACATGGAAAATAAAACCCAAACAAACAAACAAAGAAGAAACAAAATCAATTCATCTTTCCAGAAAGGTTTAAAAAAAAAATTTCTGGCACTAAAGTGTGTAAATACAAATCACAAACGGGTGAAACTCTGTGGTCAAGCAGCAGTATGACTGTGCTTGCTCATTGCTTCTCCCATCATGCCAGCACAGCTTCTCCCAGCTCACTGCCCTATCACACTGTCACTCCAGGCTGTCAGAGGAGAACATTGTGGCTCGTCAGAGAAGTCAGTGAAAAAGCTGCAAGCAACTCTGCACTGCAGTGTAGTGAGGCACTTTGAGACTCTGTTAAAACCAATGTTCTGATAGCTTATTCAAGCACTTGCAGCTCTTTCAAGGCAAGTGAAATGATGGTGTTGAGCAAAGGAAGTTTAACCATAGTTAGAGCATTTTGATCACTACGCAAGACAGCGGCACACAGGCCTTCCTGATTCTTGCCAACTCTTGTTAGTACATTCAGGCTTCTCCTTTAAAATGCTTTTTAGTATATCTTTTATGTTTAGTTTTAAAACACATTGTATTTACCCGAGAGATCAGACCAAGCTTCTGCCTCCAAAACATTTAGACAGATTTTTTTTTTTTAATTGCACAAGAGACCAAAACTCATCTTTCTGGTCTCCCAGGCAATTTCATATCCAGGCATTCAAAGAAATAGAAGAGAAAAATCCATACCCCTATGGACAGTTGATTAAACACATATTATTTTAGCTGTGGATTATCTTTTCAGTTTTTAAATCAGAACACATATATTAGTAGCCATCTGGCTTCTGCATGCAGCAGGTAGGGAAAGTACAAGAAGTCATGCAAAAGGCAACTCAAACAACACAAATAGAAAACTGGTCAAAGCACATGAAGACAGAAAATCCACCAGAGAACATAGTTTGGCCCACAGGCTGCATCTTGAAGTTATCTGTGACAGTTTAGCTTTATCTCCTTTGAAATCTTATTGATAAACTGATTTTAATCAAAGCATAAATTTGGCCACATATCTCCAGGAGCAGAGGATAAACTTTGCCTTGCCTGGTGATAAAAAGCTCCTGGACCAGACTTTCGTTGTTGCTGCCCCCTAGCCAGAGGTTCGCAGCATAGCATTGAATCTGTTCAAAGTGCTGCCTGATTAGCTCTTCTAATATTATAATATTGCTCATACAAAGGGGACCAGAACAACTCCAGCACATTACCACGCTGAGGCAGCTCTGCAGGTTTTAGGACATATGCGGGTGTCCCCAGATGGAGATGCTTCTCTGTGCTTCAGGCTCCTCACCAGTAGCATCAGGAGATTCAGAACCCTGAATGCTCTCCCCAGGGCAGTTATTTAAAACTTTTAATTCAAATTCTGAGAGCAGGTCGTTGCTTTGTGTCATAATTCCCCTAGAATTTTGGCAACATGAGCTGGGAGGACTGGGCTTATTATCTTCTACCTGATGGGATTCATGTGCCTTACATCACAGGTGGTTTTCACCTTCTCTCTCTAGGCTATTCTGCCGAGAGAAGACCAGTTTCAGTCCCTCTTGGAAGCTGTTCCATTATGCATCAAAGATATGGCTTGGAATGGCTTTAGGTATTGAGCGGATCTCAGGTTTCTCATTCAGCCAAGACAAATACTTAGCCCCCGGGCTGAGGGGAGGGGGATGAGAAGATGGAGGGGAATATGGCAACTACATATTGTGCAGAACCTAATCAAGTTGGTATGTTTGGAGAACATCTATTGGATTGACCCCCTCAGACAAGAAAACGGAGCACCTCATTTTTGGATCCAAAGAAAGCTGAAGCATGAAACAGATTCTGAGCTGCTAGGACAGTCACGGCTGTGGTGCCTCTGTGAATGCCCAGAAACAGAATTCAGGTTTGTGAAAAATCCAAATGTCAAAAATTTAGGCAACCGCACACTTAAAGCAGTAGCTGAGAAGAATTTTTATGAATCTAGGTTTTGGACCAAGATACCAAAGCCCCACTTGGAAACTTTGGTCCTTTCATAGATTTTGTCCTTTTGTAGCTTTCAATGTTTCAGGGTCCTCATTCCCTTTCTGCAAAATGAGGACAGGTGCACTCTATTCTCTAACAGGCATGCTGAAAAAAATGCACACAGCCAAATCTGTGAGGTGATGAGCCCTAAGGGAAAAGTGCAAGCCTTTGAAAGAGAAATTACAATTCATAAGTCGATTTTGTAAAGTAGGCCTTCAGCCAACAGCAAGCTCCCAGAAAAACAAAAAAGCTAAAACATTTTTACTCTGGAGCAGTGAGGCCTTGCAGTGTCCTGGCTGGACGCAAGTTAGCCTGGGACACCTGATCACAAGTGACTCGTCTGTAATACCTTGTGTGTTGTTTGCTGTTGTTACCACACCATGGTGTACAGGACTCAGTGTGTTATTTGTTCTATGGGACACAAAACTCATGCAGAACAGGGTAGTCCCTCACTCAACCCTGCTCCTGTTTTGAACTGTTCGTGTAGTGATAGGAAGAAATGCTGCTCCTCTCCCAGATGAGCCTTCTTCTGCTTCTTCCATCATGGAAATTGACCAGAGTTCCAGAGAAATGTTCACAAGCATTTGTTGCATGCAAATAGCTGCCAAATAAATCATTGTATATTGCAGCACAACCCCTGAGGGGGTTTGTACCTATGGAACTTGCTACTGTCACTCCACTTCCCCATATACCTTAATCATGTTATTCATTCAGCAAGAAGGATGAATGTTACAGCATGAGACTTTAATCCCTTACTGCTGAGGATCTGATTCTCAGAGAAAGAGAGCGAGCAGAAAACCCAGACAAAAAAAAACCTTTAGGTAGGAGTCAAATGCCATTATTTCCCAGCAAGGACTGCATTATAAGGATGTCTTCTTAAAATGCTTCAGGAAAAATTTACTGCACGAGCCCACAGTCATTCTGTAATCATGGGTGTATGTACACACATGTCAGCAAATATAGGGCCTAAACAACACTTTTAAGGAAGTGAATTTACAACCTTTTAAAGCATCTGAAAAAAACCACTCAACAACCTTCTCTCTACCTCTGTGAGGTAGCTCTATGGATCACAAAGCAACTTTACAGGAATGTTCCCTCTGCCCTCTAATCCTTTCACTTCTATTCCATAAAACAATAAAATAGAATAATAGCAGCGGACATCAGAGGGAGAGAAGCACAGCATTGAGAGGTAATCTAGTGGCAAACTTAAAGCCTTCCTTTTTATTAGCCCCAGTACGTTTTAAAGGTACCAGTTCATTTGATATGTCTATTGTCAGTGTTCTCTGTATGAGGGGCACTGCCTATTCCTTCATGCTGGCCTTGACAGTAACTCCACATGGACCCCTTCCACTAATATTTAAGCTTTCAGACAAATCTAGAGGAAACTTGACAAACACAATGTCACACCCCATAATTCCCCCCAGAACAGAGATGTTATAACACTAACAGCGACACAAGACCAGGTTGGACGAAGCTTTGGGTGAGATGGTTTGATGTGAGGTGTCCCTGCCCATGGCAGGTGGGTTGGAACTAGATGATCTAAAGGTTCTTTCCAACCCTAACCATTCTATGATTCTACGACTCTATGATACTTTTGCTTGCCTATGTCCAAAGGTGGTTATAAATCAGCAGCTAAGAGATGCAAGGCCACATAGCTCATTACAAACTACTCTCCTTAGCATGCCAGCTTCCAGCTGGCTGCTGTTAACTTCAAACTTAACTAGGAAAGAACAAGAAACAGAAAAAGTGCAGCTTTGCATATTTTCAAAGAAAACAATAAAAGGAGCTAAGACAACATAGTCGAATTTAGAGTTTATGAGAAGCACATCTAACAAAGCTTTTGGTAGATCTTTCCTCTGAGCATGATTGAATGACAACTCAGTGAGCTGTCTTCATAATGTCAGCTCTTACACAACCTAAAGATATGGTCTCACTTTCTTTTCCAATACATCTTTCTGATCTCAGCCCTGCTTGAGGGATTGACTATTGGCAATCTTCTAGTTCCATTTTGATACAAGATATCTGCAAACCTGGTGACTGTCTCCCTTCTTGGCTTCATGCCAGGTCCTCTATCCACCAATAGAGGAAAGAGTACTGCCTTCCTTGAAAGCCACTACTTTTGAGAAGCAGCAGCATAACAAAAGTTATGAAGTATTGAAGCTGGATATGACAGAGAACTCAGCCCATTGACCAAGTCACCAGTTTTAGAATTAATTAGAATAATAATATTATAGTGGATATTCATAAACTGCATTATTCCTGGTCTGGAAAGGGAGCGGTAAAAATCACTTTTTTATCCAAACTAGCGAAGATATAAATTTATTCCCAAACCTCACCTATCAGTCAGATTTCCCAACTGGTTGATAAGTTGGGAGGTTTCACAGTAAAATTATTTTCGTTCTTCCAGTACTTACCAGTCTCTACTAGACAGACTTGACACATCTATCTGTTCTGTAAGCCCCACATGATTACTAGTTTCCCAAGTGAGAGAAACCTGGACTGTAAGAACAGAAGGACTCAATCTGATTTCTGCTACTGCCACCCAGCTCTGAGTGGCCATGGTGTGCAGCACAGTGACAACCATGACATTCTTGAGTCATCATGGATTTGCTGCAGAAGCTTAATAGGCAAGATACAAAAGACTGTAATGAGGACTGCTGATACAACGCTCTCCACACTTCCTTCTTGCCACCTCTGCCATGCTAGGGAAGAATAATGGTTTATGGGCAATCTCAGTTTACTCTCTTGTCCTCCAATATTAATCATTCTATGTCAGTGGACAAAAGTACAATGGCTAACATGATAAATTAATTGTTGCATCTTGATCTATAATTAAGGGATTACATGTGTGATAAGATTTTCAGGCACAGGAATGAGAAAGAGTATGATGAGATACAGTATCTCACATGAAAGACTTGCTGACTGTAACCTTGAACCCAACCTAGAACTCAACCTTGAGCTGCAACACAAAAGTTCCATATCATCTCAATTTGCATTGAACACAGAGGAATGAAGGTAAGGAACTATATAATTTGAAGCACTTGCAAGACAACAGAGACCAAAGCCCAACCTAGGCATATGCTGTATGAGTTACGATTTTTTAATTAATCTCCTTAGTTTTTTACTGTATCGAATTAACTGGGAAAGGCCAACATTTTGTATTTTCACACAATCCACAGGGAAAGTAATAATAAAAAAGGATCGTTCTACACCAAGTATTTTTTGCATAGTACTCCATAATATACAACCGTCTTAGATAATCATGTTTCATGAACTTTCCACGGATGGACCCTATCATGCTAAACCTCAGAGCTCCACTGCACTGCTCTACAGCCACTATTCTATGTCCTGGCCAAGAACAGCAATTATATCTTTGGGCAAACAGATCTGATTAATTGTCCTTGACCCCAAAGCCTTCTGCTTCTATCTCAGCACTTCTCTGAAGCAGAATGTCATGACACAACCCTGCGGCGACTCAGCACATTCTGTTTTCTGACACCAGAAAACCTTACAGCAAGACTGAGCAAGCTTTATTTATACAGGGGAGAAAGGCAGTGGCTGTATGTTCTGATTGACTGCATAAACCCACAATTGTATCGGCAACTGAGAATCAGTTGATAATTTTAAAAATAACAGGTGCTTAATGAAAAGGTGGCATGGTTGTGAAAATATACCAAACCCTTCCAAAACCAGAAGTCTATGCAGCATGAACACAGTGAAGACATTCACTGCTGAATGGTTTGATCAGGTTGCAGACACTGGTTTCCAGAAAGGTGTGCAAGAAATGGTTTTCTCATTCTATGTCTTTAGCCAGATTATTATCCCGGAAAATTTAAGAGTGGCAGTTTGTGTTATTGCAAATTAATGACAGCCACTTTCTCAAAGGCAAAAATACTCTACTGGAAAGGAATTTTTTATATTATTCACCACTTTTCTGAGGTTACATTGTTTGGATTCAGCCCTAAGTTTAGGACTGAAACCCAGACACAAACACATATCCACTCTTAACCCCTAATGTCACCCTGGATGTAAAGACTATTCTTTTCTCTTATTTGTGTTTCTGCTGGTACAGCCTGAATTTTCAAAGATGTTCAGCACTTTGTTTTATGCAGTGTGCAGATTTTCATGAGGGCGCATACAGACTGTTAAGTCACAGAGATATTTATGATATGCACAAAATAGTTCATTTTTTTTTTCCTCCTCCTTTCTGTATTTTCATAGTTCACTGCCCAACATGAGTATAACAGCTAAACTGTCAAAAAAAAAGAAAATCCAAGCAATGATAGGCAGAGTCTTTGCACAGAAATTCACCCTATTCTGGCAGGCCATTTCCTTATGATTTTTTAATCAGGAGAGACATGTGTTCTACAGGACAAATAGGAAGACACAAGCATTACCCAAGTGACCTTAAAATTCAGCTTTTGCAAAGCTGCAAAGGCGAGATGTCGAGCCATAGACCAGGCTTTTATTCTTGGTTCTGCCAGTAGCCTGCTAGCAGTGCTGAGCACTCACCTTGGCTCTTTGCACCTGAGGTATCTCATCTGTAAAACAGGGATAAGAGTACAAAGTACACTTAAATCTATGGGTGCCAACAGTAGTGCAGTATAATGGCTAATTTTTTGAGGGAGTAAGTGTTTTTCCTTCTCAGAGCTTGAACAAGGAGGGAAAGTGAGGACACCACAGACCAAAATGTGGAGATTTCTCCTACAAAGCCATCAAGTTGCTGTACAGCTGTAGCTTAGGCATCTGGCTATATGCCCCCCTCTCATCCTTCTTGTGTGCAAGAAAGAGTCTTACATGGTTTCTCTTTCTGGGACCTGAGTATCCCTATCACTTCTGAGTGCTCCTGTACAGCAGCTTGCTTTGCAGAATGCCCCTCCACAGGGCTGTATGGACAGCCAGCCACCTTTGTACAGACGTGCTGCTGCGAGAAAGGGAAAGGGCCAAGATTAGGCATGAGGAATGAAGTTTAGCAGACTCAGCCATGCCACAAAGCACACATGTTCGCACACACACACACCACAAACCCACACTCGAAGAGGGTCATGTCCTTACCTTTGTTACTATAGCACAGAAGTAAACCAAGGTGAGCTTTTTTTTCTCTACGCTCTTTCTACATAAGATAATCAGGTGCAATTTTTAGCCCCTGTTTTTATGACATTGCACTACCTGATCTGTCTAAAAAGATGTCCTAAAAGTCACCAGCTTAGAGGAATGTTTGGACAGTGTAAACCCACTGCAGGAAGTTTTATTCCACTAACCAGTGGCTATATCCCTTTGTATGGTTCTTGTTTAGGACTTATGGACCAAAGTCAGTTCTCGAGTTGGTAGTTCCAGATTGCTAATGAAACGTTTTTGAACTTTTTAATGAATGATTGTCAATAATATGGTCAAGAAAACAAGATTCCCTCCCTTGTTGTATAATAACAGACCTTTCTACCCATAAATGGATCTTTGTGTCAATGCATGTCTATATTTTTCAGTAATAATGTTATTGCCTCTATAACATCAAGTTTCAAGGAGTAGCATTGGTAAGTTATGCAGTATCTACAGATAGTATTTTAGGTGTATATGGATCACCCCTTCATGAGCTGAAATCACTAGAGAGCTGTGGATGGCGGAGCCTCAGCCCAGGATAAGATAATCCCTCCTGTGAGTCTGCTGTCCATGCTTACCCAAACACATCTCAGCTCTGACACTATGCCAT
Organism: Pezoporus occidentalis; assembly: GCF_034315485.1. Taxonomy (NCBI): domain Eukaryota; kingdom Metazoa; phylum Chordata; class Aves; order Psittaciformes; family Psittacidae; genus Pezoporus; species Pezoporus occidentalis. The sequence continues at coordinate 3,553,938 of NW_026915158.1, read as the reverse complement.
CACCCAACCACAAACCTTAAGTAGATTCAACAAATGTGAAAGAGGGAAATAGCATGGTAAAGAGATACGTTAAAACTGGCTAGTAGGAAGCCAGGATAATGCATTTCTGCCAAAGCCTGCTTGGGGAGCAATATTTAGCTATTATTCATATTATTCATAAAGACATTATATTTACCCAGCTAAGGATTAGCTGTCTTTTTACTTTTTTATAGCTTCATTCAGTGCAAAAGGGGAGGAGAGAAGCAAAAAAATTACTCAATAAAGGAGCTTGGAGATTGTACCTTGTTAGCATATAAATTTTGTTGACAGCTCTTAATTAATTTTAAAAAGGACTGACAGATATTTGAACTCTGTTAGCCCTATTCTGGGCTTTCACTTGGTAGCCCTATTTTTACCATTAGGAAAAAGGATAAATAATAACCCACGATATATCTATTTTATGTCCTTCATCATTTTATATACTTTCATCACCCTCCCTCCTAATTATCCTCTCACACTGTAATCTTTTAATTCTCCCCAGATACAGAGTTCATGCAATGCCTTTAATAATTTTCATTACTTCTATCTGTTGCCCCTCCTACTTATGCTCCATATGTTCAGTTATAATTATTTGATGATGATCCAATATTTTCAGTGTTCTCTAGTCCCTGATTTAAATTTTTTTCTTGCTTTTTTTCATCATTGTTGATCACTGATTTGTCCAACGACAGCCAAACTCTCTTCTGCAGTGGCTGCAGTTCAGTTAGAAGTCAGCTATGTGAAGAATGTAGATAAAATTATTACTTCTAATATGTATTACCATGTATTTTCAGCACTGAGTTTCATCTGACATCATGTTCCCCAGCCACCTAGCTTTGTTAAGTCCCACCAGAGTTCCTCACAGTCTCATTTCATCTGGACTAACCTAAATAATTTTGCAGATTTTGCGACCTCAACACTTTCCTCCCCACTTCTTACAGATTATATAAATGGTTCTGTTAAATTCTCAGGATCACACACAGCAACATCGTCATATCATGCTGAAAATTTATTCCAACTTCTTCTGGCCTCTAAGCCAGCCATGATCAGAGAATTGGGCCCCTCTCTCCTTCCTTAGAATGGCTGGATTTTGTTGACTTGATTTTCTTAGCAGCTTTTTGAAAAGTGAAAACTGTACCTGCTAGTTCTTAGAAGCTGAAGAAGCTAACATGTAGTCCTGACCAGCCTCTCAGGTGCTGAATATATTAATTTGGACAGATACCTCACCTTTGGACACCTCTGCTTCCTTAGTCAGGAAGCTGAACATGAGCAGTGCAGGTGAAGGCAGAGCCTTAGAGAATGTGCCTGTTAGGGTGGTGAGGCACTGGAATGGGTTGCCCAGGGAAGTTGTGAATGCTTCATCCCTGGCAGTGTTCAAGGCCAGGTTGGACAGAGCCTTTGGTAAGATGGTTTAGTGTGAGGTGTCCCTGCCCGTGGCAAGGGGGTTGGAACTAGATGATCTTAAGGTCCTTTCCAATCCTAACCATTCCATTCCATTCCATTCTATGAAAGCACCCCTAAATGCTTGTCCGGTTTTACACTCTTCCCTAGGCATCTGCAGTTGGCCACTTCTGAGACAGAACTTGAAATAAATGGGCGTTTGGTCCAGCTTGGTACAGCCTTTCTTATGCAGTAATCTCATCTTCATTATCTGAAATATTAGGTTTCAGGTCGGGTTTTCCCCAGACGCCCTGTGATGACAAATGATTTAAAGAAAACATTAAGACAAAAATGCTCAAAAGTGGCAGATTTGGGATGGCATAGGATGACAGCTGAGTATCATGTCTGAATGTAAATAACTTCCTGCTTACTCTCACCTTTGAATCTTTAATGGAGACAGTAAAATAAGACAAATCTTATATTAGCACACCCTGGAGCCCATCAATCATTTCCCTTCTTCAACAGAATACAATTTCCTTTGTTTATGATTTTTTTCTGTGGTTTTGAATACACAACAGTGTCCATACCCAACCACCTTTCAATGAATTAAGAGAAAAATATTTTTGAGGTGCAGGTAATGTTTCCCATGTTGTTATTATATATGTGCTCTGATTTTTATTTTTTTTTAGGAAGAAAAATAGCAGGCAAGCACATATATAAAGCAAATAGTTTATAACCCCATGTCTGTGGTCAGAGCTCCACAAAAGCTATATTTCTTTCTTGTTTTGTATTGTCATATTTGTTGTTTATGGTATTAGAAAACAAGTTAGACAAGCGATTCAGTTGCACTTCTATTTTACAGATTATTATAACACTTGCCATTGTTTAATACTAGATTTGAGGGACTCAGTCCTAGATCTTCCACTGACATCAAAGTTCTCTACCATTAACACTAGACTCCACCTTGCTTGATATTTTAAATTAGAAGCTGAAGGATCTGTATGAAGGGCAAGTTAACAGCACCTGCATTGTGTTGCTCTTTGTACCAAGGCAGATGTGTATGCTTTTGACAAGAGGAAGATTAATCAGCAGTAGATATTTGGGTAATATTCCTCCTCTGGGCCTGTTGCTGCCAATTTTTCAGAAATGTGTGAGGTTGAGAGCAGTGGTGATTAGGCTTTGTACTTTTGGCATGAGGTCTGACATCTGGACCACCCAGGTGAAAGTCCACTGCAGTTCAGGAATCGGTTGACTCTAAATGTCTGGGAATGTTCCCTTCCAAAACGATGTTTGGGGGCTGACCCATTAATTCTACATATGCTGCAAACATCTGCTTACGCTCCAAGCTCAGAAGAAGACCTTCAAAATAACAGGATCAATAAAACCACAAGAGCCCAAACCCTAGACCTCCAAATCTGAGCATTACAGGAGAAAAAAAAAACAAAACAATTAAAAGGCAGGTTGATGTGATTCTTTATAATTTTTTGACTGCCATTAGCCTGGAGATGCCATGTTCCACCCAGAAATCACATGTTCAGCCACCAATCCACCCAGCCACAGCCAGCCTGTAATTGTTTGCTGCACAAACTCTGTAACACTTCATTAGTTCTGCCACACATCTACTTCCACTGAAGGTAACTTTCCAAAACGAAAAAGCACAGGGCAACATTACAACTTCCATCTATTTTTAGTGCAACTTAAAAAAAAATAAAAATACAGGAAATGCAATTGAAGAAAAGGGCTGCTCGCAATATAGTTCACAATTTAAAGCAAAAATATGGACTGTGTTTTTTTTGTTTCTGTCAATCTTATGTTTCTCCAATGAGACTGTGAGAAATGTGCAAAGTTATGTGATCATTTCTGACAGTTCTTGGCAGCTGGGCAGGCAAGCATTGGAAAGGATATCTCTCTCCCCATCCAAGATTAAATTTGGACTGAAACACAGGGCTCATTTAGGCAGCAATTAAAGGACCTTATAGACTTGGAGAATGAAATGATAAATGCAAAGAGGCTTATTTAATGGGGATATTAAGTAAACTGCTGGTAAAAATGCCCATTTATCATCCACTGATTCCTAATTGGTTTCCTGTTCCTGCCTGCATGTGGCATTTTCAGAAGGAATTACCTTCCTTTAGTGCGACTGTTGCAAATGCAATAAATCAAGCCCATAGATTTCTAGCTAATTTAGATGGAGACTAAATTGGAGCCAAAGCATGCAAGAGTGCTTGCAATTAATGTTCATTACAACTTCTAGCTTCAAAACCAGGAAGGATCATTTTAATGCACCATTGCCGAGCAAGGACACTACTTCAGGACTTGGCCACCCTTTATACACTCGACAAAAATCACTTGGCTTTGTAAGCAACTGACCTTCCTTAAAACTTCCTAGATACCCAGGCTGAGGTCTAGCAAACTTTTAAACACCTGCATTTCAAGAAAATTCCCTGCCTTTTGTTTTCCTTACATGCCTCATCTGTCTACAAAGCCAACTTACACAAAAACAGCTTATATTCACCCTACTATTATCGATCTCAGTCACCTGATTCCAGCAACATAAACTTTATTTTCACCAGGTAGTTTAAGAAGGTAATAATTTTCTAGCTGAAAAAAAGTCAGTAAAGTAAGCTGCAGTTTCCCAAGCAGCAACTTCAGCAGATGGTCTATGGTCTTTGAGTATACCCCTTTTCCAAGGGTTCAGCTTTGCAGAAGAGATCCAAAAACCAACTTGCTAGCATGGGAATTTCTTTGTTTTGCCATTCTCACAAACTGCTTTAGAGATGGAGTGTGCATCCCATTTTATGGCATTTTATTACTTGGTACAGCATGTTACTTCTCAAAACACAAAATGACCCAGACTTTCTGCAGCTTTTGACTTTTGCTGCACATGAGTGCAGCCCTGATTTGCAGCATTGCAAGCGTAAACAAAACTTAGTTAGCTTAGTTGTGAGTTACAAACAAAGTTACAACTTAGTTGTGAGTTACAACTTAGTTGTGAGTTACAAACAAAGCAAAAAGAATCAAATATCTTCCACTTCCTGAAACCTCAGAAGTGGAAAACATGGCAATCGTTTGTATACACTGTAAAGAAAATTAGGCTTACTGGGTCTTAATCACCCAAAGTTTTTCTATATCTGATAATATAAGGTAATGGGTTCAAACTTAAGGGAAGTTTAGGTTACATATAGGGAAGAAATTCTGTACTGTGAGGGTGGTGAGGCACTGGAATACGTTGCCCAAGGAGGTTGTGAATGCTCCATCCCTGGAGGTGTTCAAGGCCAGGTCGGATGGAGCCTTGGGTGAGATGGTTTAGTGTGAGATGTCCCTGCCCGTGGCAGGGGGGTTGGAACTAGATGATCTTAAGGTCCTTTCCAACCCAAACTGTTCTATGGTTCTATGATTCTATAAGATTCTCTTTTTTTCTCTTATCCACTGAAAGAAATGATTGTCTGTTTGTTTGATTTCTTCCAAAATTATAATTGACACAATCTAAGTACATGATTGCAATCAAGAGAAACAGATCTAGAAACTCTATAAGTGGTGTCACAGAACAGGCAACAATCTATTGTTCATTTAGACTTGAACTCGGAGTTTTTTTGTCCTCTCTTCTGCTTGGTCATTTACCATTTAATTCCTTGTTTTCCTTTTGGATCACCACTTACTGAATTAACATTCAGAATTTACAGCCTTCAGAGCTGGCATGTTTGTTGCAAATGATCAGTTTTGAGTGGAATAGTTTGAAACCCAAGTGGGTGATGAAGAAATCCATTAACTTACTGACACACAAATCTTCGGTCTTCCTCTTTAATGTACCCATGAATGGTTAAAGGCAGCACCCTGGGGAAGATGAGGGTTACACTTATTCTCCTCCCCCAACCATATGTAGATAAATATTCATTGGAAAAAAAAAAAACCACCCTGAAATAGAAATACAAATGTTGGTATCAATGCCCATACCAAGAATTCATGCTGTGGAGGAAATGGGCTGGCAATCGGAAGATCCAATTTCCTTTTTCCAGGCTCTACTACCAACTTACTTATTTCACTGCATGCAGAACACTTTATTTTTCCATGCCTCATCTTCTCCCTCACAAAAGCGTGACTGCATTCCACAGATGGGAATTACCATATACAAGCACTAACTACTTTCACTTGTTTAATTTTAAGCAGCTTCAGGATATTTACCCTGAATGCCAGGAGCACAGAGAAACATTGAGGCAGGCCTGGGAATGCTCTGCCATCGCGGAAAGCAAGAAGTTAATGTTCCTGAAATGAAACAGCCTGCTTAGTTCTTGCCCCAGCCCCACTTCTGTTTGTATGCTTGCTGCACATGCAACTGAAATGACACACCCAGGGTTAAAGGGATGTGCGTGTTATACAGAGAGGGAGAACACTTAAATTTTCCACTCTCCCTAATGATTCCTGTTGGATTGATGTTTGATGAAGTCAGCTGAGGTTCCAGGCAATAGAAATTCACATTTAATTTACACAACACATCAAAAATAGGAAGTTACATTTTACAAAGTACTTATTTTCTTTTTTCCCCCCTCCTTTTATGTTACTCTAATACCTTAACGCATCAGGGCCCGTCCCTCTCTTTGTCTCTTCTCCTTGCTCCCTGCCTATCCTCTTCACTTGGATAGTGACACCTGGCATTTGCAGGGCTTTGCTGCAACATTTACCAAAGCACAGGGAGATCCTCTGTGAGCACAGGACACCTCAAGGGATGATGTAAAGTGGGGCCAATGCCTCACTTTAGATGTGCCAAACCTTGCTTCATCCAGCTGTCACTGAGTGAGCCAAACCAGCAGAGTTTGCCTGCCTCCTGTGAGCTCTCCTGTCTTTCAGGCAGCCTACAAGGTGAAACCAACTCCTTCCCAATTTCTTTGTCTAATCATTAAATGGCCAGAAGCATATTTTTCCCAGCAGAGCATATACAGCTGTTTGGGCCTGGTGCACTGAGTCATTACACTTCAAAAGGTAGGAACTGCAGATCTTGGACTGCAAACCTCTTAACTCCAAATAACTGACCTGAGCTTGATCTCACATTGATAGGCTTTATACCGTGTTAATGCCACCGACTCCAGTGTAGCTACTGATGCTTTTTTTACCAAGGCAAGTAACCTCAGAATCAGGCCCCAAAACACATGGTTGATTGATAGTCTTTCTTACCTAATCAGCTCAACAATTTTTCTAAATACTTTTCAATTTACCACTCTCAAGGGCTCACAGTCTTCAGAAAAGAAGATGTTTGGCCTTTCTTTAAGCCAGATGCAGCTTGTCTGCCAAGCTTTTAGTCCAATTGAGTCCCAATTTTATATTATTTTTCAGCCACGTTACAACAAACAACAGAGTACAAACCCACATATGGTTTCTGATATTGGAATAATGAAACTCAAAGAAAGAAGGAATTGAATTTCCTGTGGTTGCTATTAAAAATATAAAATGTGTAATATTTTAATGGACTAAAATCAGTACACATGGAATATTACTTGGTCCCAAGTTAATACAAGGTTGTACACTAATGGAAAAATCCTGCTGAAGTAAAAGAAGAGGCAGAACACTGTACTAAGTAACTGGGGATTTATTACTCAACCAAAACCGTACACAGAGTTGGTACAAGTCAAGTCAACTGGCAGTAGGGGGAAGAATGTTTGTGTTAAAAGCAGCTGCCTGTAGCCTGTGGTGGTGGAGTGAGCCAATTCTGACCTCACATGCCTACAAATGAGGAGTAATTCCAGTGTTTCCACAGGGCTGCAAGAGTGCTGAACAGTTGTGAAGAAATCTTAATCAGCCCACAGTGTAATTGACTCCACCAAGTCCTCATGAACTCATCAGCAAAACACATGTAATACTGCACTCAAATAGATACGTCAAGTACCTTTGATTCCTTTTGAATGGCACCCCTGACCTGTAAAGTCTGGCTGCCCTGATACCAATTTGCTGTCTGCTTGTTTTGCTCTGCAATGCATGGATTTGATGAGGAAAGATTAACACTGTTTAATGCTCTACAGGTCCTTGAATATGAAGGCTTGGTACTGTGTGTGCTACTGGCCTTTCTCCTAAGCAGACTCCACGAATCAATGACCACCCAGGGTGAGAGAGGTTTAGCTCAAGCTGTAGCCATTCACGCTTTTGACATCATTGGTTCAATCCACAATATGTCAGCAGCAATGCCAGTAATCATACAGGCACCATGGAAAGAGTCACTTCAGGGGGCAATGGCTAATACCCACAGGGCATAGCCTTCAAACCTGGATGGCTTATAGTAAGCCGTGAAAACTAAAAGATGTTCAGGTGTGAACTATTTATTCTCTATGGGGCTGGAAGAGGAAGAACTGCAGAACCCAAAGCTTCTCTTCTCCCTCCATTTTTTAATCATTTGCCATGACTTAGGAAAATAAAAGAAGTGAAATAACATAGTGACCTGTGCAACCCACCTCAAAACAGTCCTGTGTGAGCAATGTTTACCATTATTAACCTTACCCCTGGCATATACTAATCCACAGAATTCTTCACATCTATAGGGTATCAGACACAGGAGGGAAGCAACTACAGTAAGTAGAAAACAGCACAAAGTAAAAATACAATCTGAGTCTCTTGGAAAATAGTAAAACATAGTAATCCACAGGGCTAAAGTGACCATTTCAAAATTAACCTCAAGGATTTACAGCTGAGAATTAATTTCATCTCTATTATTAGGTCAGGTAAAATATAAAAAGTCACAGTTATACCCTAATTTATATGGAATCACAAAGGAAATCCTATTTCATTAAGTGGATTAAGCATTAATGCATTACCTTTTCCATTTTTATCTTCGTTTCATAAAGTGCCTAACAGGAGGTCAAATTAAGAGACCAAATTAACATTTAAAAAAGTCATAGTGAATGCTATACCACAGTGATTCTAACCACACTATTCTTTATCTTGATGGTATCAAAGCTATTTTAGCCGTGGTACTGGAAATTAATAACTGTTATTTCCACAGGGAACCATTTTTCCTGAATGTAAATCATTCAGCAAAGTCAGGCAGAAGAAACGAAAGCATTACTCATTTCATACAAAGGTGTAAGCAGAACAGGAAGAAAGCAAGCTGAAAGTGTTAAATCTGTTCCCCATTCTCCCTGAGTGAGCCATATGAAGCAAGCCCTCACAATCTCGTGTTCATGACTGAAACCAACAGAATCCACCTTAAGCCAGTAAATTGTATCAACTATTTTGAAGGCCTTTCTTTAATTACCAATTATTCAAAACAAGGAGATGTGACCATCACTCACATAAAACCAATGCACATGAAAAGCCTTATATAGTTACCCACCAGAACAGTTCTCCAAATCAAATTCCAGCCACAGTATTTTGTTTGCTGTGGTTGTTTGTGTTTCTTTACACCACAGGCATTGTCCTACTAATATAGTTTCCAAGTCTGTTATTTGCTGTTGGTAATTCATATTATTCTCAACAAACATTAAAGGTTTATCACTCCAATGTTATTAGATCAGTTTTCTGAGGAATTTCTATTTTATTTGTGTAATGGTGTTTATATGTCAAATATGTGTCAACTCTGAGGGCACTGAGAGTTTAATAGCTTGGAGTGACTAGTGAAGTCACATCTGGAAAACAGCATTTGTTGGAATCTGAATAATAAACTCATCCTACCATAATGCCAAACAGGAAAGATTTCTGTATAGAAATACATAACTTTGAAGAAATATTTTTTGTATTCCAATCTTCAGAAGCACCAGTGCCAGGATGTAGCTGGACCGTTCAATTTAATTAGCGCACATATTCACATCTGCGTTTTTCCCCTTTGCTCATAATGAACTTTAATTTGGAATGCTTTTATACACCAGTGACAATAGATTTTCCACACCACATGGGTAGGGAAAGAAGAAAAGTACTGAATAAACAGTGAACCTGTCCTCCACCAAGGATTTAGATGCGCTGTCCTTCCACCCCCTTTTGCCATCGCTAACATTCCCCATCCTCCAAGTCTTTTCCTAAAAGCCACTCTTTCTGTGCAAGCCATTTCACAAACTCCCCTTTCCAGCAGCAGCTGGCTTCTCCACTATCCTCCTACTCCCACATACAAGCGTAGCTTTTCTGTTGGTTAGTATTCTTCCTTTTTCACATTTCCTCTAAGTTTTTGAGGATTAGACTTCCTTGAGAACAGATTCACCTCCCTCCTTAGAGAGTTCCCACGCTGTGAAAAGAAAACAAAGACAGCTCTGAGCTCTCTCTGCCAAACTATCCTTCTTACTCTTCCTCTGTCTTTCAGCAAAGGGCACTCTGGGTCAGTTGCCAGCCTGGAAAACACAGGCTGATAACAGCGGCTGGTAACTACTGGAAGAAGAGAGGAAACACGATGAGGGATGCTAAGAGAAAGTCTTTCCTGGTGAGTCAGGATCTGTTTCATGGATAATGCAACTGAAAATGTACCTATAGGTCAGGTTACAGAACTTCTGGAAGTTCAGGCTATTTTGACGTAATCCTGAGGTTTCAAAAAATAACTTGCAAGATTCACAAAAACCTGTATCCTCTAAGTTTTACATCTCCATAGCTGAAAAATTATTCTACCACTAAGAATTATTTCTATCGTACTGCATAGGAATTCCAGGAAAGGAAAGGGCCAAGTATGTCAGAAATGCCCTTCTTATTCAGCATGGAATGTCTTTCTAAGCACCTTTCAATGTCTGTGTTTCACAGCTATTTTTAATATACATAGTCTTGTAGAGTTTAGGTGAGAAGTTCTAGGCTGGTCCAGCTGGCAGGATGGAAAAATTCCCTAAGGAAAAATTCACTAAGTTAGTTGTTTTTATTGTTCTGTAAACAATAAAAGTTGTTTTTATTCTTCAGCAAATCAGTGTTACTCAACCTTTATCTAGCCAGTCTGACCCAGTGCACATCAGGGATACAACACCATGCATGCCAACCAAACATGTCACCAAGATTGTAGCATTTGCCTTGTGAACATGTTTCTCTCTCTCAACTGACTGTGGAGAGAGGCTCAATCACTAATATAGACCATATGGACTTTTAAATGCCTAAAGTGGAAGAAATCAACCATGTGCATGTCAGAGGCCATGAATAAATCAAATACCGTTTTATATTGATACACAACAGAGTTTCGTGCCAGCCCAGCTAGTTTAGCCTAGCAAGACAGAAAAGAAGGGAGAAGACAATGAGATGCTACTGCATGGTAGAGATAATCCAGCCATCTTCTGGTCTTGGACAAAACAAATTCACAGACGTGCAGATGGAGAAAAATACCCAGGTGTGTGTTGGTACTAGCCTACAGTGCGTTTGAGAAGACAAGGCTTAGGGAAGGCATGTTCAATGAAAGTCATCTTTTTCCAGGCCAGGGAAAATTTCTTCCCCCTCCTTTCCATTTGGCCAGGGCTCACAGATGGGACAAGTTGAGGAAAGTCATGTCAGCAGTTCAGGAACACAGAAAGGAGCTTGGAAAATTATGTTCAATATTTTAGAACTTGCAAAATGTCAAGCATGGAGCAGGCAGATCACAGATCTAACAGGCTGGCAAACAGGAACTGGCAAGGAGATAGAGGGGTCAGGGGTCCAGAGAAGTTGCTGCATGAGGTTGTTACCTGATCATTTCTCACAGCTCAACTGACTACAGTAAGGCCAGAAAACATGTCAGAATGGCCACACTGGCCAGCCATCCTGATGGCAGCCTTCCAACAGGTGGAGTGGATTATGGAAGGAAGAATGATCTGTTTCGTACAAGTTATTGCTGGATAGTTCCCAGATGTGTTAATAAAGCTGCAGGCTATTCAAACAGCATCTCTGGGTCTAGCCTGGCTCCTTCTCTACCTTTACTCTGATCTTGAAAGAACAAGACTGTTAGGTGAGCCAGTGATTGGCTTACTTAAGAATCCCACTTTGTCCTGTGAAATAGAGCAAATTTGGTTTTGAAAAACTGTAAAATCAGGAATCAATGGGATTAAGCTGATCGGCAAAAATGGAATAACACAGTTCCATATAAAATATATCACTGGTTTCTAGAGATCAAAAATCCAAAAGAAGAAATTGGCTTTTTTATGTAAGACCTTAAATAGAATTCCAAAAATCACTTTGTACAAGACTGAGCAAGCTTACATGGCTCTGATATAAAAATATGCTTATTTCAGGTAGTGGCAAAATGGCAAGATAGCTTACTGAGCTATGGCTTTCTGTTTTACTCAGTAAGCTTCCCTTCTTTCTATCTTTGGGAATCTGTGCCTGCACTACAAGGTTAAAATACCTTTTCAGGTATGGTCCCTGTCAGCTGTTTACTTTCCCTCTGCAATCAAAATAAGGCTGCTAGTCTTGGCTTTGCCCATGCCCATACCCACGCTAGTCCTAGCCCATAACCAGCAGAAGTCAGGAAAATTGGTTTAGTTCATGTTTCTGTGAAGCACTGAAAAAAGACATTCAGGCACACAAAAAAAAATCTGCACATGTCGTGAGATTAAGGTATATCTGATGATTTTGCTGTGTTTTCTAAAACACTGCTTTTGTTTGAAAAACAGTGAAGTTTATAGCCCTCTTTAATGCCTTCACTATGTCAACCAACTACTCTGTGGCCAAACAGACTGAAATAATAGCTTTATTCATTTAATAGAGTGTTAGCTTTGAAGTTTAATTATCAGCGATAGGAACTCTCTACATTCAGGGAAATGCAAACTGAAGTATGAAATCCAGTTGGCTGCAGACCATTTCTACTCCATATCAATGCAAGGAGGAATTTCGATTGCGTGCCTGCAGAAGTGAAATCAGATCTGTAGTCTCTCCTTGTTGCCTCTTACAATCTCAACATCCGATCCAATCCGTACAACCTCTCACTCATTTCCTTCCAAGTCCTGACAAATTCTGCTCCTCTTTCCCCAAAGTGGCCCCTGGGAAACAAGAACTTGATTGGATTTTTCATCTCTACTGCTGTCTGTACTACCCTTTGGAGCATCCAGCACTGCAGCTTTGGCACAGACATCAACAACCACATCAAAAATCCTGAGACTTTGGGAACCATCCCAACTGTCTGAGAACTCTCCCAGAAGTCAGAGGGACCCTCCTCTGCTGTTTAGCACATTGGGCTCTCATCTCACCTCTGTGACAGTAAGTGTAACACACTCTCCTCCTAGTGCAACAACAATTGTCACTTCATTGCAATGATGTAAATTAGGTTGATCAATCCAACTGGCAAATCTGGCCCATGCAGTCCATCTATCCTGCTGCCTTTTTTCCCATGGCCTCAAAGGAGATCAGAAGCAGTTGTTAAAACAGCACACTGAGCACAAAAGCCATTTGGAAACCTCTTACATATCCAGTGCATGGTCTGGTATTTGGAACTATGAAAGGCCACAGTCACATGGAGACAGTCCCCAAGCTGGCACTCGGCCCCAGCCTGACTGAGAAGGTTGAGACACCATGAATTTCAATGATCCCAGGGAGGTAAGGAAAGGACAACACAAGCCACATGTCTGCAGCAAGACAGATCTGCTTGGGAAGAGACTTGCTTCTCAGGATTTGGAGCTCTGTGAACATTAAGCCTCAAGGTTTATATGCAGGATTCCAAACCACTTTTGAAAATGTCACTGCATTTCATCCAGAAAATCCAAAATCTGCTGATAATCACCAGATTTTTTTTTCTGATTCATTGGAAATTGGATGAATTGGAATTCATTGCTGGATTTTCCAAATTAAGCAATGGCCCTTCCTCCCAGTGCCCATTCTCAGCTTATAGGTTTAAATGTCAGCTGGTTTTCTTAGAGCTTGGATCTGAAGCAATGCTTAAATCGTTTTATTTGTTACAGTACACAAAAATGTCCCTTTTGCTCCTCTCCAATACCTCAAAAAAACACTAAAGATGTCACATAAACATTCCAAAACTGAGATGTGTACCATAAAAATTGTGAACTCCTGTGCCAATAAAATCCATTAGCACAACTTCTCACACAAATGATTTGAAATCTCAAGGGATTTTTTTGAAGTCATTCTTTAGAGTCAACCTCCCCTCCCCCCCCTTATTTCAACTCAGCTATCAATTATATCATAGTAAGTATCTTATGGCATTATTTTAGGACTACATTGCAAACAGCTCTGCAGCTTCTCCCTCAGTATTAAAAGGCCAGGTAGAAAAACCAAACATTCCTTAAAAAAAAACCAAAACAAAAACCAGAAAAGCTCACTTCTGACAGATAAATCCCCTTAAGCTATAAAATGGCAAATAGGATGCAATAATTAGGATGAGTTATCCAATATGCAAATCAGTACCCATGGATTGCTTGGGAACTGCTGAAGGTTATTCAGCAGGTTTATCCAGAGACAGTGGATTCCTGTCTTAAAAAAAACCCAAAACATCCTGGGAATAAAGCACAATGGAATGAATAGGCCCTGCCCTTCCACAGAACATCTAGCTGACGTAGCTTGCTAAAAAAATGTAAATGATTTAAAGAAAGGCTAAGCAGAAATGTATATCAAGTGCCATTATTTTATCACCCGCTTTAATCACAGGCTGCTGTTCAGGATGGCTTGGGATGTTGGCTGTTACAGAAGAGATTTCTGTACCATTATTAGTACCTCTGAACAAATGCAGTGAGCAAGAGAAAAAAAAAGACAGCAGGGGGGAGAGAGAGTGGGAGCGAGAAGCAAAATGTAGCAGCGGTTAAAGCATAGTTTAATAACTCCAATCTCAGTCACTTTTTTCATATGTATTGTATGTGCAAGTCCATAGTACAGCATAATGTGTCATAATTTGGCCTCCAATTCTGACAGCACTGCTTGACTTGGGCATTAAATCATTGCCCCGAGGAATTCACATTCTGGCAATTCCTGATGGTAGGACTGTCATCTCCTCCCACACATGACCTATCATTTTTGACATGATTGAATCAAAATTAGTCAGTACATTTAAATGTAAATTAGAGACATCCAAGAATAATAATGAGCACAAAAATATAGCTCTGTGTAATTGACACTGCAACAGCTTAGTACAGTCTTCCACAGTGTCCTCGAAATTATTAAAATCATAACAGAAGTACTGTATCAAAAAAGTGAGAAAACTTTTCCTTTTTTTTTTTTTTTTCTAGAAGGGCATATTTAGCTAACCCTCAAATCCTAATGAAATCTGGAAGTGTTCACTCATCCAGCATTTACATTAGCCAGATGATTCTAACCAGAGACAGAATTAACCAAGGAGCTCACCTTGCCCCGCCTCGCGTCCCATCTCTCTGCCTTCCTCACCACTTCCCCTCCAGTCACTGGCCACTGCCCACCCCAGTGGGTTCCACTAGCAGCACTGCCCGGCCCCAGGAAGGGGATGGTCTCTCACTTTAGGTGACACCTTCCAAAACCAGGCGGGACCCTTGCTCACTCTTCAGGGCTACCCAGCAGCAACACTGCACCCAGTGTTTTACCCCTTATAAGCCCCCTTTTTGTGTATCTGTACTGACACAGAAGGCTGATACTGTCAGGAAAGGTACCAGAAGCCGCCACTCATGCTGCTTCATGGGCCCAGCTCTCCCCAGACCTGCTGCTACACCTGGGTGCCTCTGGACAGCCAGGACCCATACTACTCTTGGGTTCCCTTTGTCCCTTCCCAACCCTGGGGAGCAGAGGGGAAAATGCCCAGGGAGAACATGAGGAAGGAGGCCTCTTGAAGAGAAACTACTTGAGGCCTTCACCAGAGCTCTTTCCTCCACCAAGCAAAGGAAGCACCTTATTGCCACTGCCAAGAAACAGACATGGACTTTTAGGGAGGAGAGACACCCCCAACTCTGTGAAAAGTACAATATGTAACACCAGCATCCCTACAGACTCTTAAAGTACTCCTTGTTAGGTGGGAAGAAGGGGAAAACAGGAGAAGCTCTTGTTTTTCTCTCTTTTTCCCATTTCCAAAAGGGTCAGTCACCCTCAGGTTTGTCAGGTGCCTAAGAAAACGACATGCCTTAAAACCAAAGCCACTGGACTGAGGCAAACAAAACCAGGCACAAAATAAAGAAACATTTCCAAATGGCTTTGGTCTTTTCCCCACAAAATGCTGTTTGATGTTTCTGGTGGTGGTGTTTGCGCACATGGTGTGGCAGCACTGCTGTCCTGGATGAGAGGAAATCCTGCATGCTATTGGCCATCCTGGAGCCACAGACACACAGCAAGGGGAGAGCTGATTTTGTTGCTGTGTAACAGGTAACTGCTTAGGACCAAAACAATTCAGTGAACCCTTTTTTTATATATGGTGGGAGCATTTACATGTGTTAATGTGGCAGTCAGTGATCTTGATAACCCAAGTCTGTATTACTACCTTGAAGCAAACCTAAAATCTCCTGGGGTCATGCCAACATCTCAGTGGTTGCGTACTGAGTATCTCCCTAAAGTCTTTGATTACCATGTTGCCGGGGGAAAAAAGAAATTAGCTGGAACAATTTCTGTGTCAATTGTCTGTGATGAAAGAGGAAATGCCCAAGATTACTATGTCCTCAATGCACATGCCATACCTTCACTCAAAAGAGATGTTAATATTTTGAGTAACCAGGTGAAGCAAGTGTCAAAGCTGTTTTATTGGAATATGTTTTTCTGGAAGCCACAAATCATAAAACCATTTCTGAAACAATATTGCAAATACTACAAAAGTTTCCTTTGCAGAGCATATGTGGCCAGAAACACTGCTTAGTGAAACAAGTGCTGGTAAGAAAAATAATTGTCTGCGTCTTGCAACTCAGTTTTCAGGGCTGTTTAGTAACTTAGCACCTGCAGTTTTCAGGTGCGTAGTACCTATGAGAACGTGGCTAATGAGTGCACGTAATCTGTGAGACTTAAATGCCAAAGCTTACTGAGTGAAGAAATCTCACAGCATACGTGGCCTCATGAGCTGAGCTCTGTTTTAAACAATAAAAATAAGACCCAGGAATATTTCTGTAAGCGAAGAGAAGCATAAGTGGATGTTATGTACTCAGCACTATTCTCTTTGACGGGAGTTGAAGGTAAAATGTGTGTTTTCTACCTGTTTTTTACCCTGAAGTGTCAGTGGATAGTTACTGTATTTTAAATTTGCCATAGCACCCATCATTGCTAAAGTATCACATCTCGCATTCATAACAAATTCAGTACCACTTGATTCTTGGAGTTGAAAATGATCCATCCACTCATGAAAACAGCCATCCACTCCGAAAGCCAGAGTAAGTAAACCTAAACCCAGAGGCAGCGTGTGCCAGCTTTGGCTGGATGAAATTAGTTCTCTAGGACCTATGAGAAAATGTTCAACTGGACTCAGAAAATGTGGCAGCAGTTAAACTAATGAAAAGATTTACGTGCTGTACAAAGATTCACAGCCATATCAATATATCTGCGTTAATTTATCAAAAATTAATGGCATTTCAAAACACTGTTTGGATTTGATGCAGAATGCTACAAAGAGGGCTGGCATTTGGGAATGTAAAAAATACAAAAAATGTTCACTGGTAACAAAGGGCTTTGAAATCAACACAGAATGCCTGGCTTTTCTTCAAGGACTGTGCCTGAAAATGGCTGTCATCTCCCACTTCTTCATAACAAGGACTGAGTTATTTAAAAGGCCTGTCTCTTTTTTCCTCTCAAGAGATGTTGCTTCTAGTAGAGATGACCATTGTGGTGGGAAGTGACCAAAGAATAAAAATGAGGTTGAAAAAATGAAAGAGGAGTCCCTTAATACTTTCCCATGGGGATGAACTGAAGAAATAGAGGACAAGGAAAACTGAGCAGAAAATAAATAAGTAGGAGAGTGAAATAGGACTGGAATGTCTTTTCAGAGCAGCATTATTGGGCTAGATTCAGAAGTTTCAGAAGAAGGAAAAATGAAGGAGTTGGCAAAGACCAAGTGAAGCACATTCTCCAATTAATGGAGGATGCAGCTGAGACTCAGTGAAGCTTCAGTGGACTGACAATGGGAAAGAGCATGGAGAGGGAAGGCCTGCATTTTAGTGTTACCAGAGGTGGTAATCTGAATTCACCTCCTATAAATTCAGGATTAAGACTCCTCACTAAAGTTGAAAATAAACAGGATATAACCTGAAAAAATTCTATTTTAATTCCTCGTATTTTGGGAACAGGAATCTCTTAGTTTTTGGTAACACTGGGTCTGATAAGGCCCCCTGAAGTCTGCACTACATTTAGGAATCCAAAAACTCAGGATAGGGCAAAATCCAACATCTCCAAGCAGCACAGAAGTGAAATGTTATTTTTGAAGTTACTTGAGCAGGTTGCTAAATGCTACAATAAGCCAAAACCAGAGCCCCCACGCATTTGGAATTGTTTGGCTGATTCTCTTAGGCATACACACCTCACATACCCCTTCAAATGCCTTAGGGTGTTAAGGGGAGAAATTGCCACATTAAGCCTCACTTGTGCTATTCCGTGCTTCCCCTCGCAATGAAATGGAAATTGTTTTCTTACTCAGTGAAAACACATAGGTGAAATTACCCACATGAAGGATGAGAAGTGCTCTGGTGGGTGCGCATCTGCAGAATTGGGGCCCTACTTTTTATTCATGCAGCTGGTTGCGTGTAGTTTGGTGGATTAATTGCCAAAGCAAGACTTGCGCTTTTGTATCTGCCTTTTTTTTTATCCTGTTCTACCCTAATGGTACCAAGGAAACCAAATACAAAAAACAAAGGTATTAAATATTACATTATAAGCGAGAGCATAAAGCACCTTGATAAGGCTGACAAGCCAGCCTTGTGGGGAAATATTACAAAAATAATTCTCTTGCAAACTTTAGCTACATTCTTTTGAAACAAGTCTTCAAAAATTGAAGCAAATCCCACCTCGGTTTGACATGCAACAATAATAAAGGATATGCATGATATACAAAATTTCTGTCTGATAAACAGATCAGCCAAGCTACATTAGATTAGATAATTAACACTTAGTTTGTCAGTCATCTTTAGGCAAACAACTTGATTTTTCAAAGTGTCATTATGTTTATAGACAATCTCCTCTGGCATTTTTTACTTGCTAAAAAAGAGCCTGATAAGGTTAAAACCATAGGGTCTCTCAGATACATTTTGAAGGAGAGAGTGAGGCAAACTATGCAGCTGTATTTAATGATTGCCTCTACATTGTATCAGTGACTGGTCTAACTAGGACAAGGTGAAAACCCGCCTCCAGCTCTGTAGAGGCAGGAAAGCAGACGGTATGTTTATTATCACCCTGGTGAACAGAAATTCATAAGTAAAATAATCATACATTATTATAAATAGGGCAACTCAAAATCCACCTGAAAAAAAGAATACCAGTATCTTACAAAAGTGCTTTGGCAAAATAAACTGTAAACCACATGAAACGAGTTCTTTGGTAGTCGGTATTTTAATCTATGATGCATCCTTAGGTTTTTTCCTTGTACTTCCACTACAGCAAAAAGGGAAACATTTTGAATACTCTGAAATATTTCAAGTTAACATGCTTTACTGCATCAGGGGAAAAAATCTGTTATTACAGAGCCATGCAGAGGTGATAGAAAAATTGACTTAATTTTCAGATTATGTTCTGTTTCTCTCATGTAACCAGGATTTTTGAGTGTCAAAAATTACTCAGCAAAAAGCATTTATCTTATTAAAAAAAAAAAAATCTTTCTTCCTTATCACACCTTTGAAATCAACTGGCATTTTCAGGTTTACAGAAGATATCCTAGAATGTGTTAGCCTGTGACACTGCAGGATTTATGCAAACCCTGATACTGGCCATGTTACAGAAGACTGCTTTCTACAATGTCTTTAGCAAATTAACAAACACCAGGAGGATTTCACAGGAGAGAAAAACTAAGAGTTTCATACTTGAATGGTTTCTCTTGTATATTCCTCAAGGTGGTTAATAAAGGTGGTTAATAAAGATATCCTCACAGTCTAACATTAATTCAATTTGCTTCTTACCACACTTCATCTTCAAACTATGACAGAGAAAGAACAAATTGTTGTCATACTGTATGACAACTTTTCACAGTCTCACATATATTCTTTGTTTATAAAAGTGCATTTTCACAAGGAATTGTGCATGTCTAAAAGATTCTGGGTAGATGAAAGATTTGTATAGGACTAGCAGCTGGCTTTAGTTGAAGTGTTCCAAAAAATTTTCTTTAGACCATGTTAGGTCTTCTCCAGATTTCAAAATCTCCCCTTCATTCACACATACTTGACACCAAAAATTTAAGACTGAGCCTCATGGAAAAAATCATCCTTTAATTCCCTAGGCTACCTTTGAATATGTTACTTTAACTGCCAGATCTTTAAGAGTTTCCCCTGAACCCTTTACACACATTGTCCATCTGCATCCCAAATATCCTTGTTCCTAAATGCTGCACCTGCTCTTTAGTCCAATGCCACAGATGTTTTCTACCAGATGTTAAAAACAAAAAAAGGTCTCAATTGGCTGCAGTACAGTTGGTTTTGTCTTGGATATCCTTTTTTAAATTATTTATTTATTTTACTCAGCTCATTCCACAACTCTTTCATCTACAGATTAAATGGGGAACATAGTTAGTAGCTCACATGAGCATGCTATGCACATTTCCAGTTAGAAGATGAGCCAGAGAGCTTAAACTCAAGACTCTCTGAACAAACATGAATTTTTTCTTATTGTAAACATAGCAAACTAGAAATTACACAAAGTTACATTTTTATGAGTGTAAAAACAAAGGAACCAAAAAAGTGTGATTGTTTAAGAACAAGTGCCAATGCCCTCCATAGTAACAAATACATTTTTTATGAAATACAGAATTCATCATGGTGAGGAAAACAGTGGCTTTTGCCTGGCAAGAAACAGAGGATAATGTTTGAGAGAAAGAAGGATCACATGGAAAACAACTATCACACATTTTAGGGTTTTAATGGTCTAAATATACTAAGCTCTGTTGATCATTTTTCTTCTTGTTTCTTGCATATTTGATAGTAAGTTAAATAATAGCATGAACCCTGAGAGAGCCATCATTAGGCTTCAGAGTCAACAAGATATTGAAGTGAAACAAGTGAATGTAGGCCGTTCTGAGCTGCTGTCTCCAGTTATTACAGAAGCTAGAGGCAACATGGCATCAATTTGCTGTCAGTCCAAGTGGGAAAGGCTATTTTTGCAATTATATGCTAGAGGCTATTTTTAATGAAGGATTAGAATTTGGAGCACAAGATGACAGCTTCCTAAAACAATAGGGCTTGTTCAGCTGCTGTGAGCCAACATCATTCATCCACTGAGTTGTGGCCCTGATCCGTCAAAGCACTGGATCTTCAAGGAGAGTATTTACATATTTTCCAGTTTTATTACTTGAGCACCTGGGAGCTTTTTGTCATGGGCAAGAATGCCACTGTGAAAGGCACTGCATGAACACCAGCAAAACAGCCCTGTCCCTAGCAGCTCACCATCTAAGCTTTCTTCAAGTTCAGGGTTCTGTTGGATCAAGGACTTCCTGTATCTCCTGATCTGGTTCTAGTAACACAGATGTTATGAGCGAGTGGGCAAGTGCTGTATTTCTCTCTTCCAAACTGCATGAGTTAAAAAAGGCTAAGGAGACAGAAGGAAATCCTTATTTGGATTGGGCTGGGATACAAGTAGGAAAATGCAGCTTACCAGCCATAATGATGAATCCAAGCTGGCATTTTCTGCACTTAAGAATAAGAATGTGCTTTGTGATATTCTATTTTAGAAAGTGTGCTCTCTTCTAAGGAGTCTTCACTTCGGCTTCAAAAGCCATCAAGTTCTTTACTATGTAACTAATTTACTCCATTAAAACATACTGCAGATTCTTTGGCTGAAAGCAACAGTCTTATTGAGGGGGTGAGCTGGATTCTCAGCTGCCAACCCTTAAGCTTAGTGAAGTAACAAAATTAAAATGGGCTTAAATTGTCATTTTTGGAAGAGCACTGTTTCCCTCAGTGTTTTGGCTCATCACATCACAGACTGCTGACATGCACAAAAATCTAATGCAACATGGTAAGTCAAATTATTTGGCTAGTGTCACTCTGGAGGAGTCTGTCAGTGTGTTAATACCCAGATTTGATAGATTTGGAAAAATGTCATTGCATATCCAGTGTTCAAGACCTTTCTGCTGGGAGTGTAGTGAAAACTATTGGCCCTCTTACGTTACATAGAATACTCTAGCAGGCACTTACCCTGAAATTTTATGGTCATAATTTAACATGCAATTACAGAATATTACACAGAAATATTTGCACATAAATTAAAATAAATAAACTCCAGTGTGACTGCAGCTCAACAGAAATTCAAAGTGTCTTAAAGCAGCATGTTTAAACATGGGAGGCAAAAACAAAAGAGAGAGGTTTATGACATTGGTGAGTGGATGTGGGATCCAGACTCTAAGAAGGAAATGGAGAAAATGGAAAACTTGAAGAAAGCACCCCAAGAGCTAGAGAAAATGCTTTACAATGAGACACTCCAGCAGCTCAGTATATTTATTTTATTGAAGGAAGACTGAGAGATTACAAGATTTCAGTACATAACCACCTTCTCAGGTAGCAAATACTGTGCAAAATTCTAGAAGTATAGCAAGAACCCAAAGGCTGAGAAGCTGAAGCCAAACAATCCAGCTCAGAATAAACATATCTGGTTTAAATGCCGCAGGACAGTGATTAAGCTTGGGAACTCTGTACCACTAGAAATAGTAGGTTTTTTACGTTTCTTGTTTTTTTCCATGTAATACTAGTTGTCTTTCTGAAGATATTATTTCACCAAAGTACAAGTTATTTGGATTCTATATGTGTAATTTGGGATATGTAATGGTCTGTGATAATACAGAAGGCTAGACGAGATGATCACTTCCTGGCCTTGAACTCTACATGTTCTGGGAAAAGAACAGATACAATTTCTTACAGCGAGTTTTCTTTCTGCACTAGAACATTCAAATTTAAAAAAAAAAGCAAAACTAATTCTTAAGTGTTTGATTCTGCTCACTGAGTAAAATGGGAGCCTAGATTGACTAATTGTTGTTTGACAGTGTAATATCAGATGAGAAAATTCTAACTATGACATCAGCATCCCACTCCACTCAATATTATATAAACAGGGAATAACAGATAACCACTACTCCCAAGAGCACACATTTCAGACCTGACAAACGAGGGAAAAGTGTAGCATTATGACAGCAAATGCTCTGTTAATTCTACAATTATTCTTCATGAAAGGGCAGTGTAGTAGGAATACTACCATCCTAAGGATACAGCTACATGCTTTGTCTGCATCACCTTCAGTCTCCAGGGTGTTAATAGTGTACTACACACAACAAGGAGGAAAAAAAATACTGTAAATAGGTGGAAGTCATATCTTTCCCCCAGTACTACCCAGTGTCCACTGGCCAAAGACTTTTAATTCATCCAATAAGTATTTATGGGCTAGATATGGGCTATGGTACAATAAAGCATAGTAACTAGTCCAATTTCTACCCAGCTGGGGCTTTCCAATACTATTAACCCAGAAAAGCATCACAGAATTCCGTGAATTGGTTTTACTGGTTTCACTGGATTTTTACTTCCGTAACTGGGAGCAGAATTTAGGGTATTCTGTGTAATCATTTGTTTAACATAAGAAATATAATGAGATATCTGATTGCTTTCTTTTTTTTATTTTTTCATTTAGAAAGAACATAGTTTTATGAACAAACTGACACTTTGTAAAATACAGAGTATCTAAAGTTTTCAGTGTAAAGATTACAGAATTAAATAGAAAATGTAATTTTTATTATAATTCCTTGTACTGACATAAGACATTAACTGGCTGAAAGACAGCTTTTTGTCCAAGTAAGCTAAACCAAAGGCTGGCAGTGAGGAAAATGCACACAGTAGGGAAATTTCTCCAAATACAGTTCAAAAATATTATTAAGACCACAATTAAAAGAAAATTAAATGGTACCCAATGCAATGAAAATAACCTTTAAGTTGTCCTGAAAGTTCAGAGAACCCAGATGGTAGAAGGTAGAACACTTCTGGAGGGGCGTGCCCTGCATTCAGGGTCCTGCTCCCCTCTCACTTAGCATAGGACAGGCAAAAGAGTGATGCCCTTGACCACATGTCATTACAGGCATGTTACAGATCATACGAATTACTCCATGCAGATTTTCCCCAGGCAAAAAACTGCACAATAAATGCAAAACCCCATAACTGTCTCATACTCCCAGGTTTTATCTGGATGATACATCGTGTAAGTGGTTATGGTAACTAGAACTATATTTGTTGCCATCCTTCTGCACCATATTTGCCTTAAATACTTCCTGTGGCTTCCAAGTTAGCTCATACATTTACCTGGTGTAGAACCTTTTGATTGAACGTAACATTTCTAATGTGTGTGTGTGTATATGTATATGTGCATAGCATTAACAGACAGGTACTCAGAAAATTAATCTGTACTAAAAAAGAATGAAAATATATCAAGCTGTCCTGGGTTCAGCAGTAGCAGTCATTTTTTCTCCTTCTTAGTAGCTGGTGCAGTGCTGTGTTCTTGACTTTCAGCCTGGGAATGGTGCTGATAGCACCGATCTTTTTAGCTACTGCTCAAATGTTTGGTCTAGCCAAGGACTCTGTGAGCCTCATGTTCTGCCAGGGAGGAGGGGAAGCCAGGAGGAAGCAGAGACAGGACACCTGATCCAAACTGACCAAAGAGGTATTCCATACCCCAGCACGTCATGCCTGGGATGTAACGGAGAGTGACCTGGAAGGTCTGGGACTGCGGGGTTGGAGGAGGTATGGGTCAGTGCTTGGTCTGGTGGGGGAGGGCGAGTTATCGGTCAGCTGGTGGTGAGGTGATGTATTCTCTTCCCTTGTTATTTCCTTTATCATTGTTATTGTTGGTGGTAGCAGTAGTGATCTGTGTTATACCTTAGTTATTAAACTGTTCTTATCTCAACCTGTGGGAGTTGCATTCTTTTTGATTCTCCTCTCCGTCCCTCTGGGAGTAGGGGAAGGGCAAGAAGCGGGGAAGTGAGTGAATGAGCTGTCTGGCTGGGTTTAAACCACGACACAAGCTAAACATGGACAAACGCACACACACAAAAGAAAAAAAAATGGTTTACAGAAAGAGATATTCATTTTAATATGAGAATGACAAAACACATTTTCCACAGAAGCTGTCGCACGTCAGGATGCCAAATGCCACCACTTGCAGGCAGACAACCCCAAAGAATACCTGAGGTGCCTAACCACTCCCTAGAAGATGTTAGGTTCACCCCAATAAGATGTCCAAGGCCTCATGTCCTGACTTCAGTGAGTGCATTGCCCTACGCAGTGCCACAGCAAAGGGAGGCTTTGGCTGAGCTGCATCTGCCCCATCCCTCCAGCGGGAGGAACAGACAGAGTGGTTTGCCTCTCCATACATATAGCAGGCAAACTGCAGATTCTGGCAAATCTCTGTTGGTTCCAGTTGTTTTCTGAGTTACACCTAGGTATATATTTCCTCATTTGACATTGCTGAGCTTGATATGACATGCCTCTTTTGGGGGTTTTAAATTACACAATGAATTACCATAGATATAAAACAATACAGTTTTTTGTCCTTTGAGTGCAAGATTTTTAAATGTGACTAGTGATTTTGGAATGCTTCCATATGACATACGCATGTCCAGCAGAGATCTCCTTCAAGTGACCCAACTTCCAGAGATCAGGTACTCGTCATTTCCTTAAAGTCTAGTGCCTTTCAAAGGTCTCAAGATGAGCATTCAAACCCTTACAAATCGAAAACCACTAAATTGCTTTGGAAAAACTTGAGCTAAAAATGTATGTAACTGCAAGAGATTGAATTCAGCTGTTTGACATCAAACCCCAACAGTTACCTTTTCTGAGACCAAGAGCAAGGCTTACTTTCTCTGATAAAATGTTCTCCAAAAAGAACTCATTGCGTCTGACGGAGAATTAACACAGGGCAAAGAAGATCACAAAACACTATGACCTTTCTCCTATATAAATATTTAATCAGGTACTTGACCTCACCGGATTACAAATTAACAGTAATTGGGACCCAAAAGGTTTCCTCCACTTAACAATTTTTTTCAATTGAACATGTTATTAAATTGATTCAACTATATTTTTTTTTAGTAGAAGGGAATTTGTTACAAAAAATATATTGAGGGACCTTAGGAAGACTGCCATCCCTCTTACTAGTTTTCTGAATGCATATGTTCCTCTTCTTCTGCATGAAGAAAGTCACACATCATAGCTAAGGTTTACCTGAAGAGATTGTAGACATGAGACATAATGTTGTTTGTCCTGGACCCCAAATCCCAGACAATAGGTGAGATGCTTAGGGACCGCTGTTAATATCCTTTCCTCCTTGTACACAACAGAAACAGGGAAACTTCCTCCATAGGATTTGAACATTTCTCAAAGCAGCAAAGGATGGATTTAGATCTAAGCTGGGACCTCAGATCCATTTAAGACAATGATTTTCCAGCCTGGGAATTTTGTTTGCAAACATCCTATTAAATAACATGCGCATGTCGTAAAGATTATATGAGCGTGCCTGTCAACTCGCAGAGCTCATGAGTCTATAAACTCCACTCAAGCAAAACTACCACTGAAGTTTTCAAGAGGATTTTGATTTGCCCCAGGCTTTCTGACTCAAAAAAAATGTTTCTTTCATTCTTCATAAGTGCAGCAGTCTCCGCTACTTATGTGACATTTTTATCAACAATACAATTTTTCACCCTGCATTTTCAAGAGTTCATAAAGCATTTCACATACGAAAGGAAACAGACAGCACATTTTTGGAAGAGGACTTTTATTAGACATAAAGTAATTTGATTAAGCTCTGGTCAAGTTAAAAAAGAAAAAAAAACACACACAACAAACAAATACAGCAATTTGGTGGGATTGGTTCTTTTCCTTTGCATCGGTAATCCTAAAACATCTTTGAAATGACAACTCTGTGTTAAGACAGAGATTCATTCTTGTCTGCAAAGTGCCACAGGCATGTTTAGTGCCCTGCCCCACAAGAAAAGTCCCTGTGTCACAATGATGTCTACCCTCCTAAACAAGAAGGATCTCATCCGCTGTGGCTGCACATCTGCAGCTTCCATTTCAGCACGAGTTATGATGATCAACACAGCTCAGTCGCAGCCTTTCACATCTAGCAAAATCTGCTTTGGATGATCAGAGACTGACCTGGATACAGAAGGTGAAGACAAAGCCTATGGAAGGAAGAGCTCAGAGTAATTCTACCAGTGGCAGCAGGAGGTAGTTTTACCCGTGAGATGGCCACAGAATAAGCAAAAGGAAAATTCAAAGAAATTACTGTGGGAAACAGGCCTCCAGATTAATTCAATTATTCCCCAACTATTAACCCTTGCATCCCTCAATGCAAGGATAGATGGAACTACAAACATGACTTTGGGCTCAGCCTTGACATGTAAGTACTGGTGATGTAAGTGTTGTTGGTC
This sequence comes from Pezoporus occidentalis, assembly GCF_034315485.1. Lineage (NCBI taxonomy): Eukaryota > Metazoa > Chordata > Aves > Psittaciformes > Psittacidae > Pezoporus > Pezoporus occidentalis. Next base: position 3,527,156 of record NW_026915158.1, on the reverse strand, counting down.
TTGAAGCTCCTCTGTGCCTGTACTTCATGCTCACTTTCACCTTAGCGATAGCCAAATCCATGCTAAACACAAGGCCTCTACGCACCACATGTGCTGCACCAGGCTTGTGCTGGGCTAGCTAATCAGGGGAATTCTCCAGCTCTTTCATAAGGTGACCTTGTAGCTCTAATTTAAAAAAAAGAGCAGGGATAACAGCCAAATACCAAAGTCTAAATAAGTTTTCCTATAAGCGCAATATCGAGATGATAAGTTTGTCTATGAAGTCCATTCACTGGCTCCAATCCCAGAATGTAAACCAGGTGATGTATCTTTGCTCCCCTTTTCTGACAGCAGTAATCTTGCCGAAGTCTGTATTTTTGGGCTGTGGCAAACACCTGGTGATTGTTACAGTTCTGTGTCCATTTTGGCTTCTCTATGCTGTTTGCCAAAAATCACAGTTCTATGCTGTTCTTTGATTAAGTCTTGTCTGTCTCAGATATTTCTGCAGACTTCTATAGCTGATTTTCCTTCCTTTTGTTGTTTTATTCCTTTCCCAGAGCTCTCTCGTGCCAAGTGTTTTCTGAGCAAATTCTTATTCATGTAGAGAGTGTGCTCTGGTTTGTTTCTGGGTATCTGTGGTTAAAGACTCATTTGAGTTGCTCACGTTAGGGTATATGCATGATTTGAGATGCCCTAGGGTGCCCACCATGGCCTCCAGCTGCCATCAGTCTCCTGCAAGTCCCATAGTACTCCTTGTGAAAGTTTCAGGTATGTCTGTGCATCTTAAACAGAACAAGAAGCCTACATGTGGGCAAGTGAATCAGGCCTTTGATGTCTTATGTTAAAATGCATACACTGTAGAAGCATTTGGGAGTTCAGAATTAGTGAACTGGAGTGCAAAGATATTTATTCCCTTTCTTAACAGTATGCATCAGTTGTAACACACTTGATCACAGCTAAACCTGTGGTCTTTTCAATTAGTTATATGCCTTGAGAGACACTATGTTTACCCACATAAGTCATGTTTTCACTTCTGATTTTGGAACCTGGAACATATGAATAATGTAGACATTGCGGTCTAACTGACAGAGATCTACTTGTTGCAGTTAAGCCAGTCTTTATTTATGTTCATCATTTATGATATCTCTCTTCATCTGTGACTAAAGTACAGCTTCACTAGTATGTTTTTTGACTAGGCATTCCAAGGCATCCTTGCTGGTGAGCTTCTTCACTACATTTTCTTTTGCCTTACTCTGATAACTCACGTTCTTATACTTTTTGTGATTGATCTCCAGATGATCCATTGTGAGCATGAGAAGTGGTTTTTAACATTCTCTGTTTAGAGTCCATATGACTGTTTGCATAACTTATCCCACTTCCAGGGTAAATACAGAGCTTCTCATATATTTAGTGGTCATACGCTCTGTTACAGTTCATTCCAGATCACCTGGTTGCATGTCATCATGCAGACCACATCACCTTGACAGCATGCTTACGTTACTAGTTAATGTCTTAGCTGGACCTCCACATCCACAGCCTCCTCTTAGCCTTTCAATAAATAAATGTATAAATAAATGGCAGTAAGCTTGGCAATGTTTCACCAAGTCCTTTCTCATATTTCATAAAAAGTAATGTATGCTTTGTGCCTTGTCTTTTGATTTTAGACATAACTGCAAAATTTTCGGTAGCTGTTTCATATTGTACTTACAATATGCATTCATGCACCTGTTCTGTGTCACTGTCATAGCCCTTGAGGCCTCCCCTGTAGATGAGTTAGGCATCATTCATTAGTTTGAGATTGACAATTTGGTGGTGTTCAACTTAAGGTTGCTTCTTCTTGCAGATTCTGGTATTCTCCACGGTCATTACTGATCAGCAGTTGTGCTGCCCCTTTCTATTATATCATTCACAAGTATTTTCATTCTTAGGAGACCTCCTAGCGTTTGGGTCATTGCACTGCAATATGCTTCTGGTGCTAAATGGATTCCAAAAAGAAATCTCAAGAAGCAGCATCTGCAAAACGGTGATTTGAAAGCAATTTTGAAGCATACAGTGTCCCAGGTTATCTGCCAAAACCCTCAGTCTGTATCTAATCTTCTAAAGAACTTGGCTTCTGCCATCTCAGCAAACATGTCGATCCTTGAGAGCAAATGGAAATGTTTCCCTTTTTAAATGACCTTGTTCAGCATCTTGTGGTCACTGCAGAATCTAAGACCAATCCTTTTTGCTATTTTTCTCCACAGCTACAAAGAACAAGCCTGTTTTATTGCCCTGGCTGATCCTGTGAATGAAGCCATCTGTTGTCATGTTTTGCTGCACTTTTATTAGTGCCACATGTAAGAGATTCTGCATCTTCCATTAATTGTACCTTTAATGTCACAAGGTGACCCCTTTATTCTGCAAGCACACTTCACTTCACGCATTGGCACATTCATGTCTGGTTCAGGTTTGTTCCTGGGGCTATGAATCTACTGGGCACACATTGCAGTGACGAGACCAAGCCTATGCCCATGAACTACTTGCTCTCAGCGCATTACTACAATGTCTTGTTTTACTCTTTGTGCCTTTGAACATCAGTGACACTTCACACTTGGGCAGGCCTGGAATTTGTCCCTTGCTTTCAGATTTCAGTCTCACCTTTGACTTCTCCAACTTTATACTTTCTTTTGAACAAGCATGTTTCAGTTTCTCGCACTTCTTTCATTTGTGCTCCTGGGCCTAATTTGTGCATCACATGGAGGCCATTTGTGCTTTGTTTTATTAGCTATTATTTTGACTTTGCAGCATCTTTCTTTGTTGAGCAAATGCACAGCTTGCCTCTACACACTATTTATTCATTTCATGACCTGCTCTAGTCTGAGTGTTTTTGCAAACTCACATCTTCTTTTCCTTTCTTGATATTGGCACATACATTGGACTTCTTCATATTCATTTCCATCAGCTGAAAAAGCTATTTTTTACATTTTTTTAAAAAAAAGTACCTGTATTTCTCCTGCAGACCCATTTGACTGGTGTTCACAGCTCAGACATTTAGTCTGAGTATTCAGAGAACTTTTAATTGATCCACCAAGAGGTGTGTAGTTTTGAACAATGCCCTAAATGAAGAGTGTCATTTCCAGTGCACTAAAAAACCCACAAGGACTGGCCTAGTAGTTTTGACTCTGATAAATACTCTATTGTTCCACCTATATTATTGATAATACCTCTTCTAGAGCTTTTTTGTTTGTTAGTTTGTTTAATCCGATGGAAGTTTGATGATAAAATATCCATTTCTTCCACTTTGTTGTCATGAAAAATATGGTACTTCTATGCACTAAACTCAGTCAAACCTTTTGTCCCTCTTCTGTTGTATTTGCCTTTAGAGTTTTCATACAGCCTCTGCCTGAGCTTTCTCCTTACCTCTTCAGCATTTACCATACTTTTAAAACATTAGAGACTTTTATCTACTCCAGGCCCTCACTCTTCAGCAAGGAGCAAAATAAACTCCTGTTTTTCTGCTTAAGGGACAACCCCAGTTGGCTCTGCTTTTGTTTTTTGTTTTCCTAGACCCTGAAATAGGTCCTCCTCATGGCCTGCTGATGAAATTGGGGAGCTACTCTAATTGTGTCTCTGTGTGATGAAAGTAACATCTCCCATCTATAAATCAGAAACAGCCCCATAAGCCACCCTGTGAGCGATCACTGCATTTCCAGCCCTTGTGACTCTACAGGCAATCACAGAAGATTTGCAGGCCTGCCAGCTCTCCATCAGTTTGTGAAAGTTAGTCCTAATGAGGACAGGGAAATGTCACACCAGATTATACTTCCCTAGATTTTTTGCCAAATCCAAAGCACTCTGTTTCACTTCCCTCTTCCTCTTGCCATTTGTTCCCATTCTTGGACTCTCAACAACATGGTTTGCAATGCATTGCTCAGGCAGTCCTTCAGACTAGGATGCCAATAAGGCAAACTACTGACTTTGGAGCTGCAGCTGATACAGCAATGTTATACAACAGATATCACCTGTAATTTCATAGTTCTAGGAATGTATTTTTGGGGAAATCTCTGGCACTATTTTATAAATCAAAGGAAAATGACCATGAAAAATGATGAAGCAGAGTAACAGAAGATTTGAAAGACAAGCTAGCACATTTGGATCCAAACAGATGGGCAAGTATTTAATATACTACAGTTAACCTGAGCTAACCTAATGCAATTTGTCTCCCCCTTTCCCTGAAACTGCCTTGCCAACATTCCTGCCAGGCTTTATGCACAATCATTTTTAACCAGAACAAGATTTTTTTGTCTCCTCTCCTATGTAAGAAAAAACCTCAGTGACTGTCATCTCCATGGATTCTATTTCTCTCCTTGGAGTTCTTTCCCTCCACATTAATACCAAGTCTTTTTTCATATTTGTGATTAGCATACTGAAGGTAAGCTGCATACATGGACCAGAAATAGCTGAAATGTTTGGGTCAGAGTTGGGGTTTTCCCCCTGTTTATTGCTTCCTTTTTTTCAAATGGAAAAATGGTTGTGAAAGTAGTAAACTGTATTCTTAACAAGCCTGGTGTAAGCAGGAAGTTCACTTAGAGCCTAATCCTAAGTACTAAATTAGGCCGGTTTATCCTGGAGAATGACTTGCCATGTAGCTTTGGGATTTTAACTGTCATAATGTTCTTCAATAATGTAGCAGGCGGTCGAGGGCTGAAGTATTATATTCAACCCTTTGAAGTATGCAGCGGGGTAGGTTGTATTGCTGAAATGAAAGTCAGTGTGTCACAGGGGTTACAAGGTGGGTGGAGTGCTGTGGTGATAGGGAGATAATGTTAGGACCATTTTATTGTGTCGAGTTAAAACTGTATTTCAAACTTGAGGTTTTCCTGGTGTGCAGACTCCTCTGAGGAAGCATACTTCTGATACCTTATTTTAAATATATATACATATATTTTAAGAACCCTATACTGTTGCAAAGTATGCATACAACAATGATCCCAGATGATAATACTGATGTACTCTAGTTCCCCTAGAGTGGTTTGCTCACTTGTTTACTTTCAGAAATGAAAGAAACAAAATTCCAGCTTTGCACAACAGACAGTGAATTGTCTTTCATGTTTAGCTCTTTATTCTCAGGGTTTGACCTTATTTTAAGAGCCAAAATATTTGCACCCAAGAAAAATCAGCCAATCTCAAACCAGCCCAATTATGTACCTATGTTCTAACAATAAAGCATTTCTGAATACGTCACTCAAAACCACCCAAGTGACTTAGGAACCTGCACAAATTTCCAAGATGGAATTGAAGAATTTTGGGGTGAGGGAGTGGGCTGAAAACCCCATCCAAAATGAGGCACCAATTTTTAATTTTCTAACCAGAGTCAAAATCTAATTTAAATTTAAATTTCATTCAATGTAAATATTTTTAAATATTTTGTATTTAAAACATCAGTGATAAATGGGAATTTTCTTGAAGCCACTACCATCCAGATGTTGTACTGTAAGAATGTCAAGTGAGTCATATGAAAAATGCTTAGAAGCAAAAATATAACATTAACTAGTCATGCATGTTATCCAATAGGGACAAAAAATAAAGCTAACACAGATGATGAGAATGTCACATTTTTGCAACTCTTTACCTCCTTCATGATATTTGAAATTTTTCTTTTTAAATTATTTTGTACATAATTTGATCCCTGATAATTTTCCCATAAGAATTGTGCTTAATTTTAACAGTATCCACAGTCACACCCTTTATGCTAAAAATCCTGTTGCTTTGCATGAGTCTCTCTTCTGTTAAAGTAAAAATATGCTATTGCCATGCAACCAGCCCATCCCACTGTGCATTTCACTTGTGCATTGAGTGCTCTCTGTAAATAAGAAGAAAAACCTACAAACTCTTAGCATCCAAACAATTGTTTCTTTTAATGTAGAAGCCCAAGCTAAGGTCTAGAATAGGCAGATATTAAACACGATTAGTCTAAATATATGCCTAAGGACAGCTTTATGGTAATTCTATGTATCGCCCCCTCTGCAGTCCATTGACTTAAAAGCAAAAGCACAAATATGAGGCAAACATGGAAAATGCCACTACAGTGTTTTGAGAAAAGCAGCAACCCAGTGTCCATGAAAATTTAATAACCATTGACTTTTTTTTATTATTTCTTACTGTGAATCCAGGACAAACTTTTATTTGACAACCATATGTCCTTTAAAAGAGATCCATAAGTCTTCAAATAAACCAGACTGTTCTTCCCTCTTTCTTCCCCCCTCTCCCTCTCTCTCAATCTCTCTCTGTCTCCCCTTTTAATGCCCACATCTCCACTATCAGGAACAAATATGATTTCTGATTGAACATCACTTTATTTGCCAGTTCTGTGGTCTTTTCTTATCTTGTTCCACACTTCTCAGGCTTTGTGGTTAAATTATGTATTAAGGTCAATGTCAAAACACGGAAGATCTGTAATCTACAGGGAGCTCCCTTTTATTCGTTATTACAGTGAAGGCTGAGCGCAACTGTCAGGGAGCTTGGGATGTGCTCAGCATGGAGGCTTGCTACACAGCAGGGCTCTACAAAGCCTCTCTCCTTGTTCTCCCAGGACGAACCCTTGATAGATTTACCCAGATAACCCATCTCACTTTAAAGCCCTCTTGTCTCTGCTTCAATCTGAAAGCTGTCAAGTGCACCTATATAGTAATGTCATAAATCAAACGTAAAATGTGTACACTGGAGACACTGCAAGTGTCATGTATTCACTTGTACTTTGAGATCTTCTAAAGTAAAATGGTGTCAGAATAAGGAAGGCTGGGAGGAATGTTTTTTTCTTTAAAAACGACAGAATATTTGAAAAGGATGGCTGTAAACTTTTTAAAAAACTTTTTTTTATAAAGCCAAATTCAAGTTTATCCTAAATCAATCAGGGACAGATATTTAGTAAACAACAACAACAAAAAAGAAGCAAAAAAGCAAGTTGCAAATACCTATCTAAACAATGTGATTTAATGCAAGACCGTGTATTGATTTTGTTTCTTTGGTTTTCTTCTTGACAAGCATTTGTCAACACAGATTTGTATTAGTTCCCAGGTTTGTTTATTAAAGACACATCATTCTTTCCCTGAACTAGAAACAATTCTCTTGCAGCAGGAGTACAACATCAAAGAGGGATCCTAAAACATGACAAGAAAGAAAAGAAGCTCTCTATGTGGAATGTACCACCACTGAACTTAATTTTTTCTTATCCTCAGATAAAGAGAATTTAAATTTTTTATTGGCAGAAAAGGTTTGCTATTTCTTATTTAGTGGAGACTGCATTTTATTTTTCTCATGGGAGGAAGGTGTATCGCCTCATAATCAGATAATTCCTAACAAAACCTCCTACAGAATTGGTCCTGCAATTCAGACTTTCTTGATTTAAATGTTCCAGCTCAAAGCGTATCTACTTTGAGTCCAGTTTCCATATGAAGATTGATTAAAGGTACCTGTGACTCATATTGTATTGGGAGGTCATTAATATATGTATTCCATATTGCATCCCAAACAAGTTTGACAAGTTTACATCATTAATCTGCCAAGAGCATTAGCATAACTTTGAAAGAATCTCATCCATAGAAGCCCTAAAAGAGGATTGTCTCTCCTTTTAAATCATTTCAAAGTGAAAAGCATCCAGTTCAGCTGGGATCCAGAGTATGTGTGCTTTCTGGTGAAGGGCAAAGGGAGACCCAAGAGGTGTTCAGTTCTGGAGACAGATGTGTGAGTCTGAGCTATAAACCAGCTGGTGCCAAAGGTCATCCCAGAGGGTGCCAGATTTTTTAGGCTGGGGAACCAGCCCAAACAGAATGTGATACTATTTTTTTCATTCCCTCTCCTAGTGCTGGTTGCAAATCTCTGCAGCTCCTTCACTGAATGCTCCTAGGGTCTGCTAAGGTTCATGGAGGTACTTGGATCTCTTGAAACTATAGAGTCATTCATCTTTATTTCTGCGTATATCATGCATTATCTCAAAAGTCTTTGGGTATGGACAATGTAGTCCATACTACGAACACACTTCGTCTTTGCTACATGAGGTGTTACTTTTGCACTTTCCTAATCTGTATCCTTTGTAGTGTTTTCATTTAAAACAAAGGCCTTTCTGCATGATAGCATCTGTTTCATCCTCTTTGAATCTGAAAATGATACAGAAATGCTTTGCCATCAGGATCTCAACATGATCTCTCAGGAGCCATTAGATGAGAACATACGAGTAACTATGCTGTACCATATCAGAGGCTCATTTGTCCAGTATCCCGTCTCCATCTTTGGCCAGACAAAGAGCACAGAAACATGCCAAGTGCTGATACTTCCAGCAAACTGCTCACAGACTTTAACAATTTGTCATTTAAAAACCTCCTGAGCCAAAGGTCACATCTTTATATTTAACAGACATCAATGGACATTTATTCCATAAATGTGTCCCCTTCATTGTGTCATTATTTAAATTCAAGCATCCACAGTTAATGTCCTAACTACACATTGCGTCAAGAAAAGCCTCACTTCACACTTTTGTGCAGTTTATCCGAGATCCATAAAATGGAAAAAGAGCAGAGGAATGCTAAAAAGCATCTGCCTTAAAGGGAGCCTGGAAGTGTTAGAGGCTGTCTTGTCTTGCTGTCATCATCTGTAATCTCTTGATTATTCCAATCAGGAAAAGACTTTGTGCTTTGTACTTTGAAGTACATCTTAAAATGTATACAACTAATAGAGATATACAACTCTATTAGTGTTGCTGTGTAGAAAGACAAGGTTTTATGAGGAGAGCAGTCCCAATCTGTGCATCTCCTTTACTAGAAGAAGTTTTCCTGTTCCCTCTTAAATATTTCATTCATTGCTGAAGACGAGAAAGTCTGAAAAATGCTTTTTTCCCATAATCCTTCTGCCAGATTTCTTCGGGGTGATCCCCAAGTAATGGCAATGCTTTGTGCTACTGAAAAGTAAATGACTATGATCTCACTAATTGTATCTCTGCATTGCAGGTTTAAATTATGCTAAAGGGTGTATTAGCTTTGAGAAAGAAAATATCTTGACTGGGTGCTTCAGTGTATGTATCTTTGTACACCTTCTCTTCGTCACGTGAGTATCATTCTACTGAGGCTGATTATTAATAGTGTTAAGGATTGGTATGTTGAGAATTATGATTTTCCAGACTGCTGAAATACAGAAAAGGTAAATAGAGCTGTGCTTTCAGATAAAGGTATAGTTTAAGATTTCCTCAGAAAATGCACTTTTCCCTAAAGCTATATATTAAATTTAAATAATTTAACTTTCTTTAACTGTCCAAGAAACAATACCAAACCATGTTCAGATTTTGTCCATCTCTTCCTCACAGAAAATTTCTTGTAGCCTCTCAAAATCTCTGGGTTCCAAGAGCACCTTGAACTTGTCCGTTTAATGTGTCTAACAACTAGTTTGACAACTAATCTAACATGATTTTTTTCCCCTTTATGTTTTCAGTAAGAGACAAGTCGATTTGTTGTTCAATGTTCTTCTTTTTGTAGAAGTCAGAAGGCATACCCTAAAAGCTCATGGTTACTTTGTTATCAGCAGTAGCTGATCAAGAGAGGAGCAAACAGTCAAAAATACAAATCACATTATCATCCATCATCCATATTTTGCACCTTCAAATTCTTTTCAGTGTCAACATTCATAAGTGAAAGCACCAGTAAAGAAAAGTACCTGAAAAATCCCTGATTTTTTTTTTTTTAACAGGTCACTCCAGGGAGCAAGTTTAGGGCTTCCTTTAAATTCATGGTTTTATATTCTCAAGCCATTGAGTGTCAGGCTCACCACTTCTCCACTTTACATATATGCTTTCCACTTCAGAGGGAAAAGCCATGGAGCATGTGAAGCAAACCCTATCTGGAGAGCCATGAAAATAACTTCTGACTACCATCCCTAATTAATGCCTCCATGCTGACCTCTACATCCAGCCCATATCAAAAATGTTACAGCAGAGCTGATTCAACATGAACTCAAAACCAGGCAAGACCTGGTACTAATGAATACTAATGAACAGTAATTACTGGAACTCTGCCACAGAAACCCACTGCAGAGACATATGCTAATGGGTTTTACACAGCCAGGCACAGGACTTCATATCCACTAAGAAACTTCTGCTAGGCTAAGAGCAAAAGGAACCATATGTCACATGCAAGCCTGTTTGCACCCATTTCCTCCCTCACCCCTTCATGCCTGACATCCACCTTCTGTCCCCCACACAGGCCTGCTCAGGTCCAGCTCAGTTCTGATTTCCTTGGCAGGCACAGGGGGTCATTTGCATCAACTTGGTGGCTGGGTTTGTTTTTCTGTTCTTGTTTCTCCCCCAAGATGAGAAAAACTTCACCTGTGGAGGAGAAAAGGATTTTAGTAGTGCAGGTTTGGTCAGTAACTATTGTGCAGAGAACATTACCTGCCAGAGGGAAGACAGATCAGAGTACAACATCTGGACCTTCCCTGACGTATTTAACAGAAAAACTACCCTTTGGAAGGAACACACAAAATATTTTTAAACATGGTGGTGCCAGTTTGACAAGCCTCCTCCCATCTGTACCATTCAGTGCTGGTCCTGCCCTGCTGAGAAGACACCCTGATCTCAACCGATATTGCTCCTAAGATGACCATGATGTTCTAATTTCTGAGGCCTAATACTGGCAATAAAGGAATAGTAGCAAAAGTAAATGTGACATAATCAAGCCCCTGAGTGAGCTGTTTATGCAATAAACTTACTGTTCTGGGCTAGTGCAAGAGGGCAACATGAGACAAGCAGTCAGGCTTAATGCTGGATCAAGCATCTAAACTGTTCATGTGGGGCAATAATATCCCAAACTGAAGATTGAACGGAGATTATCTGTTCCTGCCTGGACTCACGAGTACTTATTTGCACAAGCTTCATAGTGGCTATGTTTTTACTGAAGCCTTAGCTCCTGGAATCATGTAATTAGGATCTCAGCTTTCCTTTTACTTAATAAGCAATTTTTTATCACTGGTGGGTGTGGGCAAAAGCTTGTAAATACTACCCACATGAGCAGTAATGGCTCCAAAACAGAGTGCTGATAAAAAAGTCCGATGTTCCTTGACTTGAGAAAGCAAAAGAAAAGAGGAAGCACAAGGACACAGAGCAGGTTTGCCTCTTCACTTGACTGCATGCTCCTACCCATACTTTTAAGATTTGGAAGGATTTGACTTTTACTTAGCAAGAGATGAGAGCATGATTACCTGACATAAGGAAGAGAAATGACTGACATGACAAGCAGCCACATGCTGGGCCCTGTAGGGTCATGACACTAAATTACATAGGGAGCTGTCATTAACACTGCCAGTCATCATGTACCCAGCCACTGGCTTGGCTGTTATTTAGCACTCTGTCCATTCAGATTTGTTGTTCTTTGTGACTTGTTGGTGTTCAGCTCTTCTCCAAGGGTATAGCACGTGTTTAGGATGACTTATGTGAAATCCCTGATGTGGGGCAATTCTAGGGCAAATTCCCTGCTCAGCTGTGAACCTGGGCTTGGACCAGAGGAACCTGGATCTAAATTTGTCCCATATAGGTGGAGAATACAGGAGTTAGTGCATTCTCATCTCCATTACATATCCAAAGGACAGTGCAGGTGGTGTGTCAGGGACATCAGCCAGAGAGAGAGGCAGAGAAAGGCAGCCATGAGGGAAGATCATGAGAGGAAACAAAGAGTGGCCATGAGGGGTGAAGGGTGGTCATGAGGGAAGATTGTGAGGGGAGAGGAGGGGCAACCATGAGGGGAGATCATGAGGGGAAAGGAGGGGCGGCCATGAGGGGAGATTGTGAGGGGAAAGGAGGGGTGGCCAAGAGGGGAGATCATGAGGGGAGAGGAGGGGCAGCCATTACGAGAGATCATGAGGGGAGAGGAGGGGCAGCCATTACGAGAGATCATGAGGGGAGAGGAGGGGTACCCATAAGGGATGAAGGGCAGCCATGAGGAAAGATCGTAAGAGGAGATGAGGGGTGGCCATGGGGAAAGATAGTGAGGAGAGACAATGGGTGGCCATGATGGAAGATTGTGAAGGGAGAGGAGAGCAGCCATGAGGGGAAATTGTGAGGGGAGAAGAGGGGCAGCCATGGGGTGTGAGGGGTGGCCATGGGGGGTAAGGGTGGCAGCTATACAGTGTGGGCTACTATGGGGGGCAGATGATGGATGACTGCAAGTGTAGATCATGAGGGGCAGCCATAAGGGGAGATCAGTTTGCCCTTATTGACATGGTTTAGTGTTGGGCTTGGCAGTCCTGGGTAACAGTTGGACTTAATGATCTTAAAGGTCTTTTTCAACCTAGTTGATTTTGTGATTCTATGATTTTCTGTCTCCAGTCCTCAGTCCTTGCCTCTTCCCCCTCCACTTGCCCCTGCTGTATGCAGAGGTGTCCTAATAACTCACACTTCCTCAGCTTTAGGGTTCACTGGTGAGCTGGGAATGGAAACATTTTTGTGTTTTGAGAGGTTGTTTTAGCTGGTGTGTTCACGTAGGAAGAGCGCTGGCTACATCTGCTTACATTTAAAAGTATCTAGCCTTCTGGCTAGAACAGAAATATTCCAGGATTTTCCCTTTTAAATAAAAGCCTCAACTCTACAGAATCTGAACCTACCACATCATCCTTATCAAAAAACAGAGAGTCATCCCATGGGCGAGCTGCTTGACATCTGGCTCTTCCATACTTTTCCATCTCCTCTCCAGCCTCCTCCCTTCTTTTATCCTTGCTGTGTTCATATCTTGCTAACTGAAATTGAACTAAACAGGACATCACCATGTACCTCTAACGGTCAGCAGAACGAGAGGTGTATTTGTCAGCTGTAACTATTTAGGAAAAACATGCACCTGCCAGCTGAAAGACCTCAATATGCTTGACTTTCAGTCTGAAACAGCAAGCAACAGAGCTATTTTGCTGCCACCCAGGCATCCATGAAAATCCATATTCCTTGTCCTTTAGCATGTTAGGAGAGTTATCCCATTTCTAGAAGTTAAGGGGTCCTTTACTTTCCTTGTCTCTTGGACAGCATTTTTCTGTGTAGCACTCTGGAAGAACTCTTGCTCATTTAAGTACCTCCTGATATTCCATGGGTTGCAGAGTCTGTGGAAGGGGATGGTCGTCCTCTCACCTCCCAGTACTCCCCTGTCCTGGGTTCAGCAGTAGCAGTCATTTTTCTCCTTCTTGGTAGCTGGTGCAGTGCAGTGTTTTGACTTTCGGACTGGGAACAGAGCTGATAACAATGATGTTTTGGTCTGGCCAAGGACTTTGTGAGCCTCATGCTCTGCCAGGGAGAAGGGGAAGCCGGGAGGAAGCAGAGACAGGACACCTGACCCAAACTGACCAAAGAGGTATTCCATACCACAGCACGTCATGCCTGGGATGTAACGGAGAGTGACCTGGAAGGGCTAGGGGACGGCAGGGTTGGACAAGGTATGGGTAGGTGCTTGGTTGGGCTGGGTGGGGAGAGTTATTGGTCAGTGGGTGGTGAGGTGCTGTGTTCTCTTCCCTTGTTATTTCTCTTTATCCTTATTATTATTGGTGGTAGCAGTTGTGATTTGTGTTATACCTTAGTTACTAAACTGTTCTTATCTCAACCCGTGGGAGTTGCATTCTTTTTGATTCTCCTCTCCATCCCTCTAGGAGTAGGGGCAGGGCAAGAAACGGGGGAGTGAGTGAATGAGCTGTCTGGCTGGGTTTAAACCACAACATCCCCCCAGGAAGAAATTTAATTGGGTTTTTCTTTTTCCTCATTGCTAATTGTCCAAAAGTAAGAAATCAATTCAAGTACAGGTGCCTGGATCCAACTGGATTATTTCTGGAAAAGATTCAGAGTATCTTTAATTAGCTAGTACAAGCAGAAGGAAACAAATGCAGTGTCTGTCTGCTCTGAGTGTAGAGCTGCTCATCCTCATCTGTTCACCAGAACAAAAGCTTTCCTATCAGTCAGCAACCAAGCTGATTAGGCTATAATTAGATTTTCTTGGTCAAGTGTGTTTACAGAATTTAATACATGAACACTGTTGGTCATCTTCATCAACGTATACCTTTCTTCCATTTTTTTTCTATATGATTTTCTGTGAAGTTTCTCAATTCAACCACAAAACTGTAAGCAAACTATTCAAGAGTAATCAGTAAGGTACAGCACCTATTAAATTCAACATTTAAACACCTTATTTCAACGGAACCATCAAGTATATCTGATGGAAAGTGGTCCTGCCACCAAGGTCATTCACTTGTCAGGCGTATAGTCCCACAGCTTGATAATTTATCCGTAGAGCTGTTTGGTAGACTTTAATATATCTATTTTCATATATCTTTTGATATATGAAATCCTAGACAACATTGGCCCTAAATCTTGTCAGCTGTGCATTTCTTCTAGTGGGGGGGGGGGGGGGGCATTTGCAAAGACTAGCAGCAAAAGTCAACTTTGAGGACAATTTAATTCAACTTACTAGTCAGTCACAAGACATAGGTGCAGATTCATTACAGGACAGACAAGGACAGTAGTTCTCAAACAGTCAAGGCCACTGGACTACAGACATACCCCTAGGCACATGATGCTACAGAAACTACATAGATTTTCCACTTACTTTGTGTCTGTAAATGGCTTTGAAAAATTGCCATATTATATCAGCTTGTCCAGTCAAAGATATTAGTCCCCCTCACAAACTTTAACTGACTTGCAACCTTACATCCACAGAGGTATCATAACACATCCGCTATTTCTTACTGTAACTGCTTTAACATTAGCAGTATTACTTAGTAGTGTTTCTACTGTAATTCAGGGCTTTTTTTTCAAGACATATTTTGGAACTTTATATGTAGTACTTTAGAGTTCATTAAGTAATAAAAGAACAAGGTGTAATGGAAAATTTGGTACTACCTATACTCTTAAGTTCCTTCAAAAATACACTGCACAGGACTGGAGATGGAAAGATGTGAGTGAGTTCAATCCTTGAATACTTTGATATCAACAGTGCAAAAGTCACATATGAGAACAAACAGATCTGTATGTGCATCAGTGATAAGCCTTGCCAGAAAAATTCCCATCCCACCTGGTAGCTCTTTATTATACCAGCAGAAAAAAAAATATCCCTTTTCTAACTTGTTCTGTGGAGAACATGCTAAATTTGAGAGATTCTTGAAAGCTCATCTGACATTTCTGAGGTCTTTCTTTTTACATGTGGTAAAACTTTGTATGTATTTGTAAAAGATTCTAGGTTTCAAGGAAGCTTAGAATAGTTGCTGCTTCATTCTTAATAAAAAGCTTCTCTGAATGATTAATAATCAATCACTTTCTACCCATCTTGTTCATCAGCATATAAGCAGCCTGGTAGGTATATGAAATACTTGAAAGTTTCAAAATACAGCATCTTTTAAGCCTAAATGGAATTTAGCTTCAGTCTTCAAAGCTGAAACAAAACCAACACTGTCAATAGGGAGTGCTACTCCCTCATGAGCCTGCTTTCCATGTCACGTTCTTCAAAAACGTTAATAAAGCTCCACTTCTCTGTAAGTTCAGATACCATTATGAACTTCTTAAATATGGTGAAATTCATGAGAAATTAAAGAGTTAAGCAATTTTAACCACTCAATACATCAATTCCAGACTGGGACTTGAGCATTAAGACTTTACAGTACCAGGTTGCAAGTTAGCGCAAGACAGCACTGACAACCTTTAAAATGTGGTGTAAGCAGATAAAATTTTTCCATGTCCCAGCAATGGAAATAAATAAGATGCTCAGCAAGCAGGATTTCACACAGTATTAGTTATGAAGCACTTGAACAATTCATATTTTAATGAAGGATGATAACAGATCTTGTGCTTGAAACTTGAATCCTTGAAGACCATTCCAAGGTTATCAAGACAAAGGTCATGTCACAGTGAAAAAGCACAGATCTTGCAAGGCAAGTCACAAAGCACTGCACAACTACAATCCAAAGAAGAGTAGAATAAAATATAAAGTATGCCAGATGTAGCTATTTTAAAAAGCTAAGTAAAACTATGATACCACATATCTTTGGCTGACATTACTTCAAAACTAGTAGAATCCAACATACTCTTCCCATTACTAGCTGGTTACGGGAATGTTAAGCTGTTAACAGTTATTACATCATCAAAGAAGACACTGCTTTAATATGCTTTCAGAACAACATACACCCCTTAAATATTGCATACAGAAATGAGAAACCACTGTGAGGGGGAGTGAATGGTGTTTTAAGATATATCTTGATGGTATCCTTCTATTGCATCATTCAGGACTCAGTAAGCAGGTGCTTAAATAACATATTGAAATTACTGAAGTTTCTGGGCTGGAGGTGGACCAAAAGAAGTGTGTCTTGAAAGTGAATCACTCATCTTTTACTTTATGTTGTAGATTGTAATGAGAAAGATCTGGACTTGATAATCAGTGCTGGAAATATTCTACCAATTCTGCAGATTCAGTGAATGGTAGGAATGGCTGCTTATCGTGATGCCTGCGTGAACAGCATTGTTACATTCAGATGGTTGCCTAAGTGAGTTTTCCCACTGACTTCACTGTGCCATAGACCACTTCCTACATGTCCTGGGTTCAGAGTAGCAGTCATGTTTCTCCTTCGTGGTAGCTGGTGCAGTGCTGTTTTGACTTCCAGCCTGGGAACAGTGTTGGTGAAGCCGATGTTTTCGGTTGTTGCTAAGCCATGTTTACCCTGACCAAGGACTTTGTGAGGCTCAAGCTCTGCCAGGGAGGAGGGGAACCTGTGAGGAAGCAGAGACGGGGCGCCTGACCCGGGCTAGCCAGGGAGGTATTCCATACCACAGCACGTCATGCCTGGGGTGGGGGGTGACTGGGAGTTACCCGGAAGGACACGGGCTTCTGGGTGGAACTCGTTTTCTTGGCCGGTGGTATCGTATTCTCTTCCCTTGTTATTTTCTCTTATCATTGTTGTCGGTGGTGGTAGGGGTGGTGATTTGTGTTGTACACTGGTTGCTGGACTGTTCTTGTCTCAACCCGTGGGAGTTGCACTCTTTCGATCCTCCTCCCTGTTCCTCCGGGAGCAGGGAAGGGAAGAGCCCCGGGGGGGGGGGGGTGGGCCTCAGTTGCTCTCAGCCCGGCACCACTCACTGGGATTGAGTGAACAAGCTGTCTGGCTAGGGTTTAAACCACGACAGTTCTTTTTGGCGCCCAACGTGGGGCACGAGGGGTTGAGATAAGAACAGATCTGACCAGATTAATAGTCACTCGTCACAATGCTGATTTATTGGCTCTCAAGGTTGTTCCTCTTGATCTCACAGTTTCAGTATATCATATCTTATTTCCATCCTGCATTTGCTGTATTAGTGTTTTTCAAGCGTGGGGCTTGGGCTAAGGTTTTTGTCTCATTGTACTTTATGGTAATGACTTGTAATACAATAGAATCATTGATCATGAAACTGATCTGGCTTATGTTCCCAGTGTGGTCACCACCTTTATACTTTGGGAGGTATATAATAGAAGTGCTTAGCAATTGCACATCTTTTTTCTCCTTCTCAGGTGCTCAACCTGTGAAGGAGACATCCTTTTACCCTCCCAGTCATCCCCTGTCGTGGTTTAAACCCAGTCAGGTAACTTGTTCACTCACTCCCAGTGAGTGGTGCTGAGCTGACAACATTCGAGGTCCGTGCCCGTCCCCCCTCCCCGCACCGGGGCTCTCCCCTTCCCCGCTCCCGGAGGAACAGGGAGGAGGATCGAAAAAGTGCAACTCCCACGGGTTGAGACAAGAACAGTCCAGCAACCAATGTACACAAATCACCACCGCTACTATCAACTACAACAATGATAAGGGAAAATAACAAGGGAAGAGAATACGATACCACTGGCCAAGAAAACGAGTTCCACCCGGAAGCCCGTGTCCTTCCGGGTAACTCCCAGTCACCCCCCACCCTGGCCATGACGTGCTGTGGTATGGAATACCTCCCTGGCTAGCCCGGGTCAGGCGCCCCGTCTCTGCTTCCTCCCGGCTTCCCCTCCTCCCTGGCAGAGCTTGAGCCTCACAAAGTCCTTGGTCAGGGTAAACATGGCTTAGCAACAACCGAAAACATCGACTTCACCAACACTGTTCTCAGGCTGGAAGTCAAAACACAGCACTGTACCAGCTACCACAAGGAAAAAAAAAACATGACTGCTACTGCTGAACCCAGGACATCCCCCCAGACCATTTACATTTGAGAGTTTTGAAGTTTTTGAATGGCCTTTTAATGCTGTTGAGACTTGTTTGCTGATCGTGATGGGGATCACCATGTTGGCACGCATACAGAGTGTGTTTTGCTCACGACTGATTTCAAGAGTTAAGCAGAGTCAGGTTTGGGTCTTGTCTGGGGTCAAACGACAATGTAGGAGGACCAAGAGATTTTCCCTGAGGCTGGACAGTCATGAGTGGCAGGGTGTGTGGGATAGTATGGGCAAGTATCTAGGTCAGTGGGCCCCTCCAGTACTTTGGAATTTCACTACTGAACAACTGCAAAATCCAGAAGAATTAGTAAAACACTTAAATGAGGTGTGTGGTCATTCTGGCCATACCAGAGACAGCCAAATCATGGAAATGTGCTGGGGCTTGGCCTATGCTTACAGGGCCTTGTTCAACACTATCCAGCACCTTCAAAAGGAAAAGAATGTCGGCGGATCTGAGGGCAAAGCAACAGTCAGCGCAGCTACTCCATCTCCAAGTACAGCATCCTTACCACCCCCAGCGACAAGTACAGTCGCTACTCAAACTTTGGCTGCAATGAACAGTGCAGCTACCCCAGTGACAAGTACAGCAGCTGCTCAAACTTCGACTGCAACAGACAGCGCGGTTACCCCAGCTCCAAGCACAGCAGCTGCACCACCCCCAGCAACAAGTACAGTCGCTACTCAAACCACAGTGATAATTACTGCAGCCAAACCAGAGGACCACTTCGTACCAATATCGGTTGCCCTGTACACAAGAGAAAAAGCAAAAAAGAGGCAAGAAGGGTGAAGCAAGACAAAGAAACAATGAATTCACCACCCGGTCTAGCATCTGATCAGGAGTCATCATCACATGACGAAGAAGAAGAGGTAACTTCTCGACCTCGGACCTCAACCGAGCTATGGAATATACGAAAAGATTTTACCTGTCAACCAGGGAGGCACATCATCACCTGGTTACTCCGATGCTGGGACAATGGGGCCGACGGTCACGAACTAGAAGGTACAGAAGCCAAGCAGCTGGGATCACTTGCTAGAGAAGGGGGAATTGACAAAGCAATTGCAAGAGAGAAAATGTCCCTCGGTCTTTGGAGGCGCTCTTGGCAGCTGTGAAAGAAAGGTTTCCGTACAAGGACGATGTTACAAGTCGTTCGGCCAAGTGGACTACTATAGCCAAAGGCATCCAGTCTCTGAGGGAATCAGCCATCATAGAGATGATCTATCACATCAAGCCGAATAACAGGGATACACCCATAGATCCAGATGTAGTTGAATGCACATGACCCCCGTGGCGAAAACTTACGTGGAATGCACCATCATCATATGCCCATTCATTGGCAACAGTAACCTGGAATGACATAGTACCACTAACAGTGGATGAAATGGTTCATAAACTCCGAGAGTTCGAAGACAATCTCACCCCTTCCATCATCTCAGCCATGGAAAAACTGTCCCAGGACCTCAAACAATTGGGGGACGATCTATCTGATTTATCCAGCTCCTCACGTGTACCAACACATGTCTCAGCTATTAACAAAAGGCGTCCTATTGTTCAAGAGAGGAGATACAGGAGGTATACGCCACGGGGTACCCTATGGTTTTACCTGCTGGATCACGGAGAAGACATGACAAAGTGGGATGGAAAACCTACTTCAGCTTTGGAGGAGCGGGTGAGTGAATTGAAGAGGGGAGCAAGGGCCAAGACTGATCCTCCCATGAGAGCTACGGCTTCAGTTTCTGGTGAGCAGTTTCCCCGATGGAATGGAAGAGCTGATTTTACTCCAGCTCCTGTGATAACAAAGAATAATCCCTTTCACCATGACTTAAGTGTCCAACTCTGTGATGACCATTACAGGGGCCCTGTCTTCAGCCAGGTGGAGGTAGGGGACAATCGGGTTTACTGGACTGTGTGTATCAGATGGCCTGGCACATCAGTCCCACAGAAGTATAAGGCTCTAGTAGATACGGGTGCACAGTGTACCCTGATGCCATCAAGCTGTCAAGGGGTGGAACCCATCTATATTTCTGGAGTGACAAGAGGATCCCAAGAGTTGACTGTGCTGGAGGCTGAAATCAGCCTGACTGGGAGGGAATGGCAAAAGCACCCTATTGTGACTGGTCCAGAGGCTCCATGCATTCTCGGCATAGACTACCTCAAGAGAGGGTACTTCAAAGACTCAAAAGAGTACCGGTGAGCTTTTGGTATTGCTGCTTTGGAGACTGAGGAAATTGAGCAGCTGTCCACCTTGCCTGGTCTCTCAGAGGATCCTTCTGTTGTGGGGTTGCTGAAAGTCAAAGAACAAGTGCCAATTGCGACCACAACAGTGCACCGGCGGCAATATCGCACCAACCGAGACTCCCTGATTCCCATCCATCAGCTGATCCGTAGACTGGAGAGTCAGGGGGTGATCAGCAGGACCCGCTCACCCTTTAATAGCCCCATATGGCCAGTGCAAAAGTCTAATGGAGAATGGAGACTAACAGTAGACTATCGTGGCCTGAATGAAGTCACACCACCATTGAGTGCTGCCATACCGGACATGCTAGAACTTCAGTATGAACTAGAGTCAAAGGCAGCCAAGTGGTATGCCACGATTGATATTGCCAATGCATTTTTCTCAATTCCTTTGGCAGCAGAGTGCAGGCCACAGTTTGCTTTTACTTGGAGGGGTGTCCAGTTCACTTGGAACCGACTGCCCCAGGGGTGGAAACACAGCCCTACCATTTGCCACGGACTGATCCAGACTGCACTGGAACAGGGGCAAGCTCCAGAACACCTGCAATACATTGATGACATTATTGTGTGGGGCGATACAGCGGAAGAAGTCTTTGAGAAAGGGAGGAAAATAATCCAAATCCTGCTGAAAGCCGGTTTTGCCATAAAACGGAGTAAGGTCAAGGGACCTGCACAGGAGATTCAATTTTTGGGAATAAAATGGCAAGATGGACGTAGACAGATCCCCACAGATGTGATCAACAAGATAACAGCAATGTCTCCACCAACTAATAAGAAAGAAACGCAAGCTTTCTTGGGTGCAGTGGGGTTCTGGAGAATGCACATCCCGAATTACAGTTCGATTGTAAGCCCTCTCTATCATGTGACCCGGAAGAAGAATGATTTTAAATGGGGCCCTGAGCAGCAACAAGCCTTTGAGCAAATTAAACGCGAGATAGTTCATGCAGTAGCCCTTGGACCAGTCCGGACCGGACCAGATGTAAAAAATGTGCTGTACACTGCAGCTGGGGAGAACGGTCCTACCTGGAGCCTCTGGCAGAAAGCTCCAGGGGAGACTCGAGGTCGACCCCTCGGCTTTTGGAGTCGGGGATATAAAGGATCTGAGGCCAGCTATACCCCAACTGAGGAAGAGATACTGGCAGCCTATGAAGGGGTTCGAGCTGCTTCGGAAGTGATTGGCACTGAAGCACAGCTCCTCCTGCCACCCCGGTTGCCCGTGCTGGGCTGGATGTTCAAAGGCAGGGTCTCCTCTACACATCGTGCAACTGATGCTACATGGAGTAAATGGGCTGCACTAATTACACAACAAACTCGAATAGGAAATCCCAGTCGTCCAGGCATTCTGGAAGTCATCATGGACTGGGCAGAGGGCAAAGATTTCGGAATGTCACCAAAGGAGGAGGCGGTGCATGCTGAAGAGGCCCCACCATATAATAAACTGTCAGAAAGTGAAAAGCAGTGTGCCTTGTTTACTGATGGGTCTTGCCGTGTTGTGGGAAAGCATCGGAGATGGAAGGCAGCTGTATGGAGTCCTGGACGACAAATTACAGAAACTGCTAAAGGAGAGGATGAATCGAGTCAGTTTGCAGAGGTGAAAGCCATCCAGCTGGCCCTGGACATTGCTGAACAAGAAAAGTGGCCAGTACTTTATACTGACTCATGGATGGTGGCAAATGCCCTGTGGGGGTGGTTGAAGCAATGGAAGTAGAGCAACTGGCAACACAGAGGTAAACCCATCTGGGCTGCTGCACTGTGGAAAGATATTGCTGCCAGGGTGCAGAACCTGGTGGTGAAGGTACGTCATGTAGATGCCCATGTACCCAAGAGTCGGGCCACTGAGGAACACCAGAACAACCAACAAGTGGATAAAGCGGCTAAGATTGAAGTGGCTCAGATGGACTTAGATTGGCAACATAAAGGTGAATTATTTTTGGCCCGGTGGGCCCATGACACTTCAGGCCATCAGGGCAGAGATGCAACATACAGATGGGCCCGTGATCAAGGGGTGGACTTAACAATGGACACTATTGCCCAGGTTATTCATGAGTGTGAAATGTGCTGCAATTAAACAAGCCAAGCGGTTAAAGCCTCTTTGGTATGGAGGACGATGGTTGAAGTATAAATATGGGGAGGCCTGGCAGATTGACTATATCACACTGCCACCAACCCGCCAAGGCAAGCGCCATGTGCTTACCATGGTGGAAGCAACCACCGGGTGGCCGGAAACATACGCTGTGCCCCATGCCACTGCCCGGAACACTATCCTGGGCCTTGAGAAACAGATTTTGTGGCGACACGGCACCCCAGAGAGAATTGAGTCAGACAATGGGACTCATTTCCAGAATAACCTTATAGATAGTTGGGCCAAAGAGCATGGCATTGAGTGGGTATATCACATCCCCTACCATGCACCAGCCTCTGGGAAAATCGAACGGTACAATGGGCTGTTAAAAACTAGACTGAGAGCAATGGGTGGGGGAACTTTCAAGCATTGGGATACACACTTACCAAAGGCCACCTGGTTGGTCAACACCAGAGGATCTCTCAACAGGGCTGGCCCAGCCCAGTCAGAACTTTTACATATTGTAGAGGGGGACAAAGTTCCCGTGGTGCATATGAAGAATTTGCTGGGGAAGACAGTCTGGGTTATTCCTGCTTCAGGTAAAGGCAAACCCACTCGTGGGATTGCTTTTGCTCAGGGACCTGGATATACTTGGTGGGTAATGTGGGAAGATGGGGAAGGCCGATGTATACCTCAAGGGGATTTGATTTTAGGGGAAAACAGCCAGTGAACTCAATTGTATGCTGTTGCCTGCTGTGTAATGCTTTTATAGCCCATCAACTAGATGTCTCCAGGTCACCAGCGACTGGCCCTGACTTCCCTCCAACCATCATCCCAACAGAGAATGAACTTTGATAGAACCGGATGAGTTCCGCAGTAAAGGAACGAACAGCAGCAGCAGGCAATGATCCAGTACTGCACACAGCCTTTCCTGCCCTGAAAGATTGTTACAGGAGATGGAACCTGACATCACGGACTGAATGGACGCGGCAGCATTATAGGAATTAGTCCATGCACTAAGAAAATGATCTTTTTCTCTTGGTCTGTGTGTATATGGATGTATATATGTGGGAGAGCGATGGTGTATTGAAAATGTGGGATCTGAGCATGACGTGAATGGTATGGAATAAGGGGTGGATAATGTCCTGGGTTCAGCAGTGGCAGTCATGTTTCTCCTTCGTGGTAGCTGGTGCAGTGCTGTTTTGACTTCCAGCCTGGGAACAGTGTTGGTGAAGCCGATGTTTTCAGTTGTTGCTCAGTGATGTTTACCCTGACCAAGGACTTTGTGAGGCTCATGCTCTGCCAGGGAGGAGGGGAAGCTGTGAGGAAGCAGAGACGGGGCGCCTGACCCAGGCTAGCCAAGGAGGTATTCCATACCACAGCACGTCATGCCCGGGGTGGGGGGTAACTGGGAGTTACCCGGAAGGACACGGGCTTCCGGGTGGGACTCGTTTCTTGGCCGGTGGTATCGTATTCTCTTCCCTTGTTATTTTCTCTTATCATTGTTGTCGTTGGTGGTAGCGGTGGTGATTTGTGTTGTACATTGGTTGCTGGACTGTTCTTGTCTCAACCCGTGGGAGTTGCGCTCTTTTGATCCTCCTCCCTGTTCCTCCGGGAGTGAGGAAGGGAAGAGCCCTGGGGGGGGTTGGTCCTCGATTGCTGTCAGCCCGGCACCACTCACTGGGAGTGAGTGAACAAGTTGCCTGACTGGGTTTAAACCACGACACTACAGTGCTGGAGTCTAATTTAGTTACAGACAGATCAGTGAGTTTTTAAGTGAATATTTAAAGATACGCTCACGCAGGCTCAGTGTTCCCAGGCTTCTTTATTCTATTGTAGCTTGTTACTATTGTGTTCTACTGCTTTTGAGAGGAATTGTCATGACAGTATTTTAAAAAATCTTTTCAAATGGTGGCCTTCAGACATTGTTTCCAATTCATGCAATGTTTGAATGCCCAACTCATAGAGAAATAATCTCTTTCTCCATTAATTTCATCATCCTCTTTTATCCTTCAATTAATTTCATTGCAAATCTGCTACAGATAAATCTCATCTTGAGCCAGCTGGTCATATTTTATGTAGTAACTTGCCGGACAGTATTCTTTATACTAGTGGTAATTTCATTAAAACTGTTATCCTGCATTGTTGGAGAAGTTTCTCATTAGTTAAGTCACAGGAGAGCAACTGTGCACATGGATATCTGTCAGTATGGGAGGAAACCCCTATCAGGAAACCCCAAATTTCCAGTTTTGTGCAGGGAAAAGCTAACTGAAGTGTTACTGTCAGACCAGAAAACTACTGGATCTCACCACACCCCTGCCCAGAATCTTGCTTCCACCTTTAGGCATATTTCCTTTGATAGCAGACAACAGAGGGACAGCCTCCAAGTATAGCCATGCATCGGCAATGAAGACATGTATGTTCACTGTAGAAGGCTGTTACACATTCATCTTCACGTTAATGAGGATGGGCACTTTTTAACATTAGGTGAGGAATTTTACTCATCTGCCCTTATATTTATGGAGGTCCAAGTTTAGGACAAGCCCACTGAGGCAAACAGAAAAGACAAAATAATGCACATGTATGTGAATGATTATATTGCAAATGTAGCAACTCTTGGTTCTTGCATACCACAACAGAACCTACTTAAGGTTCTTCACTCTCTCCACCTTTTGTAGTCAGCTCCACCAGTTATATTCCACTCTTCTGGACAAAACATACCATCTAGAAAAGCAAAACATCCCAAAATACCAGAGATTTTTGCTTTCCCCTCTCACATTTCTGTCAGAGGATTGGTGAGGTGAACGATTATGTTACAGACTATGACTGCTGATGTAAAGGAAAAAAAAAAAGCAAGCCTGTTTAGTGTCCTCTTTCAAATCCAAAAGCAGAGAATAATTTCACACTGCTTTCCCCACCTTCTTCTTTCCCAACCTTAGAATACTCAGCCCCTGGAAAAATGCAGTGCCTGTTGCTCTTTCTGGCATTCCCCACCAAGATGCCCTCTTACTGAGACCTGAATAAACTCACAACTATCTTCTAAGAGTGGCAAAAGAAAATTAGAGGGAAAATGGCTTCTGAAGCCTTCTGAGAGAGCTTATGGAAAGACCAGGTTGAGAATTGAGATGGACATTTGAGATACCAGACATGAGTTTTATCTGTTGATAGCAGTGATCTAGTCACAAGGAGTACCTGATCAATGGCAGGTCCCTGTCTACAAAAGAAAATTAAAGAAAAGGGAAAAGCCGTGACAGAACTCTGTGGTTGCCAGTGACCCAAAGCCACTGGAGAATAATACATTCCCTCCATGGACATGGCATTCAGTTTGTATTCCCTTTACTTTTTTATTCTTCATAACACTCCTGCCCTGATCCAGAAGTGTTGTTGGCCTGTGCATACAACAGAAATCTCCAGGGCTTCAGCATTGAACATCCATGAAATGCCTACCTTTGTTTTGCCATTAGTCTTTCTGCATGACTGAAAGTACTGTGGGTTCAGGGTACCAACAGAAAAACCCTGCCACCCAAAACATAATGGAGAAAGAACAGAATTTACCATCTAGTCAATCCCTAACTGTACTGTGTTGTCCCTGCAGATATCATTCCGTTCTTTTCCCACTGTATCCATACTGTCAAAAGTAATAAGCCAAAAAGCTTTCTTTTATACAGCTGAAAAGATATATTTCCCAAGTCTCCTTCCAGGTTTGATTGTACCTTTTTTATCACAGATGAGATTAACGTGTCTAGGCAAGCGCTCTTCATTCTAGATTCTTTATTTCTTATTGAAACAACCATTTCCCAATTTTGCGATAACTTCTTTTTACTCTTCACAAAGGTCTTCCTGATTTTTTCTTTGTTTCTTTTCTGAACTCAAGTATTCAGTGCAATTAAATTATCATCTTTATCCAGTATTTAGCATGAAGCGTCTTCCTGTTTAATACATGCAGTCATATCTTTATTCTGTCCAATACGTAGTTTTTTCTTCAACTGTTTGTACCTTGAGGAAGATACATATTTCATCAAAGGATCCAATAACACATTAAACACATACCCCCCTCCTACCTTCAAAAGATTATACTTAACCCCCTCTTAATTTGGTGAAGTATGCAGCCTTCATCCAGTTTCTACTGAAGACAATGAAAATATAAATCCTGTCTTTAAAGCAGATAATTCACGCTCTTGATAAGAAACTTCAGGAAATCCAGGGCATATCCAGAAGGAGGCATCATTTTCATAAATAGAGGAAGATGTCAAACTTAAAGCTATCAGTCTGATGCTCTCATGTGCTTAAAATCCATTAAAACTACTCCTTTAAAGAAATAGAGATAAAAAGCTCAGAATATCATGTGACACCATATAACCTATCGCAGTAATAAATCAAAGATTCTGACTATGATTACAGATATTATTTCTTATTACCTGCAAAAGAAAATATAAGCCAGATATCCTATTTTGTATCCAGAATGTTTCTAGCAGCTTAGCAAGCTTTCTAATGAATATCAGCTTAAAATAAGCTCATCTCCTTAGAGATCTGCTTCTGTGACGGCAATATTCCCAAAGAAAACCCATGACTGTTAAGTAACCTTTGTTATACTCATATGGCAATGATCTATTGGCCTAGGAGGCATGTACATAATTCTCAGCAAAAGGTAACTTTTTTTTTTCCTAGGAGGTTTTAAGAAAATATCCCTTCAAAATCTTGACGTAAAACTAATTCTCTTTCCTGACTGATTAACAAAAAATATTGATACTATGGAGGAGAAATGTCAATGAATGTGACAGCAACTTGGGCTTGATTTGAAAAACAGTAGAAGAAAGGCAGAAGGAAGACTGCAAGAGAAATATGTAGAGGTATTACTTTTAAAACAATCTACTTGGCATGAAAGTTTTTAAAATCTTGCATGTGAAAAATGATTTTTTATTACTTGGCATCAATTTACATTGAAGAATTCTAGCAGGATGGTGTAATTTTTTTTCATCCAGTGAAAGCTGTTAGAAAGTTACCACATAGTACCTTTTGCTAAATAAATCAAATGAATAGAAAAGCCATTATCGTACTACACTTTTTTGACAGCTACAGTGCAGTAATGGGAAACTTTTTAAGCAACTAATCTATATCCAGCATAATTACAATGTTTAATAATTTAGTTTTGACATATTTGTTACTTACCTCATTATCTTCCTATAAACCTAGATCATCACATTTAATGATATTTCAAAAATCCTCCATCCATGTCGAAAAGTTTTAAGCACCAGTCTTTCCCTTGCTCTTTCAGTACCTCTGAATTCTGTTGTTTGATTAGTGGATGCCCTGTTCTCGTTTAAATATGCTAAAATACTCACCTCTTCTGATTAGCAGAGTCTGCCATGCAAAGCCTTTGTGTTGCACTTTCTACTGATTTGCACCGTATTACACTGAGATCCAAGTATGTGTCTGCTCTTTTCTGTTGAACTCATTTATCTTTGACGGTCAGCCTCACATGTGCATCTGGTGTCAAATGTTGGAGAGAGAAGCAGGCACAGAATGCCTCTTCTCCTTACTCTTAATTTTTGTACTGAAGGCAATGTGGATTCAATGCCTAGCAATTGCCTTTCAAGTCAGCAGCAGAACCACAGATAATTATCAGAGTTTGGATTTGAAAATGCTGTGCCAGACAAAAGGCTTCTTGACAAGTCTGCCTCTAGGGGATGGGAAAACATAGCAGGATGAAAATCACAGTGGCTTAGTACAATGAGAAAGAGTACTATACAACCAGTTCTTGGGTCAAGCTCTCAGAGCAGTTTCAAGATATTGCTGGTGCCACTCCCCAACCGGAGTAGGCGAGGGTTGAACAGTGCTCCATGTCTTGCTGTGTCAGCCTTTCTAGGGTTTCTAACAAAATGAAATTACTTCTGGCCTTTTCCCTACTGGTTATCTTTTGTTTCAGCTGATTTCAATGCAAATAAAGGTCAGAAGCCACAGTTACTACACACATCCCCCACTGCAAAAACATTTTACCCCAGAGGAAACCTGGCTTACTGAGGCAGTCGACAGCTCAGGTGGTAAAACTGAAGCCTCCAGCATCCCTTTGTCACTGGCACATCTTCTGTGCTAACTGGGCAAATGTGGCAGCTCTGCAAGGTGCAGCTCTTGCAAGGCATCTGAGCAGGGAAGAGAGGGTGAAAGACTACATAGCTCAGAACTATGCTAAGAACAAAAACCTGGACTCTACAGTTCTTTGTACATGTTGAAAATCTTTTGAAGAGCAGTCAGGTGGGTTTCTCTGCTGAGAGACACCAGAGATTGAATCACTCAGCTGTTACTTCTGAAACTTTAGTATGTCTTTAACATCAGTTCTATTAACATTACCAGCTTCATGGGTCAAACTTCAAGTAGGTACACCTAGCTTGTTTTCTTGCTTCAGATAAGCATTCATGGAACAGTGCATGATAGCCCTGAAAGGTACACAAGGCACATCTTACTGATTCAGGGGAGTCACACCAGCACCTCTGAGGTCAGAAGCAAGCCTGAGGGCTGTAAATCTCTGTAAGCATTTGCTGATATGTTCTTCAAACCACTTAGTT
This sequence comes from Pezoporus occidentalis, assembly GCF_034315485.1. Taxonomy (NCBI): domain Eukaryota; kingdom Metazoa; phylum Chordata; class Aves; order Psittaciformes; family Psittacidae; genus Pezoporus; species Pezoporus occidentalis. Next base: position 3,498,125 of record NW_026915158.1, on the reverse strand, counting down.
TCATTGGAAACGTATGTGCAGGCCAGTATAATCCACACAAAGAGCATACCACCAGTGTAGCACCCAAGTCCCAGCTTCCAAATACAACTCTGAAGCTCCATTAAAACAAGGCCAAGAATGGCTAATCTTCCTCTGGGATGAATGGGGGATACAAGCAGTCTTCATTCTGCCTGCGTTGCCCGCAGCTTTCTTGGACATGTGGCTGGTTTTTTACCTCCCATAACTTGGAACAAACACCTCCCTAGACACACCCAGGTGACATGAAGATGGTACGAAACTCTCTTCAGTCCTTCCATCCCTGAGAAAAGAAGTCCATTTTGGTCTTCATGGACAGTCAAATAGAGGCAATTAAGGGTGTGGGGGAGCATCCTTAGCTCACTGATTACACTGTGACAAACAGACCAGATACTGGCAAATTACCCTCAGAAGAGAATGCTGAGTTCCTATGAGGCCGAAAGTGGCCTTTGGGGAGGGAAATGTTGGCAACCCTAGAACCTGAGTGTTTCCATCTCTTGATGAAGATATTATTTTTCAGTGTGTGAAAACAATGAAAATAGAAGAACCAAAAGAAAAAACTTTTCCCCTATTATGGATGTCAGATAAAAATTGTTCTTTCATCTAGCATTTGATACTCAAATGCACTTTCCCATTCACAGTTGGATGGAGATTTTTTTTTCAAGTTCAACCCTAATTTATTTATCTTAAAGCAGGCAATGTACTGTAATTTTATAATAAAAGAGTCCCAATCAAAGCTTACCTTATCCAGAGGTAATTAATACAAAGATTGTTGAATTAAAGATGTGAGTCTTGACACTTTGGCGGGGGGTAAGGGACATGGTCTCAAAGGCACAAATTATGCCTGAAACAGACCAATTAACACCATGTATCTTCTTTTATGTTAACTTCAATTAAGGTTTCTTAAAATTTTTAAAGTTATTTTCTTCTTTACAATCTCAGAATGTCAGAAATGTACATCAAAGAAAAACGCTTCAGTGTGAACACCATAGGTAATGCTCATTTGCACACAAATCTGCATATTGCAGAGGAGTTCAGAGCCCATTTTGCATGAATTATTGCCGGATGTGAATCAATGAATTAAACAGCTAACAAATAACAACCATCCAAGCAATGATAAGCTGCACCTACTTATGTTGACACAATGAATTTCAAAAAAAAAAAAAAAAGCATGTCCGTATTTGAGTCAAGTTACAGTGGAAATAAACTACAACACTAATCAGGCCTGTGTATTTTAAAATACTTTTCAAATTAATTTTGTTTACTGTGATTCACAATTCCTGCACTGGAAAAGGATATTCTTTTTTCTGCCAGATGAAACAGAAATGGATAAAATTTCACACTATTGTGTCTCCTGGTTTTGACAGTAAATCCATTGACTCTTTTTTCAACATTACATATGTCATCTGTGTAGCTTTTATTCCGCAGTCATCCATGTATAAGATCACTTTGTCCTTGCACAATTCCTTTTTCAAGATGCCATCTCTTCATTTGCCACCGATTTGCCAAGCCTCACTCCTCCTTCTGCCAGTGCAAGCAGTGTACTTCTGAAAGTGTCACAGCAAAAATGAACACAGGCTAGTACAACTACTGTCAAAACAGCTAACTAAAGAAGCTGATTCTTCAAACAGTTAAATTTTAATCACAAATAAATCACCAAATGAAAAGCATAAATCCAGAGGTTTTCAATGTAAAGTCTTGTTTTTCAGAGTCCGGTCTACGCCTTCTAGAACCTGTATGTGTGTTCCATTGACTCCAGTGTTATCGCTCCTAATCAGAACAGAATGCAAACAGTAGATTCCTCTGCCAGGGCCCTTTCTTTTCTTTTTTCCTTCACAAATTCTCTACACATGAAGCAAGATTTTTTTTTTTTTCCTGATCTTGCATGCTCTTTATAATTGTTTGAATGATTGATTTTATGAATATATTTGGGTTTACAGATTTTCCACCAATATTCCAGCCTCCACAGGGCTTTCACCATGTAGAACTCAAACCCTAGATTGTGTGAGTGGTTATATATGTCACTTGGCATGCTGCTTCTTTCCTTATCAGATGACATCCCTTTTATAAAAGGAATGGTAGCTTGAGAAGTCTGAAGTTGACTGTAATTTTCAAAAAAATAAAAACCAAAAAGGGGCTTTAAGGAGAAAGTGGTAAGTAGATTACAAAAGTTCTGATTGCACATAAGGGTAAAATATTCCACAGTGAGAGTGGTTATGAATGGGAACAGGCTGCACAGACAGGCTGTGCCGTCTGTCTGTCCTTAGAGACATTTGAAACGCGACTGCAAAGGCCCTGAGCAGCCTGGTCTCATTTGGAAGATGGGCCTGGTTGGAGCAGCCGATTGGACCAAATGTCCTCCAGAGGTCCCTTCTGACCTGAATCCATCCATGGCTCTACTCTGTGAGTCTATGGCCTTAATATTAATGGCAAAAGAACTGCCAAAAATTGACTGGGCCAAAAGCCTGATGTAGTTAACAGCAATGACTACATTTTCCCACATATTCTCTTTGCTCTTCTAATAGCTGCCACACTCATTACAATGTTTGAGCCAGTGACAACCCAGAACGCATGCCCAGAAGAGAACTTGGGTGGTTTTGTGAGTATCAAGTCTACCGTGGGTTGTACTTTTCTATACCTTATTACATTTATTATAGTAATTATAGCAGCTTGTCCTTTAAAGAGTTTTAGGAGAAGTGGAGCATGACCCCAGCTTCCACCGCATTAAAAATGACTTAATCATTCCCAACCACCACAAGAACAAGTAATGGTTAAGGTCAAATGTAGGTTTTGTATACACTTTGCTCTCTAATGACCATCAAGTTTGGAAGTTATAATAAATTTTACACCTGTATTAACTCATTCTTTTTATGTTTGTGATCATAGGGCAAAAGGGGAAAAAAAAAGAAAGAAAAAGCCAGCTCAGCCCAAACTGTAAGGGCTCAAATTCCATCTGGTTTAGCTCTTTTTTGCTCTGAGATGTCAGTATTTTTTAAAGACCAACTGTGATACAACTTATCTTTGATCAACAATTCTGAAAACACTGGCTCTTTGCCAGAACTCATCTGTTTCTCAGTTTGGGCTCAATTCAAAAGTCGCTGCTTTTTCATGAACTCTGCCATGAAACTCCTAACGAACTGCAGTTCCAACAGGACAGGACCGTCCAGTCAGGAAGACAGGCAAATTGTTCTACTGTTGTCACATGCACAAGTCTTTCCCTAAAATCAGTCACAGAGCCTCATCATCTGAGCATCCTAAATCTCACTCACTGGGATGAAAGAAAATCCTATTTAAGAGTGAATTTTGGCCTTAGCAATGGAGACATCCTAATCTCTTTTTGTTTTGAACCAGAGAAATTCTGCCTATAATATGGACATTTTGTTCCTCAGCTGCAAACTGAGAGGAAAGACTGGTAGCTGATGCTTAGCCAGCTTATGGGATTGTATCAGCAAGTTGGTGTTTTCAATGAAAATCACTGAAAGACATTTAACTGTGAGGAATGCAGGTGGTCTGTGTGCTCCTTTAGGGCTGAAAGTGGACCATTGGCTAAACACCTTGGAATCACTGGTTAAAACAACCACCATTACTATGAAGAGAATCACACGATCATAGAAATAGCTTAGGTTGTAAAAGATTTTTAAGAGCATCAAGTCCAACCATTAACCTAGCATTGCCAAGTCCACCACTAAACCATGTCCCCAACCACCACATCTACACATTTTTTAAATACCTCCAGGGACAGGGACTCCACCAGTTCCCTGGGCAGCCTGTTCCAATGCTTGACAACCCTTCCGGTGAAGGAAGGTGAAGGAAGATATTTTCCTAATATCCAGTCTAAACCACCCCTGGTGTCACTTGAGACCATTTAGCACCTCTTCTGAAGAACACAACATCTGACCAGAAGGCCTAGCCATTAGCGTTTTACCATCATAATACTGGGTATGAGTCTAACTCCTGCTTGTTCAACCTCAAAGAAGGCGTCAGAGCAACAGAAAGGGAAAAAGACTCTGTCCTTCTTATGTCCTCTTGCCCTACCAGACATAAATAGTAAGTATAATCTATGCTACCATTGATCATCTGCAAAAAAGACAGAGAAAGCCACCTGGCAAGTAGGGCAATCTCACATAGTATTGTACCAGGGCAGGGTAGTAGAGAAAGGGATAGCTAGCTGTGGATATTCATTTAGGTTATTAAAGCTATTTTAGCACTTAACCTCCTATTAGAAATAAACTGTAAGGCACCTGAATTGGTGCATTCAAACCTGAGGAAAACACTGAATGCTTTAATTTATGACCAACCCCTTATAAACAGAATTGCAGAATTCAGTCTGCAAACATCATCATGAACCAAACCTGTCAGAATTCTCACAATTATTGCTATTAGGTCAAGTAATCATCTCCAAAGGTAAATGATGGAAGCACTGTTACCTGAGTTATTTAAAGCTAGATTGGAAAATCTCTAGGGATTATTTTCTGGGGGGAGAAAGTGGCAACTTTGTTACGATTAAACTGAGGCTATAAATAGGAAGACGTTAATGCGGTGCAACATTACTGACACAGCAATGCTGTTTTATTGGGTTTTATAACCTGAAACTAGGGAAATTCTCACTTCCCACATCAGTCTCCACCATCCCCAATTGCTCCTATTACATTGACCAGTAATTACACCCTGTGGCTTTTCATTCATTCTGCAGTGCTGTAACTTCTACCTTTCTTCTCATCAGATGTCAGAAACAGGGAGATCTTGTGACTTTCCTGCGAGCCTGTGGTGGCTTTTGATTCCAAGGTTTACAGCCTGCATGCATATGGTTGATCTAGCAGGGCTTGGACCCTAAAAGCAGAAGTCTTAGAGAAATATAGTTTAAAAAAAAAAAAAGCAGCATAATTTGGCATCTCTGTGCTGTATGTCTAGAACAATGAACGCACAAGAGAGTCAACGTTTCTGCAATGACGAGCAGGTAAAGATGTGTCACCCACCCATTTAAAAGCAGGCAGCATTTCAGTCCATACCTTAAAAGTTTTTGGAAAGTGTCATGTTTTCTTCTGGGTAACACACATTTTGGTTCAACTAGCTGGAAGAATAAGTTCAAGGGTAACAGTATGGACACCTGGAAATAGTGGGGTGTCTCCTCAGCTATCTGTCATTGTAAGGGTTTGTATGCATGCAACAGAAGGCAAAGCAAAGGTAGAAAATGTTTCCAGATCAGAAAATCTATGGTATCTCCGCCTGCTTGAATGTGAAGACATACACCACGTATAAAGCACAGAAAAGTCAAGCTATTCAGGCAATATATACTATCCACAAAGGCAGGATTTCAAGGAACCCCTATTAACAGGAGAGTTTGATGATTTGGGGAACCTGCTCAGCTATTCTTTTCTGTCTCTCTTTTTCTTTCTTTTTTTTTTTTTTTTAATTTAGGGATATTACTTCCTTTGCTGAGTCTTGCTCGGTTATTTCAAGAAAAATTACTTCTACTTTGTCAGTTCAATCCAGAGGCAGTGAAGATCGTGGACAGCACTTCTTCATTTGTTGCATTTATAAGTCTGACCCATAGCATCATTACAGGCACCAACATACAGTACAGTTTCTCATTAAAACAAAGCTTTTCTTCAAGTGCTTTCTTCAAATGGGGTTTATGTGCCTATCAACATGAGCCAGAGTGCATGTGAGGTGCATATGCACACCTCTGAGGTCCATAAGCTTGATTCTGAATTCACCAAGAAAATGAGACATGACACCCAGCACTATGGGATATTCAGTCATTTCTGACCCATCTGCAAACTTGGCCATGTGATTGTGTTCTCCACCAGCTTCTAACAACCTCACAAACAGCACTTGGAATGAGAGTTTGCTTTTTCTCCTTAGACTTTATTGTGTAGGTTTAAGACGAAGCTGAGGAAAATGTTCACATGGACCAGAGCTAGGCAGGTAGCTTCAATAGGCTGGGGGGCATGCATACACACAAACATACTTGAATGCACACAGGAAAAGATTCAGCTGGCCAACTTCCCATCCAGTTCTCACCCATCTTGTAAATGTTGCCACGCTTGTTACACTTTCCTGCAAGAATAGCGGGTGAGTTGTGTGGACAGGTATGTGAAATACCTACAGGAATTCTATCAAGAAAATCACTGTTCATGAAAATAAATAATAGTAGCGCTTCCGCCCTCCCCATGAATGCACAAGGGGATACACTGTGAAACATGTCAATCTATTTACTAGTTCTTGTCTCAGTTCTTGCCGTAAGTCCCTTCTACCTCTTACTGAATACTAGTCTTTTTAATAGTTAAAAAAATCCTTGGTACTGTGGCATTCCAGAAAGCACAAGCCATGCTCAGATCCCTCTTCTAGTGCAGTCAATGTCTTTCTTCTTCTGTCTGAGAGACAGTATTTACTGCAGCTCACACAGAAGAAAAGACCAGCACACCCAGGATTGCGACAAGTAGACCTTCAGAGACCAAGGCCCACCCCTTCCTACCACTGCTGTGTGTGGCCTTTTGGCTCAAAAATGCTTTTCTTTTTGCATAGTCACTATATGGTTTAAGCCAGAATTTTATGTTAGATATTTGCAAAGAAAATGTTCTTCTAAATATTGTTCAAGTACACAGGGTGAGGCAGATTGAGTGCACATGATGCTGCAAAAATGATCTCTTTCTTGTTTCAGCCACTTGCCGCCACTGCACACAGAACTGTTGTAGCAGAAGACAACAAGAAAGCCCAGGAGTTGCTCAAAGAGAAGAAAAATGGACCTTTCTTTATTACCATTCTGAAAGAAATCTTCTAAAATGCAGACTTGCGTTTCACTTCCCCTTATTCTCATACATGGTCAAAGTTATTTCAGTAATAGTAACTTGATTTTAAGCATAAGAATGTGCAGAGCACTTCCTCCCCCCGATCTGAACATACAGACATGCCACAAGACATTTTCCAAATCCCTCCTGCTGAACCTGGTTTAAAATCAACATGCAGACAAACAGCAGAACACTGGCTGTGGTCGCTGTCCGCATTAGCAGCTTCTTGTTGAAGACAGAATTAGCAGGAAGGTATTTACCCATTGAAAAGAGGTAAAAAAAATCACTATTCTGACACACAGTCTGAAGCACTGCTGTGTGCTTGTTCTGATCACTTGTATTTCAAGTGATTTATTTGAAGGATCTCTCAGTTCAGCCAAGTACAGGTTCCCAGAAGAAAGCAAACTCAGATTATACTAGCAGAGAGTCAGCGGGTTCACTCTCACCACAGTTTAGTCTTGCCCAGTGTATTCATTTTTCCATTTCCATTCAGCTTTATGGCCATATATTGATTATTTCCCATAGTTCTAATTACATACATTTGTAGCATGGATAATTTCAGAGCTGAGACTTCTGCCAGGACAATAGCACAAGGAAAAAAGAAATTCATGTGACTGTCAGGCTAAAACCACTCCAGACTCACAAAACCTTACTTAGCAGTGAACACTGGTGACAGTGTTCAGTGTCATTGCTATGCTAGGACTCTGATCAGAAAATTGTCTTACAGGAGGCTGCCTTTGTCAATATCATATGATCTGGCAAATTTTAAAGGTGACCTTCAAAAGGCAAAGGTAGACTTTTCCAAAAGAGCATGTCAGGAAATGGAAACTCTTCCTGGAGGCTGCCTAGCATGGTTTATTGTACTGCTAGCTCTCATCCCCCTCAGAGGATTTTCACTTGACACTTCTCAGCTATTCACCACTTTTCATCCCACAATTCCTGTACAAACCTGAAATTATAAAGTGGGGAAAAAAAAAAAAAAATAAAAATCTTGGTTCATTTTGTAGTATTTGGGGGTTTATATTCTTTTTGCTTTTTATAATACAGCGAAAATTTGTCATGGGTGACACTTGTAAGAGAGAGCTTCAATTTTTCACAGCACTGAGCAGCCTAGAAACAAATGTCAGCTACACATAAAGGTGCAATAATTGAGTCCTTAAAGCTCTGGCTTTTGAAATAATGTTTTCTACAAAAGCTGTGTAACAGAAAGTAAACTAACCCACAGGTGACCGTTCCAAGCAGAGCCATAACAGCAAGGCTGCTTCTGCCATGCCAGCACCCTTCTATTCATTGCATTAAGTCTCTTCTCAATATGCTTTGGATAAAGCAATGCAATTGCAAAGCTGCAACTGAAAAAGGTAATCAGAAATATTAGAAGGGTGCAAAAAGTCTTCTGTAATTACCTGCCTTTTTATATTCCAATTATTTAGTATTTTTGCAGATCACAGGACAGAGGAAGGAGAGAGATGAATACAAGGAACTTCATTGCTTCTGTTTATCTTAGAAGCCCAAAGTTCACACTAAACACTTTTTCTTTCACTCTTTCAGAAATAAATCATGAAGTACAGACAAGAGAGAACATACCCATGACTCAGGTTAGGTTAAAAACAGTAGGATACTTTCAGTCTTTTCTTACACCATTTTTCCAGTGTTTCCCTGGTGTGATGCTTATCCATAATGCAGTTAGTAAAGAGACCTGAGTCACTACTTCTTCCTTTCCTGCACACTGTTACCTGAGAAAAGCCCCATCAAGCAGAAGGACAACACAGAGTGCAAACAACTACTAGAGATGCCAGGCAGCATTAACAGGAGTTCAGGGTGAGATGTGGAGATGAGTTACAGCTAAGTAGTTGAGAATCAGTATTTTTTGCAAGTTTTTCCTTCTGGCACTGGCCCAGGACTTCTGGAGAATATTTTTGCCCTTCCAGTAATAGGATTTAGGGTGGAAAAAAGTAAATCAGAAGTCCAGTGGCCTCTGACTGGAGCCCAGCGAAATAAGTCTAACAAACCGCTAGCGCAAAGAACAAGTTCGAGATTATAATGTATTGAAATGCTGATTTAGGTAGCATATCAGTAGATTCTACTGTCATCTAGTGGTAACTAGCTAACTTGCATCCCAAAATCCTGGAGACCAGTCCACAGACTGCAGATACTACCAAGAAATTCTCTCTTGACCAGACACAGATGTTCTAAAACAGCCAAATGATCAAGGACACTCTCAAGGGATATCACCATAATAATGGAAGACACAGACACACACTGTGGACTTGATCCTTCTGCATACTTCGGAAATAAAAGGCCCCTTAAAAACTATCTCAGAAGATGCATAACTGACTTAAACTTATCCTGCTTCCTAAATAGTGGAAGGTAAACACCATGAGCTGAAAGTTAGAGAAAAGCCAGAGCCTCTATCATGATGAAAGGAAAACATGCAAGTCCCTAACACAACACATTAGGGACTAGCTGGTGATATTTTACTCTTTTTTTATATGAATGCATTTTACTGGGATGCCACTGACATAAGAATCATAAAGCCAAATATTAACTTGGAAATAGATTTAGCAATAAAGTCAAAGGAACTTCCAGATGGTCAGAGAACAGAAGTTAATGGAAGGAAAATGATAAATTCATCACTAGATGAATATGAGAAGTGGTTTAAGCATAAGAACCCACAGGCCTGTTTAAGAGCCACAACTCTTAAGTGTTCACCCCATTCTAACATAAAACTCCCCGTAAAATATTTGATTAAAGGCTTGTTAAGAGTCAAGACACTATTGAAAGAGCCAATCAGAAAGAGTGCAGTGGCACAACAGTTTATCAGGCTAAAGTACTGACCAGTCCTCTCAGAGAAACACCAGATTCAAACATCAAAGCACAAAATTCCCACCCACACCTCCCCTCACCCAAAAAAAAAAAAAAAAAAAAAGAAAGGTCCAGATTGTATTTAAGATCACTGTAAGGAACTAATTAATTCATTTAAATTAGGTGGAAGAAACAGTAGCTTCAATTTTCTTATGTCACCGACGAAAGCCTATAGGCTGGAGTATTCTGCTCTCTCTTTTTCTTCTGAAGGATGGTACAGATATGAGAGAGACAGAAAAGAAGACCAAGGAGAAGGAGATGGAAAACAGCAAAGAAACAGCAGACTTAACATGAGCAAACACTGAAGGATGGTGCACAAGGGAAAAACGGATAAGACCTGTGGGGCCAGATGCTGACTGAAAGTGAGGATTGTGAGCACCGATACTGTGGTATGAGCTCTTTAGCTCATTCTACTGTCCAGAGACAGACAGCCAAGAGTTGGGGGATGGGAGGATGCACAATCCTGTGGCTGTTACCTTGCCTTGTGACAGAGACCCCCTGCATCCTCCTCACGTGGATATGGCTCTATCTGCGCAAGGAAACAGGTGTTTGTACATCCAGATTTGCACCCAAGAAGCAGCTGTTACTCTGCTTGCAATACCAGATTTAACCAGCCCTTTTGACCAGAAATGGGTCATAGCTCTCACACTCACATTCTGCCTGCAGCACTGTCCCAGTGTAACCATAACTCACATATAGAGTGTCTGTGTAAGAAAAAGCAGACATGAAAAAGTTATTTCTAGCCTGCACCAAAAAGGCAGTCTTTCAGAAATGCTGCTGTTGTTAGTTGCTTGTGGGTTTTTTAAGGCATATGGTTACACTGTTTTCAAAAAAAATATTTCATATTCCATTCTTCGCACATCCTGATATTTTGTTCCTTTGGTGGATTGCTGTGTGAGGGATACTAATATTTGCTGGACTAGACTTTTGGACTAGATCTTTGGACTTGTGCAGATGTCCTGGTTGTGAAATCTTGCTTACTCCATTATCCATCTCCCAAGCCATCCAGTTCTCCAGTGAATTCTCTTTTTATGGCTGTAACAAGTAAATTTTCTGGCTTTCACAACTCATGAGGAAAGACAGTGTTCCATGATTTATTTATACTTATATTTTTGTAATTTGCACAAATGAAATGATCTACAGGAAAGGACTCTCAGTAGTATAAATACATGTTATCACAAAGAACACATTTGTAACATCATTAAAGAAACTTCAAAACTAAAAAGCATTTTGATTGCAGCAGGCCATTTAATATGCATACCCCTCACTGAAATTAAGCTACATTAGCTAATCAGTGAAGAAATAAGAGGAGCAATATCTTGGTGTGAATTAACAATGCAGGCTCTGCAAGACAGTTAATTGAGATCTGAAACACAGGGAATTACAAACAAGAGACCAAAATATTCAGAATTAGCATGTTCTGAAGTTTGAGAGCACTCCCACTTAACAAAAAAATTTCATCTTTTAGGCAGAAAGGCATGACCAAAAACTCAAACACTGAGGGATGACAATTCTTTCATCTAACTGCAGCTGTAGCTCAGGTTCACAGAGGAGAAAAGTGAAGGCCAAGAGAGGCAATTATCCTGTTGTTTCTAAACCTGTACCATCATACACTTAAAGCTACCAGTACTCATTCCACAAGAGCAGCAGTCTTGAGAAAGAAATTCCTGTGCTAGGCACTGCACAGAAGAGCCAGAACTTCCTTAGATGCCATTCAGGAGACAACAGACAGACAGAGACAGGTCATTGAATGCAAGGACATAAGGAGCAGGGGGGAGGGACTGCAGCCCTGGAGTACAGGCAGCCCAACACCTTTCTGTGCTTTGAGTAGAGTACCTAATCAAAGATCCTAAACACCTCCACAATGGGATAATTGGATGGATTGTCTCCACTTCATAGATGGTAAGGCAATCTCAGCAAAAATACTCCCTGAATAAGCACAGGTTTCACGTATACAGATGACAATTACTCTACTGCTTTTGGGGACCCATGCTAGGAAAGCCTGTGGTGCTCCAGAAAGGTGCACAGATGTAATATTCAAAAACCAAAAGCCCTTCAACATAAGCACACACTTGTGCATATGTACGTCTCTTCCATGTACTGCATTCTGCCTGGCTCCTGACAGAGCAAAGGACTGGCTTGAGCCAGCCACTTGCTTTAACTGGTGAAGATGGCACCTCTGCAACACATACCCCTCTGCTATAAGCTTATTGTTTAAGACAGATTACTAGACAACTTCAGTGTTAACTGCTGTAACAGCACAAGCATTGTATTTCTACGGACAAACCTAATGTTCATTTTGTGCACTCTTATAATCTTATATAGATTACACATTGCACTTTTTCATTATGTTTTGTATAATGAACTCTCAATTAGCCAGGGCAACAGGGGAGGCAGGAGACAGAATAATCAGATAAAGCAAGAACATGTGTAATACAAACCACATGTAAATTAGGTCGTAAGAACGGAGTATATATATTTAACTTCAAAAAAGTTCATATGAAAAATCAGGCAGTAAACATAATGAAAATGAGGTGGCAGAGGGAAGTGGTTAATCCACAACTCAAATAATCTTCACACAGCTAACCAGAAGTTGATTTTCCATGTTTACACCTGCAGTAAGCCCCACAGCTGCTCTCCTGGCCAAAAATTCCAGCCTTTGGCTGGTGTAGGCCTGGGACTTTAGCAACTAGGGAAGAAAACCCTGACATCGGTTTTGTCTTGGTGAGAGAGATACAGTCTCTCATGGATATAGAGGTTCTCAAATTGTGATTAGTGAAGGTGGAAATCATGACTGGTACCTAATGCTTTGCAGCCATAGGCTTCTAGCAGACCAAAGACCTCTGGAGGTGGAAACTAATGAAAAGCAGCTTCCAGGCTACACATGCATGCTGCATTTCTTCAAAACATCCTCACCGTCTGCTGGACTGAGAGAAATTCCAGCCTGGCTAAGCAGCCATTTCTGACATACTTATAAAAAACCAAAATGTGCTTTAGTCCACCAGAACTTATTGAGGAAAAAAAACAAAATCAGAACTAAAACCTTTAATTCTCCTGCCACAGGAAACAAAAAACTTTGCCCCATCTCTTCATATTATGGGTATCAGTTCCTCTGCCCTACCAGTGTAGTCACAGACAGGTTTCTGTTATTCAAGCTTTGTTCTAATAAAGAAGTAAAAGCAAGAAAAACAGAAAATCCATAGAGATTTTATGGTATTTTGAAAGCCACTCTGAAAATCTCCCATGCTGAGAAGACATGATGTCCCTTCCAAATCGTGGTCCCCAAGGCCATCCCCAGAAAACAAGGCCAATGAACAAATGACTTGAGAACACAGCACCTGTTTTCAGTACTGACTGAGAAGGGCAGGGAAAAAGTGCCATGGAAGCAAGGGGTCTGGAAGATTTTAGAGTAAGAGGTTTCTGCTGCAGTGCAGGAATTTAATTGAAGAGCTCTTTCTAGTTTCTGAGAAAAAAAAAAGAGAAAAGACAAGTCTATTTCAAGAGGTTTGGGGCATTCCTGAAGAATCAGATTTATTTATTTGCACTGCTGCAAAGAGCTTCAGAAGAGAACTGGAAATGTGCCTGGTGCTGGATAAAATCTCAAAGAATTTACAATCAAAATGATGGGACAAACGCATTCCAGTTTTACAAATGTGAAACAAAAGCCTCAAATTATGCTGAAAGCCCATGATAGAGCTCAGCTTCAATTTACATTCCTGAATCTGATTTAATGCCTTGCCTATAAATCTCTTTGTCTTTTAATTGTGCCAATTTACTTTATAATTTGCCTCATTTACAAAGGTTATTAAAATTGACAACTGAAAGTAAAGTGACATAGTTTAAAACATGAAATAGGAGAAGCAGCAATGCAATTCTGTGTCCAGTGCAGATTCCTTCAGCCTAACTCCTGCTGACGCTCACCAGTGTGGGAATTCCTCTTGACTAGGTAGCAGTGATGGCCTACAGCCAGCCAAGGGAGGCTAAATAGCGCCCAGCTGGCTGACGCTGGTACAAAACTAATGTGACTGCAGCTGCGCGCTAGTATATCAAGATTTGCCCTCATTCAGACAATCTCTGTTACAAGAATGAACGATCTTGAGCAGAAATGTCTTAGTTATGAGAAAATTAGTAATGGCAGAGGTGAAGCACAACCGCAGGCAGCATTAAAACTAGTCATTCATATTTAAAATTTACTTCCTTAGTTTACGTAAACACATCATTCGTGCTAGGAGTCTCAAAATGAGATGTGATCAAGCCTTCTCAAGTTCCATTACTTTCAAGAAATACAGAAACAAAGACCAGTTCACCTTGAGAATTACACACACCAAACTGTTGCTTGTAGCTTGACTTTTTCTGCCCTTTTAATCTGAACCTGCACTTGAATTGACTGCATTTAGATCATAAGGCTACATCCACACAGAGCTGCCATCTTTCCAGTAGCACATGTCACTCCGATGCCCCAGGTGAAGAATCATCTGAGCTGGGTGCTACTGGAGACTGGGAGAGCAAATCCCCCCAGTATGGATGTTCCTCTCACACTCCTGCCCAAGGACCCACCTTGGGCTCATCAGAGCTTTCTTTCTTCAGCAGTGGCCATAAGCAGATCTTTAAAGGAGAGTAAGAGTGGGCCAAGTACATGGGATACTTCCCTGCAAGCTCTTCCAACCTCCAACTGTTTTCAATTCCAGGAAATTCAGCTGGATGTGGTTTGTCAGTCTGATAACCACAACAGATTTCTCTTCTGAGTACTTAGTCTCCCCTGAAACTCACGTAAAATTTTGGTTCTCACTAAGTCTGTTAACCACTGCATGAAGAGCAACTTCATTCTGTTTGTTTTGAACCTGGCTATGGGGCTATGTGGATGCACAACCTGACTCAATACACCTGCTCGTACATTCATGCACAGACGTTTGATTTGTGAGATAAAATCTGCAGCTCATACCTAACTTTACCATCAAATGTGTGAAAAAGAGCTGGATGCTTCAAATGGGATTCTCAGCAGCCATCTGGCACACAGTGTTATCTAAACTAACTGACAGAAAAAGCTGGAAAGGAGGGTGTTTAATAAAAAAACACCGACTTTTCAGGCTAAGGCCACTAAGGCCTCAGATGAGGATTCATAACCCTCACACTCTGCTCTCTCACCACCTCTGTTATTCCTTTCCAAGCTGCAATAGGCATCAGTCTTGCCTGCTGTGGTACAAGAGGAGCAATTTGGCACCACTACTGGAGCTGGGATACCATTCCAGGATGAAGAAACCATTCAAATTCTGCCCTAACCTCCTGAATCATCTCTTGTCTCCAGAAGAGTGCTCCAGCAACCAAGTAGTAGATGTTTCAGTAGTGGTGAAGCACTCTCCACTCATTCAGTGATTGTCCAGGCACCGTGGCAGGGGGAACTTCAAAATATTGACACATGATAATGCAGGTGGCTGCTGTGGGCATTCCCCACCTGCAGGATGGGGATTCAGCACTCCAGACACTCCAGACACTCCAGACGCTCCTCCAAATGCTGCTTCTATATTTCATGCTAAACCCTCTGGTGTTCACATCACTGAAAATCCTGAACTCTTAGTCACAGGAGAGCCACAGAGATGCAGACACATATCACAGTGGTTTCAGTTCTTGGCATTCACAGAAGCATAAGTTCTGATGTTCATTGTCCACCCGTTAATATATGGTGCTACTTGAGGTGTCCCAGGGTATCTGTACTCCAGCTGTCTCTCCAGAGACTGCACGCCTGCCATAGGACCTGAGACATGATTGCTGGGCTTGTGCAGTCACTTTGTTCTACTAAATTTCCAGGCTTTAGCTCAGTTTATATAAAAGATGGATCTTAGCAGTTTGTTACTAACTGGAGATTGATCCTGCCCATGAAGGATGTGAGCTTTCCTAAGGCTGAGTTTGCTGTTCAGGGTCTTCACAGGAATTTGTTCTTACTTCAGAGCTCACAGCTTCATCTGTTTTTTCTGAGGCATGGAGATTTAAGCCAGGCCCTTCTAGTCAAGCAACACTTCCACAGCCACACATCTTTCAATAGTCACAAAAATCACATCTCCTTCAGAATAGAACATACGATCTAGTTTTAGGTAGTTCTGAGAGGAGCAGGGAGTTGAACTCGATCATCCTTATGGGTGCCTTCCAACTTGAGATATCCTATGATTCCATGATTTTCATTATAAATAAAGCATCTGATACACTAATCATATTTCCTGGAATATAAACCAATTTCTATTCCTACTGAAGTCTTCGTTCTTCGTAAGTTGCTGCAAATAGCTTAGACAAACAGGAGGTGGCTTGTCTGGATTGTTTACCTTGAATATTTGACATTAGTAATTTACAGTGAGCGATCCTTACCTTAGATCAATACTCAGACATTTCTCCTCCTTGATGAGATGGTAAAATTTAATGAGAGAAAAAAAGGTACAAATAGATAATAAAGAACAACTCTTTACATTAATATTGCATTACACACATTACTTACTCCCAAACCCAGACACTGACAAATCCAATGTAATTGACAAGCCACAGTTTAAAAGCCACATAGACATTGTCAAATGCAAGCTTGAGTATAACCATTTTTTTTTCCCAAGTCCTTACACTGCAGCATCCAGGCAACCCTAGCCTACACTGCCACAGTGTCCCTAAAAATATAGGGTTATTTGTATACACAATTGAGTTTTTTATAAGGCACAGGGACACAAAATTGTAAGAGGTTTTTTTTATACCCTTTTCCCTTTCACCTAAAAATTACACTCATTCACTGTATTTCTGCAGAAACTTTACTTAAAATTTTCCTTAAGTACCTTTTTGAATAAAGGCCAAAGATCATAAAATTAAGAACTTAGGACTACAGAAATCAAATTAATAGGCTAGTGTACCTGAGGGAGCATATAAGAAACCACCATAAAATAATAACAGCAATGCTGACATATGTATATAAGAATACAGGGGAGTGTGCACATGTGCATGTATTAGTGTCTGCATTTCCAGCCTCTCTTGGAAAGGTGTAGTATGCAATGTGAGTTTGAAAATCACCATTAAATTATTTCTAGAAGACACAACAGAGACCATACAGGACACACTAATATGGGCAGCTGTCAGTAATAAGTTCATGCATCAGGTATACTCTCTCTCACATCTCATGCATCTGATGGCAAATGCCTGCAGGACTAAACACGTAGGGTGTGATGAGGTTTTGGGGTGATACTTGCTGGTACAAAGACACAATAAAAAGGGACCTTCATACTCCTGTGGAACTAGTTAAAGGCCTCTTACTGGGAAACTTATTAGGACCTCCCTTATGCATGATTTAACCTTCATTTCCCTGGTCCTGATCCAGAGTCCGCTGAAACAGTGAAAATGTCCATTTCCTTTGGTGAGTGTTGCATTGCCTCTCTTTTTTTCTTTTCTTTTTTTTTTTTTTTTGGCAAATTCATGCCTTAGTTAAGTCCAGCTCAGCCATTCAATTGTGTAATGGCAAACTCCAGCTTCACAAAACCTGTTCACGGCACCCAGAAACTAATTTTCTAGCTGAAAATGGTAAGACCTTCAAATAGTCACAGCATGGGGTGTTTGACTTTCCATTTTTAGAGCCTATTGATTCAAATGTACTTGCATCACATTCTTAAATTGTTCCTACATCCCTAAGACTTAGAAATTCTTTTTGCTTTTGTTAATGAAAACAGTCTCTTGCACAGGCACCTGCCCCAAGGATCTAAGGCTTTAAGAATGACATATTTAATGAAAGCACAAGGGTTAGTTTGTGCTGACTTGTGGTTAACTCATGTTAATCACACTAAGTAATGCTGAGCCATAGATCTGGGGGGAGATAGTCGCACTGAACAGTAAATTTGGCAAAACCTGGTTTTCTAAGGAGTGAGAATATTTGCCAAGTCAAATCAACTCTTACAAACTGTTCTAGCCAAAAAAAAAAAAATGAAGAAATGTAAAAAATGTCAAAACACTCCTCAACATTGTTTGAGTGAAATGTTCTATTTCAGAAACATCAACACCTTGTGTCCTCATTTTCTAAGTAACACACTGATATTTTCTATTTGGAAAGGCATTTTTTGCTACAAACTGAACTGAGCTTCAGAAAAGCGGTGTTAGAAAGGGTTAAATAACCTGATAATTAAACTTGAGGAATTGCCTCAAGCCAGCTGGTCTTGGCATGGTTTTTCAAAACAAAAATCTTCAAATCCACTGTAATTTGCTGCGAGGAAACCCACAGCTTCTTAGCTGTGAGGAGATGGCTTAGTAGCTTAAAGTTATTAGGAAGGAATTGTCTTCCTAAATTTGACTACCAGTTTTGACAACATTTCCTCAATGACCTTGACTACATCATTCAACCTTCTGTGCTTCAGCTTCCTACCTGCGTTTTCCTAGGATTGTATCGAAATCATCTCGTGTCAAGAACATTAATTTATCAGTATGGATTGTCATTTACTTTTCAGTTTATCTGTGACAAGGCTGTCTTGTAATGTCATTGTCATCTTATTAACTGGGAAAGTAGAGCTGTATGAGTATTTTTACCCCACTGTGGATTATAGGAGTTTGGTTGGTGTGGTTATTTCCATTCCTCTAAGTAATTGAGTGATTCTTCTAGTGTGTTTGTATGCATTCCTAATCTGTTCCAGCTCACATTTGCCCCTCAGTAATCATTCCTTCAAAAATAATTGTATTGAACTGTGGAAAATAATAAAGAGAAACGTCATTGTACGCACGGTGCCGCACACAGTTCCTTCCCCGGTGGAGGAAGGTTTCTCGTGCAACCTACTGTGTGCTCATGATTTTTGCTTTCTTCACAAGGAAATTAAATGAATTTCAACAACCAAGCTTTAACCACCAGTAAAATACTAACCCTCTGGCACAGGTCATTACCAACAAGGCAAAGAGGCTCACACAGAAGCAAATACTTGTGCCTAACCTGTGCTCTGGGACCTCTCAGAAGTTTTGCAATATCAATTACTGGGACTAAGCCATTATAAAGGTATTTGTGCACAGCAAGTTTCCAAGTTCCCTTTCTTTTTCTATTGCACTCACTGGTCACTGGTGGCCCATGGGCTGCTGGGTGGCACCTTGATGGGGACAACACAAGGCCTCTGCTCCCAAGGGACCTGTGTGGGACATGGTATTGCTGCATGGCACAGACACAGCAGCAGCCCCAAGCAATGCAGTTTCTCGAGTGTCTGCTGACCAAAACTGTCCCTCTTCCAGCAACAAGCAAGGAGCAAAAATACTGGACAATTCCCAATACCGAGTTTCATTTTGTAGTAAATGGAAGTATTTTGCTCCTAAACTATAAAAACATAAAATAGAAGTGTTTATCTAGCTTACACATGGATTATTTTCCAGAATGCAAATGGCCTCTGGCCACATATGCACTGTTCCTAGGACAAGGAAAACCCTCCAGCTCTGCCCTGCTGGACTCTGCCTCAACTCCCAGATAGAACAGCCCAGGGACTTTCTCACATCCCCACCATTAAACTCTCCGAAGGCAGGGTGGCCAAGTCCAAATCACCTTACAGAGCAGTCCCAGGCAGACACTGGGCTGCCCAGCAGAGCACCTTGCTGCCCTGGCCAAAACCCACACCCACACCTTTGCTGGGGCTCCAGCCTCAGTACCACTACTGGAGTGTCTTGGGAGCACCAACAAATTTATCTGGGAGGGAAAGGCTGAATATTGCTGCTAACAGCTTGCTCATGGGACACGGACACTGTCAGAGCTAAACTATACACCTGAGGTCACAGCAACTGACTGTGAGAGAGGCAAGCAGAGGCCAGGGCACTGCCAGGCCACCCAAGTGCTTCATGAGCCCCAGTACACATCCTAAAAGCCTCTCTAGAGTGCAAATGGTCACAGCAACACTTCACAAGCATGAAAAGGTAAAACTTCAGCTGGTGGGAATTCAAATAATGTATGGCAATGAGTATGAGGAGAGGGTGTGATCACATGCACAAGCACATGCACTCGAAGGAGAAACCAAAGGGAAACTCAGGCCACCTCTAGGACCTATCTGCTCTCTGCAGAAAGCAGAGTAACGACTAGAGATCATGTTTTTACAGCTGATTTCAGTTTTCCAGCTTGTGATGCTGAGCAACAAAAAAAAAAAGCTTCTTCCAAACAGAAGTACACATATGTTTTGGGAGATGTAACTTGTTAATTACTTTATATGAAATAATACATTTGGCTGGGGGTAATGTTATATGTTGCTTCATGGTTTTTATTCAAATCCAGTAATGACACTTCATAAATTCTTAACTTCAACAGGACTCCAACACAAGCTTAGCTGCTTTGCTGAACAGAAGTGAGTTTCATCATCCACCCAAAGATAAGCAAATGCTTATTTCCTTCAATTCTTCTTGGGAAAACAGCTGGAATCTTGAACTTCTTGAAATTCTTTCTCAATCCTAATCCATATTTCTATCTTATTCAATTTTCTATTAGGACTCATTGCAGATTTTTCTGTTCCTTGCTGAAACATTGACAGAATGTCTTCTAACATCTCGTCTTCTTACAGAAATAAAAAGTATGCTTAACTCCATAAAAGATGTATTCAGCAGGAAAACCCATAAATTTGACTAGCCGTTGTTACATTTGTTACTATCTCTTTCAGTGCAGGAACCCATTTCTGGAAGAGGAAACATGCCAAGGCTTCCAAAACATGCCAAGGCTTCCAAACTAGTAATGCATACTTTTAGCAGGGCACTATATCTTTTGGTAAAGGCTTTGCCTTTGAAGTTGATGACCCTCTGCAATAGTCACATGAGCTTAATTTTGAAGCTGCAAATTCAGTTGCTGTTGAAATATACAGCAAAATTGCAGTTCATTCATCTGCTAAATGTTCAGCACCTGCCTCCTTTCACTACATGCCAGCATGGATAACTTTTCCTCCAAATACTACAACTGTGTTTAAAACCTCTCACATTTTTTCTGAAGATACTATAGAAAACTAAGAATCAGTTTATGAGCTACAGGTATTTTTGGATCCCTAGAGCTGTACATTGGGTATTTGCAGGGTTCTTTTTTGTCACTGCTAGGTACCACCAGGTCTGTACATACGCTTGCTTGGTTCTGACTGCTATTATGATATCCGACTAGGGGTTTAACATAAAAAGACCTTGATCCTGAATAGAGGAAAATATTTTGATCAAAAGAGCAAGTTTTGCACTGTGCTTTCAAAGAAGTAGGTATAGGCAGAGCTTGCTAATTTGAAGCATGAAGGAGCCCTGATTTTCAGAGACTCCATTTCCTATGAAGGGAAACCTCCAGGAAGCAAATCTTCCATCATTGTTTATGGTCTGTCCCAAAGAATTCAGTATAAGCTCATCTCCACTGACTCTAAGGCTTGTCCTCCACTGTCTTGATGATGTAGATGATCAAACCATCAGAGACATCTAAGGAAACACACACAGTCGCTACTGCAGGATGGTAAAAGCAAGACACCCTAAACCCCATGTTGCCTCTGCTGTGCACTACACAACTGATCAGAGAAGATTCTCAAACAAAAGGGATTTTTCTTTAGATGTTTTATTTGCCTCAGGCTGGATTAAAGAACATTTGCTCAGAGCACATGCATCTTCTTTTAAAAATGGTCATGACCAGAGCAGTACCTCTGCAAAGAAAAGATGTGTTAAGAAAAAAAGACACCTGAAAATATGTTTTCTTCAGAAATTCTGTGTTCTCCAGCATCAGTGCTGATTTTCTTATTGGCCTTGAGGGAGCACTGCTACATGCATTTTGGCTGGTTAGCAAAACCAAGCAGGAATGACTGCCAGGTATTTGAAATGCCTGCGCATCTTTTCCATTACACCAGGATAAATACTGCTCTCTGTTATAAACACAGGGTCTGGTCATATTCCCATCAAAGTTAGAGGCAAATTTCCCATTGACTTTAACAGTGTAACACAGGGCCTTTACAGAACAGACAGGGTACCTTTATATTTCCTACTGAATATGAAAAAGAAAAACCTGTGTACCAAAGTCTTTGATCAAAAAGAAAACAAACACATCTTAGGGGCTTTTTAATAACTTTTTCCCCAATAAAAAAGAGTAAAGTTGGCCTGAAATTATTATACCTGTTTGAACAGAAAGCATACTTTCTAGCTAGGCATTATATCATTCAATCTATGAACACAGAGATGTAATATAAAGTAATAAAGAGGAAATACAAGATAAAGTAAGATACAGACATATTAAATTGCTTAATGAAAACACAAGAGAAAAAGAGTGAGTAGAAAATATGGTTTCCTTTATTGAGAAAAATCCCTTTTCAAATGCTTAATCAATATAAGGTTCATATTTCCTGACTTGAGATATTTTTTACATTTATTTTTTTAGAAAATTATTAAATATCTTTAATGAATATAGATTGTTGCTTCTCTGCAGCCTGGCCTGGCAGCATCCTGGATAGATTGTTCTCTCTTACTCTGCTTTCTTTCTACAGCTGACTGTTCCAAGCAGTCCATCTCATAATTTAATTTCAGATCATTCTTGTCACTGAATTCCATCCCATAAATGTAAATATGTATTTGCAAATGCAGCTGGGGAAAAGGAAATCCTGAAGGATCATGCTGTTGGTGATCTGGAGATGAGTCAAATTAACATGGAACATTTGTTATCACTTAATATTTTTATGTTCTTGTACTGCAGACCAGATTGAGGCAATAAGAGGATTGTAGTTAAATCACTAGTATTCCTGTTTTATCAATATTCATTGTCCACATTCTATTAAATACCAGAGTCTAGTGACCAGGCTGTAAGAATCTGAGACTTCAGTCAGTGCCTGAGGCCATAAAGCCACCTGCTCCACCATGGCATCTATCCTTAAGTTGTCCAGCATGACATCTATCCTTAAGTTGTAAAAAAAAGCTTCTATGGTAACAACAGCTTCTATGGTGTTTGTAAATAGCCAGTTCTCCACATTCTCCCACCGCAGACCACTGGGGATGTAAGCCCACCACCCTGAACAATACCCCATGAATGCCTCTTGAGAGATCACTAAAAATTAGTGAATATCAGCTGAGGCTCCTTAAACTGTACTGTGTTTTGAACTGTACCCATGGCCAAGGGGCATGCAGGTCAGGGAGGGCTGGAGCCCTCCACATACTATGTGTACCATGCAGCAGTGGCTGGAGGGGAGGAGCAGCTCCTAGAGGTGCCCTGGGTTGGTTGTGCTGGGGTTATGGAAATCACAGGAGGGGAACATGTAGAGACAGGCAAATAAACCATAGTGTATTGAAGCAATCTTACTTATATATCCAAGTTAAATTTGACCAGTTTCTAAGGAGTACCACTACAACCAGCATGTACATATCACCGGGAGCATCATCTCCTTCCATTATAAAAATCTAATGATGCTTTATAAACAGAAATGAGGTCAAGCTAGCAATAAGCTGTCACACAAAATGCTGACATCTCGAAATATAGAGTATCTGAGAGATTTTTTTCTCATTAAAAATACTGCATTTGTTTTTCTCAAATGAAGTAGAAGTCATAAGAAAAATCAACATTACATTACCTAATTGTCCTTATTTTCATTTTGAATTCCCCCAGCGCGGGGCTGGGACAGCTCCGCTCCTTTGCACTGAGTGCCATGACAACCAACAGACCCATCGGATACCTGCATTGCCATCCTGCTCGTTACCTGGAGAAAAATGTACATACCAAACACTCAAACTCTTTTTAGACTTATTAAATATAAATAACTAATATGATTTGACCTAGATAGCTGAATGTAATGTATCATTGACTCCCCTGCTGCTTGCCTTGAAAAAGCCTTTGAGAGGGCAGCGACAGGTCGCTGCCCACCAGGCGCAGGGAGGAACAAGCAGGTTGTGTTGCTGGTGTCCCAGACTGCGGACCAATATCGTTGCCTCCAGAAAGAGAGCTTACAGTAAGGTGACTACAGCAACTCAGACAGAGACCCCGTCCCAAACCGTGGCTGTTCAGGTCTCTGGGTGCAGGGAGTGCCAGAGCCTGCTGCTGCCGGGGGAGGGAGGACAGCATTCCACCTGCGTGAGGTGTGAGCAGGTAGAAGATCTGCTTAGCCTGGTGGCAAGACTTAAGGAGGAGGTTGAGACGCTGAGGACTATCAGGGAGTGCGAAAGGGAGATCGACTGGTGGAGTAACTCCCTGGCGTGCCAGTCGGAACGGTTCCAGGGAGATACCCCCCAAAAGGGGAAGGACCCCCTGCCTTCTCACACAGAGGGGGATGGCCCGAGACAGCCCCTGCCCTGTAGCTGTTGCGCAGAGGTAGGGGACCAAAGAGATGACGAGGGTTGGAAGAGAGTTCCAGTTCGACGTCGTGGGAAACCCTCCCCCCTTCCTGCCCTGCTTCCCCAGGTGTCCCTCCGTAATAGGTTCGAGGCCCTGGATCTTGAAGGAGAGGTAGGTGAGGATGTGGGGCAAGGCCAGCCCACAAGACCACATAGGAAAAGGGGGTCGACATTGCACCTCAAGACTGCCTCAGTTAAGAAAGAAAGAAGGGTCATTGTAGTAGGGGATTCCCTTCTGAGAGGAACAGAGGGCCCGATATGCAGAGTTGACCCTCATCATAGGGAAGTGTGTAGTCTGCCTGGAGCCCGGATCAGGGATATCACCAGGGCGCTCCCCAGCCTGGTGCACCCGACAGACTACTACCCGCTGCTGGTCTTCCAGACAGGTGGGGAGGAAGCTGCTTCCCGCAGTCTGAGGGGGATGAAGAAAGACTACAGGGCCTTGGGGCGGATGGTGAAAGAGTCTGGGGCTCAAGTGATCGTCTCCTCACTCCTTCCATCTTCCACTGATGATGTGGGAAGGAATGGGAAGATTCAGTTCATGAACAATTGGCTTCGAGACTGGTGCTACAGGCAGGGCTTTGGATTCTTTGATAACAGCTGGTTTTATAGGGCACCAGTCTGGACAACGACAAGTGGGAAAGGTTTGTCTCACAGAGGCAAAAGGATGCTGGGGCACAAATTAGCAGGGCTCATTTGGAGAGCTTTAAACTAGATTTGAAGGGGGATGGGGTTGTAGCTGGGCTTGCCCCAGTGGGGCAGCACTCCAGAATTGATGAAGACTGGGAGGCCCCCTATAATCCTACGGTGAAATCGGTGTGCTCAGCTCGCTCCCTGGAATGTCTGTACACCAATGCGCGCAGCATGGGAAATAAACAGGAGGAGTTGGAAACCGGTGTTAAGTCAGGAGACTATGATCTGGTGTCAATTACAGAGACGTGGTGGGACAGCTCAAATGACTGGAATATAGTCATGGAGGGCTATGTCCTTTTCAGGAAAGACAGGCCAGCCAGGAGGGGTGGTGGGGTTGCTCTTTATGTGCGGGAGCAACTACAATGCACCGAGTTCTGTCCAGGGACAGATGACGAGCGAGTTGAGAGTCTGTGGGTGAGAATTAAGGGGCAGGCTGGCAGGGGCGATACTGTTGTGGGTGTCTGTTACAGACCACCGGATCAGGGTGAGGAAGTTGACGAGGCCTTCTACAGGCAGCTGAGAGCGGCCTCACAGTCACAGGCCGTGGTCGTCATGGGGGATTTTAACTTCCCTGATGTTTGCTGGAAGGACCACTCGGCAACCCAGCCGCAGTCCAGGAGGTTCCTCCAGTGTATGGATGATAACTTCCTCCTGCAAATGGTGGATGAGCCGACCAGGAGAGGAGCGCTGCTGGATCTCATCCTCACTAACAAGGAGGATCTGGTTGAAGCAGTAAGGGTTGGGGGCTGCCTTGGTTGCAGCGACCACGAGATGGTGGAGTTCAGGATCTTGTGTGATAGAACTAGGAGAATACCAAGTAGAATTGCAACCCTGGACTTTAGCAGGGCAAACTTTGGCCTTTTCAAGCAACTGCTAGGGGAAATCCCATGGGCAAGGCTGCTTGAAGGTAAAGGGGCCCAAGATAGTTGGTTGACATTCAAGGACTGCTTTTTCCGTGCTCAAGATCGGAGCATCCCGACACATAGGAAGTCAAGGAAGAGGGCCAAGAGACCTGCGTGGCTAAATAGGGAATTGCTGGGTATGCTCAAGTGGAAGAGGAGAGTTTACAGGTCATGGAAGGAGGGGCTGGCCACTTGGGAGGAATATAAGGCTGCTGCTAGAGGATGTAGGAAGACAGCTAGGATGACTAAGGCATCCTTAGAATTAAACCTGGCGAGAAGGGTCAAGGACAGCAAAAAGAGCTTTTTCAAATACATGGCAGACAAAACTAACACCAGAGGCAATGTAGGCCCACTGATGAACGGGATGGGTGCCCTGGTGACAGAAGATGCAGAGATGGCAGAGTTACTGAATGCCTTCTTTGTCTCTGTCTACTCTGCTGCAGGCAGTCCTGAAGAGCCCTGTACCCCTGAGACCTTAGACGAAGTCAGGTCAACGGAGCGGTTTGCCTTAGTCGATGAGGAATGGGTTAGAGACCAGTTGAGCAATCTGGACATCCATAAATCCATGGGTCCAGATGGGATGCACCCGCGGGTGCTGAGGGAACTGGCAGAAGTCATTGCTAGACCGCTCTCCATCATCTTTACCAAGTCTTGGGAAACGGGAGAGGTGCCTGAGGACTGGAGGAAAGCAAATGTCACTCCAGTCTTCAAAAAGGGCAAGAAGGAGGACCCGGGTAACTATAGACCGGTCAGCCTCACCTCCATCCCTGGGAAAGTGATGGAACACCTTATCCTTGGTGCCATCTTAAGGCATATCAAGGATAAGAGGGTTATGAGGGGCAGTCAACATGGCTTCACCAGGGGGAAATCATGTTTGACCAATCTCTTGGCCTTTTATGAGGAAATAACACGGTGGATGGATGATGGCAGAGTGGTGGATGTGGTCTACCTTGACTTCAGCAAAGCATTTGACACAGTCTCCCACAGCATCCTCACAGCTAAATTGAGGAAGTGTGGTCTGGATGATCAGGTAGTGAGGTGGACTGCGAACTGGCTGAAGGAGAGAAGCCAGAGAGTTGTAGTCTATGGGGCTGAGTCTAGTTGGAGGCCTGTAACTAGTGGAGTGCCTCAAGGGTCAGTACTGGGACCAGTATTATTTAATATATTCATCAGTGATTTAGATGAGGGAATTGAGTGCACTATCAGCAAGTTTGCTGATGACACTAAGCTGGGAGGAGTGGCTGACACGCCAGAAGGCTGTGCTGCCATCCAGCGAGACCTGGACAGGCTGGAGAGTTGGGCAGGGAATAACTGGATGAAATATAACAAGGGAAAGTGTAGAGTCCTGCATCTGGGCAGGAACAACCCCAGGTTCCAGTATAGGTTGGGGAACGACCTGTTAGAGAGCAGTGTAGGGGAGAGGGACCTGGGGGTCCTAGTGGACGACAGGATGACCATGAGCCAACACTGTCCCTTGTGGCTAAGAAGGCCAATGGCATCCTGGGGTGTATTAGAAGGGCGGTGGTTAGTAGGTCGAGAGAGGTCCTCCTTCCCCTCTACTCTGCCCTGCTGAGACTGCATCTGGAATATTGTGTCCAGTTCTGGGCCCCTCAGTTCAAGAAGGACAGGGAGCTGCTGGAGAGAGTCCAGCGAAGGGCAACAAAGATGATTAAGGGAGTGGAGCATCTCCCTTATGAGGAAAGACTGAGGGAGCTGGGTCTCTATAGTTTGGAGGAGACTGAGGGGTGACCTTATTAGTGTATATAAATATATAAAGGGGGAATGTCCACGAGGATGGAGCCAGGCTCTACTCAGTGGCAAACAATGATAGGACAAGGGGTAATGGGTACAAACTGGAACACAAGAGGTTCCACTTAAACTTGAGAAGAAACTTCTTCTCAGTGAGGGTGACGGAACACTGGAACAGGCTGCCCAGGGAGGTTGTGGAGTCTCCTTCCCTGGAGACATTCAAAACCCGCCTGGACACATTCCTGTGTAACATTATCTAGGTGTTCCTGCTCCGGCAGGGGGATTGGACTAGATGATCTTTCGAGGTCCCTTCCAATCTCTAGCATACTGTGATACTGTGATACTGTGATAACATCCCAGTATAAAACAACCCTAAATGTAAAAGCATTTATGTACATTACAGAGACTAAGTAAAGTTGCTACAATGAGATCATCAGTTTTATTATGTTTTAAGAGAAGATTTCCTTAAAAAAAAAGCTTTGAAAGTGAAAAATGTGAGTACGGTATTCAAGACTTTAAGTACTAATTCTGTGCTGTAAGTACAAATTTCCATCGACAGCGTAGTTAAAGCACTCCTATAAATTATATACATCACAAATCTCTGTAATTAGTGTCCCCAAAGAAAAAATTATTTTAAGTTGCTCTTAGAGCTCTAGCTTTTTCACTTTACTGGAACCCAAAAATATCATAGCATTTAGCAGTATCCATCTATAAAACAAGCTGTAGTTACATATACTTTCAAACACAAATAAAGAAAATACAGATATATGAGTTTACGGCCACTAGCCATTACAGAAACACCACTTATGAAAAGGTGTATCCAACTCAATGTAAGTCTAATGCTTCTCTTTCATCTTGCAGTTGATCGATATATATGAGAAATTTTATATGATACCAATGTCCAATTTGCATTTGATGTGCAAAACCCAACAATAGATCCAGCTTTACTTCTTGTCCTTATAAATGATGTTATCATTTTAACAGATAACCTATTTAAACATCCTAATGTTTCTCTAAGCACCATCTTTCTGGTAGCTGACCCTTGCAAGAGAATATAAGATTCTTACCTGAAAAATGACAAAGAGCTGCAGACCAAACTTCACACTTCAGCTGACTCAAGGCTCTCATTTAATTAGCACATCTTTATCTCATCCCAATTTATATTAATGAATTTCTTGGCAATACAGGAAAAAGGCCTGGCACCTGCACCCTAGGACCTAGGTAAAGAAACTGCTTTAAAGAGGATGAGTTTGGAGTTCTTTGTCTGATTTTAACTTTATTCACTTTCATTGTCCTGTTCTCTAATCAGTATTATTAGATTCTACCACAGCTTCCTCTTCAAACATCTCTCCAGTCTTCTTTCCTCATATCACTGAATTCCCACAGCCTTTGTTTTGTATTTGATTTTCTCCCCTTTAATGTCTCTCCAAACATTTAATTGCTTTTTCAGTTTCCCAGATAACATCCAGAGATGTTCAAACATTAATGGCTTTGCTTCTAGCTACTGACCAGCCATATAAATCTGTTCACACACCGCAACTCTCTTCATGAAAATTAGGTTCAACTCTGTCCCAAACTTCAATACAAAATCTGTTTGAAATCTGTTGATTTAAACCAGTGTGCCACTGCAAACACACTTGTCGATGCAGAACAACCACCTTCATAACCCTCATGTTTTGACACGTTTGAATCTGTCAGGAAGTCCAAATGAATTTCATTTGTAGCTGGGAGACAAATAAAACTGATTTGGGTGGAGGTTCCCCCATAAACGAATTGCATTAGACTCAGCACTGCCTTTCATCTGGTACCACACTCATTCGTCTTTTGCTTACAGGAAGGGGAGACTGCTTCTTCTGCCACTCCTAATTCAGACCACACAAGCTCCAGCAAAGATGCACAAGTTGGCTTTAGGCTGGAATTTTGCCCACAGGAGCTGGTGAAATCACTTCTTCTCTGTTTGAGAACAAACTACACTCACACGAGTGCATCAGGGAAGGAGGACCGTAGGAAAACATAACTAATCTGCTTGTACATGTTGTCCTCTGTGGAATGTTCTTATTCCTCTGCTTCATGATGGCCTAAGTGAGAAAAAAAAAGATAAACATTTAACTAACATGTGAGGTCACCCCGATTATTTATTACTGGGACTTGTTTGCTTGTTTGTTTGCAGCTGCTAACTCCATTCACTGAAGTACCCCCTGGATGCAGTTTCCAACAGAAAATTTATTAACTGGAATTGAATATCAAAACCACCAGATATGCACAGCTGCACTATGGAAATGTATGTTATCGCCTGCACATTATCCTGGGTTTCTTCAGAGTTTAAATGAATGTTTGAAAGAGGAACATGGGGGTAAAAGATTTAGAGGAAAAATACGTAAAAACAAAAGCATCAAATTTGAAGCCCTATATATGACCCAACGGTACTCAACTACCTATGAAATACATGTACATTTCTATGAGCTAAAACTGATGTGTGAGAATTGTGCTTGCAGCAAATGAGGAAGGCTGACCAAATGATACCCAAGCACCATTAGCCACAGCCCTGGGAGACCCAAACCAACCACGTCACTGCTCACAGGTGAAGAAGCAGGTAAACAGGACAGAAAATGTAGAACTTGATGAACAACAGGACTATGGTCTAACATTGCGGGGGATAACAAAAGTAAACAAGAACAGTAAGTGATGCCAATGGTAGAGAAATCAACTGCATTATATGCACAGACAGTGGTACCCAGTTCTGTGAATTCTGTGTTTTAGGACTAACTGGGAATTATTTTTGCTGAACCAGTGGCTACCAGTTCTGGAGTGGTGCTCCCTTTACAGGCTGGTAATATTGCTGAAAATCAGTTTTGAGTTTCAACTAGGGGATGTTGGCAAAAAACAGTGGAAAAACTGACACATGGGTAACGGAGACAGTCCCCTTCTGGCTGTCAGCTACCTTCAGCAAGATTCCTGCCAGCCCACACAGCTCCAGCTCTGCGTACAGCAGTAACTACAGTATCCCTACAACAAATTCCATTCCAGTTCTTCAGCACTCAGTTAAATGCTTGCTTCCCCTTCATGCACACAGTGCTGAAGTTACAAACAGAACTTACTTTAATTTGCTCAATATGCTGTCCCCTTTCCCACATTGCTCTTGCACTGGATTGCCCTGAACCCAGTGTCACTCTGCATTTCCCAACTTGTCAGCCGATAGAGTTAGGCCAGCCTCTGCGCCTTGTTTTCCACTTGCTCCTTTAGATCAGACAACCATGTGGGGACCACCTGAAAACAATTAAACAAGAAACTTCTCACCCTCTTTTGGACACACAAAACCAGACTCTTGATCAGAGCAATTCCAGGGAGAGGACACCTCATGGACTGCTTCAGTGCATGAGAAGTCCAGAGCCAGGCTTGTGGGAGCACACCATAACGGGATAGATATGTCAGGCAAGTTTCCCAAACCTTTCATTCCCAGGAATGACAGCAAAAATACCGAGAAACTATATGCGGTCATGTTTACAGTATTTTATTCTGTCTTATAGCATAATGCATTTAGAAGTGAGGAGCACACAACTCCATTACCTTCTTACATGATGAAACAAGTGGACTGAGAAGGCGAAAATCAAAGAAGATACGTTACTCGAGTAACCCATAATAATATTTCACAAACAACAGGTTTTGACATTTAGAAGTATGGACACGCTTCTATTCCTGCCACAAACATCTGCACAAATGAAACCAGCTTACACCAGGAGGTACTGACCAAGAACACCTGCTACCCCTAACAGCAACTGCATGTTGCATATGCTGTTTACTGACCATAAACTGCATTCATTTCTGTTTATCAAGGTTGTTTAGGTGAAGCTAATTAAAAACATCAAGATGTTGTCTCTCAGTCACTAAACACATAGACAACAGAAAAGTCATTTTAAAGACAAGTTAAATAAAAACATTGGTTTGCTTTTTCAGTTCTGGTTGCTGTTGCAGAATGACTCTAAGAGCAGAACCATAGAGTTCTGGAGGACTGTGCAAGCAAGGCAGGGGGTGGCCCCCACAGGTGGCCGGAGACCGGACCTGGGAGGAGAATGTGGAGGAAGCTGTGGGGGCTAACCAATACTGTTATGCCAAGAAGGAGTGGCTGAATACCACTCCTATATATGTGTGAACTGCGTCACAAATAAATTAGAAGTTGCTTATCACCCATATTGGGTTGGCCTGTCTGCTTCTCCTCACCACTTACAGGTTGCCTAAATCTACAAGGGTACAGGAGCAGGCAGATTTGTCAGTTCCGCACACCAGTGAGAATGAGTGCAGTCAACTTCTGAGCTGCCACCAGCAACAGTGAAGGGCAGAGAATGACAACAATCCTTCCACATAAACACTAGTTTCATTTCTGGTAAAATCTTGACTTCCTGTTTCATGGTACTTTCATAGTCTAGTCTTCACACGCATTGCATTACAGAAAGCAGTTATCATGCAAGAACATTGTTACACTTCCTTTTATAGTTATGACAGTGTAAAATGAAGGAAAATGCTGTTTCAGTAGACCAGACAGCATTGCACTTCAGGAGAAAAAAAATAGTCCAGACCTCTGTAGCGTTCAAAAATCTTTCCTCTGCACAAACATGACTTTTATTTAGATATTCAGAGTGCAGAATATTCTGCTATAAGAGACACAGATGATATTTGTTACTGGGAGAAAAGTCTTTTATGAATACTTGTATAAGACAGCTTTATGTGCCTCCAACACATCATTTACCTGATTTCCCATAAATACATTTTTTTCTTCAACTACCTTAAAACCAGCAACAAAACACAGAGGTACAGTCAGTCATAAGGGTACGCACATATTGCTGCCTCACAAGTAGCTGGAAGGCTGAAGTTTCTGTTAGAAGAGAAAATAATTAAAGTGATAGGAATTACTAGTTTTACCTCTGCTTAGCCCATCCCAAATAATACAAAAAAGTCTCTTGTGATTTAAAAATTACTACATATTTTAAGTGAATGAAGAAGGTGATGAAACATTACAAGGAGACAGAGGCAGGCACATCTTTTTATATGATAGGAGAGTATTCATAGCATGTCATCTTATCTGAGAAAGACATGGGTTTGGGAAGGAGAAAGGTGATTCTTCCTTCAGTGAAGAGACAACATAGATGTACACATATTTTGCTTAATTTATAGCTACAGGTATACTTGCATACCTGATCGTGATGCAATTTCTAAGCTTCAGTTCAGAAACAGCAAGACTACTATTCCCAGTAAATGTTTAGGAATTTTGTAGCACTGATGACATACCACTAGAGATACGACCTAGAGTCAGTGCAGGAGCAGTACAGGAGATACAGCATGTGCACAGCCTTCAGCACATGCAGGTGCCAAAGACGAGAAGAAACACAAAACCCTTTTCCCTTTCGCAGGTTCATGTTGTTCCTATTTTCTAAAACACAGGATTAGGCATGTGCCAGTTCCACCAGCTCCTACAGTGCAGGGAAACAAAAAGGATCCTTTAGCTTCAGCAGCAATGGCAATTCCCTCTGTCTTTCCTCACTTAAGAGAAACATTTTTGAAGTGCTGTGCTGCAACTGAGGTGAAGTGAGGTCAATAAAAGATTCCACCTGTACTAAGTGAAGACTCATGGGAAAATTGAGAAGAATTTTCCTATTCTCTTCCAAAATAAAATTCACTGGAAGGCCTTTGGAGATTCTAGACAAGGACTGTCACTTCACTCCTTTAACATGGCTAGAACTATCCTCTCTTGTTTCCACAGCATGAAGAGGAATGGTTACCACTGTAACATGCATGTCTCCTTCACATCTTAAGTTATTTAAAAACAGATGAATTTGAAGCTTCTTTATTCATCCTCAGAGGAGCTGTCTAAGGAGTTCAATATTCACAGTTCTGTATTTTTAAGCAAAACACTTAACATTATATCAGTAGCATATAAGCTGATGGGTGTTTTATGCCCTGTTCATATAAAAGCCCATTAAACTAACTGCGTTTCAGCCTTTGAGGATGGTAGAAAAGGAAGCCTTAGTTGATGAACTGCACAGTTACCACCAAGGAATACCTACACATATCTCTACCAATAAAATTTTCATGTTATTTCTTCAGTAGATATCAGCATGGTCATTACAGAATGTGAGAGTTTTCCAAAGCTTAATAGGCTTTTTCTTTCTACGCCTAGCGGTAACTTGTCCACAGTAAGCCTTTGTACTTGACTGTAGACCCACTAGTATAGGTTTGGTCTACTTAGTTTAGATTTTCTAGTTTTTCACATTAGCTATACTTTTTACATCCCAAGAGGATGCTTTGAAAGCCCTATGCTGTACAACATCATCTGGAGTTGTCCTGGGTTTAGCAGTAGCAGTCAATTTTTCTCCTTCTTGGTAGCTGGTGCAGCATTGCGTTTTGACTTCAGCTTGGGAACAGTGCTGATAACACTGATGTTTTCAGTTGTTGCTAAGTGATGTTTACCCTGACCAAGGACTTTGTGAGGCTCATGCTCTGCCAGGGAGGAGGGGAAGCCAGGAGGAAGCAGAGACAGGACACCTGACCCAAGCTAGCCAAAGAGGTATTCCATACCACAGCACATCATGTCCAGGATTTAACTGGGAGTTACCTGGAAGGACACAGGCTTTTGGGTCGGACTCGTTTCTCAGCGGATGGTATTGTATTCTCTTCCCTTGTTACTTTCTCTTATCATTGTTGTTGGTGGTAGCAGTGGTGATTTGTGTTGCACATTGTTCGCTGGACTGTTCTTCTCTCAACCCGTGGGAGTTGCACTCTTTCGATTCTCCCCCCCATCCCTTCAGGAGCAGCGAAGGGGAGAGACCCGGGGCGGGGGAGGGGGGGGCTCGATTGCTTCCAGCCCGGCACCACTCACTGGGAGTGAGTGAACAAGCTGCCTGGCTAGGGTTTAAACCACGACAGGCGTTCAAAACTCTGGAGTTTTCACCTGGTGCTTAATTTTTCCCTTTCACTTTCTCCAAACGGAATCTCCCTTTCCATGAGGCAAGGCTGACAACTCCATCATCATGTATATGGTAATATTCTCACCTGAATTGTGTCTTTGGCAATCAGGTAAAGGCATAAAGAGGATTCTGCTTTGGTTCTTATTTCTTGTGAAGTAGAGAAGAAGGAAAGGGATGTTTCTTCTCCCTTTATAAGATGCGAGTACCAAAAGAAATAATTAATTGTGGAAATCCTTATCTACCAATAGGGTATCTTTTCCAAGAAAGACTATTTTGCATATATTAACATAAGCCAAATAAATTATTGGGTTTATCTTTTTATGTGCATTTTTTCTTCCTGATGGCAAGCTAAAAATAGAATATTAGAATAGTTTGGGTTGGAAGGGACCTTCAAAGGTCCTCCAGTCCAACACCCCTGCAGTGAGCAGTGACACCTTCCACTAGATCACTGCACTCTGCAAAACAACCTCTTGGACAAATCTTGCTTGAGAAATTGCCAATTTACTTATTTTAATAAGCCTATGACCTATCAGACAACAAAGCAAGCAGGGAAAGCTCTGCTGGACTCCGGGCTTTTCAGCTGTTTCTGTACGTAAAACAATTGGTACATATGTACATATTCATGCATGGGGGAGAACAAGTTCAGATTTAACAGTCAATATGCGTATGTGCATACCACAGCACACAGCTTGTTGTTAATAAAAAAAGCTAATAAACAAAGCTTTGTGAGTTTACTTTCCATTAGAAAAGCTCAATAAACACAAGTGCTGACTTTCTTCTAATCTGCTCTCACCAAGTAACCTCAACATAACTTACTCTACCCACTGAAAATTTTCACTGTTTATCAGTTTAAAATTGATCACTCATTTCTTGTTTACTGTTGCAATAACAGCTCTGCAGCTGAAGGAAAAAGGGTTTATTCTTAGAAATAAAAGGAACACAGCCGTATTCATGTTATGGCATTTTCCTCATATTGTAGAGTTATAAAAATGGAGAAGGAAACTGTTGGAGGGAGGGGGTTCCTACTCTGTGAATTCACATTAAATGTAGGAAACAATTCCACAGAGGATGGCCACCCAGTTTGGCAGTCTCTGCCTACTGTTATTTCACTTTCATTTTACTGAATAAAATTGTCTTCTACTACACAGATGGACAGGGGTAGAGCAGTTGATGTCATCTACCTGGACTTGTGTAAAGCATTCAACAGTGTCCCACATGACATCCTTGTCTCTAAATTGGAGAGACATCAATTTGACGGATGGACCACTCAGTGGATAAAGAACTGGCTGGGTGGCCACACACAAAGAGTTGTGGTCAATGGCTCAATGTCCAGCTGGAGACCAGTAACGAGTGGTGTCCCTCAGGGATCGGTGTTGGGACCGGTCTTGTTCAACATCTTTGTCGCTGACATGGACAGTGGGATTGAGTATGCCCTCAGAAAGTTTGCCAATGACACCAAGCTGTGTGGTTCCGTTAATACCCTGGAGGGAAGGAATGCCATCCAGAGGGACCTTGACACGCTTGTGAGGTGGGCTGATGCCAACCTTGTGAAGTTTAACCATGCCAAGTGCAAGGTCCTACACCTGGGTCAGAGCAATCCCAGGCACAGCTACAGGTTGGGCAGGGAAGAGATTCAAAGCAGCCCTGCAGAGAAGGACTTGGGGGTGTTGGTTGATGAGAAAATGAACATGATCTGGCAGTGTATGCTTGCAGCCCAGAAAGCCAACCGTATCCTGGGCTGCATTAAAAAGAGCGTGACCAGCAGGTCGAAGGAGGTGATCCTGCCCCTCTACTCTGCCCTTGTGAGACCTCACTTGGAGTATTGTGTGCAGTTCTGGTGTCCTCAACATAAAAAGGACATGGAACTGTTGGAACAAGTCCAGAGAAGGGCCACGAGGATGCTCAGGGGACTGGAGACCCTCCTGTATGAAGACAGGCTGAGAAAGTTGGGGCTGTTCAGCCTGGAGAAGAGAAGGCTGCGTGGAGACCTCATAGCAGCCTTCCAGTATCTGAAGGGGGCCGATAGGGATGCTGGAGAGGGACTGCTTATTAGGGACTGTAGTGACAGGACAAGGAGTAACGGATTAAAACTTAACCAGGGGAAGTTTAGGTTGGATATAAGAAGGAAATTCTTTCCTGTTAGGGTGGTAAGGCACTGGAATAGGTTGCTTAGGGAGGTTGTGAATGCTCCATCCCTGGCAGTGTTCAAGACCAGGTTGGACAAGGCCTTGGGTGATATGATTTAGTGTAAGGTGTCCCTGCCCACAGCAGGGGGGTTAGAACTAGATGACCTTAAGGTCCTTTCCAACCCTAACGACTCTATGATTCTATGATTCTACACTGACATTTCTACGTCCTACTAAAGCAGTAATCTGCTGGTTGCAATATGAAGTTTCGCTGAGTTCATTGATAGCTCAAGGTCTTCAACATCTCACTTAGACTCTGATCCAAAATATACTGAGATAAGTGATGCATTCCTCTTACTACAGTAGACTTCATGACACAGTACCTTGGGCAGGCCCCTTTTCCACCAGGTGGTCTGGGGTATACTCTACACCATTGGATTGGCACACTTTGCTGTTCAGAAATCAGGTTGTTGACACGTGGGTAGGAAACTCCCTTCTACCTAAGGTGCACACAACTGCATACTGCTGGCGAAAGCCATGTTCCCTTAAAGTCGGAGATGACTCTTCCAGCAATATCAAAGGGAACTGGAACGGATCTTTCAGTCAGCATACTGTGGCCCACAAAACCAACAGTACTTGTAACCTGCTAAAGTTGAAAACTTCAGAGAGGAAAAAAATATATGCATTACCTGTGCTGGCACAGCCATAAAAAAAATTTACCTACTCCAGTGAGATCCCTCCAGCTGTCCCTCTGAAAAATATCTCTTCTACTCTTTGTGGGCTTTTCTAAATATCTTGGTAAAACAGCAGCAATTTAAAGCACACCATTAGAAAAGGCAGTCCCATACTGTTAAGCACTTTATGTCTATTTTACATGAGTCCAGCAGGGGTCATATGAGGGACAGTGACTTGGTTTTATATACTTTTTTCCCTTCATTCTCTCACTTCTCCAGGGGTAGCACAGCCACAGAGGAACAAGGTAGGAGTTGGAATAGCTCCAAGAAGCTGACTCACCCTCTGGGATGCCATCCACAATGCAGAGTGGTAAAAAGTGTGCTATCCCTTCACCAGCACGCAAGCCTTGCTGCAATTTGGTTCTAATGATGCTAGCCCAGGACCCTGGAGACATGCAATTCCACATGGCCGTGTTGCTCTAGTAAAGTACCTTGTCTCCTGCTGCATCTCTATAATAGTTTCCCCACAGTGAAATACAATAGGGCTGAGATTACTGATCTACCTATTGGGAACTCTTGACTACTGA
Source organism: Pezoporus occidentalis (assembly GCF_034315485.1). Taxonomy (NCBI): domain Eukaryota; kingdom Metazoa; phylum Chordata; class Aves; order Psittaciformes; family Psittacidae; genus Pezoporus; species Pezoporus occidentalis. Next base: position 3,460,487 of record NW_026915158.1, on the reverse strand, counting down.
ATGCTTGATGTCATAATCCTAACACCATGTGGAAAAGGGTTTTGATATATGAAAAGTCCTCCCCAAAGTATTTGATTAAGTAGGTCAGTCTCTTACCAGGTGAAATTATTTCCTTCAGTTTACTACAGAGGCTGCACTTTCAAGCAGTGTTTCACCATTTAAGCAATTTTCCTACATTAATCATAGAATTATAGACTCACAGAATTGGTTTGAGTTGGAAGGGACTTTAAAAATCATCTAGCTCTAACAACCCTGCCACAGGCAGGGACACCTTCCACTAGACCAGGTTGCTCAAAGCCCCATCCAACCTGGCCCTGAACACTTCCAGCTAACAAATATGTGCGTGGCCTTTAACTGTTTATCTCTGGCCTCTTACAACATTTGTTTGGCCTTACAAGTACAAGCTAGTACTCAGCCTCAACTCCCATTAAGTTCATCTGAGCTGAGGATGTCCAGCATTTTACAAGAGACACACAGCGCAAATCATCCTTGGCCCTTTGTACAGCCCTTTTCCTTCTTTGCTGCCTGTACTATCTGTCCCCTCTGTTCTTAAGGTGATACCTCTGAAGGTAAGTAAAGGTTTTCTGTTATATCTTGACACATTCACAACATATGTAGACTTCTACTTGGTGATTGTCTCTGATTGCTGCTTTACAGCATAAACTCTATTTTGCTACATTCTCCAGCAGTCCACAGTCCATCATTTTGGTTTAAAAATGAAGTTCATCTCTACAGTTCAGGTGCTTGACATTGGGTTTAACTCCCTTCCCCAGATCTTAGGATTTAATGATCATATTTCTACAGAAGGTCTACCACTTGAAGCTTTATTCCCAAACACTGAGGCTTAAATTTCCTTTGAAATATCAAGTTCATTTATTTTACATGCATTTTGATATTATTTTGGTATGTTTCCTTTTAATTCTAATTATCATTTGGTTTAGTTTTCTGCACTGATATATTTCCTTTTGTTCCTATCACTCAAGCAGTTGTTTAATGGTTAGCTATAAATTTGCATCTGTTTGATCTCAGGTGTCCTTCTGCCTAAAGAATTAACGGTGGGTTTAATAATATATACTCCAAAGGTATATTGTTTTGAACAACTCTTTTGACCTACTTGTTTCCATAATGTTTGAGGTTTCTGTCAATGTGATTTCTCTTTATCATTTTTCTTCCCTTCCCTTCACCAGAGGCTGATTTTCTCCTAACAACCTATTGCATTTCAGTTCAGCAAAACTCCCTGTATTTTTTAATTTTCTTAGGTTATTGAAGTCCCCAGATTCCAAAACCATTAATTTTACATTTTGTCAACTAGAAGGAAGTTCAGTAGATTCAAATAGAACCAGACTGAATAATCTTACCTATGAATGCCCTTTTTCTATCACTTTGAAAAATTCAGCAACTGTGGATGAAATTCTTGTTCCTGTGATAAGTTAAAAACAAAATTAAAGTCTTATTTCATTAGATCTGAAATATAAAACTCTTTGTTACTGAAAAAAAAAATTATTTAAATCTCTATAAATGTAACATGCAGACACTTCTGATCCATCTAGTAGGAATTTTATTTTACAAAAAGCAATCTTGCAATACAATCTGAACAAAAGAGCCCTTTTACTTCCACTAAAAGACAGCGACTCTATAAGGCACTAGGTTTACAGAGGTGTTCTGGCACTTAAAATACAGATGGGTGCATAGTAAGATCTTAAAAAATGTAAAGAAAGTGAATTCCCACTGATAAAATTTCATTCCAGCTCATTTTAGTGTCTACAACACAACCCATTATACTATAAATGAAACAAGAAAAAAAAAATCCAAGAATTGAGATTTCTGTCCCATGGAACAAGAAAAGGTTGCTTTGGGAAAGGTTTGGGCCATGTGTTCTAAAGGATCTCTGAATTCAGGGGAAAATTATTCACCTCTATGAACTCTGGTACGTGTTCAGAGATGTGCTGAGTACCGCACCATTGTTTTGCTTCCCAACAATACCAAGTGCATGTGCTCATGGAGTGTCAAAAGGCTTAATTTCACATCTGCACATATAATGTTTGCACCAAGACAGAATGAAACTTGTGATTACCTATTTTATTTTCTTAAAAAGAGGCTATTTTGTTTAAAGCCAGAATAGCTTCATAGTCAATATAACATGCTTTTAATAATGATACAGTATTACAAATAAACCAAAAATGCAATGTTCAGATTATCACACTGGGCTTGAAGATATACTTTTCAGGTTATATCTCAGAGACAACTGCATTTGGCTTCCAGAGTAACAACATTTTCAAATTGCTTTTCACAGAATGCAAGAAAATTTTCACGAAGTTCTAGTGGATATTGGATCTAACCCAAACTCAGACCTCCTACCTGCAGTATGAATGAAGTGCTCCTTAGAATTAAAATAAATTTCAAAGTTTGATTATATATACACACCATATAAGATATATATATACACACCATATATATATGATGTATATATATACACCATCTAACTAGAGAGATAAACCCTTATGTAATAACAAACTATTACAAAATTATCACTTACCAAATATAGAAAGGTTTCTGTAAATACCACAGTGATGTTGTCTTGGAAAGAAGAAATGTTTAGGAAATGACTGCAAACAAAACTGACATGTACAGACACAGAGTAAGAACCTCTGAGCTATCTCAAGCTAATTTTGCAAACCACTGTGTAATTCACACAGCAAGTTTAGGAAGTCATTAAATTAGGATGTTACTGGAAATCTTCTTTCCTTTAACATCAGCCACAGCATCATGATAAATGCCTTTAACCAGAGGAAATCTATTCTGCAGACACAGGTGTACTGGCAGCCGCAACACCACTCCTTGCAGCCAAGATCTGAGCAAAAGTAGCAGCTCTTTGCTAAATCACAGCTTCTGTAAGAGTTAACATTTCAGAGGTGGCCCTGTTGGACAGGGTCTGGTTTATTTTATGAGTTCTTGGTATCTACACTAAAATAAACACAGAGAAGTAAAATAAAATCTACACTACCTACACTAAAATAAATAAAGAGTAAAGACAGTATTTTCATGGCAAAACACCACCATGCTTCTGCAATTAGTTTGAACATTTATCATTATGAGTTAAGGAGGGAAAAGTGCAGAAATTGTTATTGCAAACTGTTTTAGAGGGGAAACTGATTAGAAATATTTGAGAATCGTTCCTTCTTTACATGACAATTTTATCCATATAAATCGTTGCAATTAGGTGTTCATTACGTTTTCCTGCACCACCGATTAACAAGCTAAAACTGCAATGGTTAAGGCTATGAAGAACTGGACACTCCATGTTGATATGGACATTTACTATCTCTTTATAACTGGTTGAGAATGTTTTCTGTTTTATATTTTAAAAAGAAGTTTAAACTGCTTGACAAATATTTCATTGTCCTCATACTGCTCACTGCTGCCACTTGTTTGGAAAAATGAAAGGTAAGTTGAAAAATGCACGTTTTCCATTTTCATCTCTAATTGAATTCTCTCTTGACCCCCTTATTCCCCATGGCTGTATTTCAGGTTTTGATGATACGAAAAAGAATTTTGTATTTGGATAATACAATTTTCTCACTTGCCTTCAGCGACCTTCAGCTCAATTTCCTCTCCCCAGAGACACTGTATATTATAGAATTGAATCAAATTCCTTATTCATAGGAAAAAAGTTCCAATTTAATCTGAATATTCAGCATTTTACACTGGTCAGGGTGATGGATGGCAAATTGAAATGCTTTTGGTTCAGGTAATCAAATGGCAGAATTCAGACTTGCATTGAAAAAAATAATGAAGTCTATTCAATATTCTCATAAGGCACAAAAAAATGCACACTACACGGTAGAACTGGGGTTTTTTTCTTATTATCTAGCCAATAACATCTCCATTGCAAAAATTATAGTAAAACATTAAGAATTTATGTAGGTTAGAACATGTGAAATGCAGCCACCATTGAGATAAAACACAGGCACCTTCCTAAGAGAACTCAAATGAACGACTACAGAACTGAGGGAAACACAGATCTGTTCCCAACATGTACCTGCAGTGTTCAACACTGGCTTACTAAAGCCACTTAATATATTTTAAAATGCTTTTAGAGAAAGAAACACAGCCTTTTTAATCACTTCAAGTCATCTGATATACTAAACTACTGTAATGCTTCATTTCCATCCCCAAAAGTTTTGTAAAGTATCATTACCAAGTATCTGACTATTTCCAAAGAACTACCGGTTTCATTTTGGAAAACTGTCTTGCTGCTTTTCAAGTTCAACCCCAAAACCAACCGATTAGAACAGCTTCACTTTTGCACCACCCTACTGATGCAGCATGCTTAGACACTTGGACTTGGAAAAGATGTCTCCAGGAAAACAAGATACTAATGCTGCATAAATATGGTTTGGTTTAAACACTCCATCAACAGTCCCTTTCTTCCCTTTTAGAGATAAATGGAATTATCCTGTTGGGGTTCTAAATACTGTATTAGAGTTACTTCTTTTCTATTTATTTGCAGTATTTAATCCACACGGAATTAGTGTGTGGTAGCCACCACTAGCATTTAATTAAAATTGCAATGCAGCCACCTACATATTAAGGCACTGTGCTAAAAATGTACTCCCAGGCTGCCTTTACTGACTGTACTGAAACTTGTGCAAAATGGGAAGCCTCCCCCATGTTTATGCTCTCACCTCACACTCACACATCTGCTGCACAGCCATTATCCAGGCCAGGCTGATGAGGAGATCTCCCCATCAGAGTAACTTCCTCATATCTGTAACTTCCAGTATCTGAAGGAGGCCTGTAAGGATGCTGGGGAGGGACTCTTCATTAGGGACTGTAAACTTAAACAGGGGAAGTTTAGATTGGATATAAGGAAGAAGTTCTTTACTGTTAGGGTGGTGAGGCACTGGAACAGGTTGCCCAAGGAAGTTCTGAATGCTCCATCCCTGGCAGTGTTCAAGGTCAGGTGGGACAGAGCCTTGGGTGACATGGTTTAGTGGGAGGTGTCCCTGCCCATGGCAGGGGGGGTTGGAACTTGATGATCTTAAGCTCCTTTCCAACCCTAACTATTCTATGATTCTATGATTCTATAACTGGCAGACCTGAGGTGGCTTTCATTACACAGGGAGAACATTCTTCCTTCCTTCACACCACAGGGACAGCCCTCAGACTCCAGCTTCCTAAGTGGAAACACAGAGCTTTGCAAGATGCTGGGCATTCTCACTGGGCATTTGTTTTCTGTAAGTAACCTCCCAGTGGAGTTTACCTTAACAGCAAATGCAGTTTTGAAGCCACAGGGTAAAGGTGGGGTGTGAGGCATGTGGAAAATGCACGGACACACTCTCAGGAACAGGGTAAGTGCTCACACTATCAAGGACAATGGCTATATTAGAAACTTTTACAAATAGAAACTCTTACTATTGAACTAACTCTTCCAAATTAAGAACTCCTCCAAATTAAGACGGGAAATGGCGAATGCTAGCAACAACAGTAACTCATGATCCACCATCATAGCCATGGGAGAAGAAATGAACCTAGAGAGACACACAAAAAGGCATTTTCAGTCAAGTCCCTGATGAAAAAAAAAAAAAAAAAAAGATTGCATTTTTTCAACCTATCCCTGCAAGCTGCAAGCACAATTTAGGAACCAAACATTACACGGCATCACTGTATTGGTGCAGGGGTGGCTCTGCAATGGAAGCCACTAACAGCTACACTGACAAATAAAAAAACAGAGCACAATTACTGCTCCCAGATTCCTTACCTCTACAGGACCAGCAGCAGTAAAAGTCATTAAAATGCATTATTTTATAGGTTAAAGTGAACAGATACCAAACAGATACACAAAGGGAAAGTGTGGGGTGTTTTACATAATTAGAAACACAAAAATGAACTGAAGATGTCACAGAACAGGATTTAAGCATGTGGTTTTGAAGCAATTCAAGTAGAATCCTGTACTCTGTCCTGATCAGGATGGGTGAGAAGCACATATTTCTGATTAACCTATTAGCTGCATTTCCAGGTCTAGAACACCAAGAACACTTGTTGCATGTGCTCATTTCTGACAACGTTTAACCTCTTTTGTGAACAACTCTGTGGGAATATGAAAAGTGTGAAACACGTAAGTACCAGGAGTTTGTACAATGCAGTACAAAAGGAAATCAGAAAAATGTTTTAATTTTCTTGAAAATTTGCATTTGCAAATTTTGATCCTTCCAGAAGAGTTTTTAGTATCACTCTTTGTAGAAGGGTTAGCTATGGAGTTAGGACAGTTAAGGATATGTGAGGAGGCGCTTAAAAGTCAGGAAATGCCAGCATTAAAATACTAATACAATCTGGTTTCATGTTACCATGGGGACTATTCCCAAAGGCCATATTAGCCCGTGGACACTAAGCCCCACAGGGGATCTTTCACAACCAAGGAATTCCGGAGGGCAGTTAAGATCAGGAACCCAACTCAAGCCCAGAAAAGACTTCATCACCCAGATAAATTTAGCCCTTGAGAATGTTTCCCCTACATTCAAATTATATTCTTTAGCTTCTATTATTTTCTGTAGGATCATGTGTGACATTATGCAAGCTTTGTCTTCTTTCAGCTTGTTCTTTTCTCATTTCCGTAATAGTCTAGTATTAGATCAGTATCTTGGCAGTTGCTGACTGCTATGACATTCATGTCTATTTTCAGCTGATAATATTAAAAGCTATACATTAATTACAGGGACTATTTCTCTAACCTTGCCTCTGGGACTTAGTTGTGAAACAGCGTACATAGCCCATCACAGCTGCAGTCTATTTGATAAGTGCTTCTTAAAAGCCAGACTACATGTCTGCTGGATATGCTGTCCCACTGATGTCCAGGGGAACTGGACGCTCTTTAAAGGAATAACTTGGCTCAAGGTCACCATTTAGTAGCACACCTCAAGTGCTTTCTTTACACACAATCATTGTGACAGTCCACAAAACACTCTGGCCCAGCATTCAAAGGGTGTTTGTTCTTCCCCTGTATGCTAACCCCAGTGAAAGTGGAGGGGAGTAGACATTCCCACATTAGCTGGCACACCACACGTTACTTGCTGATACGCCATGTCTTGTTCACTGTGAATGTAAGCCTGCTTTGATAGCAATTTAATAAAGCAGCTGAAGCTAATGCCATTTTTTGGCTCTACATAAGAGAGTTTGTTGTAGGGTCACATATATGCATATAAGGGGTCATGTACCAGCAAATTTTCAGGAAATAGTAGACATGCACATTATTAGACTGAATTGCTGTCTGGCTCCAATATCTAAAATATGTAACCAGCTCTTAACCCTGTCTCAGATGCATTTAAATCACAAAAACGTGTAGGGTTGTTGGGTTTTTTTTTGTGTCTTATACTAAGTTTCTAGAGTAGGGAAAAAAATATCAAGAGTGTAGCACCAGATCCTATACAGAAATACTTGAAGAGCAACACTGCTGGAATTGCTGCCACTACTGTCACAATATTTAGATTAACAAACACTTCTCAAAACCTGAGTTTGCTTTTGAAATCCTGATTTTAAAGAAATTAATCTGGGGCTCTTACACTTTTTAAAATTAGAATTATTAAGCCATTAATTTCATATTTCCAAGACTTTTGTTGCAACCACAAGGGCTCTTTTTAACATACACATTTAATGGAAGATAATATTATTTCATAATCATGGGACTCTGGAGCTGGGGCTTTAGAAAAAAAACACTACATCTTCTTAAGCTTGTGATAAAATTATTGGTGTTGGCAACTTTGCAGACATATGCCCAGAGCTGTACAGTGTTTTCCTCTTCTAACTACTGTAACTAAAAGGACTTTAATGAGAGCAAAAGAATGTGGCTCTGTCTGCCCAGAATCTTTTGGAATTTTCACTTTTCCCTAATGAAAATGAAAACAAATACATTTCTTCCCACCCCCCACCCCCACCCCCCCCCCATAAGCTTTTATGAACATCTGAACTGACTTTTGTAATGAAGAAGGATTAAGCAAACTCAGGTAAATTATAAATGTGGTTTGTATTAGTCTGCTAATTAGCTCATAAATTTAGAAATAGTATTTTAGTTTTGCTGAATGAAAATAGTGGTCATATTGCAGATTGGATCTTGGAACTGGAGTAATGCAGTAGAGAATTAAAAACCCCTAAGCGTAGGCGTCTGATCCCATATTATTATGAAAACTGGAAATTTTGCTACTGGCTTTGAAGAGCGCAAGATGAATTTAACCAAAGTTGTAAAACACTACTCAAGCAGCTCAATATTTAACAGGTAATAATAATAATTATTATTATAATTATTATAATAAAGTGATTTATTGTGTGTGTGATTCTCATTGTGTTGTAATCCAGAGATTAACTATGTTAATTATTTTATTTCAATAAGATAATTAGAGCACTGCTAGCTAACACAATCCTGTCTCATACTGCAGTTTCCATTTAATGTATGCACACAGATATTCAAACACCATGCCCTAGAAATATGATTGTTATTTCAGAAACAGCTCCAGGTGCCAACTGATACAAATATACTTGCCCATTACATGATCTACATTGCTTTAAAACTGTCAAAGGAGAAAAAGAGCACAGGCACTATCTGATGAAGAATGCTCTGATGAAACACAATGTGTTTCACACCAAAACTAGTTTGAGTCTCAGTTCTTCACACTGGGGTCCTAGCCAGGTGGTAGAGATGAAAGAGCCAAGCACCCAGGCGTGGTTTACAAAATAGTAGCCGACAAGTAGCTGGCAGACACTGCAGGCTGCTGAATACAATAGCTTAGAGTCTCCTCTTCCCTTTAAGGGCTGCACCAGAAGAAGGTTAGAAGAGAACTGGGCTCAGTAACACTCAATGTGGAGAATGAATAGACTCCCATTCTCACACCCCATAAACATCCTCATGCACACCTTATTAAACACCGCCCTAGAGACTCCATTTCAAGCAGTTTTCCATAAACTCCATGTGACCTGGATACAACGCTAGATAAAACCATTGGATAAAATACAGCACTAGAAGTATGTGAACTTGGGATTACAAGATCAGGGTGACTTAATGCGGAACCAGCTTCCACATCTGGACTGCTGTAAACATTGCCCAATCCAAGGCCCCTGTGGAAAAAAACAACACACAAGTAGTAATTCAGTAAAATGTATAAGAAATGTTCATTGCTAGCCCTGCAGTTATATGCAATAAGAATTAATCTAAAACCACAATGGCAAACAATTGCAGAACCAGTTTTCTTCTTTGGCTTGCAGTGCACCTGCTCTTACAGTATCTACATTTTATATTCCTTTTTTTTTCTGACAGGAATGTAAATCTTCCCATGTTAAACCAACTGCTTGTGTAAAAAGACAGCCAGTGACAAGGACTTAGTCTAACTACACAGTGTGATAAGGAGGAAATAAAATGTCTGTGCATGTACAAAATTTTTAAATGCCTGCAAAAAGTTAATTTGTGATTTTACTTTCAATTTGCTCTTAAGGAGTTGTGCATCAGAAAGCTATTAGCCAGTATTAATGCAGTGTTCTACCTCAAAGTGGAAGGAGATAGGAGAAAATTCAAGCTTCAAGTCTCAGTATCAGGCTCTTTGAGAGCATTGCTGGCTCCTGAACATGTGCACCAAGTCAGCATTGCTGACATTTTTTGGTCTGCATATGAGGCTACTTCTGGAGGCCATATGACCTGTAATTCACCATCCTAGCTCTATTTTTGGTAAAGTGCTTCAATAAAGGATGAAGTGGCATGGTTAGCTGGTATGAGTGCATAGTTTAAGGGGTTCCCAGTTATTAATTCTTTTCTTAGCCTTTCCCTTCAGGTTAAATGAGGCTGCATAAGTCACACAAAGTCCTCTCCATTCTCCCCCAAATGGTACCAGGATTAGCAAATTTTGTTTGAGTGACAGAATGCTAGACTTTATTCTTCACTAAGTGGAAAGCAACATTTATACTCCCCTGAAGTTCCTCTGACTGCGTGTTTACAAGGAAAGTCACCTTGGCAGCACAATCTCAGTGAGCCCTTCTGGCCAAAATTTTCAATTACAATGACTTAAATAAAAGTGACCAGCCTGTGAGAGATATTCAGCACACTCACTTGCACCTAAGTTAGCACATTAGGAAATCAGAACACAGTCATTTCAGTGCTTATGTATAGGCTAGAACCAAACTTCAGATGTCTAAATTTGAAATTTATGAATTTCAGCAAAATTGAATGTCAGCAAAAGTATTATAAGAAACATGAAATAAATGAAATATTCTCCTTAAAGTAACATCCTAAGTAAGTACTATAGTTCTCTTCCCTATATGACAGGCATATGAAAAGCTCTAGAATATGGACTCAAAGATCCTGCAGTGAACTACATTTTGATCTCAAGCATGTGTTCCATCTCAGCCACACACTCTGTGGAACAACGATGACTCTGCTTTTGAGACAAGATGAGACTAAATCTAACACAGCCCTGTGCAACCATGTAAAGGTAATAGTGCAAACACATTTAACCTACCTAACTTTAAACTTCTAAAATATAACTGTGTATACCTCAGATACTAATTAAGCTTATTATTAGTGGAGATGATCAGGCACTTTTAAGTCTGCTATATCTGACCTATGTTAAATGTCTACCTCAGGGTAATAGTAATCAGTCCTTAGAAATGCTTTACTCCCACCAAGCAGAGGGAGTGGAGACACCTCTTTCATGTCCGTATGTCTATTTTGTACATACCCAAGGTTATCAGAGAAGAAGCCCAGCCCTTGTTGCTGGTTAGGAACAGGAATATTCCAAATGAACACTACTGCCCTGTGTCACCATAACAGTGATAAATAAAGGCAAAGAAGGACTCTGACATTTAGTCATTGGTGTATATTGGCATTGCTGCTAATACCACCTTGCGTGTTAGGACCAGCAAAACAAGGTCAGAAATGAGGTGTACCAAACAGCCAACAAGACCTGGAAGCCGGTGTGGCTCTTCAGTTTTTACACCAGCATTAGTACCTCCACACACTATATGGAGGGAGGTACAGTGCTACATGGACTTCTAAAGGAGCCCATCCTTAAATCAGATAGATATATTTCCCATAAATTATCAGCTTCTGTGCTTACCATGCCAGCATGAACATGGAAACAGCATTCAAAAAGGACTTTCAAGTTTCAATTCTTGGTCGAATATCTTAATAAAGAGGTTCAATTCAGGTATTTTTCCACTTCTGGCCAAGTTTGGGCTCCTATGTGTCTGCAAACATGCATCTCTAGCAGCAAATACACTGCTTTTGTTAGGTCCTTGTCAGAGCTTTTGTCAGGGTGGGTGTGCTTGCCATGTGCTGAGTAGACCTGATCCATCCAGAGACACATTCAAAATATCCCTGTCAATCGCAAGTATAGATACAAGCTGTTGATGATGCCTAAAGTGTCTTCTGTTTAACAGAAGATAGATGGAATTGATTCTTCTCTCATACTAATGTTAATCATGACAAATTCTAATAAAGTCAGAATTAGAATTGCTTTGAATATACACCAGCATGCACAAGAGAATACTCTATTTTTCTCAGATCATCTTTTTTCTTATTTTCACATTCTTCTGGGAGATCTCATTGCCAGTTTCAACAAAGGGCATCATCTTTATGCAGATGATATGCAACTCTACAACTCTGTCAACTCACTCTCTGATCCCCTTCTTGCCACCTGTCTTCAACATGTCAATCAACAGATGGCTACACCATCACTACGGAATGCTTCAAAGGCATTCAAAATGTTTTAAAAGTCCTCTTTGTTCCATGTCTGTTGCTCTGCTATCAGTCTTCTTAATTCAGCCCTTCAGTTCTCGGCCAAAAATCTTACTGCTATCCATCACACAGAGTTTTTATTTTTCCCTGCTTTACTGCTATTTGCATAATATTTATTTATAGATAATATTTATCCATATTTTGGATAAATAAATATATGGATATATTTATCCATACTTCAACATCTGCTTCCTCTCCGTTATGTTGAATGCTCTGCTCCACTTTGAGGCAGTGCTATTTTGTCCACTTTGGTTTTCTAAAACCTTACTTTCTAAACTTCAACAACCAACAGGCAGGAAACACAGTACTACTCTGCTTCGAAAAGTGAAGAGTTCTTTAAGAACCTTCAGCACTCTACAGGTTTTCTTGAATTCAGAATCTCATTTTAAGACTACTGAAAATATATTTCAGTGTCTAAAGCAGTATAACAAAGTCCTCTGATATACTCACAAAATTAACACTGTTTTGCCAGAAAATGGTAGTATTTTTAATATTATCAAAATAATATTCAGGTAACATGTGGTAACATGTCTCTCTCATAGCATGTATTTGGTTCTCCTCAGCCCATTCTTACCCCATATCCTCTCTCCAATCCCCAAAGATGAGAAAACAATCCCATTCCTTCACTTCGTTACCCTATTTTAATATTCTCTGCATTTTTAGGCCTTCCCTTCAAACCACTGTAACATGCAAATGATATCATCTCTGGTACGGCTTCAGTTCCGCAGTAGTAACGTTCCAAGAATTTGTGGTAATAACCCATCATAAATCTGGAGCGTCTCAGTGAAAGGAAATGTATAAACAAAAGTGTAGTCACATGAGGAAAATACAGAATAGTGGAAATAGACATCTGATGTAAAAACACAGATGACTTGTTGATGTTCGAAACAAATTAAAAGAAACATACGGGGCAAAGGATCAGCTATGTAACAGTCCATTGACGAGTGTGCCAGAGAGCCTCGTAGGTGAAGGCTGGCAACCCTAAGCTTCCAGTGCATGTTGGTCAGTGCAAAAGGGGCTGCAAAGAGACTAGCATACATTGTTCTCTTAATAAGGCAATTATCTTTTTATCTGACATTGCCTCCACTTCCACTTCCAGAGCGGGATGCTGGCATGATCTCTGATTACTGGCAGCTTTTGGGGCAGGGGGCTCAACCAACCAGCCTGAGTGCCTCACTCCCCCAACCTGTGTCTCTCGGCTCTGAGAGCTGCTTGGTGGAAAAAGACCTGGGGGTGCTGATTGATAGCTGCTGAACATGACCCATCTTGTGCCCAGGTGGCCAAGAAGGCCAACAGCATCCTGGCCTGTGTCAGAAATAGTGTAACCAGCAGGGCCAGGGAAGTGATTATCCCCCTGTACTGGGCACTGGTGAGGCTGTACCTCAAATCCTGTGTTCAGTTCTGGGGCCCTCACTACAAGAGAGATACTGAGGTGCTGGAGCTGGTCCAGAGGACAAGCAAGCTGGTGAAGGGTCTGGAGCAACAAACATGAACAACAGCTCAGGGAACCAGGGTTGTTTAGTCTGGAGAAGAGAAAGCTCAGAGGGGACCTTATTGCTCTCTACAACCACCTGAAACAAGGTTGTAGTGAGGTGGAGGTTGGTCTCTTCTCCCAAGTAACAAGTGACAGAACAACAGGAAACAGCCTCAAGCTGCACCAGGGGAGGTTTAGACTGCATATTTAGAAAAATTTCTTCACCAAAAGGGTGGTCAGGCATTGGCACAGGCTGCCCAGGGCAGTGGTGGAATCACTGTCCCTGGAAGTGTCCAGAAACTGTGCAGATGAGTGCCTCAGTGACATGGTTTAGTGGTGGCCTTGACACTGCTGGGGTAATGGTTGGTACTTTTCCAGCCTCGTTGATTCTGTGATTCCTACACTGAGGCAGAGGCCAACCTCGGTGCGCACGGGAAGGGGCTGTGCCCACCGCCATCCCGCCACTGCGACCGAGGCGGACTCTCAGACCCACGGCCAAACCAGCCCCACCGCAACGGCTGCCGGGAAGGCAAGGGGTTAAGGGACCGACCACCACAACCCTCTGCCGCGACGGACGTCACGGAGCACGCAGAAACCGCCGCCCTCCCCTTCCTTCAGCGCCCCGCCCCGTCCCGCCCCGCCCCGTTACCATAGTGACCATACGCCGCGTCTCCGGCGGGGAGGAAGAGGTGAACTCTCGCGAGGCTCAGACGCGCTGGGCAGGCCGGAAGGAGGCGCCGGTTTGAAGGCAGCGGCGGGAGGGGCGGTGTGGTACGGTACAGGTGAGTGGTGGCGGTGGTCTCACCCGTGTCCTTCGTATCCCCCCTTGGGCTCGCTTGTTGCCTCCAAGCTGCGGGGGAAGGGCTTGTCCCTCCGCCCGAGCGCCTGCCAACAACCGTCTCCGGGGGTGCGGAGCGAGCGTGTGGTGGCAGCCTTTCCCCTCCCGTTCCCGGGGCGGCGGCGTCCTCGTCCCGCCCAGGTGGCACGGCTGCTCCGCGCTGCTTCCCTCTCACCTTCCCCTCCCCTAGTTGCCCGGTCCGCGGGGACGGGGCTAGTCGGTGCCGCAGCGCGACTGGTTCCGAGCCCGCCGCTTTTGTGTAGCCCGCGGAGACCTTTCTGCGCCGGGCCGCTGCGTCTGCCGCCCAGGAGGTGCCAGCTAGTGCCGGCGGGCACCCGTTGCCTTCTGGCCCAGGAACACGCTGCCTGACGCTCTCTGACACAGCTGTAAGCGCTGTCAAAGCGCTGATCTGAAAAGCAAGTGGAACAACGCGACCTTTAATTTCAGTAACAGAATAACTTAACTGTTAAGTTATTAAACACAAAGGTTTTAGAAGTTTAACTGGTGCAGTATTACAGGACTTACAGTTCTGCCATGGGATAAAGACTGCCCAGGGGGGTTATGGAGTCTCCCTCTGGAGACATTCAAAATCTGCCTGGATGGAAGTGTTTCTGTGTAACCTGCCCTAGATGGCCCTGCCTCAGCAGAGGGGTTGAATCATGTGATTTTCAGCGGTCCCTTCCAACCATAACGAGTCTGTGATCTTTGCTGCTTTCTACATACAGATCAAATATTGATGAAGTCTTAAAAAAAAAAAAAACCAAAAAAAAACCAAAACCAGAAGGAAGAATAGGGTTTAGTTAAACTGTACCAGATCACTAAGTAATTTGATTGCAGAGGTTATGATAGTAACTTGTGTTCTGTTCTCAATATTCTGCTCCAGTTCTCTGTCTCTCTAAAACAATATACATTCTCTTTGTTTCAGGTGAGCAACTGAACCTGAAATTGTACCAGCCCAATTCTTGAGTCACATCAGGTTTCACATTGACTTTAAAAGACTGTAAAAATGAATGTCAAATAGATCAGTTCTTAAAATATCAAATGACTGTGTGATACCAAGTGGGCAGGCAAATCAAATCCTGAGGAAGGATCTCGGGAATTCAGCTGGATATCACTCATGTGGGAATGCATCTTGTGCTGCAACATGCAATGCAAGATTTTAAATCAGAAGCACAAACTTCAGAATAAAAATTAAGCCTTCACTCTTATCTCTCAGTCCCTTGACTGAAAGGCTTGCTTCTTACGTCTCAATTGTACTGTCACAAAGGCTTTGCATAAACTGCTTAGACATTTAGTTCTTAGCAGGCTCAATCATAAGTATCTTTGAGGCTATTTGTCATAATAACTGTAGTTTTTTAACACATATGCTTGGAGAACATTTGTTGGATAACTCTTTGAGAAAGTCTGAGTGCAGCTTCTTTCTCTCCAGTCTCCATCATTTCCACACTATGTTTTTAAAGGAAATAATCATCTGGATTTGACTCTGATTGATTAATGGCTTATGCTTACAAAATGTTGTAGTCACATGTTAGCATGTGTCTCAACTCCTGTTGCTATGTTGAGGAAATAAATATCAACACTGTAAATCTTAAAAATGATTAAAAAAAAAGAATTAAATTATAGCATTTTTCTTAACAGGACGCTTGGAGTATGTGGAACACTGAGAGTCAAGTGGAATAAGTAGATCATTGCCAAACCTTTATTTTGAATTTGACCCAGCAAAAAGGGAAACTGCTAGAAAATGTCACCTGGAAAAGTTCTGCAACCTGTACTGAAAATGAAGGTGGATGAACTCTTCTTGTGCTGGTTGAGTCAGCCTGCAACTCAGATGACACTAAAGGACTGCTTGAGAAGAATCAAGAATGAGGAAAAAACAGAGATTGGTAGTGGAGATTCGGGAAATGGTAAAAATGAGAGGTTCACTAATAAAAATTCCAGTTCCAAGCAATGCATATTTGGAGATACCAGATTACCTTTGATGTCTTTCAGTCCTCCTCAAGTTTCTAATACTCTTCCATTGGCAACTCCAGCCAACCCAAGGAACACCTCTAATGTTAGAGCAACACGTCGATCCTCAGGAAGCAGAGTAGTAAGTTTGTTTCTTTCTTATTAGACCTATTTGTGTAAATGGAAGTGAAGTTTGTGTTTATAGTATTGGCAAACCCTGCAAGTAATAAGTTTCTCCACAGGAGGTGGCCAAATTGGAATGAAGCAGCAGCATTGACCATAAAATGTCAATGCTTGTGTGTCATCGGGGCTAATGGCTAGGTGGTCGAAGCTTCCAAAAGAGTCTCCTGGCTCCTTGCAGCTCTGTTGCTTTTTATGAGTGCCTGACACAAAATGAAAAATGAGACACCAAAAGAAAAATGCCTTTTTTTTCCTATTTCCATTTTTTTTCTATCAAGAGCAATATTGTCCTTGTTCTTTAAAACTGAAGAGTGGAAGGCATCTTAAAAATTCCATATCCAGTACAGCTGATTGGATATGTTATGTCTACCCAGGTTTTCAGCTGTAATTTCAAGCATCATGCAATAGTGAGCTGTGTTGCAACTAATTTACATGTTATGTTTGCTTCAGTGTATGCAGCATAGGTAAGGAAAAGTCAAAGCGTGATTGTTGCTTTCCAAAGTATTGCCTCTCCTATGCAATAAGGCTATGTCATTTCTTAGTAGGCATGAACAAACTGGAAGATTGTGGACAAACTGGAAGACAGTGGAAAAGCTAGAAATAGCCTTGTAATTAAAAAGTAGCTTTCAATAATGTCCTTGTGTCCACTGAGCAGTGCCTGGTGTGGGAAAGGACCCATATTTAAAGTTGAAGAAAGAAATAATCGTAAAAGACAAAATTTTGATAGATGGGTCAGCCAGCCATGATTAACCAGATGTCATTTATGAAATACATGTCACACTTCATATTAAAATAAAAATCTATCATTCTATCAGATGTGGTAGTTTACAAAGGCTATTTAGTCTACTAAATAGATCCCAGTTGCTGGATACCTCTTGTTTAACTTTTGCCAGAGGTAACTCAAAGCAAGTGTTGATGCTTCAGATGCCACACTTTAAATAAGCTCTTCCACTGTTAAATGAGGCCCTTTCATTGTTAAATGCAGTCTAATGGTGGATAAATGTAAGACCCTGTGTTTCGTTGCACAGTTATTTTTATAACATACTGCCTTGACTGTAAATATTCCTTTGTCTAATGATACCAGGCACTACTGTTGGTACAAGACTCAAATTTGTCTCCACTGAATCTGCATATTAACAAAGTAATTGTTTTTGTACTGCATGGTACGCTCAGTGCTTCCTTTCTAAGGAACAATGCCCTCTATGCAAGAATGACGCCCCTGCCCCCAACCTGAGATTTTGTTTAAACTTGCAATTCAGTTCAATCTAATTTCTAGCCCTTTTTATAACTTGTAAAACCAAAACTGGATAGAGAATTATGTGGTCACTGACAAAACTAAGCATTGCATATAGGATCTGCGTTATATCAAAAGAGTTAAGAGGAAAGCTTTTTCTGCTGTAGGGCTATAAGTTTATATAATTTAATAACACTGCTAAGTGGTCATCTCTCCCAATCACTTTACATATGTTGGTATCCAGCTAGTACACTGGCCAAACCTCCTGGTGTCTCAGGGATCCCTGTTTAGGTTGGTAAGGGTAGAGAGTTTAGAGCTGAGGATGTTTAAAAGTATCAGTTACTTCTTGTTTGTTATTGGTGTGTGTTGAATGTACATACTTAACCTTTTGACTTGAAGGAGTAGCAACATGACTACTGTTTTGCACTAAAACATTTAATCTGAAGTGCTGTTGTCTTTGTAAATACGAATTTTCAAACCTAGCTTGACAACTTGAAGTGCCCATCTTTTACTGTCAAGACATCACACTTCCAGTCTATAATTTGTATACTAATAGGGACTTGTATTTTAAGTGTTATCACTAGCTAGACAGCAGGGCATGACATTTGATTTACTTATTTCTTTACTTTGTTCATATCATTTTGTTTCCTGTTCTAGTGAATGCGGAAAGTTAGCAGATGCTCAGTTTATTCGTTTGTTGGATAAAAGGAAGCAAAGGGAGAGCTTCCATTAAAAGCCTCTGTTACTTGATGTACTTAATTGCAAACTCATGTACTGTATTTCATGTTGTGTATCTTGGCTGGTCACCTTAAGTAGATTTTGTAAAAAGAACTAGAAGAGATTAATGAAGAGAAAATTCTTAATTGGAATTGTCTGTATTGTGCTGAGAGAGCACCTAGAGTGTTAGGCTGTTGTTTGGTTGGGTTTTTTTAATAAGGAGGTGGGCAGGGGGAAGTTACCAAGCAATCAGAAATTTATTTATGGCTTTATTATTCAGCTAAACTGAAGCTTCATCCAGAAGTTTCCTAATCTTTAAGGAAGCATAAATAACATTTGGAGCAGGCATCAACACTTAAGATCTTAAGATACCACCGAGAGTTGCATAATTGCATGTTCTGCCATGACAGTGTATTTTCTCATGGAAAGCAAAATATACCCCTTCTCCTACATCCAGAAACTACCTACTGCAGTGTAAAAAGTAATGTAGCTGGTTTTGTCCACTTAATCATGGCTCACAGATCACACCACAATGATTTTACCCATGTCATTTGACTTTGAGGTCCTCGTGTCATTTCTGTAAATGGAAGAAAATATTTCCAATAGCTTTTAAGAAAAAACAACAAACCAACACCAAAAGAAAAACCCCAAACAATAGACACCCCCCCCCCCAAAAAAAAAAAACCAACAAACAAAAACCCAACCAACCAAAAAAAACCCAAAACAAACAAAAAAAACCAACTTGTACTGTAGGTCTTACTGGTATTACTGTAGGTTATACCAATGTGAATTCTAAATAGCACCCCTAGAAAATGGTAGAAGTTAATGTGTTCAACTCTGTGTGCCTGAGGGTGATATTAGGAGCGGAGGTATTTTTACATACAGCTATAAAGAGCTGGAAAATTATTTCTTTTAGGACTATATAAGTCAGCTTCGGCATTTTTTTATTAAATCTTTTCTTACTGTATACAGGAATTCTCATAATACAGCGTACAAACAGAAAACTCATTTTGACAGGATACATTTTCATTATTACTGAGATGAGTCACTACATTTGATTATGGATAAGGTTGCTGTACACCTTTCCCTGTTTCTTAAAATGTTCCTGCAAATTTTTTGCAGGACACAAAACAATAAAGATGATAACAGAAAGCTGCCATCCTCTGGTTTACCAAGTAGCAAGTATGAATGTGCAGGAAACCACATTTTCATGCTTCAGGTTTCTCTGCTTGTCAGAAAAACATGTTTTGCAGAATGGGAAGCGTTCTTGGAAGACTAGTCTTGAAACTAATCAGATATTTGATCTTTTAACACTTTAAACAGTAGCTTATGAGCAAAACAAGTTGGTGTTCTGATGGCAGTTGTTAAACAGCATTAAAAGTACTGCAGCAGATAGCTATTGTATTTAAGGAGATCTCTTCCTCTTTTTCAGAGGTTAGGTTGTAATTAAAGTTTGAGGCTTATGTTTTTATGCAAAATTCAGAAGTTGCCACGTGGTTTTGGCTGAAACACTAGTGTCTTGTCAGAGGAGAATTTGCTGTCTTTCAACATAGTTGAAGCCACTCTCCGCTGATCAGCAAGTCCAAAGTAATTTGGATCAGATAATGAAAGAACCTACATGGTATTTATGTTGAAGATGAACAAAAAGAGCTACTTCAAACAGGAATTTGTTCATTCGGACAGGGCACTTAAAGCCAGGTTCTGGAAAAACACAACTTCAGAATAAACTGTTGGCTTAATCCACACATACATTTTGAAATCTAGACAGAACTCTACCATGAAGACTTCATCTTGTAGTGCAACTGAAAACAAAACAGTGTTTATGTAGGGTTTTTTTTTTTCCTCTAGGGGAGGTACTTCCCTTCACTTGCATGGTGTTGCTCACAGCGAGGTCGGTGTCTGACTGCATTCATTGTACAAACACTGTAATAGAAAAGTTCTGGTCATCTTTGTTATGCAACGTGAAAGGCTTGCTAACACTTGGCATTCTGCAAGTAGGCTTGTGATTTGTATGCACTAAATGTGTTAAAATAACAAAATCAGAGGCATAGGAAAATCTCAACATTTAACTGTAATATTTTGTGAATATATTGTTGTAAAGAAAGGACATTCTAGAGCTGTAACTTTCAAGCTTGAACAATAGCTTTCTTCTAACCCTTAACACTACTGTACATGGATTTAACATTGTTTCTGGCACTCTAGATTATCTTAAACATATGGGGTATACACAGTTGTACACTGTTCATCACCTTGTCAGAAATACCAGGCCTCAAGGACTAAAAGGTGCCGCAGGCAAGATGTTTAATCCTAACCAGCTGGTGTGCAAGGCATCTGGGGAAACAATTCACAGAATTCCCTATGGGCATTTTGGGGGGTGGTGCTGCAGGGAGAATGTGATGTGATCTGAAATGCTTCAAAGTTATTTTCTGTTTCTCTTCAGGGTCAACCTTTGATATAAAGGTACTTCTCAGATTGATTTCTGTATATCCTTGGCTTGATAAGCGTGCTGTTTCTGCTTGTTATCCCCTGACAATTAATTAAAGCTCATTGTCCCATATTTCTATAATTTGAATTTTTTTTACTACTTTCCTGTATTGCTGCATAGCTTTATTCATCACTACCATTCTTGCCTAATTTTTGTTACTGTTGATTCAAATGAAGTGATACTATTAGAATCTATTTTAGTTTAAAGGGAGGCTAGAATGAAACCTGTTAACATGGACAGAAGTTTGAGCATAATAATAACAGTTCCTTTTTGGAACAAGTAAGTTCTGAGGACTTGAGTTAAAGGGTAGGTAGCTAGGCTTATACCTCATCCATTAGACTGGTATGGAAGGCCATCTCCACGTTCTGCAGGTGTACTGTAAGTTGTGGTTTTTAGGGGTGACTGCCTTATAGCAGCAAGGAGAGAAAATATGTTCATAAATCATCAGAAAAGTAAGAAGGAATGACCGTTTGAATCCTGCCAGCTTTTCACTTCAGTGGTTATTAAGCTTTGATGTTGATCTTGACATTTCAAGTGTGTAGTCTTGTGTTGTCTGTGTCTGAATTCCTACCTTGTATACCTTAGTAGTAAAAGCAATGTTAACTAAGTCTGGGTTACATAAGCAGTATAAGCATTTTCCTGCACTCCAGGTTACACTGTGAAGGGCTGAGTGTGGTCTAGCACATACACTCCCTAACTGTGTTATGCAAAACTAGTGTTAATAGTGCTGTGTCGCATCACTAACTGGTGAGGATGGTGGACTTGGCTTCCAACTCAAGCCCATGACTTAAAGGCAGACTGTAAATAACCTGGTATCAAACTGATGTACTTTAACGATGATAACAAGGTACTATGACAGATGTCAGCACTACTGTGTTCACAATAAAACTCCTTCTATGGTGCCAACAAAGGAAGGGCAGCCAGAAGTTCATAGTAAGGTCTGGAAGAGTGCAGCTATATGTTTTCCTAGAAAACCATTATTAGTTTCAAGTGTAGTGAAATAACAGTAGTCAGTATAAGTAGCATGGTAGTACATTTCATTGCTGTTAAGCTTTGCTGTACTGAACAGCTTGGAACAAAAGAATCGTTATGCTGATTAGAGAACTAGCTATTCATTTTCTGTATAAATGAGACTGAAAGTTATTCATTGTTGTAGCTTTTTGGTAGTGCTCCTTATTCTAACAGCATCTTATGCCCTGGGATATAAATGTTACACTTTTCTTAGCAGTAGTATCAATTCTGTTTGCACATTGTGCTTTGTTAGAAGAAACAGTGATCTTTTGTCCTCTTTCAAAGTGGCAGTTACACTTGAAACACGTATTTCTTATCATTACACCCAGTCTTGAGAGGTTTGGGCATTTCTAGTGCTGAAAAACTGAATTCAGAATTCTGTGTAGTTTTCTTCAAATTTAAATTTCACCTGAATCCTGGCACAAGGCAAATTCAAATATTTGGATGAAATTTATTAACCATAGGAACTCCTTCCTGTGTAACTCAAAAGCAAACAAAAAAAAAGTTCATACCTGTATGAGATCATTACTTCTAGTTTCTTCTTTCTTCTCTCTGCTCAATCTTTCAAAATAGTTAAGCTTAATTATAGATTTACATCGGTCATTTAAACAGTTCATTCTTTTAACAGGTGGTCAGTCTGGGAGGAAACAGCTCTCTTTATTCCCTTCAGTGATGCTTGAGAACCCATCTTATATTTTTTAGAACCTCTCCATCTGCTCTACACTTACTCTGCCAGCAAGAAATACACTTGAGGCCAGAAGTATGTATGGGTTTACTTCAGTACAAAGTCATTGATGCAGATCATCCAGTGAACTAGTTTGTCCACTGAAAGACCCAGTCAATGACTGCACAAAATTTTTCAGCAAGCAATGTTACAAGAAAAATCTACAAAATACAAATGATAATATCCTGTGGCCGAGTCTTGGAAGTTTGGAAGCTTTGCACATACAACTGTCTTGAAAAACTGAATGAAAGGCAACTTAAGTAGTTGCATTGGTTTGAGAATACATACCTCTAAGTTGTCTTATTACTAAAGTCTTATTTCATCATGTGTAGTAGTTGCTCCTTTAGTTATCGTACTGGATGCTAAAGTTCAGTCAGTTACCAGTGACCAGGTGCTTTGCTCTGCCTTCTTCCTTTGCATTGTCCTTTACCACTACACCCTGTTTGGAAGTACATGACTTTTCATTTAGCTTTGCAGAAACCAGTATAGTTTCTGTTGCCTCTCCAGTTCCTGTATAAGTAATGATGTCACACTGATACATGATCAATGCAGTCATATTAGTTCAAGAGTCTCTGTAGAAGTTCTACCATAAATCCCACTATTGGTTGGTGAATTACGATTTGTGATCTTACTGACCTGTAGAATAGGTCTGTATCATAAACTTCCCAATTTGTTGGTTTTGCTTTAAGATCTTCAGGGAGGGAAATCTCAAGTGAAAGTATAACCAAGAAGCTGACCTGCAGCTGTCACAGTCTCAAAATTATTGTCTTGTGATTTCAGGGACTAAATTACATGTTGTGTTAGCATGTGATGCTGGAATTAAAGTAGCAGTTGTGCTTTCATATACCAATCATTCTAGTTTTGGAAATAATGAAATTCCAAGATATAAACGTGGTTTTGAAAGAACTGATGATTTAGTTCATGTCAAACTGATGAAAGTACTGAACATCTGGTGTAACATTTAAGTAAGTTGCTGGACAGTTATAAAACATTGTCATTCATGTTCTTTATACCAGATTACTCTCAACTTCTAAACTAAGGTGACACAAAGTAAATAATAGCAATCTAGAAATGATTAAATATAAAAAATGGCCTCTGTGACTTTTCAAAGTTATGTAATTTTAGACTTATAAAAACTGCTGTCTCCTGTAGGAAAACCTCAGTGGCATTCTGAATCTGCCTGAACTGATTTTTCATTGCAACCTATTCTGCTCTTTAGAGTCTTCCTTTGGTAAAGTTACAAAATTTCTATTTTGTGGATTGCAGCTTCCTCTGTGCCTAGTATCTGTAGCATCACAGTTTATCTCAAATGTAAAAACCCAACATCTTATTAGACCAAGTGTGACTTTAATTTGTATAATCCATGCTAGATATTTTGCTTGTGCCTTACTCCATTTATTAGCCACCTCAGCAGCATCAATTTGGGTGTACCTGGTTTTCATGATCTGATGAATAGGGTTGTCTGAAGATCATGAATAGTAAATAGGCTCCATCTGTAGAACACCATTCCAACAACCTGTTTCCATTAAATCTCTGTTCATGCTATACACAAGTGAATAAAATGTAAACTGATAATGTTTTCCTAGGATGGCAGAGAACATGAGAATTGTTCTGAAAGGAATATAAGCCATCCATTAACTGTCAGGCTTTTGGTTTTATAGTATCTAGTGTTGATGCTTGCTAAAGTTAGTCTGCCAGATGCAGTTAGCAATCTAAAAAGGCCCATGCTATGTCTTTGGAGTCCAGGAAATGTAATCATAGTAAAGTAACATGTATCTTATCTTGTTTATGATCTGATAACAGGCCATGGTGTACTTACATAGCATTCTTTTGGTAATAAGCACAGAATCTGGTCAGCCCATCCTTCCTGGGCTACCAACATGACCATATACATCACATCTAACTAGTGTCTTTTTGTTCACTGTCTTGCCCCCTAAAAATTCCATTCTTCCATCAACTGTGGAAAGGACCTCTAGGCATTGCTCTTTCTAATCCAAGAGTACTGGCATGCACATGCCAGACTTCCATGTTTTTTCATTGCCTGCATGTTCTATAGGGAAGGCATTGCATCTTCCAATTAAAAAAATAAATAAATAAATTCATATAGACCCAGATTTACGTGAACTTCTTTCCAAGACCAAAAAATCAGTTTCTTCCTGTGTGGGTAGATTTCTTAACTACAGTGACAACATCTAGCAGTTCCTTAGTAACTTAAATCAATTTGGGAAGCTGGTAGCCTGGCATGAGCATAACAACTCGATTCCTTGTGTGATCTAGACACTGTAGACTCCCTTGGGTTTTGTCAGTTTTACTGCTGAAAAGGGGTGACTCTCCATGGATGGATAGTAGTATTTTGTTATTCAGCTCACAAGTGCATTGTCCTCTTGCTCTCTTCCCATACAGAGCAGTTAGAAATGGGAAGTTAACAGCAAGAAGCAAGTTGGGTGTCTAAAGAACTGGGGAAAATGATCATTCGGGATCCTATTAAATCCCTGTCCTTATCCATCAGGGTAAGGAGAGATAGGTTTCAATTGTATGCATCCTTATTTCAGGATAGCCATGGGGTTTGGGAAATCAAAATAAAAATCAATATTTGTGAATTCAGTATTAAAAAATTGGTATCAGTGGGTTTCCCCCTTACTTCCAAGTGCATCACCTTGACAATAGATGCTAATATTCTTGATTGCATAGGCAGTTATATGGATAAAACAATTTTCTTTGCTACTTCCCATTTATTCTTCTCTTTTCCCATTCTTTAGACAGTTCAAGTTTTACAGTATCTGCTCTAATAAAATCCAAGGTCAGTAAATCGTGTTTTGTACTGTAGTCTCCTAAGAAGGGAATGCTTTATTTATGCCATAATAGTGGAAAATAACATGCTTGGACAAATGAGACTTTAGTCCATTGCTATAAAGAGGTTTTCCCCTGCAAGGGCCTTTTTAAAGAATTGAGAGGGAGTTTTGGAATTCTTTCCAAAGAGAAGCACTAACATTTTTCATTTGTTTATTTATACCATGTCAACACTGGGCATTGCTATATATAGTGTTAAGCAGAAAGGTACTGCAGGTGCTACCAAGCCTGCCTAAGTTGTGCTTTCTCACTTTGTCAATCATAAATCAAATCTGACTTAGATGGACGTTGCCTTCTAATCTTTCTCCTCAATTTTTACTCAGTACTTTGAGATCCACAGGCTACTACTGGCCTGCAGTAATAAATTAAAGATCTGCAGGGTAATGTAAACAATGCATCTACTTAGTAAGCATTTGGTTTAGTGAAGTGCAATGTCGCGTGCATCTAGTGCAGTGCATTTTGCAGAAATTGAGTTATGTTTGTTAGAAGTTCGGTCTGAATGTGGACCTTTGATCTAAGTAATTAGGAACCAATTAATTATTAACCACCTAATATTTATGCAAATTGTGAAGCACATCTAGTTCCAACATCTTCCAGTATATCAAAGGCCAGGTGGGGACTACCTGGTCTAGGAATAACTCTTAATTTTATTAAATAATGGTGATAGTGTAGTCCACAATATTTTGTGAAGACTTGGGGGGAGAGGGAGAGGAGAAGAACCCAGCATTTCAGGAGTTTTGTTTGCTTGTTTTCTTTACCTAGCAAAGAACTATTGCTTTCATTTGTCTGCCTTTGAGTATATTTATATAATCTCTTCCTTCTTTGCTGCCTCATAGTAGCTGTGTCTTATCAACAAACATGGTTAGCTGCTTGACTTACATATATTCCTGAACTATTTGCTTCTATGAGTAATGCCTTTTTTCCACATTAAACATCTGAAATGTATCTTTAGTACTAAGTTAGTCATGCTGTTTCACCTTTTTTCTGTATTGAGAAAGATGCTACTTGCCTTACTTATCTTCTAACTGCTCTGTTCTGCCCCTCACTAATCAGTTACTTTTGGGAAGGGGTACACTAGTTGCGTAACCCTTTACACTGTCTGCTGTGGAGATATGACAGTTCTCTTTCCACAGTTAACCCAGGCGCCACTCTGGTTTCTACAGCACGGCAGGCTGAGGGATTCTGTTTGGTTACACACTTGCCACTGGGCTTGCTCTCATTTAGCCTTACTTAAACTGTCTCTAAAGGGCAAACATGCTTTCTGTCATCTTGGTTCACATGTTAGTGGGTTGAAGACTGAACCCCAGCAACTAAAGGTTTTGTGTGGCTGAATACATCTTACTACATATTTAACTTATTTTCTCGGAAGCTCTCTATAATACTGGGATGCTTTTTTTTCTCACAAAGACTTGACACTAGTTCTCCATAATCTCTTAAGACTTTACTGACAGTACATGCTCCTGACAAGAAATTACATTTTTGTAAGCAAATGCTTAAGGGTTTTTTGGATATTCTTTAGGTTTCTGTTTCCTCCGCATTACCCAAAATATTAGTGAATTAGCTCATCTTTGTCTCACTTGTGTATTTTTTGTGTTATGTTACTTTTGTGTATGTTCAGATCTCTGTTAAAATGGTAAACTCTTTAGCTACAGTCCCTTGATTCAGATCCATTCATAGTGTTTATCTTTAGCTTTGTAAGGAAGCTCTGAGCATGCATCTTTCCCTCTGTTTGTTTAGCTAATAATAAGCTGCCAGGATACTTTAACAGCTTCATGGCTGGCATCCAGCACTTCACCCAGAAAAGGATTTTGCCTTAGCTTTCACTAGGGAGAATTAAGATTTAGAATAAATGTAACACTGTATCTGGACACTCCTAGTTCAAGATGGGTGGAAGCTGACTTTTCCCTTCTCTTGCACATAATTTATGACTGAAAAGGTTAAATCAGATTTTACAGGGGTTCCTGACCACATTGCGTTGTAAATGCTCAATCTCCTTAAATGTGGCAATACAAAACAATTTTCTGGTTAGATGGTGAAACTGAGGTGATTAATAGCTGCCAGTGTACTTACCTCTCACATTGTAGAGCAGCTAAATGCTTAATTGCATGTAGATTCTTCATAAATTGCAACCTGTGAAATTTTGACAACTATACTGTGTGCAAGTATGTAAACAACCACTAGGTTTGAAACCACACTAGTGACAATAGTGCTAAAACAATGTCAGGCTATGGGACTGACTTAACATCTCCCTCAGGCAGTGAAGTAATATCATGACAATGCAATACAGAATATTCAAAATACTTAATATACTGATCAAGTTATGATGGACCCTGAGCTCCATCTGAAAAAAGGACAGAAATCTGTAGCTCTTTCCAACATTGAGTTCAGAACACTGATTTCTTACTAAGGCTTCTTCAGCAGGTTCAGGTAAACTGGAAGTCCAGTCTTTTAGGTTAGCTCTCCATGTGGCAGTCAGTCATCTTTGTGACATACTCCTCAAACAAGACTGTGACGGTAATAGTGAATGGGAGTGCATCACCTGGTGAAAAGGGGTGAAATAGAAACAATTTAGGTGAGAAAATACCTTTCCTTATTTTAAGCAAGGCCTGTTTTGCTTAATCTGAAATGCAGTCTGCCTTGCAATACAACCTTCCTGACCTTCCTCCCCAGCCATCTTTGTCTGGAATGGTTATCTGTTGCCAGAGTAGGATTCTTCTCCCACTCTTAACACTTCAGTCCTTCATCTCAAGTTCCAGGCAGGGTGCTGTTGTGTGCTGTGCGCCTAGCTCCCCACTGGCTTCCCTGTATCCTAAGGGTTATCACAGGTTAGTTGATTTGATCTTCCTAAAAGACACTGAGTGACCGCCAGTTTTGCTTACTGCAGTTTGATAGCCAACCACAACATGTCTGACTCTTGCCCTGCCAATTCCTTTTTTGTTCTCCTGCTTCCGAAATAAATAAATATCTTCATAACAAGTCACAGTAAAGAAGCAGGAGGAGGAGATGGGAACTGGATACAAAATTTAAAAAAAAACCAAACAGGCTTCTAATTGTCATTTACTTTCTAACTGTCATAAACTAAGCAGGATTCAATTAAGACATCTCATGTTTCACTAATACTTTTTCATAGTTTCCTTTTCTTCTTAGTCATATGAGGATATTAACTGTGGGGTTTAATATACAGGTATGTGACAGAATGGGGCTATGAATGGATGAATAGAGCTAAAGATTATAGATAGTACAGCATGGGGTAAAATAATGCTGTCGACTAAGAAATCTTGAACATAGTGGTGAAAGAGTTGTTTTTTGCGTTTCTTGGGCTGTGTACATCTCTGTGTAATCAAGAAAACAGCCTATTTAAAGCATGAGGGATGAAAACAAGACTGGCCAGATCTTTCCTTTCATGCTACTAGTAACTAAACTTGTGCATGAACAAGGTACAGATAATAAATAGGCAACATACCAATCTTAAAGTATTTGGGGGTGTTAAGTGTTCATAGCTTGAACTGGAATAGGAAGAGTTGCTGTACTCATAGCTGTACTGGTGATACGTGAAAACAAACTTTATAAAAATAGCAGCATTTCCTAAAGACTTCTATGGTAAAGCTATACTCATATACAATGTGAGAACTTCACCAGTTATCAATTAATATAACCTAAAACTGTAAAGGAGAAAGGATAGAAGGTCACTTTAATTTCCACAAAAGCTTATCAGATTTCTGTTTCTGTGAAGAATATCACTGTGGAATAAAACATGGCCTCACATCCCACCCCCGATCAAATGTATTCGAGATTCAATAAACTGAAAATAGAGTGCTAGCTGAGTATAACTTTAGTGCTCCTGAAATGTGACAGGTGTGCAATCTAGTATGTGGATGTAAATGTCTATAAAACCCCTATTTAAGAAAAAAAATAGAAAAAATGTGTCCTGTCAACCTTTTCCACATTTTGTTACACCATTGGTATTTCTACTGCGACTTTTCTGTAAAACATGATTTAAAGCAGCATTTCACTGCGGTAACATTTGCCTCTTTTTCTGCTACTGCTTTTCTGCCTTAGGATTTGAATGATTACTTTCTTGCAATACAGTAACTTAGATCTAGATGAATGTAAATATATATATATTTCATTAAAGTATGTGAGCCACTCCTAAAGTCTGCAGCTTTTTCTATCGTTGCCTTTGTTTTCCCAGTGTAAAAGGGTTCCTGTTAAATGACTGAAGCTTTTAAAAGGGATTTAATTGCTGTGTAATAAGCCTTATCCTTTGGTGAGGTACTTCACTGGAGCTAGACAGTGAGTGTTTTGTGACAGAAGGAAAAGCTGAGGGGGATGGGAGGAGGAGGAAGCTACAAAATGACCACGGCTGGCCTCTCTGCATTCCTGTAAGGCTTGCTTTTTTAAAATTGGAAGCTGTTTTTATAGATGCTTCTCCAAACAGGTTTTTTTTCCATACTGTCCCATTTAGACTTTGGAATGCATGTATGAAAGGGCAGGCCCCCAAAGTGACTTTCCAATCTGTTTTTGTGATTCCAGCCAAGTTCCCTTTAATGTATGGAGCAGGCGAAGTTGAACTGGCTCTCATAATATCACGGAACTTGGGCGCAGCTGCTGCTTTAAGTGGCACTGTGATAATACAACAGCTCTGCTATTTACTGGGACTCAAGTGCCCGTACTGGCACACAGCGACATTATATGAAATCCGAAAGCATGAGGATAAAGGAGATTTCTTTGCGGCAAGATCCTGATCTAAGAAAGGAGTTGGCATTGCTAGCTCGAGGATGTGATTTTGTTTTACCTTCTAGATTCAAGAAGAGACTGAAAGCTTTTCAGCAGATCCAGGTTTGTCTTTCTGTTCCTCCGTAATTACTGTTGTCAGTTGTACCTTCACAACCATGCAAACTGCAGGAAATCCATAGAAGTTCTTCCTAAACTAGTAGGATTTCAATAGTCTGTTGCATATATGACGATTTCTTCTGTGTTTTAGAAGACTTTGCAGGTAGTTTTCTGCAAACAAAAAGTGAAGAGAGTTTACTGAAGCATGTAGCATAACATATGATGTTTGCACAGAGGCATATGCAGTGGGAAGTTCCTGCATTTAATGCTGTTAGACTTTTAAAGACTGCTTTCCTTAATCTGCATAATCATAAATCTTCATGCATTTCCCCTGGGGTTTTAGTTTACCTTTTACTGGGTGAATAAAATAAACCAAAATAGGCTTTACTTTACTAACTTTACTAACTCAAGCATAGTATTTTAAAAGGTGCTTTCATACTTGCACAATGATCCTGAATTCTTTAAGATTGTTTATTCTAGACTTTCTATTTGGATGAGATTATTTGTTGCTACATGGCTCAGACATGTACATCTACTGTTTTGCAGCAATGAGTTAAATCCACCATTTTAAAGTGAGCTTATAATTGAGAATAGAAACATTTGAAATGTATGATTAGAAGAAAAATTATTTATACAGTGGATGTTCAAAGATATTTTCTTGGGGGGGGAGGGAAGTGTACAACTGTTATTGGAGAAACTGAAATTTGGTATTTCCTTGAACGCATTGAACTTCAAGGCTGCTATGTTAAAGCACTTTGTCCTTACTTCACCCATGCTCCTAATGTGTTTGCTAAAGGTATATATCAGTGATGATGTATGTGACTTTTTTTTAACCCTTTTTTAACTAAGGGAAGTTTAATTTTTATATAACTGCTGAACTGTGTTAGGATTTCTGGCTTTTAAAATCATTCTAAATATAGCCTGCTACTTAATTTTGAATTCAGTGCACTAATGCCCCTTTCAGGTGACCTTCAAGAAAGGACCATAGAGCCCTATAGTCCTAAATCTGTGCTAGCCTTCTGTCTTCTGCATTATTATTTCAAATTTGCTTCAGCTTCAGAATGTGTATTCCTTTGTGAATAGCAGAATGCAAGTTGTTACTGTGTCATTTTGTGGCATTCAGCGTAAACTTGTGAATGAAAGGATTTTATGACTGTACTTTTTGTGCTGAAGACAGAGAAGTCAACTTGTTGACTAGAGGCAGCAGGAGAATGAAATACTATCTTTCTTACTCAAAAGTAGCAATATCAGTTAACATTTAGTCACCTCAGAGCAGGAGGCAAGTTTTAGTCTAGTCATGGTATGTTGTTGTAGACAAACATACTATTACCTTGTGTGGTGCCCCTTAACTTGATCTGTGTCTTTCATGGAATGATAGTTGGATCGCTTGAACTTTTACAGGTTTTTTTTTAAGCTGAGCTAGAAAACATCCAATGTAGTACGTAGTACCTACAAGCAGCTAAGTACTTTAGACAAGTTGTTTCCGAACCTGTAGGGTTTTTTCTGTTTTAGCATGCTGCCATCTATACATTTACAGCACAGACAATGAACAAATAGTTTTCATTTTTAACCAGGCTTGCGCTTGTTGGGTAAATGGCAACTGTAGAATAATGTATGTTAAACCACTTAATGTTATTAAAGGCAAAATTCTGTGGGTAAAACAGACTTCACAGGGGCATAAAACTAAAATTTGATGTTTGTCTTTGCTCAATGTGGTATAAAGTATTTTATCCACAGTTCCTTTTTTAGATGGTACTTCAGCTTCATGATTTTAAGGAGACATTTTGAAAGTACCTTAAAAAAAATAAAACATGAATTCTCATAACTGTTGGTACAGAAGATGGACATACTTTACCTGACACTTTATGTCCATATTAATTTGAGCTTGTCCTTGTAGGTTAGGTGGATTTCAAAGAATAGCTATTCATCATCTGCATAATCATTGAAGAAATCTCACATTGATATTAAAGACTGCTTAGTAGAACGATTAAAATACAGGCTGCTTTTGTAGAATATCTTGAAAACTTTTTCTCATTTGAATTGATAAGCTTCATTGCCATTGGAGCTTGCAACTTCATATACCACTGTAATACTGGCTTTCAGACAGAACAGTTTATGAATATGATGCAGAATCGGAACACTAAAATCAAGCAGAAATGGAAGGCAGTCTTTTTTTTATACTTCTACACATAATTTTTTACGTCTATGCAGTTTCTGTAACTTGTTAAACAAATGGCAGATTCTCCTTGAGGTTTAGAGCTGTTAAAGCTAGCCTCTTAAAATATAAAATGAGTAGTGGTGGTGAACAGGGAGAAGGTGTGCATCAACATCTGTTCTGAGGTGGGTTGGAGGTACTGGATCTTGCATAGGTTCTAGGAATTCTAAGGCTATGGCTTTTTGTGTAAAGCTATGTAAGTAGTCTGTATAGGCAATCCCCTGTGTTTTAGAAGGGGAGGTCATTAGAGCATAGCAAATCAAGTTTCCTGGAAATATTTAAGTAGATGAGCAGTAGTGAGGCGTATCGCTCGGAAAGTGGCTGAACAGACTGTTTCTCAGTGGTTGCATTTATTAACAAAAATGGCCAAGATTGGGCAGAGTAGGGCTTTCTGGATAAATCAGTTTTCCAAAAGATAAAACTATACACAACAGCTGAAATGTTCACTATTACTCTGGGGGAACTGAAGTTTTTAATAGATGACTGCATAAAACTCAGTAGAACTTCAGTCTATGTTCTCCTGATGTTGGTTACAAGACCAAGACTTTTTCCTAGGTAACAACACCTACAGAGTATAGTGAACTAGACATGCAGCACTTGAAGAGGCATTATCACAGTATCACAGTATGCCAGAGATGGGAAGGGACCTCAGAAGATCATCTAGTCCAATCCCCCTGCCGGAGCAGGAACACCTAGATAATGTTACATAGGAATGTGTCCAGGCGGGTTTTGAATGTCTCCAGGGAAGGAGACTCCACAACCTCCCTGGGCAGCCTGTTCCAGTGTTCCGTCACCCTCAGTGAGAAGAAGTTTCTTCTCAAGTTTAAGTGGAACCTCTTGTGTTCCAGTTTGCACCCATTACCCCTTGTCCTATCATTGTTTGCCACTGAGTAGAGCCTGGCTCCATCCTCGTGGCACTCCCCCTTTATATATTTATATACACTAATAAGGTCACCCCTCAGTCTCCTCTTCTCTAAACTATAGAGACCCAGCTCCCTCAGTCTTTCCTCATAAGGGAGATGCTCCACTCCGTTCATCATCTTAGTTGCCCTTCGCTGGACTCTCTTCAGCAGGTCCCTGTCCTTCTTGAACTGAGGGGCCCAGAACTGGACACAATATTCCAGATGGGGTCTCACCAGGGCAGAGTAGAGGGGAAGGAGGACCTCTCTCGACCTACTAACCACCCCCCTTCTAATACACCCCAGGATGACATTGGCCTTCCTGGCCACAAGGGTACAGTGTTGGCTCATGGTCATCCTGTCGTCCACTAGGACCCCCAGGTCCCTCTCCCCTACACTGCTCTCTAACAGGTCGTTCCCCAACCTATACTGGAACCTGGGGTTGTTCCTGCCCAGATGCAGGACTCTACACTTTCCCTTGTTATATTTCATCCAGTTATTCCCTGCCCAACTCTCCAGCCTGTCCAGGTCTCGCTGGATGGCAGCACAGCCTTCTGGCATGTCAGCCACTCCTCCCAGCTTAGTGTCATCAGCAAACTTGCTGATAGTACACTCAATTCCCTCATCTAAATCGTTGGTGAATAAATTAAATAATACCGGTCCCAGTACTGACCCTTGAGGCACTCCACTAGTTACAGGCCTCCAACTAGACTCAGCCCTGTAGACTACAACTCTCTGGCTTCTCTCCTTCAGCCAGTTCACAGTCCACCTCACTACCTGATCATCCAGACCACACTTCCTCAATTTAGCTGTGAGGATGCTGTGGGAGACTGTGTCAAATGCTTTGCTGAAGTCAAGGTAGACCACATCCACCGCTCTGCCATCATCCATCCACCGTGTTATTTCCTCATAAAAGGCTAAGAGATTGGTCAAGCATGATTTCCCCCTGGTGAAGCCATGTTGACTGCCCCTCATAACCCTCTTATCCTTGATATGCCTTAAGATGGCACCACGGATAAGGTGTTCCATCACTTTCCCAGGGATGGAGGTGAGGCTGACCGGTCTATAGTTACCCGGGTCCTCCTTCTTGCCCTTTTTGAAGACTGGAGTGACATTTGCTTTCCTTCAGTCCTCAGGCACCTCTCCGGTTTCCCAAGACTTGGTAAAGATGATGGAGAGTGGTCTAGCAATGACTTCTGCCAGTTCCCTCAGCACCCGTGGGTGCATCCCATCTGGACCCATGGATTTATGGATGTCCAGATTGCTCAACTGGTCTCTAACCCATTCCTCATCGACTAAGGCAAACCGCTCCATTGACCTGACTTCGTCTAAGGTCTCAGGGGTACAGGGCTCTTCAGGACTGCCTGCAGCAGAGTAGACAGAGACAAAGAAGGCATTCAGTAACTCTGCCATCTCTGCATCTTCTGTCACCAGGGCACCCATCCCGTTCATCAGTGGGCCTACATTGCCTCTGGTGTTAGTTTTATCTGCCATGTATTTGAAAAAGCTCTTTTTGCTGTCCTTGACCCTTCTCGCCAGATTTAATTCTAAGGAGGCCTTAGCCGTCCTAGCTGCCTTCCTACATCCTCTAGCAGCAGCCTTATATTCCTCCCAAGTGGCCAGCCCCTCCTTCCATGACCTGTAAACTCTCCTCTTCCACTTGAGCATACATAGCAATTCCCTATTTAGCCACGCAGGTCTCCTGGCCCTCTTCCTTGACTTCCTACGTGTCTGGATGCTCTGATCTTGAGCTCGGAAAAAGCAATCCTTGAATGCCAACCAACTGTCTTGGGCCCCTTTACCTTCAAACAGCCTTGCCCATGGGATTTCCCCTAGCAATTGCTTGGAAAGGCCAAAGTTTGCCCTGCTAAAGTCCAGGGTTGCAATTCTACTTGCTATTCTACTGGTCCTACCACACAACATCCTGAACTCCACCATCTCGTGGTCGCTGCAACCAAGGCAGTCCTCAACCCGTACTGCTTCGACCAGACCCTCCTTGTTAGTGAGGATGAGATCCAGCAGCGCTCCTCTCCTGGTCGGCTCATCCACCATTTGCAGGAGGAAGTTATCATCCATACACTGGAGGAACCTCCTGGACTGTGGCTGGGTTGCTGAGTGGTCCTTCCAGCAAACATCAAGGAAGTTGTCCATCTTGCTCATCAATTTATTTGAAACTTAGGCACGAGAAGAAACTATCCGTATGTCAAATGTACTGGAAACTTAAAGGTGTGAACTGAAAGGCTTATATCCTGCTGAGGGCTGATCAGAGTGTTATAGCCAACAGCTGGTGACATCCCTACCTGCCAGAGCTGGAATATAAACAGCATCATTACCCAGACTATGTGAGGAAAATATATGTGAAGTTGGAAACAAAATAGTAACAAAATAAAATACATCTGTGTACAGTGATATGCTTATACCCATGTAACTCGGTATTAGCTAAACTAGGAAAATATCTATTTTTTTTTGCTGCTTAGGGGCCAGATCACCTTATAAAACAGTTGAGTTCTAACTTAAAACTAGGCTTTTTTAAAGTCAAATAAATTTGTGCTGAATGTGATGATTTAAAAACAGGCAGGAAAAAAAGCAGGCATATAAGTATTTAATCCTATGAATGTCAGTGCCAGAACTGAGTGCTGGTGTGTTTTTTGATACATTTAATGCCTCATACTTTTATCTGCTGTTACTACTTGGTGATTTCTGTAGTTGTATTTATCACACCTCGGGGTGGAAATGGAGAACTGCTAGTTCCATGACCACCTGTTAATGACACTAAATGCTGTTTACACATGCTATTTATGTCAGCTGTATGAGAACTATTTCTTCAATTTCTGCAGTGCCTCACAAGACTGGCTTTCTTTCTGAGTGAAGTGAGCTTAGGCATTAGTGCTTCTTGATCACTTTTGCACTCCTCTGTTACCAAAACGCTGCATAAATGCTTGTGGTATGTACAAGAGAGCAACGAACACAAAGCCTTTAGGTGTTTGTGTGCTGGGCTGGTGTGTGGTTATACTGTATTGCACTGATTCTTCCAGTCATTAAGATAACAATCCCATTTCTGAGGTAATGCAAATTTTAAGAAGTTTAGGTGAGGCGATTGGTTTTACAGCTGTAGTCACAGAAGTAGGTTGTGTAACAGAAGCCTCTGGCAGGGCTGCTTTCCTATTAGCATTGATCTTCTAATTTAACATCATTTGGAGGCCTTTTAACACCACAGAGGGAGCACCCAGTATCCATTCTTACATAAGCGTGTGCATGCCTGATGTCAGACTTTTTTTTTTTTTTTTAAGAACAAAATCCAAGTGTTTGGAGAAGGAGCAGAGAGGGGAAAAAAAAAATCTCATTCTGACTGTAGCTGGTAGTTACACTTGATGGGAGTTTGTTGGTATAATGCCAGTTTTCTGGAGCAGTTGCCAACATTAAAGATAGAGTGAAAATATATAAGCTGCCAGCTGAGGCTGGCTAGTTGAAAGATTTTCCATAAATGGTTCCTTGCTAATGGATTGCCAGGTCTTAAGCTGTAGCCTCTTAAAGGAGGCTCTAAGCAAACTCCACTTTTGCAATAGAGACTCCTGGTTCAAACTTATAATCTGTTGGCTGCCCTGTGGTAGCAGCTTCTTTATTTATTACCAGCTTATGGCTGGTAATAAATTTATGCCAATGTGTACTGTTTCTGTAGAAAATCCAGTATGGTGCAAGTTTGTTACAGGTTACTTTACTTGCATGCATGATTTAAGAGTCTAGATATCAGTTCCCTCTACAACTGTTTGACCCAGCAGTGCAGACATTGAAGAGTTCTGATTTCTTTTTCCCTTAGGATAAAAGTTTGACTAGCCTTTTCTCTAAAGTACTTCCCATACCTTTGTTATCACTAATGCTACTAATAGTAGATGCTGTATGACTGTTGATGGTGGCACTTTGTATGCTAGAAAGCCTGAAACAGTTTGGCATATCTTCATACAAAATATCCTTCGGTTTTTACAGACTAAGTAGGATGTAAGATTGGTTTTGTGATTGTCGGGAGCATTGCCAGACAAGAATACTGTTAGAATACTTGCTTCAGCTGAATTCCAGAAAACAGTATCTGACAGAATACTTGCTTTTGTATGTGTTGACTCTGCAGCTCTGTAACAAGGCTGAGCTTGCTGATTTTCTTGAGTGGATTTTTCCTAAGCATAATTGCATTGAGTGATTGAAACTCTTGTTGTAAACATGTAAGGATGAGACAGTGTTGCAGATCAAGTAGATGTCTGTCTTAGCCCTGTTTGCTACTTCTTATGTTGAACTGATGGCCTGTCCTGATGAGGGCTGTTTTCTGTAGACAAATGTTAGAATTGCCTCAGGTGTCAGTTTTTCCCCATTAAAATGATGTTTAGGCAGTCATGACTCCTTTATGGGTCGTGAGTTCCAGTGTGGTCTGTTGGCTGCGTACAGTCAAGATGATCATGTTAATGATCAAAGTGATCAAGAGGATCCCACCAGCTTGTCTTCTGAAAAGAGCTGGGGTAACAGAATAGACTGGTAAAGAGTAAGAATATTGATTTAACATATGACTGGGGTATTTTCCAAGAAAGCTGCAACTGTACAACAAACTGAGTGTATTTGTGGCTGGGATCCTTGATTTGACATAATTCATAAAATGGAGGCTGGCAACAGCTTACAGTCAGCAACTGGTATTTTTGTACCACTTCTCTCTTACCACAAAATGTAGAAGCTGCCTTTCACAGAGTATATTTTTTTTTTCTTTTCTTGAAGACTCTTGGGATGTGCCTTTTATCTTTTGTAAATTAGCAGAGTATGTGGAGGAGAGAAAAAGTATATTCACTAGTCAGCTGTAGCAAACTGCTAGAGGATCCCACCTCTAAAGCCTTTGGTAAAAATGTTCTAGCAACATCTGATGGACATGCATGTAACATGTCTTTTGTGCTCATATCTTTGAAGGATAGTCGATTGCCTCTTCCTTTTGCTGTTCCATTCCCACCTCAGGTTCAGTCCTGAATAAATTACTAAACTCCTCCTACTTGCGTAACTGGAACTTTTTTGATGCTGAAGCTCTATGTAACTGTACAAAACCTCAAAAATATGCAGTCGTTTGGAGGTGCTTCTACACCAATAATACATTTACAATAGCATTCTCCAGTTCCCAACAGGACTATGTGATTTGTCTGTGTCAGCTCTATCAAGCTAAAAACCAAGAGAATCCTGGTACTTCCAAAATGAGAGTTGTAGAACTTGGTAAGAGAGCTGTTGGTGCAGCATATGTATCACTGAAAGTGAGGAGATTGGAAGTCTGTGCTATATATATGGTTAGGCACCATGCAGAAAAGTGATGCCAGTTTAGCTTGGAGAGTTCAGTCTTCACTAAACCAGTGAAAATCAAGTTTTGACCATTTGAAAGTTCTCCAGTGTTTGTTTGTTTATAGCATGTTACTTTTGTATGTGTGCATGTAATGTAACTTTTGTGGTGACCGTTTACACATGCTTTTAGTTGAATGTGGTTTTAATTTTAATGCACAAGATAGTGTGTATGGAATGTCTTTCATAGTTTCAGGTAGAAGCTCTTCCTGGATGCCACCACCTACTGTCTCTTCCTACAGGAGAATTAACACACCATCCCAAATAGTTTTGTGTAGATGGCACAAAGTTTGTGCCTTTTTTAAGGCTCATTTTGGCTGTTTCAATATGGCTTGGTTGAATTAAAGGGGAAAAGAGTTACTGATAGTTGTACAACTATCAAAATTTTTGAGCTTTAGTAAGATTTTCAAGACTATCCAGTGGTGCGCCTTACCACAGCAATTTCACTCGAACTGGGTGTGGTGTTTCTTTGTCTAGCTAACATGCAATTAAGGGTAACTAGCTGAGCAACTTCTTACACTGCTGTCTTGAGATTTGAAATAAGGAGAAAATAGCTTCTAGTAGCAAACTACTGACAAAGTAAGGGGGTTTTACCTCAGAATCAGAGGTTAGTATGCAAACAGTATTTCAGTGACAGAATAGACTTGAATTCTAGTTTGCTAATATAAGCTGAATTTTCTGTCATTAAATTGTAAAATGCAATGGTTTTATACTGTTGTTATAAACACCTACTGGAAAACAGTTGGAAAAGGATCTGGAGAGTTGCAAAATAAAATGGGAAGTTTGCCATTTGAACAGCAAAATGTGTATGGTGGAACATAAACTTCCTCCTCTGTAAAAGTTAAGGCAAGTGTTAGATAGTATGATTCTGTATGTCAGCAATGAAAACTGGTTATGTATTAAAGGTTTTCTTTAATATAGATTATAGATTCTGTTATAGACAAGTCTTACATAAGTTTGTTTACATTATTACAAACCAGGAATTTTCTCACATGAACTTCAGTGTCAACTTCACAATACAATTACAGATTCTGGACTTTACATATACTTATTGCAGAGGTTAATGCACCGTTCAGTCATGACACTGCAGCACACGTTTCTCCTTTGTGTTATTCACAAGCTTATACAGCTGTTATCCTTAACTCCAAGCATGTTATTGTTTGTGCTATTTCTTGACAAGTTGCAGGGAAAATCTTCACTTACCAAACCAGTTTCTTTTGTCAGTTTAGCTTACTTGTAACAGTAAAGTTTTAACTTAAAGCTGTAAGAAAATATGGATCCCTTTCTAAATGTTAAATTCACCACTGAAATGGAATACTTTAGTAAAAACAATAATGAACTGTTGCTGCAGATTTTTTAGTCAAAAGGTTCAGCATTAGCAGGAATATAGCGGTTCTTAATGAAGAAATTCCCTGGAAAAAGTTGTAATTGTCTTTAGAACAGCTTAATCTCATGCAATTAACACATTTTGATTGCCCTGAAATAATAGAACTGCCTCCCTTCATCAGCTATATAAGTAACTAACTGAAATGATAAAAAAGTAGTGAAGCTTTTGGAGCCCCTTTAGTTCCCGCGTTTCTCCATTAGAAGCAGAGCGGCCTCAGTTGTACAAGGAGTCTTTCAGTTGCCAGACGGGATACAGGCTGAGAGAAGAATCACTGGCTCTTCAAGGAAAGATGAGGAGAGAGGGGAGATGCAATACTATATAGTGCATTAGTTGGAACTGATTCTGTTGAGCCTCTGTTCTTTGCTTAAGAGCTTTTTCCAGTGTCTGAGGAAAGAGGTTAATTCAGGCTGGTTTTAGTATGTGTATCATTCCAGTGAAGGCTCCTGCATTGGAACCCTGCAAATTAAAATCTGCTGACTCTAAGCACTTAGTTATTTCATTGACATAAGGACTTTGAATGTGGTAGGAAAGCTGCATATCTTTAGGGCCACTTTGACAAAGGTGATAAGGAGTAAGATAAGGGCTGGAGTTTGAGGGGTGTTGAGGGATTTTTTATGGGGGTTATTTTTTCTTTCACCACCAATTCTGGTTGGAAATGAGATGGAATTCAGGATCTTTAACACATTTAACAGAAGGATGAGCTACCATATAACATTAACCATTGTTTTACATTTAAATAATGGCCTTGGGATGAAAAACTTTATGTTTAATTGCTAATTTTAAGTTGCCACATAACTCTGTTGTTACTTTGATTGTTATCTTTGTTTCTTTGCTTTATCAGACTTTCCTTTGGAAACTAAACTCCTTTACTGAAGCAAAATGCATTTAAATAAATAAACTCTCTTATTGCTGATCATGGTGTTTTTTACTAGTCTGGTATATCAGAAATTCTTGAGACAAATTTCAAAGGTCTCATGCCATAATTTTGCATAGTTTACAAGAAAAAAAAATCCCTCTACATGAATTGCTACCTTTATAAAATCAAGCATTTTTTAGGATTAAAAGAAATCTTCACTGTAACTAAGTAAAACAAGGTTGGTGGTTTGAAACAAAGTTGTCATGCTTATTTCAAAAGTTTGAAGCTGTAAAACTAGAAATATTTCAAAAGCAAACTCCTTCATGACCTCTCTGTTAAGCTAGAAGTTGAAGTTTTTTCTTCTGTAACTGATAACAGAACCTGAGTTACTTCAGGCGTCTTCAAGAAGCTGTCTAGTGTATTAATCTTGATACATTGAAGATTTAAACTGTTTTTATTAAATTTTTAACAACTAGGAATCTTTCTAAATGACAGGCTTTGGAAATACTTATAGTTTTTTTCCAGTGTGCTCTCAATTTTAAATAGTTTATTCAACCTATCATCAAAAATCTTCTCGAAGGTGTGCTGTAATACCAAGAGAGTCAAGTCATCTGGGGATGACTGTTATCTGTGATTTCATTCTACCTGTCTGTGAAATGTGTATTTTATCTATTTAGGTTCAGACAAAGAAGGAAGAAACCTTGCCACCATCGCTTAGTCAAAACATTCCAACTTTCTATTTTCCTCGAGGATGTCCTAAGGAAAAAGTGAATATAGATGCTGTGATTGCCAAAATTGAGAGAACTTTCTCTGAGTTTCCAAATGAGAGAGCAACATTAGAAGACATGGGGAAGGTTGCAAAGGTGAGAACTTGCTGGCTGGCTGCTTTTAGTACTGTATACCTATGGAAAGCAAACATGAGCTGTATGTGCTTGCTTTTCTTGCATTGTGTTTCCATCTCTTACAAGGTAGTACCGATAAGATCTCATATTCAGCACTGTTGATAGCATAGTTATGTGTGAAAATCTTTATCTCAACTATGTCTCAAATGCCCCTAAATTTGCTTATAAAAAGAAACAAACATTAACCCAAAAATTGAACTTTTTTTTTTTAGTTGCATAAACAACCAGGTACTGAAGGGCACATTGTATCTCCTATGCTCTCAATTGACCAACAAATTTAAGGCAAAAGCACTGGTAATACGCATTTTATTTTCAAGTGTCAACATTTTTTTCTCATTCGCAGTGTCATGAACCTCCATTGTAAAGATACTGAAAGACAAAATGGTTTGGTAACTTGAGATTATAGTCCTCTACTTATTACTGAAGAGCTAGTTTAGACTTACTGCAGAGTGACAAATACTAAGCTTAGAAAGCAGCAAATATTTTTAAATTTCTGTGTAACAGACAATAAGCTACTTAAATTTCTGTTTTGTTATATTGAATCAGTGCTTGAAATACCACTATGAGTCATGGTCTTGGTAATGAGTCTGAGCTTTTCATCCCTCTTGCAGTCATTTTGCATTTAAAGTCCAGGGTCTAGAAAATAAAAACAAAGACTTGTCACAAGAGCAGGACTTGGGGTTCAGAAACTCCTTGTTTGCCTCACTGAAAGTGTTTAAC
This sequence comes from Pezoporus occidentalis, assembly GCF_034315485.1. Lineage (NCBI taxonomy): Eukaryota > Metazoa > Chordata > Aves > Psittaciformes > Psittacidae > Pezoporus > Pezoporus occidentalis. The sequence continues at coordinate 3,418,087 of NW_026915158.1, read as the reverse complement.
TGCTGGGCTGATGCTAGGATGCCTGCCTTCTGCAGCTCCTTTCACATAAAGGTGGGGAGGGATGGAAGTCTGGCCAAAAAGGGTGGAAAGATCCGGTCACCTGCAATTCAGTGATGAAAGACACCTTCACAGAATCACAGAATCCCAAGGGTTGGAAGGGACCTCAAAAGATCATCTAGTCCAACCCTCCTGCAAGAGCAGGGTAACCTAGAGTACATCACACAGGAACTTGTCCAGGCGGGCCTTGAATATCTCCAATGTAGGAAACTCCACAACCCCCCTGGGCAACCTGTTCCAGTGCTCTGTCACTCTCACAGTAAAGAAATTTTTCCTGATGTTCACATGGAACCTCCTATGCTCCAGTTTACACCCATTGCCCCTTGTCCTATCACTGGACATCACTGAAAAAAAACTAGCTCCATCATCCTGACACTCACCCTTTACATATTTGTAAACACTGATGAGGTCACCCCTCAGTCTCCTCTTCTCCAAGATAGAGAGACCCAGCTCCCTCAGCCTCTCCTCATAAGAGAGATGTTCCATTCCCTTAATCATCTTTGTGGCTCTGCGCTGGACTCTTTCAAGCAATTCCCTGTCCTTCTTGAACTGAGGGGCCCAGAACTGGACACAATATTCCAGATGGGGTCTCACCAGGGCAGAGTAGAGGGGAAGGAGGACCTCTCTCGACCTACTAACCACCCCCCTTCTAATACACCCCAGGATGACATTGGCCTTCTTGGCCACAAGGGCACATTGCTGGCTCATGGTCATCCTGTCATCCACTAGGACCCCCAGGTCCCTCTCCCCTTCACTACTGTCCAGCAGGTCAGCCCCCAACCTGTACTGGTACATGGGGTTGTTCTTTCCCAGATGCAAGACTCTTCACTTTCCCTTGTTATATTTCATCAAGTTATTCCCTGCCCAACTCCCCAGCCTGTCCAGGCCTCGCTGAATGGCAACACAGCCCTCTGGTGTGTCAGCCACTCCTCCCAGTTTAGTATCATCAGCGAACTTGCTGAGGGTACACTCAGTTCCCTCATCCAGGTCGCTGATGAAAATATTAAACAGCACTGGTCTCAGCACCGACCCCTGAGGGACTCCACTAGTCACAGACCTCCAGCTAGATTCTGCCCCATTAGCCACAACTCTCTGCCTTCTTCCTTCCAACCAGTTCTTGATCCACCTCACTACCTGATCATCAAGCCCACACTTCCTTAGCTTATCTATGAGGATGCTGTGGGAGACAGTATCAAATGCCTTACTGAAATCAAGAAAAACCACATCTACCGCTCTACCATCATCCATCCACCTAGTTACTTCCTCATAGAAGGCTATAAGGTTGGTCAAACATGACTTCCCCTTGGTAAAACCATGTTGGCTGCTCTTAATGACCCCCTCATCCTTGATATGCCTAGAGATGTTGTCAAGAATAAGTTGTTCCATCACCTTTCCAGGGATAGAGGTAAGGCTGACTGGTCTATAATTACCCGGGTCCTTCTTGCCCTTCTTATAGACTGGCATGACATTTGCCTGCCATCCTCCAATCCTCAGACACCTCTCCTGTTTCCCAAAACTTACCAAAGATGATGGAGAGTGGCTCAGCAATGACCTCCAGCTCCCTCAGCACCCGCGGGTGTATTCCATCCGGACCCATTGATTTATAGATGTCCAGATTACTTAACTGATCCCTAACCCAATCCTCATCCACCAAAGCAAACTCCTCCTTTATCCTGCCTCCTTCCGGGGCTATAGGAATCTGGGTCCCCCAGGGAGAGTCTGCAGGAGTAAAGACAGAGGCAAAGAAGGCATTCACCACCTCTGCCTTCTTTATATCCTCTGTCTCCAGGGCACCCACCTCATTCAGCAGTGGGCCTATATTACCTCTTGTGTTACTTTTATCCGCTATGTATTTGAAGAAGCCCCTTCTATTGTCCTTAACCCGACTTGCAAGATTAAGTTCCAAGGAGGCCTTAGCTGTCCTAATTGCCTCCCTACATTCTCTAACAACTGTCCTATATTCCTCCCAAGTGGCCAGCCCCTGCTTCCATAATCCATAGATTCTCTTTTTCCACATGAGTTTGCCCAGCAGTTCCTTGTTTAACCATGCTGGTCTCCTGGCTCCCCTACTTGACTTCCTACCCATTGGGATACTCTGATCCTGAGCTTGGAAGAAGTGGTCCTTGAATGCTGACCAACTATCCTGAGCCCCTTTACCACCTAGTACCCTTTGCCATGAGACTTCCCTTAGCAATTGATTGAAGAGGCCAAAGTTGGCCCTTCGGAAATCCAGAAATGTGGCCTTGCTAGGTATTCTATTCCTCCCCCACAGGCTCCTAAACTCCACCATCTCATGTTCACTGCAGCCAAGGCTGCCATTGACCATCACCGCTTCAACCAGATCCTCCTTGTTGGTGAGTACTAGATCCAGCAGCGCTCCTCTCCTAGTTGGTTCGTCCACCATTTGCATTAAGAAGTTATCATCAATGCACTGGAGGAACCTCCTAGACTGTGAATGATTGGCTGTGTAACTCTTCCAGCAAATATCGGGGTAGTTAAAATCCCCCATAAGGACCAAGGCATGTAGTCGTGAGGCTGCTTTCAGTTGCCTGTAGAAAGCCTCATCAACTCCTTCGTCCTGATCAGGAGGTCTATAACAGTCCCCCACAACTGTATCACCCGTATCAGCCTGTCCCTTAATTCGTACCCACAGACTTTCCACTTGCTCCTCATCTGCCCCTGGACAGAACTCAATGCATTCTAGTCGCTCTCTCACATAAAGAGCAACTCCACCACCTCGCTTTGCTGACCTATCTTTCCTAAGAAGGACATAGCCATCCGTGACCACATTCCAGTCATGTGAGCTGTCCCACCATGTCTCTGTAATTGCCACCAGATCATAACCTTTAGACCGCACACAGACTTCTAAGTCCTCCTGTTTATTCCCCATGCTGCGTGCATTGTTGTACACACCTTCCTGGAGCATAGGGAAAAGCCTCTCTGTCTGAGGACCGTTTTCATCAAACTCGCTTTTTCTTATTTTTTAAAGTACTGGTTAAACTGTTGCATGAGAAGTAGCCATCCTTCTGCTCTGGTGACCTTATACATCTTGCAGTATTCATAATCTGATTTGAGATCCACATGAGCTTTTCAGAGATGCTGACATGTGTGACTACTCCAGGTTGTAGCCAGTTTTAGGAGAGAGATAGGTACTTGGCTGTTAGGACTGAAGAAGCTTGGAGGAGACATAGGAGCATCACTGTAGGTATACGTGGGAGCGCTGAAGCTGTGAAGGTGTAACTTGGGTATCCTAAAGCAAGATACTGCTGCTCAGGGCAGGCTGGCCTACTACTTAAAACTGGATAGAAGATGTGCCATGCATATGCAAGGATGCAGAATAGTTGAGCCATCCTGTGAGCCAGACAAATGTAAATTTACTTCAGTTCAGAAGCTGTGTAACTGTGCTGTCTTGAGCTCAGCTTAAATATATTCAGCCCTTTAGCAGAGCTTATTAGCATGGGCTTTGTTCAGCTGCTTGGAGCAGGGACAGAGCAAACATGTGACTGCATTCATCTATTAGGAATGCTGCAAGCTGCCCTATGTTTTGCTTTCCACTTTTGGATTTCAGCCTAAAGCAGTTGCTTACAGTTGATTATTTTGGAAGATGCAGTTGGTTTCAGGAACAGTTTAAACCAAAAAATGTTTTCTTCTTAATACTTGTAAAATATGGCTTTTGAAAGAATTATACATGAGGGAGTAACCCTCAGATAAGCAATCAGTAAACTGACTTGATGTGTACTTCAATTCTAGGCTTGTGAATGCCCACTTTACTGGAAAGGCCCTTTGTTTTATTGTGCTGGAGGTGAACGAACAGGATATGTGTCAGTTCATAAATTTGTTGCAATGTGGCGGAAGTAAGTAGATTATTTTTTTGGAAGTACTGCATATTTTTAGTTGAAATGTGGTATTTTAAGCTCTGAATGCTATCTGTAAAGGGTAATAAACCACTACCGTAATGAACCACAGACAGCAAACTTATACATGGGAAAATGTAACTAAATCATCACTTTAACATAAACAAACAAGTCCTTATTTACAGGGTTTATAGATTTTAGAATGTTTGGTAAATGACTGGCTGCTTATGGGAAAAGTGAGAACCATGGCCCTAACTTGTAGATGCCACTTCTGGACAAAATTCTTTTTATTCTTTCAAGTTTTCATTCTAATTCTAACTTTAAAATATTCTTTTATGTAATCCATTGAATGGTGTACTCGCCTCCTTTAACATAAATGTACGAGACAGTGCTGCTTTGATAAGTTCACCTGGAGTGTACTTTGATGTTTGTAATTAGCTTTTGAATTAAACGTAGTTGTGGTTTCTTAGGTCTTGCTTTAGGATGCCTGTACAAGGTAGCACAAGAAATTTTCTGTAGAGAGTATTAAATGGAAATATTTGTATTTCAGAATACTTCAGACCTGCTATGATGATGCTGCAAAGTTTGTTCATCTTCTGATGAACCCTGGATGCAACTACTTGGTGCAAGAAGACTTCATTCCTTTTTTACAAGTAAATTGCAATTGAAACTTTTTCTGGAAATACAAAAAAAATGATGAGCTCACAAAGGCCTGATTTTTTTTTGAGCTAAACATACTTTTCTCATGGTCTTCATTAATGTTTATTGATACTATTTAGTGTAACTCATGCTAATGAGTGACTTCTTTTACAGTAAATCATTTTGTTAAGGTGAGGTCTTTGGGAGCTACAGAAAGGTGCATGCATATAAAATTGCTTGCATGAATAGCACATGTATCAGAGAATCCCTACAGTTTAGAAAGGCAGTTGGAAGTTATTTAAATTAAGGAAGGTCTTTGCAGGGAAAGGAAAAGTGGCATATGCATTTAAGACCTAATACAACCTCTTTTAAAGAGGAGCAAATACCACCTTTACTAATGAATTAATAAAACCTAAATTGTCTTTTACTGAACTGTAGTCAGGCACAGATTTACAAGCTACAACAGTGTTCAAAATCTTCAGCCCGGCTAAACTATGTTTTGTTCATTTGTTGATCTGGCTTCTTTAAATGACAAAAAAAGCAGTGCCATTTATATGAAGCATGTTGTAAATGAAGTTATCATCAATGACTGTGGTAGTTAATTTGAACTGTTTTGGTTAAGGAAGCAGATCGGTTATTCTGTGCTTATTGTTTTATATATAAGTCACTAATGAATACTGTTTTGGGATATTGTTCCTTTCTCTTTTATTTTTTTTCTTTTTTTTTTTTTGGTAGGATGTGGTGAATAGTCATCCTGGCCTATTGTTTTTAAAAGAAGCATCTGAATTTCATTCTCGGTACATTACCACAGTAAGTGATTTGTATTGGAAAAAGCTATTTTCTGTTAACTAAGTAGAAAAATCAAAATTAAGATTAGTCAGTCAGTATCTTTGTTGCTTCAGAAAAGTTGAGTATGCTGCCAGTCTTTATTTCTATTTAGCCAGAAACCTTGTGAAGAAAGACTATTTCTTCAGCGTTGTAGTTTTTCTTAACATATGAACTTGCTGAACTCTATGCTAGTGAGAGAAACACTGAATTGTAATAGTGTAGGATAAGTTAATGAACATTAAACGAAGAGCAGACTGTTATCTTAAGCATTTGATTGTGGCTATAGACTGTACTCATTAGAATCCTGACCTTACTCTGGGATTAATTAAATGGAATTTTGAATGAAAAGTCTATATTAATGTGATTATGTTCACTAGTAAGTAAAATAATGGTAATATTGAAGCTGCTTGCTGCTTCCTTCTCTGGGGATTTTTCTTTCTAAGCAAGTTTTACACGTGACAGGTTCTCTTTTTCTCTTCATAGGGTAATGTGACTGAAGTATTCTTTCTGTACCCAAAGGAAAAATCAGTGACATTACATTTTCTCAACAGTAGACTTGACAGCAGATTCCACTAAAGTCTTAAAAGATAAAAATTCTGTAAAATGACATTCAGTTCACTTTCTTTGTGCATGTGAAAAATCACTTCATGAATATTCTCCAACAAAAGAAACCCAGAGTTGATCATCTTTTATCCAGTTTATATTTTGACCCGGAACAAAACTGTGGAAGCTTTTCTTGAAAGCATTTGGGTTTGCTTCCTCACATCCTTATAGATGCTTGAGGATGTATCAAGTATGTGCTGCTTCATTAGGTTTTGCTTGTTGTTATAATGAGTAAATGAGGTCCTAGAACTTATGTGTCCAATGTGAGTGAAGGAGATGTTCTGCCTGTGAGTAGTTTTATTTCTTAACAGATTCCGGGTTGCATCAAACCCTGCCCTACTTAAAATTGTGAAAGCTTGCTGCCTGTCCTGAGGGTCTGTAGGAGGGGAAGGTCCTGCCATTTCTAGTTACTTTTCTTTGGAGGAACAGTTTATTTGAAGTAGGCCTGAGTCTAGGAATATTGAATAAATCAGTGCTAGCAGTACTTTACTAACAAAATCTAATGCAGTCTTCAACAGAAATCAGTGTTTAATAAAAATCCCAGAAGTAAACTAGTAACTGCTGTGAATATAGCTACAATATTTGCAGTACTATTCTGCAGATTATGAAATGGCAGGAGGATTCTTTGCTCTTTCTTGTCATGTTTGAGGATGGAATAACCACTGCCCAATACAGTCTTTTAAAATTCTGTCCCACAAGTTATTACCAATAATTACAGATTATTTTCTCTGAGATGAAATAAGGCATTTCATACCTGTGTTCAATTAGCTTTAGCTTGCTACCTGAAGCTTTAGATAAAGAATTTTGTAAGCACTGCAGTTCACATCTGTTCACACGCACTTCCTGTTACAAATGATCCATTCTTCTGCTGTGTTTGTATATACATGCATATATATGTGTATGTATGTGTATATACATTACATGCATCTCTTTAGTGAAGCAATTGTCTTGTCAGTGTTGTTCAGCCATGGAAGCAATTGGTTCTGTCTGCTGGGCTGTAGTACAGATTGTTTGGAGAGTCTAGTGGTAAAGTTGGGTACATATGAACAAGATAAAGCTGAAATACGTTTAAAACGTTTGCCCTGACAAATGAGATGCTTCATTTAATCTGCAAGTATATTATGTATTTATCTGAACTATGAGTTCTTGAAATTGTAATCTCTGTATTGCACCGTTTCCTCTTCTTTCTTACAAACCACTGTGCAGCATAGTAAGGAGGGCAATTCTCTGATAATTGGTTATACTCTGCTTCTGTTCACTGTAGAAAAACATTTAAGTCTGTTCCCAGTTGTCTTTAGCAAACATTCAATTTTGTTTTTATTTTTAGCCCAGTGAAATGTATAACAGATGAGATAATGATATGCAGATGGATTAAGTTGCAAAGCTAAGGCAAAACCTTTTTAGAAAAAAATTGCTTTGTAGTGAAAGCCAAAAATGGGCCTTCCCTAAACTCACGATTAGAATTAAACTAATTAAGTTTCAGAAGTAGGCTAGCCTCTTCTCCTTTCTGCGTTTATTGAGCCAGCTGTTCTTGCTCAAAGAGCCCTAGAGCTTGCTGCATGCTACAGTTTAAGCTTTATTTTAAAACTTTATGAATAAATTACTCTTGTATTTGTAATTTAGAAATGATTGGTTTGCTTAAACTATTGATTTACTGCAATTAAATTCTGAAGTGATAAAAACTTAAAACCTCTTCTCAGCTAAAGACTTCATTATTTATTTGGGGGAAGAGGGCTCCCAAAGAGATGGGGGTTTTAGCTAGTAAAATGAAACACTATGTATGCAATATTTAGTCTTGCTAATTCACAGGTATAATCAATCTCCAATTAAGCAGTTATAGTTCATAATATGTTTAGATTTTGTCTGCTTGTGTTATTGGCAGATGACTGACTTGAAATATATCCCTGGTTGACTTAGGTCAAACTAATTGAGGTGAATCCTGAATACAATTAAGAAACAGAAAAAAAGGCATATTTTAAAGTCTTTAGTTTGTACACCTAAACTAAACAAATTGTGCTGGATACATGAGTTTACCAAAATAACATACATGTAAAACTGATTTAAGCGAAAGTGTTGGATACTCAACTGAATGCATTTGTTTCTGGTTCCAGTATCAGTCATGGCACAAGAGCTAGTCATCCTTCTCACATAGACTTGTTTTTCAGTTAGAAAATATTTATTTTCTTCTTTTAATGCCATTGACAGTGTTTTACTTTAAAGTTCCTTTTTAAAGTAACTTTAGAGTAAAATTAAATGGGGGGGGGGAACATATTCTTTCTGCACCTGCAGGAAGTATTTCTGTCACATGTTGATTTCTTTGCAGGCTTCAGAAATAGCAACATCCCCCTGTATTCTGATCCTTAAACAGTCCCTGTTCTATTTCTGTAACTTCATTTATGAAGTAAAATACTCCTATAGTAATATAGGTACTTAAATCTGAAGTAATGAGATACATAAATATGTTTACTAGATGATACCCTGTAGATCTCAAAGACTGGGAGCTAGTGAAATTGCTAATAAACATATTCTAAGTAGTGTGCAATTATTCTGCAACTTGACTGTGTGAGATATGGGTACTGCAGCATAGAAATAAGACTTAATCAAGATGAATTTAGATAAAAGATTTAGAAATGGTTTGGTAATACAATGTATAAGAGAAGCATCAACGTGCTAAGTAATGAGAAGAATAAAAGTAGGGGGTAGTAGGTTCCTGTAATACAGCTGAGCTAAGACTGATCTTTGGGAGGGTGTTTAGTTACCATCTTTCCATTTTCTGTTTCTTACAGGTTATACAGAGAATATTTTATACAGTGAATAGGTCCTGGTCTGGGAAAATAACTTGTAATGAGCTCAGGAAAAGCAACTTTTTGCAGGTACATAATATCTAAAGTTTTGCAAGACAGATGTTTCTACAAGTTTAAAAACTACATTAACTAAATGCATAAGGGAGTAACATAAGTAGCATTTATTTCTTTTCCAAAAGCTAGTGAAGGCTTAATTGTATTAGTTCTCATACACTGTAATATGTCTAAATGTCATCTTTTATCTAGAGCTGTATGTATGTGTTTAGTCTGGCTGACCTTCTCGTTCTTTTGTGGCTGTGTTAGTTTTCTACCTTGTGTTCAATCTTTGCTGCCATGATGCATGGTGTGCACTGTCTCTTAAGATAAAAAATGCTCCATTGAAATAGCATTAGATATTAACTTGGTTATGAGAACTTGGATCATTCAACAAATGTCTTACAATTTTTTTTTAATGTGTTCTGTTTATCCTTCTGATAATAGAATGTGGCATTATTGGAAGAGGAAGCTGATATTAACCAGCTGACAGATTACTTCTCATATGAACATTTTTATGTTATCTATTGCAAATTTTGGGAGCTGGATACAGACCATGACCTCTATATCGATCGGAAGGATTTAGCTCGACATAATGATCATGGTATGACAAATGAAGCACCTTTGTTTATATGTATTAAATAACCTGTAAACTTTCAGCTGAGGAAGTGGTTAACTGCCAAAGCTGATGTTCGTGAGTCCAGTATAGCTGATCCTGCTGACTCAGTGAAATAAAGCAGAACAAGTAATCTATGACACTGCTCTGTGTCTTACAGTACTAAATCTGAGGAAAATTCTGAATTTGAATTCTAATCTTGGCGAAGAAGTAGAGAAAAAAATCATTGTCGATATATTATTAATAGCTGTATTTGGCAGTTTGGGGTTACCTTGGAAACAATCCATTTTACCAGTATTCAAGAATGTGGCTCTTATGACAAGGAATGAAAAGAGTAGAAAAAGGCAAATACATTCAGTTATTCTGCTTATTTTAAAGTTTTGCCAACTCAGTTGCAGTACATCTTGGTTTAATACTATTTAGCAGCTTCACATTTTCTTCATTCTCCCTATCCAATGACTGTGATTTCATAGTCTTGCATACTTGTACCTTGCATGGAACTGTTGGGATTTTTTTGGTTGGTTGGTGGGTTTTTTTAAAGCTTTGTGTCCATTATTATCTTAAAAGTGTACCCTTCACAACTGGAATACTTAAACACAAAATTTTTCTGGTCTGTTATCCCACATTAAAAAGAATAACAAAAAATCTGACTGCTCCTGAACCTTGCCCACTGAAGTCTGACTACACTTTAGGACACTGAAGAAAGAAAACTTCTTTCATTTGAGTGATTGCTCTACTGAGTACGCTATAGAAGGGAAGCTGAACTGATGCAGTGCTACTTGTGATTTAGTTTTGCATCCTTTAAACCATGGAATACTTGTTAAAGCTTGACAGCTGCTGCTTAATGCGAACTAGACTAAATAAGAGCATATAATGGATATGATAACCCAACTTTAGTTTTAAACTTCAAGTGTGGGATTTTTTTGGCATGTCAACGGTAGATAATCTGGTTTTATCAATTCCTTCCTTTTGTACTGTCACTGATCTAAAATTAGGCTAGATGAAACGCTTATATGGAGTAAGAAAATATTCAAGTATGTAACTGTTGTTAAGGCTGAGCAACTTCAGTGTTTCAAAAGTAGATAGGAAGAAGGAGCAGCACTTACGTCTGAAAAATTGGCTGTCCTACAGTTCTGGGGATAAATGCTAAGTGGGGACTAGCATCCTTACTGGAATAATACAGTGATAGCCTTACCAGTAGTACATAAAGCAGATGAACTATTTGAACGGTTAACGACCTGCTTCAATTTTCAGTATTTCTACAATGCTAAACAAATATTTCAAAGTTGGAATAATAAGTAATTCTCTTTCTGTGAGAGTGCGGCTTTGAGTACCATCCACAAATTCTTCAGGATAAATTGAATATCCTTTATAGAGGTAGTGCTCAGTTAAGACATGTCTCTGAAATCCCTGAAATGGTTTCAAAATAGAAGCATGGATCAGAACCATGTCAGAAATAGACCCATGTGAGAATCGGTTAGGTATGCTCATTATGTATGAATGTGCCAGTTCTATTGTGGCTCTTTGCCAAGGTCATATAAATGTAATGGCACTGGAAAACATGACTGACTTGTCAAAGAACCGGTAAATGCTGTCATATTAATCAGCCAATTTTGTCACTTTTATTACACTACTATTTCTGTATCAAGTCTGGATCAAAACTGATTGGTTCTGTCTTTGCTTCGGAGATTTTGTATTGAGGGATCCTCTCCAAGAGGACTTAAAGGGATTAATGAGCACTACACTTGATCTTTCTCACAGATGTGTCTAAGAGGATTCCAATAACCTTTTCAACTAGACAACACAAAGCAAAAATGACTTGTATATAACTGACATGATTTTAAACCTTTTTTCACAGCAATTTCAAATAGGATGATAGAGCGGATCTTCTCAGGAGCAGTAACAAGGTATTTATTTTGTATGCTGATTTAAATCCAATTTAATGTTTGCTTGTTAAATAGTGTGACATTCCCAGAAAAAGAATACCTTTCCCTTGAAATGGAACTGTGATTTTTCAAGATTTAGCACTGTGGTAGTACTGGAGTGCTCTTGAAACCTTTGGCATAGTCCAAGTTCTTTATTCTCCTTTCATTATCCATATGAACATTGCCATTGGATGTTGTACAGTTTAGCAGGGATGGGAATGAGGAAGGGAGGAGATGTAGGCATTGTTGCTTTTCCATCCTTCAAATCTGTGAAATTTTCAAATGGAACTGAGCTTTTCAGTACTACTTGAAATGCTTACTGCATCAAATAAGCAAATAAAGTTTCAAAAATGGCCTCCATTTCTGACAGTCATTCTTCATTTTTTCCCACTTGGATTGACTTCCTCTTGTGTATTTATGACATGTTTAGTCATTTTTGAAAAATTTTGCTAACACAACATTCACAGATAGAAAGCAACTGAAAAATAAAGCACAAATGAAGGAAATGACACTTGGCAGGTATATGTCTAGAACTTACTCCTTTTTTTGGGGGATGGGGGGAAGACAAACATGCACCATATTTTTCTAGACATCATGAGGAAATAAAATTGTTTTTAGGAATGAAATATATTTATCAATTGCCAACCTAACGTTTTACTAAACAGGTTAGCCACGTGTCGTCAGAACTTAGTTGGGTGCTGTGCTCTGTGGTGTGGAAGTAGAAAGAGACAATTACATTCTTGCCATGAACACTTCCTAAATGTCTCTTCTGTTAAAAACTTCTGCTATTTAGATTTCTCTTCTATGAACAACTAAGCAGTGGTATTCCTGCCCAGGAAGGAAAGTTCTAAGTCCTTCTGGAAACATGCTGCCTTCCTATTCCACCTGCTCCCTTCTTTACCCTTACTAGTAGAAACAGAACACAGCACACAAGCTCTTATCCTGAATGTCTGTGACAAGTCACCTTACAAAGAGTGCATCATTTAGGAGTAAATAAACTGTTAATAGAACCAAGGAAAATAATCATAGATTTTGGTCAGTAAAAACTAGGTGTTTTAAAATAAATTTTCTCTCCTTTTTTCCTCACTGGCTTTCAAGAGGTAGAAAAGCCCAAAAAGATGGGAAAATTAGCTACGCTGACTTTGTCTGGTTTTTAATATCTGAAGAGGACAAGAAGACACCAACTAGGTAAGACTGAATTTGTATTTTAACAGAAATAAAGACTGACTTTATTGAATGGTTTTCCAGACCTTAAATAGGGACCACTAATGCTCAGCTAGAAATCTAATGGAAGAAGCTAAACTATAAAAACACCATGTGCTTTGGGTGACCTTGCTTGAGCCAAGAGGTTGGACTGGAAGACCCCCAGTGTCCCCCTGGACTTTCTATGTAAAACCACATTTTAGTCCTCTCCTCCTACTCAGTTAACAAGCGTGTTTTCCCATGCAAAAATATATGTCATGGGAAATACCAGTATCTCTTACCACAGTAGATGGTGTTTAATAACTTTATGTGGCATTATGGAACGTGGTCTTATTTCTAGTTTTGCATCTGTGAGTAGCATAGCCTTTGAAACAGGCAACATAAATTTGTAACTAATGAAATTTTGTAATAAGTTTGTGTAAACAGTTCTTTGCTATTACTGAATTTCAGCATTGAATACTGGTTTCGCTGCATGGATCTTGATGGGGATGGTGCTTTGTCTATGTATGAATTAGAGTATTTTTATGAAGAACAGTGCGAAAAATTAGATAACATGGCCATAGAACCTCTGCCATTTGAAGACTGCTTGTGCCAGATGCTGGATCTCGTGAAGCCACAGTATGAAGGTAATAAAATCCTTTTCCAACTGTAACTTCTGTTTCTCTGGATTAGGGTTTAGTGCACCCTTAAGAAAACTCAGTTGGTCGTACAAAGAATACTCCTCTAGGTTGCCTTTTCCCTAAAGTCTGTTAGAGCTTATTGATCAACTGGTCTTCCAACAGTAGGCAAGCATTCATTTTCATACTAAAATCTAATATGCTGCTTTAAAATTTCTTCTAGGCTTTTATTTTGGACTTGTAGCCATGTTTGGTCTTAAATGAAATCTTGTCATAATGTGGATGAGGTGATGCTCTGAAGAGCAACTCTTGACTGTTCCATTCGTTTGCCTGTTACTAGTTCCAGTACTCATTTAATTGAGATTTCTTCAGAGGGAACAGGGTTTTTTCTGTCTCTGTAGAGACATGGCATGATGCTCACTTCATATTTGCCCTTCTGAGCTGCTCATTACTAAAAATATTTTTGCATGTCTTGCTAAACACATTGCTGTGGTGTTGGAAGAGTGCTGCATGTTCATGGCCTCTCTCTCTGTACTGTTCCTGATATGTCTCAGGTTGTAGCCATGATGGATTAGTCTTCAGGGATTTGTATCTAAACTTATTATCTCAACACTTGACCACAGTTGGCATTAATAGCTCTTATTATGGCTGTACTTTCTAATGTGAAATTCAGTGTGTAAAAGAACTTGGAATCCTTGTAGAAACTCTGCATTACAATAAATTTAGAGCTTGCCTAATTGCTCTAAGTATTTGATAGGAGTAGCAACCTCTAATGCATAAACTAACATCTGCTGGTTTTCATTGTAAAAGAAAATTATTGGCCATCTTCTTTAATGCTTTTATTTAGCAAATGTGATGTTCTGCTAGTGTTCCACATTTAGATACTTGGAGATGAAGCATTGAAGTTTTTCTACTTGAATGTCGTGTTACCTTGGCTGAGTGTTGAGTAGGGTGGTTCTGTTTACTGTCTGTGCAGTTATAGTTAGAAAATCAAATAATAATGGTCTTGCTTATTGCCCACCTTTCTAGTATTAAGAATATTTAAATTACATGAAACTTTATTTTGAAAAGGCAGTTGTCTTATTGAGACATGGGGTGGGGGGTGTTTGCATTCTAAGGGAATTGAGAGAGCTCAAAACTAGAACATAAAGTTTTGTATTCTTATTTAAACCAAGTTAAATGGAGTTGGTAGGTGAAAACACTTTTCTAAAACTTTTTATAGGTTATAAAACCTATACATGAAAAAAAGGAGTATTAAGTATATTTTGGCTGGAAGCTTAATCCTGGATAGTGATGGAATGAAGTCTTAGACCAACATTGTATAATGGTTATGGAGTGGGAAGCACTTAAGGTGAAATGAAGCAAGCTCTGAGGAACACATCTGCGTTACAGGGTTGCCTCCTGAACTCAGGGGTTCCCTCCCAGTCTTGTACATTATGCTTCTAAAAGGCAGGCATTTTCAGTAGTGTTTCTGTTCTGCACATCAAATGGGACAAGATAGATGTGTCTCTCCTATATCATGAAGATGATAAAAGGAGGCTGTGAAACACAGCCAAGATGAGTTATTTAGGGCAACAAGAATGAAAACCAATTGTGAAGGGTTGATGTTGGTTTTTTTGTTGGTGGTTTTGATTTATTTTTGATTTTTTTTTTATAAAAACTGAGTGATGTTTAAAAGGTGGATTAGGAGACAAACGTCAGTTGTTTTCCCAAAACAAAAGCTAGCAGCATAAAACGACATTTCATTCAAGAGGTTTGAAACAAAAGAAGGTACTTTCATACAGTTATGGCTAAACTGTGATACACTTTGCTGCAGGATGCTCTGTGTACCCAAAAGCAAATTCTTTAATTTTTGGAGACCTGAATTATCTCCATTTCAGTCTTTTTTTTGGTTTTGGGTTTTTTTTTTGGGGGGGGGGGTATTGGTTTTGTTGTTTTTTTTTTCTTCGCTGGTCTTTGAGAGACAAGAGCAGGCATCTACATTAGTAGGCATCAACACAAGTGTTAGATGCTTGAGCTCCCATTGCAGTAAATGGAAACTGGAGCACAAATCAGCAAACCAAATATAGGTGTCTAACTTAAATTGGGAGCTTATATAACTAGGATTCAAACCATTTGCTTGGTTGTGGAGAGTTGCTGCCACTTGAGATGGCCCAACACATCAGACATCTGTGTGGTTCTGACAGATACAACACAGGTGCCATGAGGGATTTGTGTCGTTCTGGAGCATCAGCTGTAAGCTACACAGAATACATTAAGGCACTTCACATGGCAGCAGATGTAAGCGTGGCAACCATTTCCAAGTGGGATTCAGCTTTTGCTTCCCTCCCTTGTCCTTGAGTTATACTTTATTAGAGGCTGGGATAGTCTGCTGAGGAAATACTGTTCTAAGTCTGGTGTTCATTGAACTCTTCCATAATATCTGCTACTAGTCACTCTTTGACTGACAACGGAAGATTGGCCATATTTCGGGTGAATCAATAAAGGGGAGTTTTAAGGATAGTCACCTGTCTTTCCCCTGTATATCTGGTATTTTTCGGTCTTTCTGCTGAAGCTTAACATTCAGCTTTGAAATAATGTTTCTGAGACACCTGACAAATACTTCTAACACTAACACATCCATTGATTTGAGTCTTTAAAGTAGCACTTCAAAAACAACCACCAAACAAACCAAACACATCTGAGCATTTAGCTTTCCTCTCAAACAGTAAATATTGATCAGGCTGGACAAATGTGACAAACTAGGCTCTATGAAAAACTCATCTGTATGAAGCATAGTCACATGCTGTCATCTGTCATACATTTTTCTTTTCAAGTCAGGGAATAGAAAGGACCATTGCCAGAGGATATTCCTCTGGCACTATCCAAGTGCTACCCAGGCACTTCCTGGGAAGAAATAGCAAGCTCATGGAGACTTCTTTATCTTGCAGAAGCTTAGGCAACTATCTTAAATGATTTTTAGTAGCTAGGCAAGGTAGACTGCATCTCACTCCAACATACTGAAGACAGTAGGATAAAGCTAAAGCAAGTAACTAATCTGAAATATTTAAAAGCTTTGTCCACTTTGAAGGACACATCTCTAGATGTGTCATCTGTTCCCTTCAATCCCATTGCATTTAGCATCAGTGACAAATGCTCTTGAGCATAATGACAACTTAACTTTTGAATAACATTCCTCCACTTTTTGAGAAAGGATAATTTCAGCTCTTAATATCTTTTCTCATAATCTTTACAGGAAAAATTACTCTACATGACTTAAAGCGATGCAAGTTGACAAACGTGTTTTTTGACACTTTTTTCAACATCGAAAAATACCTTGACCATGAACAGAAGGATCAGTTTTCCATGTTGCGGGTGAGTATGAAGCTTTAAAAGTCCTTAGCTACATGCTTAACAATGAATGAGTTTTTGTATAACTTGTGATGTGCTTGTTTAGGATGGTGAAGGGGAAAGCCAAGAGGTCTCTGACTGGGAGAAGTATGCTGCTGAAGAGTATGATATCTTGGTAGCAGAAGAGGCAGCAAGTGACCAGTGGAATGATGGGTAAGAATGTAGCAGGAGGGTTGGTGGGAATCCTCTCTGCTAATGTAGAGCCTAACCATCACTATTGTCCTTGATGCTATTTTTGTAAAATGTTGCTGTTTGTCATGTTCAGCTCTGTGCTCAGTGAGGGAGGAAGAACCTTTCCTGTAACTCAAATATTTACTTGAGAGTTTTAGGCTTTTCTCCCTCTTCTGTTGGTCTGTTTATCAAACAACTGTCATGCATCTCCACCTTCCTCGTGTAAAACACTGCTGCTGTTGCAATTGTCTAGAATTTGAGTGGTGAGCCCATTTTGCCAATTTTCAGAAACAAAGTTGTGAAATTTGAATGACTTTTTGACTAAATAGGTCTCAGGTTCACCCAAGAGTTGATAGTTAAATGCAGGTTTCCTGGATTCCATTAAGATGCTTTAATTCTGTCTTGCAGCTCTTAAAGTCTCTTACAGCTTTGCTGTGGAACACCCTGAGAACTAGTTCTTCTGTCAGTTAAGATATGTTGAGGGGTTGGATGTATGCTCTGTGCTCTGCAAAAGCTAATCCTTAGCTTAGATTGCCAAGGAAGGATTTCAGCTGTTCCTCTGGCATTCAGTCCTGAGACTGCATGCAGTATCACTGGCAACTGAAATTCACTGGAGGCAAAATACCCTTTGAACATAAGTAGTAAGGGACCTGCATGTCAGGAAGTGAGGTTACTCTGCAGCTCTGATTAAGGGTTTGAAATTGCTGGGCTGTTGTTGGCAAGTGTAGTTTTGTAAAGGTCTAAGATAATGTTTAGGCACAATTTCACTCACAAGTGTGGATGGGATATAAAGAGCCTCAAGGTGCTTTTACTCAGATTGAGTCATGAACTTGTTGCCTGCAGCTGTTTCTCTGAGCTAAGTCTGTGATAATCAATTATTTCACTTTTATGTGGTTATTGTTTAGACTGAATTATTTTGTGTTTAGGTATTTCTCACACCCCAGGCACCCCAAGATGTCTGCTCTTGGTGAAGATAAAAGCTGCACAGTTTACAGTCAGTATTCTTAGGGTCAGGTCATTACATTTGCATTAAGAATGTATGCAAGGTGTATGAGAAACTGTGGTTCTGTGGCTTTACACAGAAAGTGGACAAAATTGAAACTAACATACAAAGTGCTTCTCAAGTTAAACTTTATAAAAAAAGTTAAAATTTACCTTCAATATTCAGTTTTCAGTAGGCTTCTAAGAGGACTGGAACACTTAGTTTTCAGGTACTTCCATGAAGTTTGTTCTTCCCCTGGTGTGGGCACAGCTTCAGTAATACAGAGAATACATCAAAGGTATTAAAGCAGAATTCTAATAACCCTAAAACTTGATAAAGTACACCTTCATTGTGTAAATGCACTCTGTAAGGAAAACCAGTGTGTTAGCGTAAGGGTAATGTAGGGAGTATGCTGGGGTATGGATGATAAAACATACAGTGTGAAACATCCAGTTCTCATTTATATGAGCCTGGTGTTTGTCAGCTCAAGTGGCTCTCCACCTGTAGGTTGTCTCTGCTTCTGGCATTAGCAGATTTGTCACAGATTTTATAGGGAAAAAACTGACAATTAAGAGGAACGCTGTGCCCTGTGGAAGCACAGCCTCCAAAACCATGCTTTTTATTTAGTTACTTTCTGCATCCCTTGTTGGGTTCGATGTGTAAGCCATAGCTTAACTGTTGACTTTCTGCACAGATGACAAAAGCTGTTATCCCAGTGTTCCTTAAGTTCTGCTGCTTTGTTTCTTTGGGGCATAGATGGTAATGCCTGTTGTCTCCATTAACTACTACTTTGTAATGGGTCAAAGCATTTCAAGTATCACGCACACAACCATACGGGGGATTCGTTCAAGGCCAGGCTGGATGGGGCTTTGGAGCAAAACTTATTACGAGCATTTTAAGTTTCTGTGTTGTACCAAAACTCCCTTAAAATCCCTTCCTGCATGGAAGGGTTGCAATGCCTGCCTGAGCTGAAGTGACTGCTTCACAATCCAGTGTGAATTTTTCATCTTCTTCCTGCAAGTGCCTTGCCACTGTTCTTTTAGTTGGTTCCTGACACAGGCAGACTCCTTCATTTTCTCTTTGCCTGCTCCCAGGTATGAAGCAGGACTCAATCCTGCAGACCACCAGAAGGCCAGTGTCCTCAAGTACCAAATGGAAAAAAGACCGTTTTTTGACATGCCTTCCCATCTGGCTGATGTAGATTTGGATGACTACGACTATGAAGAGGACTTTGAGTAGCAGTTACTCATGGTCAGCACATGCAGAAGAGAAGGGACAGTCTGCAGCAGGTCTGCTACATGCCTGTATGTTCAGTGGGGTTTGTTGCCAGGGAGTCAGCTTAGTTTTGTGCTAAAAATATTTAGTCACTACCTTTTAAATAAAAGAAGTGCATTTGTATGGAATGATGATTTTTTTATTTATTCAATAGCTTATAGTTTGTAAAATAGATTTAAAATATTTATTTACAGATGTTGTGTAATTCCTTTTGGAAAGAATAACAATATTTGACTTTAGAGACAAGTAGTCTACTGTTTTTAAGAGAACTCTCTAACTCTCAAAGTTGATGTGTGGTGCACTGACCATCTCCATCCTGCTCCTGTCCTGGTGTGGGATGTGAGGAGACCATTGCCACCAGGCCTGCACTGCAGGTGGCCCCGGGGCAAGGAGGAGGCAGGACTGTGAGCATGCAACTCGGCTCCCACTTACAAGCAGAGTCTGACCTGGCAAGCTGAGCATCTTGGTGCACGACAAGGAAAGCAAATGCCTAAGACACAAGTTGCTTCTCTTCTCTGTGTGGTCCTTGTTTACCCCAACTCTAATTCTGCTTGCCCTTTTAAACTTCAGTCTTTTCATTGATGTTCATTACGAAAGGATTATTTAATGATGAAGTCTGTTTCATACTTGATCTAAAATGAGTGTGTTCATTCATGGAGAAAGGAACCAATTTTTTTAAAATCCTTTGTATAAATGTTACTTGATCAGTGATGTGCACTAATTTGTTGTGGGCATTCAGCGCTTTTGTCTGTCCCCCCCTTTCAGTTGTTTGCTATTGACACATTCCATGGATATTCATCAGTGTCACAGCAGCTTGAAATTGTTGCCTCACTCTTACTGTTAAACAGATTTTGTTGGGGAAAAAAAGAAGAAAAATGTACAAAAAGATGTAAGTTATTTTTTGGTTGCAGTGTAGATCTGTTGCAATGTTTAAAAATCATGTTTGTATTTTCAAATAAAGATTTTCATATATGTAATTTAACGGTTGTAGTTATTATGTTGACCTGCATACAATTAACTTCTCACTGTTTAAGAAATAGTTAAGACACAAAGGGTTACATGTATGTAGTTGGCTGGAAAATTACACCAGGCTAAGTCTTCCTCACCCAAAAGGTTTTTGCTGGGCAGCTGGATATGGTACAGAGGTATCTGCTCCACTCAACTCATCACATTGTCTGATGTAGACACTTAGCAACTGGTGTCTTAAATAATGAAACTCACAGCTAATGTCTGTTAGCGAACCTTACCAGAGGGAAATCGTAGAATCAGCTAGGTTGGGAAACACCTCTAAAATCACCAAGTACAGCCATTACCCCAGAACTGTCAAGACCACCACTAAACCATGTCACTGAACTCAAGATACTTTTAACACTGTGCAAAGGATTCTTAAAAAGAAAACCAGGGGGTAATTATTCCAGTTTTAATGGTAACTTGTCAATGTCAAATCTCTCCAGGGTTGGTCAAGTACTCTTCACTGCTTGCCTGCGGTTTGGGGTTTTTAACAGAAAGCCACAGACAGCATTTGTGTTAAGCTCTGTTCCCCAGTGTGCTGTGGGAAAGAGTGACCAACTGATTTCCAGAAGCTGATCTTGAACTTCTGTTGCTGTTCTGGAGGTATCGGGGCTGCTGCTCTTCCCTACTCAAAACCCTTGAGTTGGACCTGCCCTGCTGAGAAATGGGCTTCTAAATGAGCACTGTGCAGCCTCATCTGACTGTGACACTTCTCCGTTGCACAGAGCTGTGGTACAGGGTAGATCTCTGCTGCAGAGCCTGTAGCTGCTGCTGTGTTTAACAAAGTGACTGCTAAATCCTGCTCTCTGTTGTATTTGTGATAACCAAGCTCTTTTTTTTCCTAAAGCATATGCGCAGACCAGACCCAGTGGAACAAATCTTGGTGTTACCATGGCAGTGCCTTTTCTTGAAACAGGAGAAGGATAAAGATGACTATGCCTCTCCAGGAAGGGCAATTCCCATCCCTCAGCTTTGGTTACAAGAATGAAAGCATCTGCATGCTTGATGTGTCCCCAGGTATAACTGTGTGCTTAAGCCATCTGTATTCTGCCCACCTGTAAATGCTCAGGCCTCAATCCAGAGATTAAGATGGGGAAGAGAAACATCACTATCACATTCCTGGTTTAGGTCAGGGGGAAGGAATTGCAGGGGAGCCAAGAACAAGGTGATGTGTGTGAAATCAGCACCATGTTGTGCAGTGCCACCTCTCCCTGATGTTCACCTACTGCATGCTTAACTAACTGTGCAAAAATGAACCCTCATGGTTTTACCACTGCCACTTCAGGACAGCTGATAACCACCAGGAGCCATTCATGGCTTTCACTCCCATGTCCATGAGAGCTCCCATCTCAGTCTGCTTAGTAACAGGGTACACCAGAAGGCTTGCAGCACTGCTGCTGTTCTTCCTCCAGGCTCAGTGGGGGAATAGAACTGGCACATTCAGTACTAATGGCTGGCAATAATTCTGTCATTTATTTTACAGTTACAATCCAAATATATATACATATATATTAAAAAAAAAAAAAAAAGCTGATTGGATTAATGCAATGTACAATTCCATGGAGTGGTGACAAAGGGGCAGTCAGCACTCCCTAGCCTACTGCCCCTGAAACACTCTTGGCATGAAGATCATTGTCAAATCATCACTGAAAAACTCCGTTTGAAGGACCATATTTACAGGCTATTTACATTGTTTTTTCAGGCTTTATATTTCCCAAGTAAATACCACATGATCACTCTGAACGATTTCTTCCAGAGGAAAATACTTGATTAACTGGCCTACTGTTTGTTTGTTACTTAGAAGCCTTGATGCAAACCTCCTGGGAACATGTCCCAATCTCCACAGACCACCACCACCACCACCACCACCACTGGAATTTAGAAATACTTTCAGGTGATTCAATCCAGGTTTTCCATTGCACAAGCAGGAAATAGCACAGACAGGTCACCTGCTGTCACCCAGCAGGTTATAGTGCTTGCAGTGGGGCAGGCTCCTTTTTTCCCAGCATCATGTAGGAGGAAACAACTAGATGTCCATCTTGGTTATCTCAAATGGCAATCAATATACTCTCAGAATGCTGCCACTGAACTGGTTTGAGCAAGTTTGCCTCACCTAGTTTATACAGCCTTTGACTCAATACCCTGATTCTAAGCTTTAGGTTGGGAGTTTCTCCAGGGCAGCGTCAGGGACCAAGATGCAACTGAGCAATGAATGATGTTCATAACACCCGCAACCTCATAGGTGCAACAGCCAAATTGGTAACACTCACATACAGCAACATGGAGAAACCAACCACAGTGTCAGCACCAGCTTCTGAAGGGAGCCCATAGGCAGTGATTTGGATTGACACACGTCTCCTGCTGCCTTGGTCAATGCTATCACAACCCCATTTTCAGTTAAACAATTTGCAGAAAGCAATGGTAGCGTGTTCTCCACTCCCATTTATCCTCTCAGTGTCTTAACTGTCCTATACCAGAAGAAAAAAGAAAGAAGATTAAACCAGTCTCATACTGTGAATAAAAAAATCACATAAGAGAACATACGGAATCAAAGTATGCAGCATCAAACCTCCTAGCAGCTTGGCTAGAGCAAGCTCTTGGAAAGCATTATGTCTGGCTTCCACAAAAGGAAATAAGCATTTCTATACCACAAGGCGTGCAGAAAAGGCATTAGAGAGAAAGGCCACATACTGGATAAGTATTGCATTTTCTGCATGGCTCCAGTCTCGGGCCATGGATTAAAATTCTTTTATTACCTATCTTCAATAGGAGCTGCTCCAAGCAGTCCAAACAAACAGTCTACATTTTAACAGGCATATGACTGAAAAAGTCCCTTTTTTCCTTCTAGTCCTCTCTAAACAAAACCCCCACCATTCAAATACAAAAAGGAACCATTTGCTCATCTTCACAGGAAAAACTCATTTACAAACTCCTTGAATAGTGGCTGTTATATTCCAGGTAACCAGAGTCACTGGAAACCAAGGGGTTGCTGACTCAGGGCAAAACCTGTCTGCAAGACACTGGGTGTACATTCCATGAGAAGTTCAGAGAGCAAGGGGACATACAGGAGAGAAACCTAAAGGAACCGCTCAGCCCCTTGCAAAGGTTGACACAGCAAAGCCTTAGAGGATGGGAGGACTTAGAGTAGCTGCAGCACGGGAAATTTCAGGGTCTCTTTACCCCCTCCTCCCTTTCACCATAGTCACTGCTACAAGACTCCTGGTGTACAACACCATGTTTGAGTCCCTGCAACCCCTTGGTCCAAAGGGAAGCTGCAAGTACCCATTCCAGGGCTGAGCTCAGACCCAGGCAGACAGCTGCAGTCTTGCCAAACTTTTCTGTGACCCCAAAGGCAATCAGTGCCCACCAGACAACCCCCCAGGCTGCGCTGGCTGCCTCTCCAAGCCCACAAGGTTCCACGTGCTTCCCTTCAAATCTGCAGCTGGTCTGGGGACAATTCCAGCCTTGACTGGAAAAGGGCAAGAAACAAGGGAGGCTCCAGCAAGAGCCTTGAGCTGAACAGTGATCAGACACATTCCAACTGCTTCGATCTAAAGAGCACAGTGCAAACACCTGCAGACATTCCCTGCAGGCCATGCAGCCGTGCCATCTCCATAATGTGTCAGTAGCATGAAGCAACTGCAGCAAATGGCTCTTAATCAAGAAACTTCAAAGTATGGGTAAAGAGGAAACCAGATCCTCCTCTTAATGCATCTTAAGCTGGAGCTCAGTGTGCTGAAGGATGTCTAGATGCTACAGTAAGAATTGCCTTAAAAATGCAGATCAAGCTGAAGAAGGAGACTGCAGCTAAGAAGGAGACTGCAGCTGCAGCTGGAAAGGGAAGAGGGGAAAATCCCTTTTCTCACCCCCAAAGGGGCCACAGAAGTGCTGCTAGATGGGTATTCATGAGACTCTGAACTCACATTCACTCATCTCAACCACAGCTGTCCTCAGAGATGGAAAAATCAAGCTGAAATTACCTGGTCTGCACCAACCACATCAACATCGACATCTTCAGCTGTGTCCTCTGCTTGACCCTCCTCTGAGACCTCTTCTGCCTTAATCTCATCTTTGCTGGGGGGGGGAGGGAAAAAAACAAGTCTTGACAAACTTGCTAACAGAGGCTGCACATTGCACAAGTGTGCTTAAGGCAGAGTAGTTCACATATGAAGATGTGCTGCCGAGATATTCATGTTAAGGTAGGCCAAAGTTTCTGGCCCAGTATTCCCCAAGTACGAAAGAGGTCATGCTGCAGAAATGCCAATAAAGCAGTTCAGAAACAAAACATTCATTTAAACAGGGGCTACCTTCTTCATTTTCATTTAATACATTTTTGTTCTATTTTGTGTTTACGAGGTCCATTCAACAAGTGTCCCAAAAACTGGAAAAGCATGTGTCTTCCTGGGATTTGTATTTTGTCTTGTAACCTAACATGGGAAATGACACCTAACACCTCAGTAAGTGAAGAGTATTGAAGCAAAATACCCCAACTGAGCATTCTGAGTACTTTAGAGAGTTCAAAAGTAGACTCCAGACTCCCTAATCCTGCAATACCTGTCTTTCACCCAAGTTCTGTGAGGTTTTAACAGCATTCAGACATGCACATCTAGAAGAAAGTCACCAGTTACACAGTGGTTGCCAGCAGATCTGCAGACACAAAAATCCTCTTTCGTTTCCAGAGAAGCAGAAAACACTCATTGTGCAGCTGCAGCAAACAGCCAGGGAGTAACCAACACAACAGGCCTCTAATTAGGGACAGAGACAGAGAACGGGACAGGGAGCCTTCCTCCTCCCTTGCCTTTTTTTTTCCTTCACACTCGATATTGTCCAAAAACGTTCGGAAGCCCTGGGGGACAATCAGGCTAAAGCAGTAAATGTAAATACTGCACTGAGGAAACAGAAACGCCAACCTGTCTGTGGGACACAGCCCGTAAGACAGACAGGAGGGACGCACACCCTGAAAGCATTACAAAGAGCAGAAGCAGAGGTGGATAGAGACCCCAAGTGTCAGTACAAGTGAAGGTGCTTTTAAGACATAACAGTCTCACCAGTATCTTCCACGCAGTCCTCCTGGACAGAGGAATGGCAACTGTTCCTGCAAGTGCACCTCTTGGGATTTCAACCTCTTCCTGCTCTTGCCTGCTGCAGAGGCAAGCTGGGAAGCACAGTGTGGTTCTGGAGCTTTCCTTGTGGCCTCAGTCTGGCTGGTTTCAGGCAAAGACCCTGTAACAGACAGTGAAGAGACTCGTGCTTCAGCCTCCCCTCAGAGGACTCAAGACTGATCTTTCCAACATGCTCCCCACAGCAGTGAAGCAATTGGGCCAGGCTCAAAGGGAGACCTGGAGCAAAGCATTTGCTTCTAAAGGAGCCAGCTAAAAGCCACAAACAAGATAATCCATTTATTTTGCCCACTGGTCATTTTTGCAATCTAGAGGTATGATCTCGGCCCCAGTCCATAAGTGCTATCAGTATTGTTGAGTTTATATAACCCTCCAGAAAAGAGGGCCTTTGGGACACATAGGAACAAGCCTGATGAAGGCAAGTCACTGAAAAGAACATTTCTGAGAAAGGATGAGAAAGAAACTAAAAGATGCTCTGGGAAAATTGCCCGTCCTCCACACAAAACTGCATGTGTCTACAGCACTTTGCATTTTTACTGGCAATTGTTTCCATAATGGCTTTACTGCATTTAAACAAGTCCCTTCATACCCATGCAGTGAATACCTCATTATGGATTGGAAGTCCATGAGAGCTGCTAAAGCCTGGATGCAGCCCACCTAACTGTAACTCTTTAAGTTAGGAGTATAATTTTACAGGTTCCCTAGAAATTCAAGGACCCTAGCAGATGATTTGGCTCAGATCATCTGGGTTAATGTTCTGAATCAACTTCTAGAAATACCTCTCCTGTCTCAATTATCTACAGGGCCTAAAGCAACAATGCTCTTAACAATTAAAAGCAATGAACCAAGTCTCAACAGCACAGACAAATGCCAGAGCTCAGTACAGAGAATTCATCCAGAACAGGTTGCCCAGAGAATTTGTGGCTACCCATCAAAGGAAGTGTACAAGGCCAGGTTGGATGGGGCTTTGGTCTAGTAGCAGGGGTTTGGAACTAGATGGTCTTTAAGGTGCCTTCTAACCCAAACCATTCTGTGATTCTATGATTACCTGAATTTGGCTCACTCAAAGTCTCCAGACCAACCTTACTGCTATTGAATGATGACAAGACCTTTAACAGCAACACAGCTGAAGGCAAAAACCACAGTTCAAACTGTAAAGTCCACAACTTCCAGCACACTGCGGCACTGCTAATGCAAAGCATGAAGTGCATTTTAGCTGGGACAGTGCAAATACAGCTGGTCCAGAACAGGGAAGCTTTCATACCATTAGACAATTTCCTTTTAAAAGAAGATGTCTTAGATGTGCCCACAGGGGACCACTCTCCTGAACTGCCAAGCACAGAGTTCTCCTCATCTTCATTTGCCAATAATGAGTTCCTGTACCAAATCAATGGCTGCCATTCGTCTCCTCTGCAAGGCAGTGGTTCTGCTACGTACCTCTGTAAGTAAGCATACCTGGAGGAAACCAAAAACAAGCATAAGAAAACTCAGTACCTTTCCCCTCAATATTTAGGAAGTAATTGCTAGGAAGGCATTTTCCCTCTGCTCTCCAAAGGTGTAGACAGAACTGTCAGAGAAAAAGAAAGGGCATTCCTTTTCTCAGAAATATCCGACATCTCTGAAATATCTGAATATTTAAATAGCAGAGGCCTTCAAAGCTAAAAGGGTGCTTGAATGTAAGCATTAGAAACAATACTAGATCCACAGGAATCACAGAATTACATCAGTCACTAGAATGCATTGCCTGTGCAGGAAAAGTCACTGTCAGTTGCTGCTGCGAAGAGCAGTTTCAACAGAGCAGAACTCTGCAAGGATGCACCTCTTGTCCTGGTGGCCCTTTTCTGTGTCACAGACTGCAATGCAAGAGATCCCAGATGAGAGATGTTCCTTGTGGTTCAACAGGATAGCACATTGGGAAATGGGGGATTTATGCCATGAGTGCCTGTTTTGTCAAAACTAAAAACAAGAACAACCAATTAAGCCACTTTTCTATAGTATCATCTCAAATTCAATCCAATTCTCTCAGGTTACAAATAAAATGTCAAGTGTCTGAAAGATGCAGCTAATAGCTCTACAATTACAACACACAGGGTGTGGGAAACATTAGTTCAAATCCCTGTTCTGCCTGATCCAATCCGGAAGCTTGACATTAGGCCCCCCTGAATTCCAGATGAAGCCATCACCTCTTCTGCAGCAGAGAGGACTCCTTCAAGCCTTCTTCTCAAAAACCAGGACATTCCTGACCCAATCCTACTTCATAACAGTAAGAAAAACAAAGTCTGACTCAGGATTAGAAACTGGATATTCACTACATTTCAGCTACAGCTCGTCACTTTGAAAATCAAGCCCAGTGTTGTTAAAATGGACCCCACTTTCGCAAATACCAGAAGTGATGGTTTTAATGCCAGCCTGTGGAGTATATTATTCTTTCTTTGATTAGGAGTGTGGCCTGGAAAATATCAGACATTTCATTTGGTTTGCAAAACAAGAAAACTGGTGCTGGGAAGAGGTTAGAGTAAGCACCGACTCCGAAACAATTACAGCCCTGGACTCCGGGGGGGCCCAGGGATCAAGCAACCCTGGTAATGGAATTTGTTGATTTCAAACAAGCATGTATTGTAATTACATTTTTAGGGTCTAATCCAACTGCTATCAATGTCAATGGAAAGACTCCTACTGATTCAGGAATCAGGCCCCTCATGCTGCTTGTTATTCAATAATTCATTTCTTGTGTGCATTTTGTGGCACAGAGCAATTGACAAGTCCAATATTTTACTGCTACAGCCTGGGCAATTACAGGGAAGGAGGTTAAAATCCATATACTTTGATGGTGTTGAAATATACTCCTTTCTAACAAATGCCCATATTCTGCATCTCATCTGTTACAGGTACATTCACATATGTTAACATACATACCTGGACATCAATCCCATGATTAATAATAAAAATGAAAATAACCAGATGTTTATTTCTAAAAGTTCATGTTGACCTAAAACATTCCACCCAGTAATTTATGATGGTGCTAAACCTAAATATTTCTAAGAGGAAATATAATCTCCAGCCCCTGCAAGGCATTTTAGGACTCCCAGAATAGAAACTGTTACTCTAGAAACTTAGTCTGAATGTACTTGTGGATAGAATTGCTATTTCCCCCCCTTGTGAATTTTATTGTTTCCCATTTGTTCCCAGCAGCAGGGGGGAGGTCCAAAGCATTAAGAACTGAAGCCAAAGTGCATTCCTTGCTAGGTTCTGTATTTCCCACAAAAGTTTTCAATGAATAAACCTACCTGAATGTATCTAATAATACATTCAGGAATATACTTCTGGAATATATCCCTCTAGTGAAGAAGTTAAATATAGCCCTAGGAAAAAATTGTTGGGGGTTAACTTTAAATCTGCCTACTTCAATGATGAAATATTTTCCTCTTGTTTAATTAAAAGTTACTCCTTGGAGGTAAATGAAATGACAAAGTTATTCAAGGATAGATTAACAGAAATCTACTCATTGCTCAAGTGTCGCCACAGAGATTATAACAGCTCTTTAAATGCAGGCAACATGGACAGAGTTGCACAGAAACTGTACAAAACAGGGCCTGGAGTACCTCCCCAGTAAGAACAGGCTGAGAGTTGGGGCTGTTCAAAAAGAGAAGGCTCTGGGGACACGTTATTGCAGCCTTCCAGTACCTAAAGGGGGCCTACACGAAATCCAGAGAGGGACTTTTTACAAAGGTGTGTAGGGACAGGACAAGGTGAAATGGCTTTATATCAAAAGAGGGGAGATTCAGATTAGACTTTGAGAAGTTCTTCCCTGTGAGGGTGGTGAGACACTGGCACAGGTTGCCCAGAGAAGTTGTGGCTGCCCCATCCCTGGCAGTGTTCAAGGCCAGGCTGCACAGGGCTTTGAGCAACCTGGTCTAGTGGAAGGTGTCCCTGCCCATGTCAAGGGGGTTGGAACTGGATGAGCTTTAAGGTGCCTTCCAACCCAAACCATTCTGTGATTCTATGGTTCTGTGAAAGCCAATTCTAGTCACAGATCTCGAAGATCCTCTCTGAGAGGAATGCAAGAATATAAAGGGAAGTTACCACTACCCACAGATTATCCATAACAGATTTACCAGGAATTGCAATCAGAATATGTCAAATACTTTTCTTCTGTATTCTGCATTTTGGGTTTGAGTTAATTTTTCAAAATACACTGTCTGGGTAGCTGGCAATTATTATTAAATTGTGTTTGTCATGTAAAATAACAGGAAAGTAGACATTTTACCACTCTTGGCCCTTGTTATATAAAAACTGCTTGATGACACTCATGGAAGTTATCCTCCAATTTAAGACAAAGCGACACAGGAGCAAACAAGTTACACAAGGCTCATCAAGACATGATAGCAGATTGTTTTTTTTTTCCATTTCTGCTGACTTCTTCAAAGTGGAATTTTTCTTGTCAGGTACTGGGGTGATTTGCTCAGAAATTCAAACAGGCAGAAGCATCTTCATGTTTCATCTTACATTCCTGTGTCCTCAAATATGCTCTCAGGAAAATGGAAATACCTGTTACATATTTTGCAATAGTTTTTTACAGTGCCTGTAAACAGCAGACTGAAGTGCAGAGATCCAGATCCCACAGAAGCAGCACTGACTTGGGAAGTAATGACAAAGGACAAATAGAAGGAAGAACATTACTTCCATCTCAAAAATAACTTAAGTTGAGGCAGGTGAAGAAGAGAGTAAGAGACATAATAATACATCTCTCCGTGCAGATGCATAATTCCCCATGATGTCAAAATAAAGATAGCATTGTTATATTATTAAATATAAATATTTAAACCACTGTATAACATATGCCCAACTAGATCAGGGCATATTCCCCCATAAATAGTAAATTCTTGAACTTAAACGTCCGCATTATGAATAGTGTCATGTGTATTTCTATTCCAAATACATTCCCGTGGAACTCACATAATTGAGCTTGGAAGCTGTGGAATTATGTCATCACAAAATAATGATCTGGGCACTCTCTTCCTCCACCTTTTCTGCTTTACTTTTCTGTTCAGAAAAACAGTCCTGCCACTCCACCACTAGCCAGTCAAACTGCAGATCTCTTCCACCAAATTAACATTGTCTTTCCTACAGAAGAATTGCCATCCATGGCCACAACTATGTCTAGAAATTAACTAGAATGCATACTGCATGTACAATCTGAAATAACTCCTACTGCAAAACCCAACAAGTGTCTTCAAGCTAACAGCCTCAGGGGCAGATTGATTTCAAAGGTTCTCTGAAAAGCCCTCGAGCAACTTCTGCAACACTGAAGGTCAAGTGTCCCATGTACAGGGATACACAAAGCAAACTGTGTATGACAATGTACAAGAACTTAACTTACACTAGTCTTTTGTCTGGCTTTAGCAGCTTGTTGGAAAATTCACTGATGATTAACAGAAAGCTCAAGTTAGGAGGCAAGCATTTTCCATGTACTCCATTAGCTCCTTGAAAAGCAAATTCAATCCCTTCCCTATTGGAATAGGAAAAAAAAAGGAAAAAGAAAAACAGAGTAATAAAACAGACAAACAGACAACGAACAAAGCAATGACAATGGACAAAGTGATGTTACATGGCACATACTTGTGTATCATGGCTACAGATTCTCTAGATTTCACTTGGTCCCAGCCAAACGTTAGTGAAAAGCGACGAGCAAGTTCTTTCATGTTTGTGAAGGAAGCAGAGAAGAAGTCCAAACTGCCACTGCTGTCGTGGCTTTCTGCATGTGCCTGAAACAGCTGCAAAAGAAGTCTCAGATAAGCAACCATACGTAATCCTACAGGCAAACAAAGCACTAGAAGGACAGAGACACACACAGCAAGCAACAGCTGGCTTCCACAGACAAGCCTTATGAAAGAGCAGGTAAGTCATACTTTAGAAGTACATGACTGGGACAAGAAGGTACTGACACAAATGACACTGTTGTGCTAACAGGCATAAATCAAAAATGAAAAATAAAACATGGTGTGCATAAACAGAGAACCAATTCCTGAAGATGGTGGCTCCACTGACCCCATCTCCTGCTGGGACTTCTGAATCAAGCCCCAGAGGCCTAATTTGCCCGAGAAGCTTCTGGAACATCAGAATGCAAAAATAAAGCATCAAGTTTGGCAGCAGCATAGTCCAATTTCTTTAGAGTGAGACTGGGTCAAAAGCACGTTTTGAGCCCAATTAACTATGTTTGGGGGTTTTCTTGGTTACAGAACATGGGAAGGTAGCTTGTTCTCTTCAACTTGTTAACTTTCAAGGTCAAGCAATAACCAAAAAGGGCCTGTTGCCTATGTGATACCTAAACACAAAGTCCTGACTATGTCAGCAGAATATATGTAGCCAAATGCTGCTTAGCCTCATCTAAGCTCAGATTTCAGGGGCTAGTTCACAGATAAGCCCCTGGCAATGTGTGTGAAATAAGCAAAGCTCATGTGTCAACACCCCCTGTGAGGAGCCTGCTCTGTGGCCTACAGCACAACTCCAGGCTAGAAGCAGCTCTGCTCATGGGCAGAGCTGGCAAAAGCAGCTGCTAAAATAGCTAACTTGCCTCATCAGTCAGCAGCTGCAAGCCCCAGCAACTGAGACCCTTCAGAAGGGCCACAACCCACTTTCTTCCAGAAAAAAAATACTGCAGATATGGGGGGGTCAGAGCTTGCCAGCCACAGGTACATTTCTGGTTCTTTAAACTGAATACGAATTGAGGTAAAATACTGTAAAATATCCTCAAACTTTTTAAGCTTAAGAGACACCTACCGTATCCCAAGAAACACTTCATACTTACACATCAGTCCTAACACACTATGCATTTGAAGGTTAAAACCGAGATCAAAAAGAATCATGCACAAAATTACATTTTAAAACAGATGTAATGATTTGTAAGGAGTTTTGATGCAAAAATCAACATACACATAGAAAGTACAGGCAAGGAAAACAATTTCTTCCACTAGTTCGGGTTTTCTTTTTCATGGATTTGAATTTTGAATAATTACAGCAACGTAAAACACTCCAATATGAGTACAGCTGTCATTAAGAGCCCCTAGCCTCTTGCTTTAACCTTAACCTTACCTGCTGCAGACAGATAATCAGTGTCTTGGTACTCTGAATTTTGTTATTGTGTCTCGTCTTGCTTAAAGTTTCTCTAATTATGTCTCCAAAATCATTGTAGGTCTATTAACAGAAACAAAACAAATGAAATTATCATTACCCTTCTTTAGCACTGGGAGTATACAAAATACGACTGCTTTCATGCAACAGAAGTTCACAAAACACTCCCAATATCAGAACACCCAAGATAAAGATGAAAACTGGACTTTTTCTATTATTTCATATGGAAAGCAATGCCATGCTCCTTTAAGAGAATGTAAGGATTAAAGTTACACTGAAATTGCTAAGTATTTATTACAACAAAAGAACAAAGCCTCCTCAGGAGAGAAATAGAGAGTTTTCTGTATATAACCAGTGCTTGCCTTGGGCCCAGTGAAAAACAAGATCCATATTCAGGGATTTCAAAAGTCCTGTTAGTTGGCTCAAGGAAACTGTCCATCTGTGCTCTTCTCAGTCCTCCTGAAACCCACTTCAGAGTGGCTGAAGCTCTACCAGTTGTTTAAACACCAGCACTCGTGTGAAATCTAGGCCATCTGTGTAAGGACTGGGTGAGCTGTATAGAGTTGACAAGCTTCAGTGTGGGAAACTATAGTTAAAATACTCTCCTAGCCATAAACTGCTTCTCTGCAGTGACCTCTCTGGAGAAGCTGAGGAGCAGATGTGCAGCCAGCCATACCCCCTACTCAATTTTCAGTGACTTTGCCTGCAGTGAGGTACCTTTGCAGAGCAAAGGGGGAAGATTTGTCATGCACTTGCTTGATTTTATAGCCCTTTTGTGATCATGCAAGGATTCTGAGCCATAAGACTATTAACCCCACATCTTTCACAAACACTGGAGTCACTCTGAAAAACGAAAATGCACTGATAAGCAAAGCAACCTCATCTAAAACATTACCTTAACATAATACTTGTAGATTTCAGCAGCTGCAGTCATCTCTACCACATTGTATGCTATTAACTTGCAATACGCTGCAAGAAGACTCCGCTTTTTGTGCAAGTTGTCAAGTTTGCAACTTTCATCCTTTCTTTCCTCCTCTTCTGTCAGGTCTAGGGAAACAAAACCATTGAAGTTTTGTTCTACTTACTCAAGATCTCAATTTTAATGACAAACTTTCATCCAAATAGCACAGACTGCTGTTCAGTCAACACAGTAAGCAACAGATGCTAGTGCTCCTTCCTGAGCGTATCAGAAAATACAGGGTTTTTTTCCATTTCAAAGCTTGAAACTGATGACAGTGAAAGCAAGTTATTTCCACAGTCTTCTGTCTACTCTCATTTTCATGGGGCTTTTACATTTCTACTAGTCAGAATCTCTGTGCACAACACTGTTCACAGATACAGAATGGAACCAGGCGCACAAACATGCCAAATGGGAGAGACCAGACAAATTGCAACCACATTTTTTTTCCCTCAAATAACACAGATGCTAGAAAACCAGTACATAACTCATGAGAAACCCTACAAAAGCTGCCATGTACCATCAACAAGGGAAGAATTGAGATGGAACTCTCCAAGTGGTTATCAAAAAGAGAGAAAAAAGTAATTTCCTATCATTAACTCTCTGGAACATGGCTTAATTACTAGATGGAAAACTTGTGGAAAACAAATACTCCTAAGTGTCTTCCAAAACAGCTACAAAGGTGCTTGGGGAGAGCTTCTTGCAGGAGGAGAGCTGAGATAAACTCTTTCCTGCTGCAAATGTAAGTAAATTTGCAGATACTTCTTGTGGTTGATCCACAAGATGATCCACAAGATTCAGTGGAAACAGATCAGTGTATCACAGATCAGCCACTTTCTTCGTAAAGGGACCCAGTCAAAAAAAAAACAAACAACCCCAGCCCCTTCTCCCCTCAAAAAAAAAACCCAAAGACCAGCCAATTTTCCTGATACATTCAGTGCAGATGACAAATGACAGCAGAAGTGGTAGACTGTTTCTCAGGTGATGAAGATGTCTAACCTTTGCTTTCCTCTTCTTCCCCCATGAAAACATGTTCCTGAATAAATAAAAGCAGTTTTTCCTGAAGTGATGTGCTAGGAAGATAATCCAGAAGTCCAACTGCTTGTTCGTTATTATTTGCATCCTGATGACTCAAAATCAGCAACCAGTCACAGAGTATCAGGAAGGCCTGTACCAAGCAAACAAAGTCAAACAAGTTTTTAGAGACCACTTTCCATGCCAACTCCACTTTCCATCTCCATCAAACACCAGTATTAACAAACTAGCTTCTATCCCACTTCTTCCTTGCAAGCTAAAGATTTCTGTTTGCTCCAGCATGTGGTAAAATGCCACAGCAAAGCCTTTCTAGAATTTGTACCTTAGGATACAGCATATATAGGTATCATGCATGAACACCACCTAAAGGCTGTCAAATTTCCATGGAAAGAAGAGCTCTGTTATGCTAGAATATCTCCCTTTTAACACATGAATTACTGGACAATTTCTCCCACTTTTTGAAGTAATATTCATAGCAGGGAATTACTAAAGCAATTATAGCAACCAGTACACAGTACACTGCTCAGTCTAGTCAGAAAACACAATGATTATAAACCAGCAAACTGAGACATTCAGATTCATGAATTGAGACATTCATTGATTCTGCAGAAGGACTGTGCAGACACGTATCTGTGCTTGATTAAAGCACTGAATTTTGTAGCATTTCAACTAACATAACTTTAATTTTCCTTTAAAATAAATAGTCAAAGATTGGGTTTTTTAGAGTTATTTTTCTGCTAAGAGACTAAAAAAAATACCAAAAATCAGCAGAAGGAAATACTAGTATGAAAAGAAAGGCAGACATTTAAAAGGAGGACTGAGCATGAACACTAGTTAAGTGATAGAGAAACACAAACCTTTTCTTTTACATCTTTATCCTTATGGTGGAGGAAGTGCATGCAAATCTGACTGAAATGTCTCAGCTCCCTTCCTAGTGCAAAAAGAGTCTCCTAAAAACATATTCAGGAAAAGTGACAGGAAAAATACGTTATGGACTATGATTCATTAGAGAATTATAGAACAAGCAGCAGTTGCATCTGTCTTCCACTGTTATTATTCATTCAAGATAGCACAGCTGATGACATTATGAAAAAAGCTGACATCTCCCAGTAGCAACAGCTTACTTACTAGCTATGAACAACTTCTAAACCATGGCTTGTTTTCAGGCACAATATCTGGGATAGAAAGGTCAATTCATAAAAATATATAATTTCCCCTCAACTCTGGTGCAGAAATGTGACAAATACTAGTAGGACATGGGCACCTGTCACACTTGCTGAGGCTAGTGGTATTCAGCAAGTCACACTCTGTTGCTCCATCTGTATGATGGGCAGTTTAATAGCGTGTATTCCCTTATTCCCTTCCTCACTTCAGTTTATCCTTATGATGCAGTAAGGATGATTTTCACTTCAGAGATGGAAGTAGTCATGAAAACTCTGGTCCATCCCACCTAATTTGCAACATGTATTGCCTTCTGAAGTTGCTCTTCTCCCTCCTTCTATTGACTATAGAGGGAATGTAGTTTAACCATACTGCTACTGCACTCAAAAACTTAGACACCTCTGTTTGTTAAGATGAATCCAGACAGACAGACTACTTGATTTGCCCACAGCCATAGAAAAGACTCTAATCCTTCATCAGGTCCCAGCTGTTGCACTGCACTGAGCTTTGAGCAGTGAATAGAAGAGGAATGCCCTTACAGGAGGGCTGAATTCTGTGCTATGCAACTGTACATTTACAAGAAATGGGATCCATCCCAGGGAATGCTGCAAAGAAGCAGAGGGGGAGGTAAACCATTGCCTTAACACTCTTGGGGG
This sequence comes from Pezoporus occidentalis, assembly GCF_034315485.1. Classification (NCBI taxonomy): domain Eukaryota; kingdom Metazoa; phylum Chordata; class Aves; order Psittaciformes; family Psittacidae; genus Pezoporus; species Pezoporus occidentalis. The sequence continues at coordinate 3,382,018 of NW_026915158.1, read as the reverse complement.
TGGAGGGGGAGGAAGAAACAGTCCTAGACCTGCTGGTCCAGGAAGTGTTCTTTTTTGGTCTTAGAATTTCTCTCTCTGGCAACATCCAGATTTGGCCCTGCAGAGTGGGCCATAACATTGTGCTTCCAGTCAAAATCTGCTCCCATATGAAAGGTCAAATTAAAAAAATATGCTGCCCCATTATCAGTTAAGCTAGCCATGTCTGGACTGAAAGGCAGAACATATTAGAGCAGCGAGAGATGCGGACATCCACACAGGAATGGAACGGGACAGGAATAGATAGTGAATCAGTCACCAAACAGGCAACCTCCCAGCTAACAAATGTCCATGTCAGTGTCCTATTCTGCACACATGGGAGCAAGCACCAGGGGAAGGAGACAGAATTGACAGAAGCAACAGCAGTCACTGTAGTCAGAAACTACCATGAAGACAAGCAGCACAGGTACACATTCACATGTGAACTGAAGCATAAAGGAGTTTTGCTCTGTGGTGTCTTAAACTAGACTGTCTTCTAAAATACCTGCCAGAACTTGGCACTTTTGAAAACCAATTAAGAAAGTAAATAGTTGATGAGAAAACGGCCACTTTCCTCAAGCTTTCTGCTAGAAATATGTAAGAAAAACAAGAAAATAAGAACAAAACAAAGCAACAGATTTCCTGGAGGATTCACTGAATACTCTTTGTCGCTTAAAACAAGAAAACAACAAACTATCTGGTGGTGGAACAAGCTCCTTATCTCCATGAAGCCTCAGGAATTCAATGCACATGTTTTGCAGTAAAAATAGAGGTGATCCACTGTTTACTTATTCTCCTGCAGCCTGAAAAAGCATAAACACTTTTTAAAAAAGGAGGGCAAAACAGAGAGAAAATGCCTCAATTCAACTTGGTTTCCTCAAGAAAACACACAAATTATCTCCTTAGAAAGCTTGGCACTCAGTTTTTTTCTGGCAATCTAAGAAAAAAAAAGCAACTTAAACTTCTAGAATCACAACTCTGGCATTCAAAATTAAATGGAACAACCAACCTTGGGAGAATTTTCTGAAACTGCAGCTAGTTGCCACAGGAGAGAAAAATACGTGGACTGGAGAGCTGGCACAATAATCTGCAAATAAAACCACAGGTACTTTATTTATATGAACCTTTGCACATGAAACTCAACAGCAAAAAGCTTAGGAAGCAAAAAGCATTCAAGCCTGACATTCTGCACGCTGCTTGCATGACGGTTTTTGCACTGTAAAGTATTTAGACACTGAAAATAAACTTAATGAGTTTACAAACAAGCAAACATTGCTTCCTGAGAACCTCCATTATTAAGGTGCTGCTTCTGCAGAACTCTTGACATCTTGATGAGTTCAGTGGAAATTAACCACATACTAAAAAGAGTGTTCACAGAAGCTAACTTTAGCTTAGCTTCTCAGGATTTCTCTGCAGTCTTTGATTAAAGGTTGACTCCTTCAGAGGGCAATTCAGAGCAGAAGCCAAACTTCAGTGCTCCAATGCCCCATCTAAACAAGTCCACCTCTACCTACTTGCTGCAGACTCTCTTTACTCAACTGTATTTTACCCCTTCCCAAATAACCTCAAGTTGTCACCTCAAAACAGGTGCTGATTAACAGTCATGGCTACTGGAGTACTTCACCTTATAATCCCAGGATATACACCTCCATCTTGGCACAGCCAATATTTGAATTGAGGCAATCAGACAACAAAAGGCTGCAGGTGAGACAGCTGGTAATTACAAACCATTTTCACCAAGAGTCAATATTCAAGCAACAGGTCCAAAGTATTCCTGTTTCTGGTTACATGCAATCTACAATTTCATGTGTACTGAGAGCAAGACTGTACAATCATGGGAAGTACTGAGTGTGGCAAAGGATCAATCCAGATGTCAGGTGATTACCATAGTTTTGGATACTCTCCAAAATAAATGAATCTATGGCATGAATTTACCAATTCAAATAACGTTATACCAAAGACAGCCTCTTTTCCCCAGATAGAGAAATGGAAACAGTACCTTTCTGCCCCATAGGACATTTATATATAAGATTATTTAGTATTTCCTAATTTTCCTGCTTTCGACAAGAAAAAACTCCTTCAGTGTTAAATATTAACAACTGACCAGAACAGGCAAACTCCCATGTTCCATTTCAAACACCAGCAACCTTAAAGTCTTGTCATACAGATTCCACTTAGTGAGATCGTGTGCACTGCAAGTGAAAAAGAAATGACAGTGATACACTAAGCAAGAAACAAAATCTCACCTGACCAAACAGGTTAAATGTATCCTATTTTTGCCTTTATCTGATGTATAGCGATAATGTTAAACAACTAATTAATAATTCTAAAGGGGGGAATTAAATTGTTTTCACAATTTAACACTGCAACCTCTAAACCATAGCCTTACAGTCTGCATTCCTACCACAAAACTGCAGTGTAATGAGGAGAGGAAAACCAGCTTAAACTCTGTTCCTTTTCTTGTACTCTATCCACATTCTCTAGGTGCCCAAAAGGGTCTAAAGAACAATTTCCCCACCTCACTTTAAAAGGTTGTTTCTAATACTCGAGTGTTCACAGCTCAATGTTAGACTTCTCTTTGCAAAAACAGAGCAGCCCTAGCACATAGGGTAGGTAAAAGACTAAGAAGGCAGCCAAATTCCCCACTCTACTATCTTGCATGATAATTTACTTGGTGAACAATCCCTGGAGAACCAAGCTTTTGAGAAATACATCTTTTAACAAAAGAAGATCAAATAAACTAAATCAAACAAAGCAGATAACACCTGCCGGGGGAAAAAAGACTTTATTCACTATACCCTCTTCAGACTGACCACCAGTGTTGACAGTAAGGCAGTGCAAAAGCATCCAGCTAGGAGACAGGCACCACAGAGAGAATCTTTGCTGCCCACTCTGAGATCCCAACTCTGTAACACAGACTTCTCAAGCCACATTAGGGCTAATGCTCCAACCTCAATAATGAATCCAAAAGAAATCCATACCTAAGAGTACAGTTCCGTTAAGAAGAAACTAAATGTTGCAGCACTTCTCATAGAGATCATTTTCATTCTTTTGGGAAAAATCTTATTAAACCCAACAAACAAGAGCAATTCTCACTTTGCACCTGTTAGGTGGATACTTCAGTATATGGGAAAGTAAATTGTGTAAATAAATATCTCACTTATGAAAAGCTGCTACTCTTCTCAAAACAGAGTGCATCCGGGAAATTTCTCCTGCATCCGTACAAAATACTTCTTCCTAAATTATGAAAGTTTGGGAAAGAGAAAGGAGTCAGGCAGTGTGGGGCAAGACAACTGCTATGTTCTCTTCCCAACCAATCCACAAGTTTGAATTACTTTCCTCCAGCCCTCCCCAGTCCCTTCACCTTTAACAATGCTACTCATGTCTTCCTGTACAGTAAAAAGAAACCACCACTTGACTGCATGGAAATCCTGTATAAGGAAACATTCCTGACATTAATAAACCCATGGCAGCCTCCCTAGCCTACAGTATTGCTAACACAGAGATAAAACTAGCAGTTAGGCTAACACAGAAGTGCTGACCCCCAGACTCACAGGCCATTCGTGGTCCCTCACACAGTTGTTAAGGATCTCTGGGGGGCTAACTCTTCACTTGGTGCTGACTCTCCTTGCTTCCAGCTGCCAGATCACATTCAAAGATAGCTAAAAATACATTAAATACTTTCCCATAGATGCAATTGCTATAGTTTCCACAAGTATACTACGTGATTATGGGAGACAGTATATACAACCAGGAATTAGAAGGGAGGGGTTCCAGGAGAAATCTTTTTATTTAGATATGGATCACACTAAAAAGGAGTTGAAGAATCCCTGGTCTAGCACTTTTCTTGTGTCTTATAAGCACACATTCTCCCACATTGACATAGATATCTATTTAAGACCAGCAAAATAAACCCAATCTGAGGTTAGGGGATTTTTTGGCTTGACACATTTTACAATATCCCAGTGTCCAATAAAAACCTGTCAGTGTTAACACTCATACCATGGCACGACACCTGTTCATGACGGCACAGTTGATCAGATCAGCTGCAGGCTTCTGTTGTTCAGTTCAGCCAGCAAGCTATTCATATCACCACCAGCTGTTTCTGCTTTTTAGAACTAATGAAGAACTTTGAGGGAGACTCGGCAGTCCTTCTTCAAGGGGAAGGTCGTTATTCAAAGACCCCACAGATTATACAGTTACAGACTGCTGGGTTGCTTTTTTTCCCCCCTAAAACTATCTCTACAGACAAAGTGACAGCACAAAAAACATCTTGTGTATAGTCAAATATGTAGTAGTACAGAACTGTACCTTTTCTTGGGAACAGTCTCATCACCTATAGATCCACGGCACTTATTAGCTGATCTTGCACACAGAATCTTTGGCCTGGTAACAGAACAACTATGGAGCAACTGTGGAGCTTAAGCCCAGAATATCTGGTCTAGCACTTATTTTGCTTCTCATAAACATACATTCTTCCACATTGACATAGATATGTATTTAAGACCCTCAAGATAAATCCAGTTTGTGGTTAGGGGATTTTTGGGTCAACACATTTTACAAAAAATGCTGGTATCCCATGAAAACCTGCCAGAAGCCATAAAATGCCCTGTTGCTGGTGTGGACTACCTCATTTATTACTTTCCCCACTCTATTCCTGCCAAAATACATCTGCTTCATTAAAATGTAAACAGTTCTTTCAGAGGCACAAATTCATCTTGGGAAGCTCTGCTCCCCTCAAGCAGAAACAGTAGGGAGAGAATAGCTCCATATCCCCCTTAATATTTTTGTCTTATTTCTTCATAGGGAAACAGTCTGTTTATCTCCACAATGAGTCACACTCACCTTTTGCCAGAAGCCATCTAGTAGCTGGTTAAGCTGTCCCATCAACTCATCTATCAGTTGAGATCGGGCATGATCCACCTGGCTATAGATGGCAATCTCTTCACTGCAGAGGACATAATAAGTCCTGGAGGAAACCTCAAGGACAGACATGTCAGAGTGCTTAGCCACAATGTCCTTCATCTCTCTCAGCAAAGCATCCAAATGCTGCAGGTGATAAAAGGAGTATTATAGGTAAATTGTACAAAAATCCACTTATGCTTTAGATACACTACACTTTAGGCCCACATATGTCCATATCCAAACTAAAATAAATGCCACTCTAAGAAGCAGAGGGACAGGATTAAAGGATGCAGCATTTTTGTCTGGGTTTATAGGTTGTGGGGTTTTTTTGTTATTATTGTCTCTGGATTTTCCTAAAGAATGAAGCAACCGCTTCAAGTTCTACTTTAGCAGTACATGTTTGGCACTACATAAAAATAAAGACAAAGGTAGGGAATAAAAAAAAATCTTTCCAAAGGACAGGTGTGTTTCCAAACTATGGAAGTTGTCTCCCTCAGCAGCAGAAGATGGAAAATGTTTCAGATCATGTTAGCAACTGGGACCTTCCCTCAGTGAGAGGAGGTAACTTCTGCCATTCTGCTGACTCTCCTCCAGTTAACATTTTGTGCTGAAATTAACCTAGGAGTGTTCGCCTAACATTACCTCCCTGTAAACATCCCTGCTTAAGAACACATTAAGCTATTTCAAGGATTTCATGTATCCATTTCTGACCATCCCTTTCCCATCAGCGGATACATTATCTCCATTCTTATCTTTCAGTTACTATCATTCCCCAGCAGCTGGGAGTCAGTCTTCAAGGAGAATGAAACCTATTCTGTTGTAAACTCCTGCAAGACACACCAGCTCAGACACATGGCATTGCCCACCCTCTCACCACCCAGCAATGAAAAACCTAGGGCTAGGCCTACCACATGAAACCACAAATCATTACCCACCAGGGCCAGTCACAGCATATTAAAGCCGACAAGCACTAAGGCTTTTCTTTGGCAGTCCCTAATAAGACCACTTTCCTCAAGGTATGAGATGATTTCTTCACATTTCAAGAGTATCCTACTTGTTCCAAGTCCCACTAAACTCTGTGCATTGTCACAGAAATTTAGTATATTCCACATGAACCAACTACCCCAATTCTTATTCACCTTCTCTAGATGTCCCGTACTGTAAACATCTAAATCATAATACTGGGGAATCTGCAGAAGATTTGCCACTTTTTGTGCATCTGTTGAATACTGCAGAGAAAAAAAAGGATATGAGTACACTGCAGGAATTTTAATGAAATATTTAACATGCATTCACATAGCAGCTGTTAGTTACCTTTGCCAAGAGCTGAGGAAGCACCATAATAAAGTGTTCAGTAATTTTGGTACAATCTTCCAATTGTATTTTCTTCTCTTTTACTGAAAGAATCTGCAGATAAAGCATTTTGTTTCAATTATAAAATCTCTTTGATTTGAGTGGCATTTTATATGTAACCCAAGGTTAACTCACATGCCTTTGTCTAAAGTGTATCAAGCTAAGATACAGATACTTTTGCATGGAGACAACCAGATGACTTTTATTTTTTGTTAACCATAAATTAGATGCAAATTGCTGAACAGCTATATCCCACAGATAAAACATTCACCATTTGTCAGGAACATGCTTCCACTGGCATTCCGCTAATGCCTATCTCCTTCAACTGATAAGATGTAGAGGTCAAAAGACACTGTGTAGTTGCATAAAATAAGCCATTTTATTTCCTAAGATATACCTACCGCAAGGAACACGCTATCTGGCAAAGCACATTAGGCAAAGAGAATGTGATTACAGGACAACAAATACGATTAAGATGTACTGACTTTTTTGGCTGCACCTCTGCCCACTGGAGGGTGACCTTCAGCTGCTTCTCTAACCGTTGCGAGGATAATTTCAATGAGGGCACTTTGATAGGCATCACTCAGTTCTGTAAGTAAATCAGTCTCAGTATCACATAAAAGAAAATTGAAGATTTAATTTGAAGAAAATTATTTTCTACATTTACTGAATACAAAACCAATTACTCCTATAATGGTTAATCATTTTAGGGCAGCTGGGCTAAAACACAGGCAGCTTTAACAAGGCCTACTCCTACTGACTGCTAACTCATTTAGGACAAATCTGCTTCTTTGAATACCAAAATGAACTCACTGGTCTACAAACTTTGATTTCAACAACCACCTCCAGTTCTACTACCACAACTACTCACAGAATCATAGAATGGTTTGGGTTGGAAGGGACTATAAAGATTTATTTAAGTTCACTTTAAAATAATTATAAAAAACCCTAATCCTCTAGAGTGTTAGATGCCAATGAACTCAACACATTATGCATTTTCTTTTCAGGCATGAACAATAACCCAACAGGTACTGTACTTCAATCAGTTAATGCTTTTAGAGTCTTAAGTTTTGGACAAACAGAAAAAGTAAATGTTACATATGCATTATGGCTTAATTATGCAATTATTCTTGCAAAGTTTCTAAACTAGCAATACATAAATACAGAATACTTAATAAAACAAATATGTTGATACGAATATCACATTGGCAACACATTGAGTTACATCTGCTTTTGTGGCCCTTGAGGACCAGTATTTGGGATCAAAGCGTACTGTAATATGGAATGATCCTAAACTAGCTGAAGTTCAAAAAAACTGTATCAAGAGATACATTCAGACAAACTAAGCTCTTTGCTTACTCACCTTCTCCATCTTCTTCAGCATTTTTTAATAGAAGAGTGGTCATGCACTCCCAGTCCTTCAGAAATTTGCCTGCCCAGTCCCACAAGCTGTCTATGAGGTACGCAACATGTTTGTGTAGCTACGGATTAAAAACACAAGCTTATAGAAGCAAACATATAATTAAAAGAAATAGAGCTTCCTATGTTCCTCTCCCTTTTTCCAATTACAGAGCTTTGTCATTCACACATATATTCACACACAGTATTCCAACATACTCAGTTTGAGGCTAATCAACATTTAATCACCATGTCTTCAATCTCATATAAAGCAGAAAAGTAGAGGAAAAAAAAAAAGTAGGAAAAAAAGCTCTTCCTTCTTCTTTTTAGGATACCTTTACTGTGTAATTTAAGCAATCTCTTTTAAACTAGCTTTGTATTGCTTTTATATTGTTGATCACAACTGAAACTCTTGGAACTACAATCTAAATCTTGGGACTGGAAATGAGTCAATGTTTTAAGCAGTATCTGTGAAATTCTTTGTAAAAGAATCAAAGCTGCTGCGCCTGAGACACTTTGGCCAGACAGAGGTCTGCACCACAGCAAAAGCCAAATAATGAAGTACAGCACTTAAGCTGATAAAACTCTCAGTAAAATTAAACAGTTCTCATTCAGCATAGAGCAATGGTGCAGCTACCCACATCTGCCTGCAGAAGAACACGGACACATACCAAAAACCCTCACTCAATGGCATTAGTCCATCAGATTGTTTTCAGAAGCTACTTCAAGCACTGATTCTCTCCATTAGCATAGCTGTAAATCAGTTTGAATACAACAGAACAGAAAAGTCTTCATTAAAATCTCATCCTAGAGAGTGAAAACATCCCAAACACCAAACATTTCAGAGCTCACCACCAGAAAGAGCTTTCAAAAGGAGCCAATACCTGATTTAACATTCAACACTGGATTTAAAAGGCTTACTGCAGAGGCTGTTCTCCTCACCTTACTGTCCAGGAAAAAACGTATTAATCTTTTCAGCTGGTCAGTACTTGCCCCAAACTTCCCTCCTTTTTTGGGCTGAACTTCTTCATCTCCCTCATGACTAATCAACCTGCCAACACAGAATGAAGTCAGTCCAGTTCTGCCACATTCTCCTTATACTCATTTGCCAATGTAACACCAATTCTGTCAAGATCCCAAAGACTGTATTTCTTCTAAATGTCTACTTTATAACTCCAAATCACATTAGACTTTTATCAGATGAAAGGAAAAGAGATTAAATTGTTTTCCATTATAAGAGATCTCCTCTCCCTGTGGATGCAGAGATTATTTCTGACAATTTCACAGGTACCCTGCCAGCTTTCTGGACAACAGATGCAGATTCCATAGAGCTGAACATATAATGAGGTAGGCATTCGTTCATGCTTGAAAAAGGGCTTGCTCTAGGCTGAATTTAAACATTAACAACAGAGCAGACGTATTACTACCCAGCCATTATTCATATCATGGTACATCTTGGAACTGAAGTTTCTTAAAGAAAGCACAGTATTTTGTATTTATAAAAGGAAATCAAATAGACTTTACAAATAGAGTGGAAAAACTGCTCTTCCTCTTCTGTCTGAAGTATAAAGCACAATATGACACTTCAATTTCCATTTCTCTCTTTATCCAAAATTGATGTGACTGTACTGCTTACAAAAAATGCTAGTCCCAAGATAAGTTACAGGAAGGCCACCCCTGCAGATTAGTGTAAGGCCCAAATGGCTTGGATTTAAGAGCAGGACTACACTACTCAATATCAATACAAGCTTACACTTTCAGAAAGTGTTTCTGCTGGTATAATTTATGCCAGCTAAGTAATTAACCTACGTTAAAAATGCAGAAATTGGGGAGACTTCATGAAAACCAAGGAGGGAGAGGGGAAACATAAGCATTTAAACTAAAATTTTTAGCAATATGACCAGGGAAAGGAGACAAGAGCCTAACATCTTGAGCACACTAGAATGAACACTTCTATACTGGCAGAACTGCTGGAGAGAAAACTGGATAAACAAGAAGAGGATGAGGTTTACAGGGTGAAAGGGTCCACATTGCACTGGCAAGCTGGGTAGAAAAAGTTATCAGGGCAATCACTCCAATAACAAAAAGCATCAGTGTTCTGAGAGGAAAAACTCCTGATTTATGATAGAGTATCAGGACCAACACAAAAGACTAAGTAGCAGATGTGACAGAAGACTCATCAAAACACAAATTTATCTTTGTCTTTCTGTTGGACTTGGCTCCACAAAACCCAGAATGTCAGCAATTCAGCCAGACAGGAAGAGACAACTAAGGGGTATGTACGAAAACACAAATTATTATTATTTCTGAATTTTTCCCACAAAAGTCTTGCTAAAATATTTTTATTTTCATTCCTCTTTGTAAAGCAGAATTACTTCTCTCAGCCACAGAGACAGAATATTTATTTCTTCTCATTTTAGCATGCCAACTCCATTCACTTCATGCAACCATTGTTGTAAGAAGCCCATTTATAAGAGTTACTCCTGGGGAAGACAAACCCTGTATTTCATTAACCTGACAGAAAACTGGGAGGGGTTTTTAATCTGCTGCATCTCTCATTATTCAAAACCTTTACAATGTATAAGGCAACTTCCAAAGGGAGAAGAGGAGGCCATTTTTGTGATTAATCACCAAAGCTATGGAAATCCAGCAGATGCCAGGTGATGAATTAGTTTGTATGTAGCAAAGCAACAGGAGAAGAAAGTAGAAAGAAAGATGCAGAACACTGCATGGCATCTGTGGATCAGTCAGTTGCTTCATATTCTCTGTGTTAGCCTTGCAGCTTTTCTCATGCTTATTCTGGCAAGGCTGTGCAGGGGAACAAGCAATTACCCCCAGACAGCATTCCTCTTCTGATTCAGCAGAAGAAAACACATCTCTACCCTCATGGTACACACTTCCAACAGAAAAATGAATGCTTAATGTCCCTCTGAAATAAACCCACTTTTATTCCAAAACAAATGAGAATATGCAAGAAGTAGGCATGCAAGCAGGCAGAGATACCTTTTATAAAGAAATTCCCCAGCTGCTACTGCAAGCGGACGGTGTGTGGTGTAAACAAACTGGTATAATGTTTCACAGTCTTCAGCTGATAACACATCCTCACAGTTCCTAGGCAAAAATAACAACGGAAGTTATAGTTCAGGTTTATCTGCAAATAATACTGTGAATGCTATGTCCAGCTTTTACTAGCTCTGTGGCCATGCAACTTGCTTACACAGCTAAATTTTTGTAGAATATATCTAAAAGCTCTATCAAACAAAATCAGCAGAATTTTTTTACTAACTGTGCACAGATACAGAGCCGTGCAAGCCATGATAAATCAGGCCCGCTGCATGGACACGAACATTAACTTAAAGTATAATTTAGGTTGATTAGTGGTCACAGTAAAAACAGTAATAAAATAGGAAAGTCAGGCCTCTGCTTTATGCTTAGCTGTTCACCACAGAAGTTAACAAACAAGGAGCCTTTATTTTATAGTATACATTATTTTTAATTTACTACAGTATTTTAAAACCCATACTCTATTACACTAGGCTTATGCAGTCACATGTAAAAAGAAATCAAAACACATTGATAGCATGACTGTGACCTTTCTGTGCAAATACCTCAATGTCATAATTTTTTCACTCAGCTACACATCTTGAGAATATCACATGCCAACCAGTAAACCTAGAACACTCCATGAGAGGTATAAATATCAACCATTTTCAAAAAGGAACTGAGCATGAGGGTGGAATAACCCCCCAAAGAGACACCAGAGCAGTGAAGCCCAAAGCAAGGATTAGTTTCAAAATGCCTGCTCCTTACTGCCTAAGCAACATTACTAGACTAAGCTATTGCAGAGAATGAAAGAGCAACACGAAATCCCTTCTACAGAGAAGTAAGGGAAAAGGATATTTATTCCTGCACTCAGCCCTCAGGTAGTAACAGTTTAAAACCATCTACATCTGTGGCCCAACACCTTCTCTAAAACTGAGGATTTGTGCTCTCCATTTTCTTGGAGTGATGACTTAGAAAAATTAAGCAGCCCTTCCTGAGCTTGTCCATTGGCCTTCAAACCCATTGCATCTTTTAGCACTCTCACAAGTCACAAAGCCCCAAAGCATCCTCCAACCTGACTGAAAAACTGACCTCACACTAGGTAAGAGTATCACTGGAGTGTCCATCGCAAATATTTTTTAGCACTGTCTGGGATTTAAAACAGGGGGGAAAGACGAGATAACACTCACTTCTCAAAGCCAATAGCTTCACAAGTATAGAAGTTGGAATGGATTTTAGCTTTACAATGTATTTACTCATATATCACTTGAATTTTTCATGTTTTTTCCGTGGTTGCTTACAGTAGTCACTAGAACAGTGAAAAGATCTTCAAATTAAAGTGCTGATGGTATGCCTCCAGAAGTAATGGGTCAAGCTCACAAGATAACACTTGCCCTCAACCAAAGTCAAAGCAGGTTTTGGTGGCCTCTTTTAACATTCAATTCCCTTAAATATATATTTGTAGAATTGAGGACATGTACAAAGTACATCTATAATGATATCAGCATAATCAAAAATATTTATGCGACTCCTCTTCAGCCATCTCTGAACTGGGAAAATAGAGTAAAATTGATTAAATAGAAACTGAAAGAGGTAACATGGTTCATTAGAGTATAAGAATGAGTAAACATTGCTGTGTTCTGTGAAGCCATGAATGAAGCATCATATTTATTAAACTTCTACAAGTTTAACAGGTGAGAGTAAACCAAAGACTGACAACAAACTGTACTTACAGGAGTCAAAGTACATGATATAGCAACTCTTTTTATTAAAAGGCTGTGGCAAATTTACTGAAATAAACTAGCAGTCTGACAAGACTTTTTCCTTTTTTTTTTTTTAATGTCAGTCTATTACTTAGTTCTTTTAAAGCACTCGTTTCTGTGAAGATGTCCTTGAAATTTTCTCTCTACATACATTCAAAAAACTGAGAACAGCTGAGGACAGACATGATCTCCATGGACTACATGCCCAACACCCTGCTCAGAGGATGATCAGCTGAGGGTTATATCCAATCAGGTTTTGAGTATCTACAAAGTCAGAGACTCTACAACTTCTCTGGAAACCTGTTCCAGTCTTGGACCACCCCTACAGTAAAAATCTTTTTTTTTTTTATGCTTAAATGGAATTTCCTGTATGAGCATGCCAGCAAAATGTACACTTCTTTTCATATTTGAGGGCTTTATTCTTTATATTTTGGTGTTCTCTTCTTAGCACATTTCTGGAAATAGTGAATGCAACACCTGTGTGTCTCAATTTTAAAATATTCTTTACTTAAATTGTTCAGATAGCTTGAAGAGCTCAGCTACATGCCTGCCATCTCTTTGGGTAGAAATTCAGGGTTCTCCTGTTCCAGTACAACTGCCTTTTCTTAGAAACTTCCTTTCTTTAGGAAAGGGCCTGGGGTCCTCATGGACCCAAAGCTGAACATGAGCCAGCAGTGGGCCCTATCGCAAAGGCAGTGAATGGTATCCTGGGCTGCCTTAGAAGTGTTGCTATCAGGTCAAGGGAGGTGATCCTTCCCCTCTGTCACTGGTGAGGCCATGCCTGGAGTGCTAAAACCACTGCTGCAATGAAGGGGACACAGAATCCTGGAGAGTTCAATGAAGGGCCACAAAGATGATTAAGGGACTGAAGCATCTCTCCTATAAGGAAAGGCTGAGAGAGCTGGGGCTGTTCAGCCTGGAGAAAGGGTGGCTTAGGGGGATCTTATCAATAACTACCTGAAGGGAGAGTGCAAAGAAGATGAAGCCAGGCTCGGCTCAGTGACAGGACCAGAGGTAATGGGCTCAAACAGAAACACAGGAGGTTCCCTCTCGCCATCATAAAACACATTTTTACTGCAAGGGTGACAGCACTGTCAAAGACTGTCCAGAAAGGTTCTGGAGTCTTCATTGCTGGAGATACTCAAAAGCCATCTGGGCACAGTCCTGGGCAAGTGGCTCTAGGTGGCCCTGCTTGAGCAGGGGGGTTGGACCAGATGACCTCCAGAGGTCCCTTCTAACTCAGCCATTCTGTGATTCTGAAATCCCACCCTCCATGTTTTTAACTTTGTCTTCAGAGAGGTTAGAAATGTGCCCCAATTTACATTAATCTACAGCAGTGTTATTTTCTTCTTCCTCAATACAAGAATAGGTCAGATACATGGCTGGAGCTATTGTATGAAGCACTTCCTAAATAGCATAGAAGCAAAGGAGGGGAAAACCTGTATGTTTTGGATGGGAGGGAATACCTGTATGTAGTACTATTTTTCATGTACTGCTCAAACACTACTCTCAGTGATACAATGAGGTTTATATTCATAACTCCCACTCAAATGCGTGCTTAGGGGTTTTGCTTGCCTCTGGAAGTAGCAATACTGACTACTCCTGCTATCACTAATACTACCACATTAAATGGGTGCCTTTCTTTTTTACATACATAAACCAATCATCAAACATTCAAAGAATACTTCAAATATAGCAATAATACTGCTGTAAAATTTACAGCCCTCAGAATGCCAAGCAACAGATAAAGGTTAAGCCAGCAGTGCCTGCCAGTGTTTAGGTGCCTAAAAATAAATAGGCATGGCCTTCCACATACCAGTGTCATGACATATCATTTTCTCTGCACTTCAGTGTGAAAATGTCACAAAGAAGAAGTTGAGATATTCTACTGGAGGATCACAGATCCATTTTGTTTTGCACATGGCACCAGTTTAAAGATTTTTTTATCTTGCTATTTCTTCCATTTTGCTTTATGCCAAGAGACATGACTGCTACAGTTGCCTCTCTTGTTCTGTGCTATTGCTTATACCAAAGAAAACCATCAAAATCAGTGATGGTTAGCAAGATAACACGATTGCCACTACAATATAACAAGAGTCCTTTTCCACCCACTATAAAATAAGATTAGCATGTTGCAGTACACTGTGATTCTATGATTATGCTGTGACAGAATGCAGGATGATGCACATTAGACAGATGCTGTATAGCATGCCGTTTTGGTTAAGAAACATAACCCTAGGAGACACAGAATTCTTATTTTTCTTGTTAACTCTTCAGACAGAAAAGATTTCAGAATCTCAAGTTTCTTGAATAGAGGTGCATGATGGCAGAAAACTGCTAAAGGTAACTTCCAAGAAAGCATAAATCTGAGAGGATGGAAAAGAGGGTAAGACAAAGGAGAAGGCACATGCCTTTGTTCTGTGTTGGTCTTTTCAACTTTGTTTGGAATAGGCTTGACAAAGCACTACAATAACTCCATCTGAAAAGGGTGTGGTGGACTTAAAAGAATAACAGGGGAGCTGTGAGGAGCTCCATGCCATTACCTTTTGATAGTACCTAATCTGCTACAAGCAAGTTACTTGTACAAGAAATCAGAACTGGGCAGTGTAATTTGCTTCACTGCTTCATGTGCTACTTCTTTCAAATTCAAGGTAACATTTCTTTATTTTTCCTAAAGGCCACTAAACAAGATAATAATTTAGTTATTCGTATTCATAGCATGTCTCCTCATCTTAGTTTTTACAATCACATGAAAACTTTTTATAATTTAAGCATATAATTTAAGCACTTTTTATAATTAAGCATTTAAGCCTTTAATAAGCTGTTTTTCTACACAGTGGCTTGTCTAAACAAGCTAGATACAGTGCATCTGCCTAACGAATGCCAATGTCTCCTCTGAAGTCCATGGCTTAGCTATGAAATAACACTATGGAATCATAGAGCTCAGCTCTCTGCTGACACTGAATTATTTGTCATGGGACATCTGTACCTACCACTAGAACTAGTAACATATGTTACATTTTAGTTTTCAATGGCATCCTTTGCCAAAGCCAGTTTTCAAGTTTCTCCTACAGGGTGGCCCCTCCCTCTCCAAACTGAAACATCCCTCATGCTCTACTTGAGAATTGGAACAGAGATTTAAGATTTTTTAAGCCAAACGGTGATATACCCCTACTTGACTCAGGCCTCCTGTGCTAAGCAGGACACTGGGAAAATACAAGTCTGTTTCTTGACTTTCAAGTTGGATTAACTCTGCTGACCACTGTCAAAGCACTGTGGTTAAGAATTAACATATTTGTCAGCTCCATTGAATAGTTTTAAAACTATTTAAGTCCTGACTGTAGTGACAGGACAAGGAGTAAGGGGTCAAAACTTAAACAGGGGAAGTTTAGATTGGATATAAGGAAGAAGTTCTTTACTGTGAGGGTGGTGAGGCACTGGAATGGGTTGCCCGGGGAAGTTGTGAATGCTCCATCCCTGGCAGCATTCAAAGCCAGGCTGGACAGAGCCTTGGGTGACATGGTTTAGTGGGAGGTGCCCCTGCCCATGGCAGGGGGGTTGGAACTAAACAATCTTAAGGTCCTTTCCAACACTAACTATTCTATGATTCTATGATACTATGTAGCATACTCTCAGTTGTCACTAAGGCAGCTCTCCTAGATTTCAAACTTGAGAGTTTTGCTTTTAAAACTCAGTTTAATTTCTAGGTACATTTAACTAATGTAACACAAAGTAATTTTCCCCTGTGCTATATACATATTTGAGCTATTTGTAGATTTGTGCCCCTCCCTCAACCACTTGTAACATTTGCTCATTATTCTACTATATTGCTGCTCTTTTCCAAAATCCCTCTTTTAGGTAGCTAAGTACACAAAAATTAATAGAATTAACTGGCAGTAGGCACATTGAATTAATTTGCCTCCTGAAGAGCAATGTTTTCAGTAAGATTCCTTGGTCTCTCTTTGCCACTCATGTTTTCTCCCTCTAATTCCTTCCTAGTTCCATTTCTTCTCAGATCCTTTGCAACATTAATACTACCAATTATGCATAATTCAGTAACATTAATAATTTCTACTATGCCAAACCTCATAGGCTTATTTCAGTTTTGAGATCACATCATGCTGTGTAAAAACAGGAATCTACTAGCCCAAAGACCTTGGCATTCAATTGAGACTACATCCAACAAACAAGAGGACAAAAAAACACAGCTCACAGAAATAGACAAGATGACAATACAATTATGGGTTTGGAAAAAAAAACCCACAAACAAACCAGGTATATGCATTTGAATCAGCACCAGGATTTTTTTTTTCAGTAATGTAACACATTTAAGTGAATTGAAAAGATCAGTGTTTTCACTGCCTCTCTAGGTAGCATATGGGTGAGTAGCACACAGAGTAGTGAATGCAGTGATGGTTAAGATGGTCAAAACTGTTACTAATGTCCATGAAGCTAATTGCTCAACTGCAACTGTAAAACATCACAAAAATAATTAAGGGGCAATGAAGTCTTGCTACTGTAATCACTCAAAATACAATTAAGGAAGCCAGTAAAAGAGAGTTACTCATATAGTTAATTTTCCCCAAAGTCACAGCGCACCCAATGGACTAACTGGAGGAAAAAAACGACTCCTGGCCTTGCTTCTTGCCAACACATCATGAAACAAAAGATGCAGCATGACAAGAGTGGCAAAAAAATTGATTACATCAATGCACACAAGTAGAAGTGCCATTTACACAAGCTGTCATTTGTTATTTTTAAATAAAGGGGAGTTGCTGTCCTCAACCCCATTTCATGTTTTACTTCATGTATCAATCAGCATTACTGCTCAATATATAGATACTGGGTTTGAGCTACGAAACACTCCTATTTGAGACACAACAGCCCTGGGATTTCTTTGCTTCTGCAATGGCAGCAGTGAGTCCTTTCAGACTCTGTTTTAGATACTGAGGCATAGGCTTTTCCCCTGCTAGAAAAGCATCTTGATGTAGGCTTTTATTAAGAATCCTGTACATGTGACTGTCTATATTGTCTGCATTCTCTTCACACAGGTTTTATAGACTTGACCAGTATACTAGTCTTACCAAAAAGAAGAGCTGTCATTGAATTTGCTTATTGAGTCCCGAATTCCCACTTTCATCACTCCAGTAATTAAGCCAAATCAGCAGGGATCAGAGCAACTGGGGAGGGGAGGAGGCAGAAAGGAGGACAGCTATGTAACAGATGAGCGAAAAGAAAGAGAAGCATCTATTTTCTAGGCCTCCACACAACCTAATCAAAAACAATTACAAACTGTAGTCATTTTACTTACGAAAACTGCATTTTATCATGTAAAAATGTCATTCAGAAAACTTTAGAAGGCATTTATTCACATTGGAAATCATATTTAAGAAAAATTAGGAAAAATTGCTTCAGGGAAAAAGAAACATTGATCAAACTTTTATAGCTGCAGCTTGCATTAATGAGAACGTGATCCCTTATAATAAAGTCAGAAATGACAAGCAGCTGCAGTGCCAATACAGCAGTTGTTAGGGCAGACACAGAACAAGGGCAGCCATAACTGGTGTGTAGAATCTTTGTACTTCAACAATGGCGTGCTGCTCCTCCTAGCACAGGGACACTTTATACACAGACACAGCACTGTGCTTTGTTCCAGTAGCTACACACCATGGAGAACCAAGTGTGGTAGAAATGGATGTTGTAAACACAGAAACGATATAACCCTAGCTACTACTGGTGAGGCCCAAACAATGGTACTCCCTTCAGAAAAGCATACTATGTTCATAGTATCATATGCTGTTCCGATGCATATGCTGAAGCAAGTCTAAAGAAATGCCACTCAAATCAATGGAGTGTGAAGCGAGATAGACCAGACTATAAAGCAGCATTTCAGTATACAAATGTCCTTGTAATTTAACGTAAATACCTACACCACCATATTATTTGGTCCATTAAAGTCTACAACCTCATTAGCAATGACCAATACTTCTGCCTTAAATGGAAAAGCAAATCCCACAAGGCTAATGGACAATAAGCCATGCTGTACATGGAAGCAAGCAGCTGCATCAGCAGAATTCAACTTATACTCTGAGACAGAAGAGACACTTATTGAGTCCTAACATCTTAACTGTATTAACAATTAGATGCAGCGTGCATTTTATTCTCTTTCTGCATTGAAAATAAAATGACATAAAATGTATTCTTCATATATTTTGCAAGTAAAGCCATTTCCAAAATAAACAGGCTGCTCAAGAATATATCAGAATAGGATTCATATACTTCTGTAACACGAAGTCTAGGTTTTCCCCCACACTTCCAGCTTTCCATTAGCCTATCAAACCTATGGCTGGCTAGTAATTTCCCAAGAAAACAACTTTTCTGTTAGTTTTCCACTTCTGCACAACCAAGATACCATACTCTTGTTCATTTCCTGTCAGTCAGTCTGCTGCGGGCCCAATAGCTCCCCAGTTCTCTGCCACAGAGACACGAATCTGAAAGTCCAAATTCTAGCATCAGCCTCAAAGCTCAAGGCTTCCTGCATCAGGTGGGGAGACAGGGAAGATGGCAGAGTTCCCTGAGCCATCATCAGGTCAAGGCCTGGCAACCCTGGGACAGAAGATGGGGTGGGGACATCCCCCAAGACAGGCAGATGCTCTGTACGAGAAAAGCCAAAATGAAAACATGGCATTTCCTTTCAGAGGAAAGATAAAATGTAGTTTTCACACTGATTCTCAGCACAAAGGTTTTTCTTAACATTGGTATTTCCCTGAGAAAGAAAATGCTGTATCTTAAGCAGCTTTAACTGTAACTCATAACCTGCCAGGAGCAACTGTTTCCTAGCATGTAATTGATTATAGAAGATTCATCAGGACTGTATCTGGATCTTGTTGCCATTAAAACAATACAGTAAATTAAAAAAGAAATTATTTACTGTGACATAAGCATCAAGAGTTTCATGGCTTGAACTGCTACTTCATGGTCCTTGTCCAGAGGCATGGACACAATTCGATCCTAATGGATGTAAAATGACAATAAAAAGATGTAACATGGTTTGTTCTTAAACATATATTTTTTGCTACAGCTAGATCATCTACACTAGTAGAGCAGAGATTTATTTTTATTTCAGCAGCTATTTCCTAAGAGACATAAGGCAACTTGATTACTACCAAGTAGTTCCCCAGCCCCTGAAAATTAACAGCATGTTAATTTTTTAACTGAATTAATCATGCAGTAATAAGATATTTTTTATAGATGTAATGTATGCGTTCTCAAGAAATCAGCTACAGTCTACAAATTAAAAGTGACTGACAACTTGTTCCTAAGATGTTACTACCGGCACTTCAGTATGTTAAATGAAGGTAAGCTTCAAATTACAAGCATTATATAATCAGTTTCTCCCATCAACAATAAAGTGTGTGTACCTACATGTTACAGAAGCCAGTGCCTTGCTGGAAAGACAGGACTTGAGTCATAAAGGTAGTTCATAGAACAGCAGCAATACTCCTGACCTCCAGAATTTATTGTAACTTGGTACACATGCAAACACCTCAAGAAATTTCAAGACCAGGTTGGACGAGGCCTTGGGTGATATGGTTTAGTGTGAGGTGTCCCTGCCCATAGCAGGGGGGGTTGGAACTAGATGATCTTAAGGTCCTTTCCAACCCTAACTATTCTATGATTCTAAATGGAAATTTTCATGTCCTTTGTACCCAAGAACTTGCACTCCTTGATGTGGTCTACATCTTTAAGGTATACTAAACCTTTGGACTTGCTTGTTTTGGGTCTAACAGTTTTCTTACTTAACACATAGTTTCTAAATCTCTAGATTCATTTTACTTTGCACCTTCCTTTTTCTCACAACACAGCTGCAAGGTGTGGAAGTCCATGAATCCTGAGTATGAATGCTCAAGGACAACAGAGGGAGCTTACAAAACTCCCACTTGTGGGAAATAGATTGATGGCTATAGGACTACATTTCCAATCACTGGAAAAGCATGATTCAAACTTTGAAAATTCCAGATCAGTCTATATTTTGTGTGTAGCTGTTTGGGTTTCTTTTGTTTAGACAGAAAGGAGCTGTCGTGTTTGGGTTGGGGTTTTTTTTGATTGTGGGATGGAGTTTACAATAATCCATTTATATAGCACCCCCCACACAGAGGGAGATCACAGTACACACAGACTGGAGCTATTTCATCAGTCTTTGAATACCAATCCTGCAGTTGGTTACACAGCTTACAACCTTCTTTTAGACAGAAAGATAAGGGAGCACCACATAACTGTTTAAAACAGGGGTTAATCTTAGATAGCCAAGTTTCAGTCTAAACAATTTATTCTTAAGATACCAATGCTAATCTATTTCTTGTTGTTTGAGGATATGCTACAAGTATTTTTCACTATTAGCAACTGCTTTGAAGTACAGGTAAGCCCTGCACCTTTTGCAAAAGAACAGGAATTACCACCACATGTGGGCATTGATCATATACTGATTCAGAAGGACTGAGATATCAATCACAGCATCTTAACCTTTCTTATTCAGATACTGAAAAGGCACAGCCCCATTGGGATAAGCCTAAGGGACAAAATCATTAAAAAGGGCAGGATTTTAAAAAAAAGTAAAGAGCTTACTTCTTAAATGAGTGAGGATGGCAGAATATGATAAAGGCAGTGCACAGAGTCAGTTGGTCATAGAACAAGCTCTTACAATTATAGTGTATCACCTGACTTGTTTGAAAAGGAGTTAAGGATTCCTTCTTCAAGACTCATACTGACATGGTGGATCAACAGTTAGCCATGCCCACATCAGTGTATTACATAGTCAGCCAATCCAGCATCTACAAGGGTAGGCCATTATCAGGAGCAGCAAAAAAAGGGACCTTTAGAATATGAATTTTTTTCTCATCTGCCAAAAAATCCTGTAAAAATATCTGGACCATTCTGGATGAAGGGTGGAAATAAATGACCACAGTGCATGCTAACACAGTCTGTGCATGAACTAAAGTGAAATAAAAAATTCAATAGAAACAGAGGGAAACATCTCTACAAAACTCCTTCATCCACTCAGTTAAGCAGGCTGTTTGCGCACTACCCTAAGCTCCTGTCAGTCAAGAAAGTGGGGAGACCAGCACTGATCCAAACATCAGACCCTGTATATACACCCAACCCAGGTTTAAAAAGTAGCAAACAGTAATCTATTTACCTTGAACCTGATGGTAAAGAGATCCATTCTGGAAACAAATTCTTTTCTGCTATAAATTCCCTGCAGTCCCAGAAGACACTTCAACCGCACTTCAGCTTGCTGCAAGACAAAGAGAAATTGGCTAACAGTAAAAAAACATTTTTCTTTGATGTTATTCACTACTGGCATTTATATTCCGTAAATAAGAGTTCTTTGTGGCTGCCTACAGCAGACTATCCAAATACTGCCTCGTCTTCTTTATTAGTGATATCGGTACTATTTTGTTTGTGTGCACATCTTACACACACACAGAGGAAGCCTGCTGTAAGCTAAACTTAAAGGTGACATCAAAGTTTGTGTTAGGCTCCTTAAGAGTCAAACTCTCACAGTCCCTACAGTTAATAAAACCAACAGGATGCAAAAGATGCAGAAATTGTGTTATTCACCTTTTAAAGCAACAAAGAGAAGAGTATGGATGACCCACTTAATACAACCAGCATTCTCCCATACACCAGACTTTGATTACTTCCTTTCAACACTTGACTCAGACAATCATCAAACACGGACAAGGACTCCAAGAAATTCTGGAAGGTTCTCAGAAGAAGAGGTACACTTCAGAAATGCACTGGGTTACCATGGTGGCTTCTTACAAATAAAAAATTAAATGTTGTGCCTTCTCCTTTTTTCTGTTTTATGCCAGAATGCTTGATTTAAGCATTCTGGCTTGATTTAAGCATTCTAAGAAGAAAAGGGTTGCTTTGAATTTGGCCTAATTAGTGAATTTAGGCAAAACATATTTATCCCTGCAAGATGTTATTTCCTACTCTTAATACTGCTGCTTCAGAGATGCCTCAAAAAGAAGTCTTTTCCTTACCCAGCTTTTAAAAAAATCTCATGCACATTGCTATACTTTTCAAATAACAAAGCTTTAAATGGCATTAGAAAAGTAATTTTGAGGATCCTACACAGAAAAATCACTGTTCTGTAAACTTATAATGCTAAGGATACAAGCAGAGACACATAAATGAACTTCAGGCTTCAAATCTGTCCCTTCATATTTCTTCCTTAATTCCTCCTGCTAACAATAGCAGTAAGAATAATCAAGGAAACCCAAGGAGACCACCTACACACAGGCTATCCATTACTACAAGTTCCTGTTCACCTGCTTAGATGGAAAGCAGAGGACAACACCTAATAGCATGCTCTGACCAACAGTTTTGCATAAGACAGCTTTTTGCTAGAAATCTAAAATAAAAGATCAACCGGTAACAATAAATACTACTTTCTAATCTGCCTGTGACACACCAGCAGTACCTATTCTAGATTGTACTTTTATATAAATGCCTTGTCTGAGGAGACTGTAGCCCACACCTGCTGCTTCCTACAGCTACAAAGGCTCTACAGCACAAAACACACTCGCAAACAGTCCCAGCTTGGAACCCATCACTGCACAGTGGCACATACTCAGCTTCAGCTGCCCTCAGTATTTTATCACAAGGCTTTGCTTGTGAATAGGGACTGCATTTGTGCTTGGGGAAAAGGTGGAAAAAAGGAAAACAAGTTTGTGATGGTTTGCTGAATCGTCATATAGCCTGTGGCAAGCAGCTAGTAATGTCATTTGTCAGTCAGGTGGCATTCAAGTGTAGGTCTGCAGATATAAAGTTTAATACATTAAACTACACCATCTGCCGTCTAAATTATCCTGTGCCCACCCAAAAGTTCTCAGTCATAACCCTATATGTATATGTTTAAGTACTGAGAAAATTAACCCCAGTAACTATGCACAAATAACTACTCCTACTATGACCAGTTTTGTTTTCCTGTGTTATCAGCTGCATTATCTCCTTCTCAGCCACCTCTCCTTTTCTAGGAGTAATTCACACCTTCTTAGGCGTTCAAAACTACTTCAAGTCCTTCTAAAACTATCTCACCATTTACCTTCAGCTCCTTTCCATAGTAATGTAGGCAAATGCAAACACTCAGCTGTCTACTCTTCTTTCCAGAACTACCATTCTAATCTTGATGAAATACCTGCCTGTTTGGTTTCTCAAAGCTGTGACAGAGTGAAGGGGAATTATGTAAGCACATTTTCAGGGTACTCGGAACACACACTGCCCCTCAGCTATATCACAATATATTTTGACCCTGACCTGCAGAATGGCAGAAAACGTCAGGGAAACAGTGAGCATCTCGAGAGCAAATAGCTCTGCATGGGCTTCCACACTGCTTAGACACATTCAGTTATGATATTTCAGCCTCACCACTATCACAAAGATTGAGTCAATCAATAAGCCTTACAAATACGTGGTAGGACCTGGATGATTTGATGGGGTCATTGGGTCTTTTTGTCTTTCTCCTTAACACTCCCCAAACAATAAATTGGGAAAACTAGGCCTACTTCTGAATTACTCCTGAACAGCGAAGACAATTCAGCTTAACTGTCCTGCTGAGGTGAAACAATTTAAAAAACCGCACCCCCCCCCAAAAAAAAAGAAAAAAAGAAAAATCACTACATATACACAGAGATGACCTGTGGAGCAGAAAGCCACTATGTAAACACGACCATTTGAAGAAAGAAGTATTTCAGAAGTAGCCATAACCACGGGATCAATTTCTATAACCACACTGAATGGGAAGCAAAACTAAAAACCCTTTCAATTTCCTGAAATTTGCCAGGAGGATCACATGGTCAGAACACAGAAGTTCATTCAACAGAAAGTTCCTGTTTCCACAGGATTTCTTTGGGTGTCTTTCATCAACGAGAGAATCTCAACAACTTGCCCTGAAGTTCCAGACAAAGCTAGTCTAATATGATAGGAGGTCCAAAGTATGCATCTCCATTGCCTTCTGTCTGCTAGTTCTGCCTTTCCCTTTCCCCATCCTTACTCTCCATTGCCTTGATTTTTTTAGTCTTTAACTCTGAACTTTTTACACAGCATTTCCCTTCAACACCTGCTGCTCACATCAGCACTGGTATGATTGGGTCTGTATGCTGATTGAGTAGCTGTAGATTCCCTTGAACACAAATCAGGTGCCTGGGTTTCACAAATGCACTGATAGGTGGCTGAGCTTACATATAACATTGTTCAACTGCACACAGCTGTCAGATTTAGCATTAACTGCTGCTTGGTCTTCAAAAATAAAAAGTTAAATTATATCTAGCAGATGAACGTGAACTATTCAAAAATGCATCTTTATAGTAGTGTTTTGCAAGTCTTACTGGGCCAAAAAAAGATCCTCATGCAGTTTTCAGCACATTACCACTGAGTTTGGTGCAACTGATTGCACCTAGGAAATAACCTTACACACAAAACTGTAATGTTTCATATCAGGGTATAATGACAAAATGGTATCTCATGGGGAAGAAAGAATTATCATATTCAAATAAAAGATTTTCAAGACAAAATGTTCATTTTGTACTCACTTTCTCCCTCCCCTCTCTGCTTTGAAGCCTCCCAAATGACTGTACTTAATCTCTATTTACAGCACAGTAGATGATCCTGGCCAGGTCTTCCCCCACCATTAGAATACTTTTGTGGTTGTTCCACTCTGGGGCCTAAATTATTTGGCAAACTTCTCTGTGTTATATTCTAAAAGAAAATTGGCTCTGGGAGATATCGGTTTCTTTCTGCCCATCCTCAACAAGATGTGATAGAAATGCTTATTAAGGAGGAGTAGTGGGAAATAACATTCAGATGTATATTAAAAGCACTACTGCCCCTGTTGCTGCCAAAAATGCCCTGCTCTCATTTTGGAATCAGGCAATTTGACAGTGGCTGCAAATCACAAAGCACAGCCGGGACAGCAACCACCAGTAGTGGCACGCTACCAGGTCTTGTACAAATGTAGAATATGGAAGACTTCTCACTTCACCTCATTCTGCTTGCATCTGCACTGCTGTGAGGTAATAAGCTTTAGAAAAAGAACCATTTTCAGTTCCCAGTAAATGACACAGGACGAGCTACGTGCATTAATCAGAGACATCAGCTGTTAATTCTCACTGTACAGCACTGGGAATGAAAACACATCATCTTCAAAAATGACTTTTCCTTTTGAGAATTCTCCCAACTGAACATGTACTAAAAAAGGTATTCTGATCAGATAAAATTTATGCAGGAAAAGATGACAGTTCTTGATAGATTCGTTGCTCTAAAAATCTAACTACTACCTTTACAGCCATGGCACAACGCAGGGAACTAAGAGGCTTCGCGCTCCCCCTCCTGGTTTTGTGGTAAACTACAACTTTTTTTTTTACACAACACAAACGTTGCCTGAAACACAAAAACTGAAGACATTTCAGAATTTATACAGAAACTAAATACACTTTAAAAGGTGGCCTGCAGAACTACTGAGTGCCAATTTTAGTAATTGGCCATTCACGATAAACGTTACCACCCCCTAAAATCTCTCATGCATTTTAGAAGCATGAGAAAAAGCTTATTTTTGAGTCACTGTTTTCTTTTTCTGAGGGCAGGAAGGGGTTTGGGGCTTTTTGGGAGGTGGGAGAGGAGGTGGTGTTGTTCTAAATGTGCCTCTACTCAAAAAGAAAAAGCAAACTTACTATAAGGAAAAGAAGAAACCCCTTTGGGAAATTACTGGACCTTGTGTAAACATTTTCTATATCGATTTAACTCCAAATGAGAAATGCAATTTTACTATAGGCAATATTTATTTGTTCATTTTTATAAAATGAAATGATATTTTACACGTAGCCATCAAACATAAAAGCAGAATTTTAGTCAACCTTTAATATTACAGGTGCTCAAAGGATATAGGCCATTTTACAATTCAGTAATAGCTCCCGATTCAGTCACATATAAAAATAACTGCACATACAGGGGACACACACTGCTGCAGAACTGAAAGAAACGTTCTGTTATTTAGTGCTACAGTGGCTTTAAAAGTAAAACCTGGAGCTGGGAAGAAAGTACTGTGCCAGAGTCCCACGTATCTACTCTCAAGAATTTAAACATTAGGATTCTTACAAAAAAAAAAAAATTAAAAATAAAAATCACACTTTACCTTATCATACAGCATCCACCCAATGTATTTTAAGTAGCTATCATTTAAAAAAGCATCTGGGTATGTTTTAATCCATCTGCCAATTTCTTCAATGCAAGTTGCGCGGATCTCAGGGATCACATCACTGTGAAATTACAACATTTCAATATTAATATATTTAACATATCTAATATAGTAATTATATTATTTGCAATATTTTTATCTTCTAGAATTGCAGAAGCACATATAATAATAAAAATATTACAAGTATTTTTGTCTTCAACAGATAATTAGGCCACTTTAGCTACAAATGTTTCATGCACTAATTACTTTGTAATTCTGGGCATTCTCTCAGTCACAAATGCACTGCTCTATGGCCAGCATGAAGAACTTCAGAAACCTATTTGAGAGGTCCTTTTGTAAGACAAAATTCTTTAAAATAGCGTAACTGCTACATTTTCCTTGATACTATCAGTGCCTCCAGGATGTTTAACTTGATTCTGCTTTCTGGGCAACCTGAGCAAGAGTTTCTTGGGAATGCACATACACATCACTGCTTTATTTTTATTCTTACCGGTAACGGTTTAGAAAAGTCCCTTTGAAAATAGCATTCATCATATTCTGTATCTCCAGAAGCTTATGTTCATACTGGAATACACAAAGAGAACTGAATGTTAACATTGGTGCCACAATTCACTAGATATGAAAAATCTGCATCAGTGCACTTACAATACTACTGTGGTTCAAATTGCTAGTGTTTACACATAGTATACCAATACAAAATAAGGGGTCTGTATCTACACTAGCAATTGGCCTTTTTATAGCTACACCTGGGTGAAAGGTTTATCAGGTACAAGCTGCTAGCCTGGATAACAAAGTACTTGTTTGATATAGTGAATCTTGATCTATCAAGACACAGAAAGATATACTACAACTATTAAGCAATCTTCACATATAGGCTCAAATTCTCTTTTTATTCACTTAAACAGAGGTAAGAAATGCAGACCAGGGAATTTTCAAAATGCACCTATTCCATAATAAGCATGTATTTAAGCAAGCCCTGAACACAGAGAAGCCCATGGACATCCAAAGCTCAGAACACAGATAACTGATTCTAAAGTCAGGAGAGAGGAAACTATGCTTGATATTCATACTTCCTATCACCTCCACCCTAAAGACAGAATTATTTCTTACAGTTATAGGTCTGTCTCTGGGAGGTAATAAGAAGCTGTCTGGCTGAACAGGGAAGAAATGACAGAAACTGAACAGCAAGAAAGATATAGGTCATAGCTAAAGTTACAACCATTTTTACAATGCATTACTTACACAGAGATGACAGCTATCCTGTGTCCTTTTTCATTCACTGAAATTCAGTTCAAGAACCAACATTTTGGCTTGTAATTTGTATAAACATATGAAAAACTGCACACCCACACCACCAGAGCTACTGATGTAAACACATGTGTGTTTAAATCCGTATTTGTGTAGAGATCAACGGCTAATGATAGCAATTTAGAGAAGCAATTGCTAGATAGTAATTATCTAGAGAAGCAAGACATCACAAGTTAACAGCACATATGGCAGTTATTACCTTAGACATTTTTAGTACCACTCAATCTAGCCAGTCACAACTGCGCTGCACCATGCATTAGATAAATACATAAACCTTAAAGAACCGCAGTGACCCAAACGCAAGCTGTCAGTGATCCCTCTTCACACTTCTCCCATAGAGGACACCTGCCTAACCTCTTTCCTTTTTCTCTCTAGCTGATCAAGTCTGTAATTGGTCCTCTTGCCACTTATCCTCTTCTTCTCCACCTCATATAATCTTTGAGCATTGTGCTTGTTCACATCAAGGTTCAGACGTACACTTAGAACTGCTGTCAGAAGTTTCATTGCTAAAAAGGAAACAAACCCAACATAGTTATCTTAGCTCAGAGATATGTAGCATAAATACATCCACCACTTTACCACAAAAAGGATATGGTTAACCACACCCAGTTTATTATATAAAATACAAACACTACTAGATTATAGTAATTAGTTTTAAAATACAGTGTTTATTTTAAAGGCAGACAATGATCAAAAAAGGAAAATCTAGTTACATTCCTGGTGATTTACAACCTCTGGCCAAAGTTCCAATCAGAGAATTAATTTACTGGACAACTCTTCTTACATCCTGTAATTTTAATTTTTCTGCAAAAGGATCTAGAGTTGTGGAACTGATCTTCAGTTAAAAAAAAAAAAAAAGGAAAAAAGCAAATACACCATACAACCCAACAGTGAAGCTGGCCCATAAAAAGGCCAGGAATCTTAATATTTTACTTGAATTAACAAAAATTCACATTCATCTAAGGATCACTAGATGGTTTGCATAGACTTCAAGGGGAGTTTTGAGCCTCCAAAGCAAACAGTGTACTTTGGAACAAATTATACTTTAAGTGCTTTTTGTAGGGCAAAGAGTATTTACTGGCTTTAGAAAAAAAATACAAGTAGTATCTTTAGTATCATGCGCATGAAACAAAACTGTCTAACAAGGAATATTATTTTTAGCATAGGAACCACAGGAGTAGCAGCATTCCAATGAAAGCTTTTTCAGGTGAAGCATTTAATGCAACCCATTACATTAAGTAGTGGAGGGAACCAACTAAGAAAATAAAAACCTGAAAAAATCAGTCTTGGGGGGAAGTAATCAGAACACAGCATAATTCTAAAGTTAATCATGCCAGGCATTAAAGAAAATTTCTTTATAAAGAAAAAATTGGCCTAGATCTTGCATCTAAAGCATTCAAATTCCATTCCGAAACACCTGGGAACAAATAATTTATATTACAGTAACATACAGCAGGAGGAAGGCACTGTCAGTGCATAAGACAGCCTTTCAATTTGAAGCCATTCTGTTTGCACACAAGTCAACAAAACTCTGTGAATTATTTTACCTGCCAAAGTGCTTGTGTGTCTAAATGCTCTGACCATGGAGTCTGCTAAGCCCGTAAGCAGTGAGATGACAGTGTCCATCAAGTAGCTATCATACAGGATGCTGCACTGACATTGTTGGACAAGCACGGCAATAAATTCACAGAAATTGGCCTTGAATTTCTTCCAATAGGGTCCTGTTCTGATCAATGGGTAGTCTTCATTGCCCTACATAAGAAAAAAGTCAACAGAAAACACAGTAATTACAAATGCAGTTTTGTTTGTGCACACCATTTACATCTCTCTCACTGAATATCAGAGTTTTGCTGACAGCTTCACCTCAGTTCCTCCATAGCTTCTTTTACAGTTATTAACTTCAAAGTAGGGACACACAACTAGTTTACAAGCAAGCCCTGAGACAAACTAGCTTCATCAGAGCTACACTGTTACAATAGCTCACATCTGAAAGCAACGTATGCGAGACAGCTGTCAACAAACAGGTGTGAGAGGGCATGTGAAGCCACAGCATGGCAAGTAACTTTCATTGGCATAAACCACAAGCCTCTTGTACATCCTCACAGTTAGTAATGTTTCCCCACTTCACCATCCTACCTGTTCCTGTAAATGCATGCTAAAATCCAGGAGAAAACTGAAGTGACTGAAAAGTGAAAATGAACAACTGTGGTGTGAGCAGGACAGGACTGTTTTCCTCAGCAGCACCACCATCTTAAGGAGTTTATCAAAGGCTACAGCTTCATGACAAATACACCTATACCACTGGCACCTAGATCTCTGAAAACCTCCACAGAAATAATAGAATCACAGAATGGTTCAGGTTGGAAGGGTCCTCAAAAATCACCGAGTTCCAACCCCCTCACTGTGCCACAGTGGGGCACAGAATGAGGCAGAGGTATGAATGGAGCCAGGGAACTCCAAAGCTTCACCCACTATGGAAAATTTCATCCTAAAGGTAGGCCACTGCTCAGCTGGTCTTCTCTTGTAGCTTTCTTTCCAAAGCAAAGGAACCACTGCTTTCTTGAAAAATAAACTCAAACACAGACTGATTTCAGGGATGTCTGCAACCCAAAGCACACTGGGAGTTTAGAATTTGGAATGCATTCCTAATCAGGCTGTAAGAATCAGTTCAGAGTCTAACAGCAGTGGCAAGTGCCAAGACAGACAAAACAACTTCAGGAAATACCTACTTTATAACCAAATTTTACTCCTCAGCCTGAAAAGCAGCACAAATACAGGAAGACATCTCACTTTTTAAGAGCATTTCTACTGTCCACGTTCATCACACCAGGATAGTGTTTAATGGTAACGTGCATACTGTAAATATACAGACAGCACAATGTGCACATCACCTAAATTTAGGCATCTAACCTAGGGATACCCTTAGATTCCCCCCCTGACCAGCAACTCTGCTTCTTCCAAAGAACTATTCAAATCATTCAGCTGAGGCTCCTGCTCTGATTCATCCTGGATATGTTTCTTTCTTTCTTTCATACAGAGTCTATGGAAAGACAGCAAAGTCAAACTGAAGTGCCAACAAGGAGTTAAGTGAATTCCTCACAATGCTGCAAGCCTTGTATGGGAAGAAGCATAACAGAGAAATACTTCTGTTCTCAAAATATTATTCCAAACATTTCTGTTTGCAAAATAATGTTTTGATGAAACAAGCCTTTGAACAGATTTATCTGCCAAAACCTCTGTGTGCACACATGTGCAAGCATGTGCTATACGACAGTTACAGAAAACGACAAGAGCACTACCATGTGTACTGGCCAAGTAACTGTCAGGATCCAGGGATAGGCGATGAACTTCTTGTACTGCAACCCACTTTCCTGCAGTGCATGAGACAAAACGTTAAAAGCTTTTCGTTAAAATGGCACATAAAGATATCACAAACCATGCATCATATTTAAAAGGCTATTAAAACTTAAGGCAACATGCATTACAGGTGGCTCATAACAATCCAATACATTAAATAAAAATCTAATTCCTTCTTGTCTCAGTATTTTTATTTATTTATAACCAGTTATGGAAGGAAAAAAAAACAACACTTTTATGCAAAACCTGAGTTTTCATGCTACAAGAGACAACTTGTTTTTAAAATTTATAAGCAAACATATACAAGGTATAAACCTCATTATTAATTCTAAGATATGGCTTCGCAGCAAGTCTTAAGTATTTATGCCTTTGCACTAGGCACTGTAAAATACCTAAATTCTGGAAAACTGTTCTGAGCTTTTCAAATTATAGAGAAATGTTTTCATTCCGTGACATGATTCAGAGATGTTTCCTCAACTCTAGAATTATTCCAAGACAAAAGGCATGACATCTACAGTTATTTATTAGGCTCAGTGAAACACCACAAATATTTCTACTCCCATCTGGTTGTACGGTTATCTTTATGTACAGTTATCAAACTTAACTCTTCCATTGCTTAACACTGCAGTAACAAAGAGAGGGAAAGAAACCTATGGAAGAACAAAGAAAGAACTGCAAGAAATAAAATGCCACATACAAGAAGAAAAGCAGAAAAGAGAAACAAAATAGTTTATGAAAGAGGGAAAAGAACAAGCAGTGGTCCTAAAAACAAGCTTCTCTCTCCACTGAAGAATACCATTGCCCACAAAGCTATCGAGCCTGTATGCCTCGATGACCATATTAAAGCCCTTCTCTGCTTCCAAAGCCAGAACAAGTTTACACAGAATCAAAGAAAGACTGAAATTGAGAAGGACTCTTTGAGGTCATCTAACCCAATGCCA
Organism: Pezoporus occidentalis; assembly: GCF_034315485.1. NCBI lineage: Eukaryota > Metazoa > Chordata > Aves > Psittaciformes > Psittacidae > Pezoporus > Pezoporus occidentalis. The sequence continues at coordinate 3,349,676 of NW_026915158.1, read as the reverse complement.
TCTGCTCAAGCAGGGTCAGCCAGAGCAGGCTGCCCAGTGCCATGTGACTGGTACCCCCTGCTCCCAGACCCTGCTAATGTGGTTAACATAACTAACGCCATTTTATAAGGCAAGCAGCTATTCTTTGTGAGCAAGTGGGTCATGTATTTATTCCATTTCCCTCATTATCAGGAACCTGAAGGTCCTATGAACCAAGTAGACAAATCAAACAGGTTTTTTCTTCCCCTTCCTACAGGTCTCAAGGTTCCTGGGCACAAGGCTGATTATTGCCTCCCTTACTGGCCTTGAAGGTTCCAGGCACCTCGCCAGCTAGGCATTGGCAATGACCCCATCACAGAACAGGGAAGTGTCACAGCACCCAGAGCACTGTCCATAAAATCAAGTAGTTGCAAGTGGGGAACTTGGACCAGAGCTGTTGCTGGACAGTGAGACACGTGGACCTATGACCCATGATGGCAGCAACACCTCCACCATCATTTGCTTCCTCTGAGGACTGAGTGACTCTTTCTCTTTTATATGATTTACAAGTCTGGATTATGATTGTTATGTAGTCAATCATGTATTAAGATTTGACCTGATATGCAGAGGGTCCAGGTGATGAGAAATTACAGGTTAAATTTATCATAAATTCTGTATTACTAAGGTGATTAGAAATCATAACTGAATTTGGATTATAAATTCTATATTATGCTACTATATTGATTCTGCTTGTAGAAATCTCATGACATTCTAATAATAAATTCTCTGCTATACTAATATCTTGTTAAGAAAATAAAACTAAGAATCTCTAAAAGAACCTATCTGCCCCCTCAGTGCTAGGATAAGTGAAAAGGTTACAGAGCTGTACCACATCCAGACAAATGCTAATAATAATCATATCTTTGTACTTTCCAGAGTGCCTATTCTATGATGAGTGCTATTCAGGGTTAATCTAGTTAGGAAAGAAATGCCAGATTACTAATTCATATAGCCAGACATGTATCAGACAATTTCTGTCAAAAACCAGCTCAAGTGTTACTACGCTTCTAAAACGAAGAAAACCACATTGGCAAATTCATCCTCTGTGGGAATTTCTACAGCATCTGGTCTTTGAGAGATGCTCAGTTAAAGCAAGGCTGATGGCTGCTGCCTGACAAATCAATTCAGAGGTGGCAAATACAGAAGAAAAGCACAGAAGCAACTGAGAGAGTGCTGCAGAAAATTTGATGTTGGCATAATTAACCAAGGAGCAGTCAAACAGAGAAATAGTATTGTAAAGCTATGCATTTTTCTTAACAATCCTCAAGAAATTAGATATTCACTATTGTTTTGACAATTATCTAAAACTCAGAAATACATTTTTCTTCTTTCATACGGCAAGACACAACTCTAAAAATTCAGATTACCAGGAAAACAGAAGGGGAAGATTCAAATAAAAATATCAGCTAAAAAAAAATAAATCTTCAATTAGTTCATCACTCACCTACAATTGTATTTTTAAAAGGACCTATCAACCAAATACCAAAGGAACTGTTTACCTTCTGCAATGGTGGGTTATATTTACCTTCTTAAAGTCACTATGAAAAGAACTCCTAAGAGAAAGGCAGATTCATGAAGACGACAGTTAGCCCGAATAAAACCCTGAAAATAAGAGTGGCTTACAGAAAAAAATTATCCTGCTACTGCTAAAATGGGTCATTAGAACACCAAATTTATCTTAAAATTTCCAAATCTCCTAAATTAAGGAAATGGGACACAGCTCCCGTTAAGCAGCAGAAACTCTGTCCAGGTTGGCTATTAACGTAGAGCCTACTGTTTATATAAACAACACATGCAAACTCAAAGCTTTGCCTACCTCATCAAAGTTCTCTGTCATTTTTTGCATGACATCTTTCTTGTGCAAACTTTGAAACATCTCTGCTGTTACCATGCCTAGAAAAGTAGCATTTCAAAAAGAGTTACCAACACCTTATTATATTAATCAAGTCCAAAACACAGCAAGAATTTTATATAAAATTTAGAAACATGTAGGACAGACTCTCTGCTTTATCTCTGTTTACACTGGTAAGGACAATATAGATATAGAAAGACATATAAATTCATTTATAGTAGAAAATACTCATGAACCAAAACTGAAATTCACATTAGGAATTCTGCCCTGTGGGGTCTGGCATGGGTGTTTTCTCTGTCCATTCATTTGCTTCAAGGATTTACTAACATTTTGCCCACTGCTAGTCAAGGGCCCCAAAACACTTCCCCTAAGAGAAAGCAAAAGACCAGAAAACAAAAACAAAACTGTGAAGTGTAAAATCATAGTCATAGAATGGTTTGGGTTGGAAGGGACCTTAAAGGTCAGCCAGTTACAACCCTCCTGCCACAGGCAGGAACACCTTCCACTAAACCAGGTTGCTCAAAGCCCCACTCAACCTGGCCTTGAACACTGCCAGGGATGGGGCAGCCACAGCTTCCCTGGGCAACCTGTGCCAGTGCCTCACCACCCTCACAGTGAAGAATTTCTTCCTAATACCTAATCTAAATGTACTCTCTTTCAGTTTAAAGCCATTCCCCCTTGTCCTGTCACAACACAACATTGTAAGAAGTCCCTCTCCAGATTTCTCATAGGCCTAGCTGCTTAAATACACTCAAAAGTTCAAGCTAACAGAACAGCCTTCTTAAAACTCTTCCTTGCCATCCTGAAGCATTTCACTAGCAGACAGTCCCCAGACAGTCTCAATGTTTGTATGAAATAGACAGCATCATAAGTCTCTTGTAAAAGTAACACAAGAGGGTTGAGGGAAGAGATTCCCTTTCCAGCCACCAAAGTAGGGAGCTTAATTTCCTTGTTGTTTATATTCAAAAAGAGATACTAGCCAAACAAAAGATACTAGGAAGTTATGAAACAAATGGCAACTGAAATTTTATGTTTTAAAACATTGGATTTCAATTAGTACAGTCATCACAACCATTTTCCCTATATGGGGATTCTGCAAAGCAATGTGACATGCCATTTCAGAAACCTGACCTTGCAAACCATGTTTAAATGCAACTCTGGGAGCTGGTATGCTATAAACACAGTCAAGGAATTTAACCAGTAATATTCTTTACTATTAGGCCTTACCATCTGGAGTCCATCTTAACAAACAGTACAGATTATAAATACATAATTTTCCATTTTAGAAAGCATACTTCAGACTACTCTCACCCACAGACAATCAAAAGGGATACTAAGAGGGTAAATTACCTTGACAGCCCGAACACTGAATGAAGAAGTTGATCAGATCTAAAAGTGCCACATTCCTGTCTTGTTTATAAGCTTCAACCCAGTCATCTACTACAGACTAGAAAAGATTAAAGAAACTCGTTAGTCAGGAGCTGAACACAGCATGCTGCACTCCACTAACGACATCCATGACAAGGACACAAACTAACATTGTTCTATCTACATTAAATTATAAAAACGAGAATAAACTCCACACCATTTTGTTCCATTTCTAATAGCACATAAAAAAAAAAAAGACACTTTCTGGGGCAAAATGAAGTCTTGAACTGCTCATTCACAAGTTCTGCTCAGGGCAATGTTGCCATTCACAGATGCTTTGCTTCTTGTTAATAGGGAAAACAGCCACAGCTTCAATTAATTTAATATAAATCAACCAAAACATCATCCTCCTGACTTCTTGCCAGCACCCAGGTAATGGTTTCACTTAAAAATAAAAAATTAAACACCTCACAACACATTTAACCTCTGCACAATCTACTAATTAATATTAGCAACTGTTTCTGGGAGTTGTCTTCTTCAGCACCCTATTTGTGCAGTAGCCTGAAACAGTTCACATACCACACTGAAGCTGAAAACCAACTCCAAATTTCATTTCTAGGGCAGTACAGCCTGTATGTGACACAGGCCTGCTGGGGCAGGCCATCCAGGCTTCAACCCACTTCTAGTGCCACACAGGTCTAATGAGTTCTTGCAGCAGCAGTACAGACTTCAGCTGCTGCCTTTCCAAGCCCTTCACATTATGATTTGCACAGCAATTTATGATTTCCACAGCAAAAGCTGAGCTCTTCAAGGAGCTCTACTCAAGTTAACGCAGCTATAGCATGGCAAACGTCCATCCACAGAAACATCTTGAAAAACTGAGGTCTTGCATCCAAAATATAAATGTACTTTTCATGTGTGCACACAAGCACTTTGCTTACAGACACTACATAGTAGAGACATAGGTATAACCCTGTATAAGAATATTTGGGCTCCAGGTTTTAATCCTTCGTACATATAGACAAACATAATATATGCTCACAGAGTATGGGGAGGTGGGCTTCCTCACAGTGAAGAAAATTTTTAACTACACAGAGGCAAGGGGAACCTGACTATTTTGCAAAATGCTGTCAAACTGTATTGGAATGGAGGTAAAAAAAAAAAAAAAACAACAACAACAAAAAAAAACAAAAAAAAAAAAAAAAAAAAAAATTTGCTAATTTCTTGAAGATGCATTCTTTTCAACAGTCATGCTCATAAAAGTTTTCCAGTCAAACATATTTCTTCTCCACCTGTGCCAAAACAGACCAAAATTTCAGTGCTCCAGAGTATAACTGAAATGAGCACTCTATCTATCTATCTATCTTCCCTCCACCAACTCCTTTCAGAATTCAGAACCAGAAATACCTGCATGGCCTGCTTCCCCATGCTAACCACTTCAAACAACGTAACCGCCTCAACCACTTGGCCATTCTGCAGCCGGCTCACTCTTTTGCTACTGGCAGAACTTCTCCTTATGTTCTCACACTGCTGTGGGACCTTCCGCTTCTCTCTCTGAAATGAGTCAAGTAAAAAAGATGTGAGAAAACATAACACATAACAGCCAATACCTAAATTATCCCCTAATAACAAGTCTATTTTACTCTCATTGTAATGATTTCCCCAGGGTGCTAACTTTTAAGCTTCAAGGACACAAAGTCTTATCAAACATGACCATACTGTAAGGGAATGAAAGAAAGGGTTTACCAGTTTGAATTTTATCTCAACAATGAGTCATAATCATAGGAATGTATAACAGGAAAGAAGCTTCTGACCAGTTGTGTACTATCCAGAAGGCATTTTTCAGTGGCAGCTGTAGTTTCTGCAGAATAGACAGCAAGCACAGAAACTCTTCTACATCTTTTCACTCACAGGGTAAACACAGAACCTTCAAATTAACATCAGCTACACACAATACACAACTAAGGAAAAACACTCACTGAAATGAACTGACTGTTTAAAAGCCAGCACTGAGGTTCTGACACCAAACAAAATTTGAGGTCAAGCTGCATCCAGTGACTAGACTGCATACAGATGCATGTTTGGGGTTCAGCTGTAAGTTATTTTTCTCCTTCTTAGTAGCTGGTGCAGTGCTGTGTTTTGGTTTTAGTCTGAGAACAATGCTGATAACACACCTATGTTTTCAGTTGTTGCTAAGCAGCACTTACCCTGATCAAGGACTTTTCAGTCTCATGCTCTGCCAGTGAGGAGGGACAAAAGAAGCCGGGCGGAAGCAGAGACCTGACCCAAACTAGCCAAAGGGGTATTCCATACCACAGCACATCATGCCTAGTATATGAAATGGTGGGAGTTAGCCAGAAGGCCCAGATCAGTGCTCTGGTTTGGCTGGGTATCAGTCAGCAGGTGGTGAGCAATTGTATTTCTTGTGTTTTATTATTTTCTCTTCCAATTTTCCCCTTTCAGTTTCATATTCACTCCCCTTGTTATTTCCCCATCATTATTGTTATTATTGATGCTAGTAGTACTAGTTTTCTATTACACTTTAGTTATTGAACTGTTCTTATCTCAACCTCTGGCATTTACATTCCTTCAATTCTCCTCCCCACTCCTCTGAGAGCATGGGGGAGGAAGAACAGGGGTGAGTGAGTGGCTGCATGGTTCCAAGTTACCCGCTGGGCTTAAACCACAACAATGTATCATATTATGATCGGTTTATGTAATACTCAATTTTGTAACAATTGAATGAGACAGAAAATAAATTCCTATTTAATAAACATGGGGGGGGTATTTTAAAAATCAACTTACTGGTGTTTTCAGGTTGCCATTTCTCACACAGCTGCCATTCTGCACAGCAGACTCAGGCACAGTCTCATCATGGACAGCATTCTCTCTGAAGTGTAATGGATACATTGAAGAGGTTAGCAGTGAGAACACAAAACTACGCTTCAATACAAACAACAGAAGAAATCAAGAGCTTATATAGGTATTTAAATGTTTTTAATTACTTGTTTGGAAATTATGTCATTTTGTTACTAGAAACAAAACAGCTGACTTTAAAAGTACACCAGAAATTTGGGGCCTTTTTCAAACTATTTGCTTTCCTGCAAGATACACTGAAAACCAGCAAAACTATCAAAGATATCAAGAAAGTAGAAAGCAAGTAAATGAAACAGAATCCTGATGTTGACTTAAGCCAGCATTTGCTGACTGAAGAGCTCTGCACTATGAAACAATAACATGAGTATGCATTCACTTTGTGAGTTCTCTAAACAAAAGAACGTAATAACATTTGATGGGTCTACAATTTGAAGCAAGAGGAAGAAACTGTTTTACCTTGTCTATAAAACATGCTGAAGAAAAAAGACATAAGAAATTTCATTTGAAGGTCATTGCTAGTATGATGGAGGAAAATAAAGATGCACCTTCTGGGAGATCTGAAGCCATACATTTATCTGCAATGAAATCATGCCACTTTTCATCGTTCTCAGGGCTAACAATAGGCTTTGCCAAAGGTCACATCTGAACAGATGAGCTGGATCCCACTTGTGCAGCAGGTCCAGTACTGGTAGCTGACTGCTATGGCCTCCTTTTAAACTATGGTGGCCAGGACATGAAGCTAGTTGACTCATACTATAAGGCACCAAAAAAAAGAGTAAATATAAGAGTGTACAGTTACTTTCATTTTGTGATACTGCTGCAACAAGAAAGTGTGCTAACACAAATGATCACTTTACAAATTATAAAACAGTGTATTACACTGTAAGACACAGTCAACTCTCCAATATCTACTGTTGGCTAACCCAGACGGAGAATTAACTGTGCTGTGGAGGCAAAACCAGCTCAACTCCAGCTAGGTTTATCAGTGCCAGATAACCACTATTGCTGTCTTCCCAAGACTGTTTCAGTCAGACATTGCCTCTGTAAAGCAAATCCCGAGGCTGAATAGCATCAACTGCAGGACCAAGGTCCTGATGTTATTTTATTAGTGTGAGCAGACAGAAGTTCATAGTTAACAAATCTCCATTTACTTTTTTAATCTATTGGCACACTTTACCATAAGCGATGTAGAATTAGGTCTCCAAAGACTCCTATAAAAATTCTATATAAATATAAAACTCTAAATATATCAACATTCTAAATACAATGATGCAAATGCTTAACTTCCCTACAGAGAAAAGTCCCATGAAAGTTAAATTCAATTAATGTCTTGTTATAGAGAAGTTCAGAATATGCCTCAGTGCTTGACAGATGGAAGCCAAGAAACATATTCAAGGCAAACCAATCACTACATCAGTTCATCCTACCAATACTCATGTCACAGAAAAGAGAGGGATGAGCTATATAGTTCACAAGTGAGTCAGCAATAGTTTGCAAAAGTTTTCAAATGTTTTCTTTGATTTGCAATTGCAAGTCACAGAGATTAAGTGTCTCAAGCACCACCAGAGACTTCCTAGTTGAAAAGAAAAGCAGCAAGAGACAGCAACATGTACTGCTTTTCTGATGCCAGTCAGCTCTTCCCAGATCCTTCTACAGACCACAAATCAACAAAAAGAACCCAAACATGTTCATCAAGGAGCTACTTATCCTAGGTAGTTAAATCCTTCCACTCTTGATTTCAAAGCAGTATGCTACATTATGGGGCTGGACTAACATGTTCTGACTCGCATCATTTCACTAGAACTACAAGTCTGATGCCAGCCAACATCATGATAACATGTGCTACCTGTTGCTGCATTATACCTAAACATAACGCTCAACACACTCTCAAAAACTTTTCCTGATTTGTTTGCATGCACTATTTAGCAACTTGCTCCACCCCATCATAAAAATAAATGCCTTGTATTTGATTACAGCAACTATATTTGATTCCAAGATGAATTAAAACAAATAACTAAAAAATCATCACTGCTGCAGGACAGTTCAGTCAAGTACTTGTCTAATCATGCACGACTTCTAGTATCTGTCTAGAATATACTTCTCTGAAGTTTTAACTCATGTGTCTTTTCCCAAGAACATCTTGAAGGATGGCGCTACAGATGGTATCTACTTGCCCTGTGCTATTTAGTCAGCTTATGCCAGGCAAAATGTACCTGTAGCAAAAGGGGCTCCACAAAGTAAGGGAATGCCTGGTATATGCTTAACAAAGCTCAGCAAAGCCTGCAAGAATAAGAAAGCAGATGATCGATAACTTCCTCACATTGGGCTAACAACGCCAAGTAAAGCAACATCTCTGTGATGAAACCAGTTAGAGTAACTTTCACACATGCACTAAGGCATCTGTCTTAAAACACTCAACAAATGCAAAAAGCACTAAATACTAATATTAAAAAGCCATTTACTTTTCTGAACTGCTTTGGTTATCAGTGCACCACAGCACATAGCAACGCCATAGGAAGCACCATGCTACAACAGACAATCTACACAGAAGTCGAGATTTTTAAAATACAGGCATTATCAACACTCATGTTTTTCCTTTCTCTTTTTTCCCTTTTAATACTGGTGTTTCCAGTAAGACTGTTCATAAGGCAGGTACTTAAACATTCGCAGGAACTAGACCAGAGCCTAGAAACCAAACTTCATGAAACCACTTAGAGATCAACAGAGATGTTTTGGTTGAGTTTTTATTTGCACAACTAAGTTTCTGTTGAAGAAACTGTTAAAAGAATTAAGATGTCCTCTAACCTTCTTGAGCAAAGTAGGAACCATTGGATCTAGTTGAGGATGACGTGATCAATTCTGCAGCAGTTCTTATACATCTCTCTATTTAATATCTTTTCAACTATAGGAGTGCAACTGTAGGTTTGACAAATTTTGAACTAGTGGGTTTTTTGCTCTCCTCTGCTAGTCTATACCATACCGAGCACTTTTGTATACCTAAATTCACTGCCTCATGCTGGTAAGAAACAATTCCCTGCTATTCACTTTGTTTCCATCAGCAATCAGTAGGAAAGCACAGGCATTCCTATCTTAGCCTAATTTTCGCTTTTATACCCTGTATGGCTCTGACTCATTTTGATCTCATACGCCTGCCACAATACAGTCCTTTCACTAGCACTGGAAGTACTAGTGATGAGATAAAAAATCTTGAAGTTGGAAGGAGGCGAAGTCCTTCATCTAGTCCTCAAACACAATACTGTTCCAAGAATTTCTGAATTCAGTTTTCTCATTTCAATAAACATTTGGAGCAGATTTAGTGACTCACCCTTAAAAAGAAAGCTACCTATTTAACAAAGATAACATTGCTTTAGCTGCATAAAAGGAACAATTAACCTATGTTACTGGAAGAATCCTACATAGACTTTTAAAATTAGAAATTTCAACACAGCTGTTTCATCTTTTAGAAGCAACATAAGAAACTCAGGTAAGCAATTGCCAGATGCCCTTCTGACACTTTCACAAGTAAGAGGCTGGCTTCAGATGAAACATACTGGAAAGGACATATGGGAAGCTATATTAATTGTTATCATGGAATATGAGGAATACACCTCTCACCCTTTGTTAGAGCTTAATGAAGCAAAAGACCTAGAGCAGACATCCTCAGAAGGTGGCAGGATCAGCAAAGATTGGGCTGCAATGAATGCATGCAGCACTGGACTCCTAAGCAGCTTCACCCTTTGAAACTAGACAAGATATGTCCAAATGCTTTAGCTTTACCTTTTATCTATTTGTATCTGCTCTAGTAGAACTTCTAAATACCACTTTGCAGACAATGATATGAATATATTTGGTTCATAGATCACCTCAACTGATGACTGGAGAAATACATTATGAAAGGAAGAAGACATGACATATCCTAATTAAAAAAAAAAAAAAAGAGAAGCAATTCCCTCTTCAGTGCCAACAGGCAGATTACAGATTACTTAGCAGTCTTCCTGCTCAGTATCCCCAAATCCACAGCTGAAGTGAACATGTGTTGACTATCAATCTGCCCTTTTTTTTTTTTCCTCAAAGTAGGTTTATTTCCACTGTGGTGAATAATCACAGAATCATAGAATGGTTTGGGTTGGAAGAGACCTTAAAGACCACCTGGTTCCAACCCCCCTGCCACAGGGGTGCACAGAATAAGGCACAGAAAAGCTTGCAAGGCCAAGGTTCCTGCATAAAGCACTACATTAAGAAGAGGCTAAACAATACATAAAGGGAATAAAGTGGAGAAATTAGTAACAAGACATAGTGCATAGCAAATCCCTGCTTTTTCCCCCTCCCACCAAAACAACACATGATAGACTGCCCAGTATCTGTGGGGCACAAATTCAAGGGACAGCACCTTAATTTACCAATAAATTCTACAGGCAACCTCTGACAGGTCTTACTTTTGGCTGGGAAGGTTATTGGCTGTGTTGGGCTCGGCTATCATTTCCGCTACATTATTTCAGCAGTATAGGCAGCAAGCTAACAAGAGCAGCACTTCTTTTGAGGCAATTCACCAAGATCAGTAGTGCTAAAAACTTATCAAGGCTCTACTTCTTGCGGGTGAAACAGCAGCCAAAAACTGTCAAGAAAAGAGGAAAAAAAAAAGAAAGAGAATTAATTCATAGAACCATAGAATGGTTTGGGTTGGAAGGGACCAGTTACAACCCTCCTGCCACAGGCAGGAACACCTTCCACTAGACCAGGTTGCTCAAAGCCCACTCCAGCCTGGCCTTGAACACTGCCAGGGATGGGGCAGCCACACCTTCTCTGGGCAACCTGTGCCAGTGCCTCACCACTCTCATAGTAAAGGACTTCTTCCTAATATCTAATCTAAATGTAACTCTTTCAGTTTAAAGTTATTACCCTCTTGTCCTATCCTTACATGCCCTTGTAAAAAGCTCTTCTCCGGCTTTCCTGTAGGCCCCCTTTAGGTACCGGAAGGCTGCTATAAGGTCTCTCCAAAGACCTTCTCCAGGCTGAACAAGCCCAGCTCTCTCAAGCCTCTCTTCATAGAAGTGCTCCAGCCCTCTGATCATCCTTGTCGACTCCTCTGGACACACTGCAACAGTTCCAGGCAGCTCCCTCAAAACCAAGTCGGAAAGGCCCCCGCAAAACCAGTCCGCAGAAAGGGATGCGACTCCGAGAAACACATTACTTCAGGCAGGCGAATTCGCAGATGGCACCTCAGGAGCCCTGAGGCGGCAGCGCTACAAAGCCGCCGCCCGTGAGAGAGCCTTAAGTTCCCACGGCCATACGGCCAGCTGAACCCTCCTCTCCCGGGGCAGACCCCGCAACGCCGGCGGCCCGCACCCCGCACAGGCAGGGCTGCCTCAGGAACAACACCGTCGCCGTGATGGGACGCAACGGGCGGCGGCTCGGCGCGGGAAGCCCGAGACCCGAGACCCCGGGTCGTGCCAGAGAAGTATGAAACGCGGTGCGTCAAACCCGGGGCCTGTCACTCACCTGCGCCGTGGCCGCGCTCCGCAGGCCGGGGTACGCGCCCACACCGCCCCTTGGCTGGCCACTCTCCCACCCCTTACTGCGGCGGCCTGAGCCCGTCTGCAGACCCGCGTCAATCACGGCCCATCCCTCCGCGCCGCCCGGCCTATCAGAGGCGTGGGCCGCTGTCACGTGGCTCGATACCGCCCATTCGGGGCGCGTTAATGCCGTCGGGCTTCCGTAGTGGCCGGGGCGAGGGTTGGATGGACAGGGTTGTGGTGGTGTCTGCAGCTGTTTTGACCGGAGGAGGGGTGATTATGGGGCCTGGCCGCATCTCGCAGTCGTTCCTTGCGCGCTGCCGGCTCCTGGTGGCGGCTCTCGGCGCGGCCCGCTGCCATGGCGGGCTGCTGTCCGCCCGCCCGCTCAGCGCCGCCTCTGGCCTGCGGGCTCCCCAGCGGCCGCCGGGCAGGAGTGAACCACCACGGGCGGGCGGCGGAGGGCGGTGGAACGGAGCGGCGAGCGCCGGCGGGGATGAAGAAGAAGAAGAAGAAGAAGAGGAGGAGGAGGAGGAGGAGGAGGAGGAGGAGGCGGCGGAGCTGGAGGAGCTGCTGGGCCCCTCTCCTCTGGCCGTGGAGCCCGGCGTGCAGCGCGTGGTCGTGGTGCACCCGGCGGTCAAGTGGGGCCCAAAGAAATCGCCGCTCACCACTGGTGCGTGGCCGCGCCGGGGCTGGGGTATGGGGAGGCTTCGGACGGTCACCCGACAGTGGGTCCTGCCAGCCAGCCGCGCCACTTCTCGGTTTTCTCCCGTTCTAGGTCTCTATGGCCCGCAGGAGTACTTGTAGGGAGTGAGTGCCATTAGCGTAAAGTAGATCCGTTACTGGAGTGGTAAAATAGAAATGCTGTCTGGGACAGCTAGCGAAATACAGGCTCTGATAAAGTCTTTGTGGCTGATCTCTGATAACCTTTTAAGAGACAATGTGCTGTCAGTGAGTGTTAGCAGATCTGTGCTTTGACTTTTGGATCACCATGGCTTTGGGGCTTGGAGAGCAGAACGACTCTGTGTATGGAGCTTTAAGGTTGCTTAAGGAAATAGAAGTGTTTCACCCTTCTTAGCAGAACGTTAATAGCCTTCAGGAGTCCTGCACTCTTAGGCTTACACAGGAGTTGGGTGAAAAGCAAGAATACTCTCCTGGCATCATCATATGGCTTGGGTTGGAAGGCACCTTAGAGATCATCTAGTTCCAGCCCCTCTGCCATGGACAGAAGAAGTTCCTCAAAGCCCCATCCAACCTGGCCTTGACCACTTAATGGAAATTATCTAAATATAAAGCTGTCAAGTGAAGTGTGTTAGAGCAACATCCTCAGCAAAACAGCCCAGACCTGCAGAAAGTAGGTTTTCCTGGGGTGCATCTAAATCCTTGTAGCTGTCTAATATATAGGTATTAATCATGCACAATTAAGATATATTATTAACTTGATATTCCTTGAAATGTTTCTCTGATTACAAAGTTGGAAAGGATTAAGCATCTCATAAGTTAGCTTTTTGTATATAGACAGTTTATATATGATTCCTCTTGTACTCTGATTTTGTGATGAACCTAAATCTCATTTAGGTTTTTTTAGTACTGCTTATTATAACAAATTGTTATGTTGCAGAAAAAGGTTGTAACCTTTTCAAAATTTACATAAGCAGTCCCATTTTACAACTGAAAAATAAATAAAATATGAAGGCACCTTTCTGTCCAGACATGCAGAAGAATGGCAGTGATCCGTTTCCATTTATTTACGCCCTCCAGATGAAGAGCCTGAATTCTGAACAAATGGTTTGGACTGATTGTTGAAACACCACAGGTACAACAGGAAATCTTACAAGGACCACTAACAATATGAGGAGGAAGAGGATTGTGGTTATCTTTAAAAATGTATTACCTTTTTGACCAGGGTAACATTTGATATATAAATTTGGCTTTGAGATGTAGAAGAAATTGGAAAATCTGTTATGAAAGGAGGAAAAGTGGGGGAAATCAAAACTGGATATTCTGATCTGATACCACAGAATGGTTGAGGCTGGAAAGGACCACCAGAGGTCATCTAGCGCAACCTCCCTGCTCAGGCAAGGTCAACTAGAACACATTGCTCAGGATTGGGTCTTGAATCTCATGGGAAGGAGACTGAACAATGTCTCTATGCAATTTATTCCAGTGCTCAGTCACCCTCACAGTAAAGTTTTTCCTTGTGTTCAGGTGGAATTTCTTTTGTTTCAGTTTATGCCCCTGCCTCTCATCTTATTGCCTGGCACCACTGAGTCTGGCTTCATCCTCTTGAAGCCCTCCCTTCAGATACTTATACACATTGATCAGATCACCCCTGAGCATTCTCTTCTCTAGGATGAACAGGCCCAGCTCTCTCTGCCTTTCCTCATATGAAAGATGCTCCAGACCCTTAATAATCATAGTAGCACTTCACTGGACTTGCTTCAGGAGCTTCATGTCTCTCTTTTGCTGGGGAGCCAGAATTGGACACAGTATACCAAGTGAGGCCTCACCACAGCAGAGTAGAGGGGGAGGATGACCTCCTTCAACCTGCTGGCAATCCTCTTGCTAATGCACCCCAAGATACTACTGGCCTTCTTGGCCACAAGGGCACATTGCTGGCTCATGGACAACTATTATCTACCAGGATATGCCCATGTAGTGTTTGTCATTTCACAAAGTCCTCAGAAGTCAGTGCTTTGCCATGTAGTTGTGGTTTTTTTAAAGTGACTGATGAACCAGAATACAGGATCGGAATCTGCTGGTTTTATCAAGTCATAAATCAGTGTAAGTCCTTTATGAAAAAGTAGCAGTAGGATATGTCATATTAGTAATTCTTTAAATATTGCCACAATACACAAAGGAATTAATCACACAGGTTTGTGCTCATCTGAAATAACATAATTTATTTTCCAGCTAGTTAGTTATTTCACTTGTTAAGGCAAAAAGCTTGATAATTTCTTTGCTGACAATACAGTTAAAAATTCCTCTAGATCAACAACCATGGAAATAATTTGTACTGGTAGAAAGATGCTTTGTGTGATAAAATTGCATCAAAGTAGAAGTAAATTACTCTGATTAGAGGCAAGACATTTTGCTCCTTATGCAATAGGTTGATATAAATAGCCTCGTAGAATTTTAGTGTAGCTTACTGTTTCCCTTTTCATGCATGTACTATAGTTATTGGAAATCTGGGCGAAGTTATAATGGTATATTGCAATCTTTTTTTTTTCTTTTTTGTATTCCTAAAGCTGAATTACAGGTTGCTGAAGCCGTTGCTCTTGTAGATACCCTTCAGAACTGGACAGTTTTAGATAAAATAGTTATTCCTACAAAAAATCCTGACAAGAAATTAATTTTTGGCAAAGGAAACTTCCAGGTTTTAACAGGTAAGGAGGGAGATTTTTCAGTCCTGCAGCATTCTAAATGGAAGGTTTCTGCAGTTGAACTGTTTAAAGATATGTAAGAAAGCTGAAGAGAGAATGTTGTTCATCCATCGTGCAGGTTTGCAAACAAGCATCAAAGAATTTTCTTAAGGTTACAAAGCAGCACAGAGTACAATTAATCTGAGATCACTGAAAATGTGTGAGTCAACTTAATCCCTACATTCATGTGACTGACACAAGTGAAACTGGCGTCTGTTCTTGACATAGTACTAAACTCGTGCAATTACAACTGTTCTGTGAGCAAAGAACATGATGCCATTTGAATATTTTATGAGCATTCTGCTCTGTGCAAAATGGTTTTATATTCTGTGAATTTTAAAAAGAGAATTGACATTTAACACTGTATTTTGCAATGGTTATCCATCTTTTAGAAAAGATTAAAAAATTGCCCCAAGTGACAGCTGTCTTCTTGAATGTGGAAAGAATATCTTCACTAACAAAGGTAATTAAATAGAGTATAAAATAAGTTTCTTTGAATCACTATTGTTCAGAAGCTCTTGATTTTACAAGAAGTAGGGTCAGTTATGACACTGAATTCGCAAGTGGTAATATATGTGGCCACCTGGACACACCTGGAGTTTTGTTGAAAGGAAACTTAATTCCTTTTACATTTGTCTGGTAGATATTTATGTATTTCCAGCTCTTGTGCATGAAATTTTCGAGCAATCTAATAGCCATGCTCCTGCATTTACCACTGACCCCACTGAAAATGTTGAAAAAGTTACTTAGGGTCTTTTTTTCACAAATTAAAGGTGACAGCCTAGCTTTTGTTATGAAGAATGTCAACATTTTGGATTAGCTATATGCAGAAGTTTTTATACTTACATGGATAGTGTCTTTATTTTCCCATAGTTCTGTGGACACTGTACTGTATTTTTAATACGAGGTGTAAATTCAGAGCAAGCTTGTATTTAAATGTTTCAAATACTGAAACTTTAATTCCTAACCCTTAAATAGAAACCATATTTTAAATGGATGGGGAAAGGAGCATGATTCACTTTTTTGAACACTAGGAGTAAAACAACTGGTACACAAACTATAGATGCTCTTTGAAATGCTTAGACAAACTGAAATACATGCTTTTTAGGTTTTTTTGTGTATACAGCATCATACAGGGTGTAAAATGCATGCAAAATCCATAAGCAAACATAATGCTTTGCTGGTAGTTTTGAACGCTTTCTCTGATTATAAAATGAACAGAGATGGTAAATATCTCTAATAAAGTTATTTTAAGCACTGTATTGATAAAATGTAAGTTGAAAATGTTTCATTTCAATTTTCTAGTTGATATTCCCTAATTTATAGTATGTGTTCTTACAGTTCTGCATTTGCTAAAAAGTTTTTCTTGTACAGATCTGAACCTTAAGAGCAATTTGATAGGGTTAATTCAAGAAAGCGCTTGAGAACATGTGTGAAACAAGCATTCTGGATTTTAGAGAGAGCAGAGGGGACCTATTGCATACTTTAAGTGTCTTTTGCTGAATTAGAACAAAGGTGGGGAGGGTTGTTTGGGTTTTGGTTCGTTGATTGGGGTTTTTCAAGTATTTTGTTAAAAGCTGCTTAGGAAATAGTTTTTTTGCCTTGCTGTCTATAATTTGTTTGTTTTATTTTGGTATTTTTTTTTCTTTTTCCTCTATTATCCCTATCATTTCCCATCACAGCATTTCATAATTATTTTTTTACAAGGACTTAACCACTGAGATTCTTGATTCTGAGATAATGCTGTTAAGGGCTGTTGTCAGAATCTGTCAAAGGCAGTGGAAGGATTCTTAATAGGTATAGACATAAAGTTCTGCCCTCTAAACTTTCTTTAACACCTTTCTTCATGGTCAACCAGTTTTGCCTTTGTGTGCTCATAATCATTGCCCATCCACTGAAATGGAATCCTCTTAAGTTCAAGTGTCCTGAAATCCTCTAAGGTCAAGTGTCCATCAGCTAACTGTAACTGTAGTGCTATGTAGGAATTGATCTACAGATTGTGTGGGGGACAGAAAACATCTAGGTTATTTTGTCTTACATGGCTAAAGAAAGAACTAGAAGATGCCTGGGGTGTGAAAGTCTTTGACAGATACACGGTTGTACTTCACATTTTTCGTTGTAATGCCCGGACCAAAGAAGCAAAACTTCAGATAGCACTGGCTGAAATTCCACTTCTCAGGTACCTTGAGCTGTGCAAATCACGTACTGATATTCACATAGTTTAGTGACTATTTCTTTACAGCAACAAAACTTATAGTACTATACTATGAAGAAAAATGACACCATTTGTGTCATATATGGTATAGACGTTTGTACATGGCAGTTGGTGTGAGTTGCATGGATGCATCAGGACCATCTTTGGCTCTCTGAAATTTCAGAATAGCCATTATAACTTGCTAAAAGAGTTGCACGCTTTTTCAAACCACATTGAGAAGCTAGGAAAATGTGGAAATCTGTTGCCATGCTTCTCACCATGACCAGGTTTTATTTAAAGCTCTGTCATTTAGCGGTTTTGTTTGTGCTATTAGAATATCACTACTGCTTCACATTTGTTAGGCATTTTAGGATAGCTTGATTAAAGAAAATTGCTCCTAATTAACTGTCACTCCACTGCCAGGTCAAATCTGAAAAATGAGGTGTCTCAGCTAGATCAGCAGAGAGGTGGATCAAGATACATCATGGGCTCAGGTAAATTCTCATGAATTAGAGGATTTATTTTCTCCATAGCCTTTGAACAATATTAATTGCGTCTTATTTATTTGGAGGAGGCCAGGAGAAAAAACTGTGTTCTGCATCTAATTAAGTGAACATACAAAAATGTATTGGAAAATAGCTTAAATAATGAAGTTTGGTCTGTTCTGGCTCAGTAAGTGGCCATGGACAGACCGTTTGCTGCCACAGGGGTTTATCATAAGTGTACATGGTTATTCTAGACTGCTTAGTGCATATTTTAATAATTAGTTGTAACTGACTCTTAGGCAAAAATAGGTAGTTTAGTTGTTTGTTTATAGCTTCAGCTGCCCTAGCACTAAGTCGCTGATTTCCAAATGCGCAACATCACTTGGTTTACTGTTTCTCTTGTAGAATATTCTGCCAATTATTCATTTGTATATTTCAGGTGAAACATTTATGGAGACACAATATCGTATCTTGAAAGAAAAAGAACTTAAAATTAGGAATGCCCTGGAGAAACTAAGGAGGAAAAGGTCATTACTTAGAACTCAACGCAAAAAACGCGAGTTTCCGATTATCTCAGTAATGGGTTATACTAATTGTGGTAAGCAAAAACTCATGAAACTGTAGCGCGAAAGAGCTTACATTGTCTACTTTTTAATTAGAATCTCTAGCCAGAATCTCATTTCAGTGTGAATAGGCTTCTTATTTTAATTAGTTTTTAAACTGTGTAATGAGTATGTGTCAATTAAGGTATAGTTAGGAAAGCAAATTATGCTGCTTGTAGTTAGTTCTTTTGGTTTTTTGGTCTTGAAGATATGTTTTGGAGAAATGCCTAGTACCTGTTGTGCCAAAAAGATTTTGCATACAGTGCTGAAGACTATACTGTTAGTGTCCCTATGTATGAATCTCTATTACTTGATCAGAATGGGTGAGAGAAAAGTATGTTGATATTTGGATCACTGTGAAGGCTTGAGGCACAGGAGGAAAACTCAGGAGATGTGGCAGCTGATGTGGAAATATGCTTAAGAAGCACTGTAGCTTTTCATTGATTGATGTATAGTGTTCTGAGATGTTCTCATAAGAGAATCTAAATCAAGCTGAAGTTTTTCATACACAAGGCATAAATAGCCTTTGGACTAGATACTTTTTCAGGTTACATTATCTTAAGACCCATTTCATTTTCTTATTCAACATCTTTATAAAAACTTACCTTGTACTAATTTTTATGTTACGGAATCATAGAATGGTTTGGGTTGGAAAGGACCTTATGATTATCTAATTCCAACACCCCCCACTGCCATGGGCAGGAACGCCTAACACTAGACTGTGTCACCCAAGGCGGCGTCCAACCTGGCCTTGAACACTGCCAGGGATGGAGCATTCACCGCTTTTTTGGACAATCTGTTCCAGAGCCTCACCACCCTCACAGTAAAGACTTCTTCCTTATATCTAACCTGAACTTCCCCTGTTTTAGTTTGAACCCATTACCCCTTCCATACTTTTAAAGCTGAAAAATCAAATATACATATTTTGCAGTATTGTACACATAATTTAAATACTTCAGCCAGGGTATGTACTGAGCTCTTTAATGACTAAATTCCGTGAAATATTCATTGAGTTAAATGAATGTCTTTAGTGATAAGTTCATGAGGAAATGCGTAATGAAAGCGTCAACCTAGTAAGCTATGTATTATTAGTGCTTCTGTTTACTGTTGGTTTTAACAAGTAAATATTGAATTGTTTGACAACAGAAGCACTGAGGAGTGTGTAAGTATGCTTTCTAATGCTGTCATGGCAGTGCTCTTCAGATAGTCTGAGAGGTGAGGGATGTGGGTAGGTCACTTTGCAGGTCAGTTCAGTATTTGATCATCTTGCAGTTTTGCAGCATAGCTTCCAGCTGTGGCTTTAAATCCAATTCCAGTTTTCAAAAGTTAAGACTGTCTTTGGATTTCCTAACATCATATAGATAACTAATCACAGAATCACAGAATAGTTGGGGTTGGAAGGGACCACTAGGGATCATCTCCACCCTAACTGTTCAAGCAGGGTCACCTAGAGCACATTACTCGGGTTTGTGTCCAGATAACTCCTGAACATCTCCAGGGAAGCATAGCCTAGATTTAAATTAAATAGATCTGAAAAAATGTGTTACATCGTACAACTCACCTGAGCCTTGCAAATTAAATTTTTACTTGAAACAAGCCACCAAAATCTCGTCTTTTTTCCTTTAATTAGGAAAAACTACTTTGATCAAAGCCTTGACTGGGGAAGCAGGAATTCAGCCCAGAGATCAGCTGTTTGCCACTCTTGATATTACAGCCCATGCTGGCTATCTGCCCTCACATATGGCAGTTATTTATGTTGACACCATTGGATTTCTGACTGATCTCCCACATAATCTGGTTGAGTCCTTTTCAGCTACCTTAGAAGAAGTGGTTTACTCAGTAAGTAGTTGACTATAAGAATTGAGAAGTCAATTTCCTTTTGGATAATCCTCACTCCTTCAAAAAAAGAAGTTAATTGGAATACTGCTCTTAGTGAAGCATATGGCTGACTAGTATTGGGCTCCTAAGATAATGATGTATCTCACCATAAACCCATTTTCTCATACTTGAAATTATGCAGAATGTATAGCTATGAAGAGATTTCAGAAAGGGTTTATTTGGAGTATATGTGTCCTTCTCCACTAGCATAAACCAGGTAACTTAGACTTTACTCATTAAATATCTGGAAACCTAGACACTGCATCTGAATAATTTGAGGTTAGCTTTCTTAAGAGTTAAAAATGAAATAAAGCCTCTGGAATGATCTGGTTTTAACTTCAGGTTTCCTATAGCACTATGAGTGGGTGATTGTGATGTGATGCAGGCAGCATGAGATAAACATAAATACACTTTTCCAATCATTTTCTCATTAAAGTTAGTTTCCTGTGTTATAGCAAAGTGTAAGTCTGCATACACAGACATTTAAACAAAAAGCCTGTATCATCAAAGGTAATGAAATTCAGTGGTAACTACATGCTGGAATGCTGCTGAGAATTAGACTTCACCATGTGATAATAGGACTTTCAAAAGCTGGCTGCAATTATCCTGTTTGTTTCTTATTTTGAAGTGTTAAATGAAAGGCATGAAATTTAATTCTCACTGATTTTCAGAAGTTTGAGGCAGTATCTTGAATAAAGATGATGAAACACTGTGAATGCAAATACTGAATTTGGTTGCTTCGTTTTTATCACAGCAAACATGATTATGTATGTGCTTGAAACTGGTAACTTTTGTATAACACTTTCTAAGTGAAGCAGCAATAATAGTATCTCAGGAGCTAAGGATGAGGATAATCTTCTGCATTTTAAATGTAAAAACATAATTACAAGTTAAGTGGGGGTGTTCCCTCATTTTGAAACAGTTTTTTCAGCCATTACCCTAAAACCATTTTGGAGCTCACTCTTTTCCTTCCCCAGTATTTTTTAAGCTTTATTGTTACACAGCCTTAGCTTTGAAAAAATTGATCAGTTATTATTTGAAATCTGAATTCTGTAACTAGTTTGATTGACAGGGTTTGTTTTACATTGGTATATAAAATCTCTACAACCTGCTAACTGGTGTATTTTATTAAGTAATTGTCTTATATATTAATGCTTGCTAGGATCTTATAGTTCATGTGAGGGATATTACTCATCCAGAAACCATCCTCCAGAAAGCAACTGTGCTGTCAGTTCTGAAGAATCTGAATCTTCCCAGCCATTTACTGGACTCAATGGTGGAAGTTCATAACAAAGTGGATTTGATAGAAAGGTAAGCAGAAGATGCTAAATGTACTTAGACAGTTCTAATGTTCTGAAATCTTTTTAATTCTTGGTCTAGAAACGAGCTCCCACACTTTTGAATACATTTAATAGTGTTTCTCAATCCTTTACATATCTAACTGTGGTCTTAAAAAAGAATGAATTATGATTTAATTACAAAATAAATCACTTGTGTAGACACAATGTGTAGGAATGTACCAGTATAAAGTAACATAATTAAATGGTCCATGCTTGGAATATTTTCATGACCTAACCTTCATGAGCAAACATGTCTGCAATGGCTACTTTTGAGGTATAAACCCGCTGAAGAAAATGTGTTAGCCATTTCTGCTCTACATGGACAAGGTTTAGAAGAGCTGAAAGAAGAAATAGAGAAAAAAATTTTGACAGCAACAGGGAAGAAGATTCTGACAGTTAACGTCAACTTAGAGGGACCTCAGCTAAGGTAAATGATTTTTAATTGTAAGAAGGACTTGGAGAAATATGAAACTGTTAGTCCTGCATGTCTTAAAATTTCCAAATCGTATAATACTGATATCAGTCTGCATTAAGAATTACAGTGACAATTATCAAAGTTTTCTGACCTATTGAGAAAAAATATCCCCATTAGATACTGTGGAGTCTGCCGCTGAAAGTGTCCTTCAGAGGTCTGTGTGTTGGTATTATAAAACATACTTCCTGAAAGACCATGCCACTGGTCCTGGAGCCAGATTGCTGAGAAAAATACAAATCTGAAAGGTTTATGAAAACACTGTGCCCTATTTCCAAAGAGCAAGTAGCAAATTAGAAGTGAAGCACTTTGTCTTTTAAAGTGTTACATTACCTGGATTGCAACATACTGGCCTAAAATAAAGATCACATTGTATGCACTGTGTTATACCTTTAAGATGCTAATACACTTTTACTGTTACAGTTGGCTCTATAAGGAAGCAACAGTTCAGGAAGTAGAAGTGATGCCTGAAGATGGCACAGCCAGGGTGAAGGTGATAATCGGCAATTCTGCTTTTGGCAAATACAAAAACCTCTTTCCCAACAGTAAGATTTATATGCCGTGAAACTGCATCTGCTTTTCTGGGAAAAGAAACTGATCTCATTAAGATGTGAAATTAAATCAATGACTTGTTAGTCTGGGTGCTGAAGAGTGTATTCCTTCTCCAGTTGATGATTTTCATGTGTTTTAGAGGCGGACACTGTTTCAGAAAACTTCTATTTGGACACAGTAAGAACTTTGAGCTTCATTCTGTCAGCAAGTGTAAGGACAGCACCAAGTTTTTAATGTTAAAACAGCTGTTGGTTGTAAGTTGTGGACCTTCATACACATGGAAATCATAGGATGGCATCTGAATTAACCTTCAGAAAAGTACCAAGTTTCTTATACAAATAAAGCTTTTTAACCCTTTTTTTTTTTAAGAATAAAATAATATTTATTATAGTTAAGGTGTCTTGGATGGTCATTGGAAAAGGAAAGTTACTGAACAAAATGTTGCTGGCTGTATATAAATAATACAGATCAAGATGTATTCAAATACAGTGTGTGAACCTAAGTAAAATAACTGCCACATCTTATTTTTGAAATGTCCTGAGTTCAGCTGTTCTGAGTTATCGGCTGGGCTTAAACTGTGACATGAAGCAAAAATCCCCATGGATTTGTATATTTAAGCAATAAATTGATATAAAATAAATAAAGTTATAAGTTATAAATGAAGTTATCTGTGAACGTCTTTTACCCATACAGGTTTCTTGCCTACAGTAATTTATCCACAATACCTGTTACTGTGTCAGTTCTTGGAGCAAACATGTAAGCTACAGCAAACTATGGATTTTGTGTGAAATTATTTCACAAAGGAAAAAAAAAAAAACAAAGCTGATCCATTACCTGAGTGATGAATTACTACTGGGAACCAATAAAACAATCAGTATCATCACAAAAAGCAGAAGCAAAACTATTTCAGTCCATATTACAGAGAGCTCAAGTTTTATTAGAGTAACAAGCCACATGAGAGTACAAAAGACAGACAGAAAAACATTCTGAGAATGCAGGTAGTGACTCAAAAAAAAACAGAACTGAGTGACTGCTTAGTACGAAGTACACAGAGGTAAGAAACAAGGATAAAAAGCAAAGCATTTAAAAAGTCTTTATAAATGGAATGTTTAGGGGTTTTTACTCATATGTATCCTGCAATTGCAAGACAATGCGTGAGGAGGTAGCATCTTGGCCTTTCATTCTGAGAAGTCTAGGACGGGTTTGAGCTGATGTCAAGTAGCAGTAGATTTAAAACTTTCACAAACATTAACATCTTGCCAGACATTTGAACTCAGCTTTTGCATATAAAGTGCATCTAAAAAGTGAGGTATATTGATGAAGCTGCGTAGTGAACTTACTTTATACAATGCCTGTTTTTGTTTTAGTCCTGATGCTTGCCATTTCTCTTAACCTTCACAATTATCTATTGCACAGTTCATTTAAAAAATTAGATATGATTAATATGCAATGGCAAACAGCATAAACCCCTCGGTTTTTACACAAGCAAAAACTACTTATTGAAAGGAAAATTAATTACAGAGCTATTACAATACATAAATTAAAGTCCAGGTGTGGGACCCCAAATGAGCATGACAGAAGCCAAGAATGTGTATTTTTAGAGCAGTCTGAGTTTAGATAAGGAATTTGTTTCTTATGTGTTTATTTTCAATGTAAGGCATATTCTGGCAACACCTAGTAAAACATACTACATTACCACAGATGAAACTGTCTAGGGGTCTAGTTTGGTATCTTTATCACTGCAGAACTGGCATAAGTGATAGAGTGTTTGATATACATACCTCTTAAAAATAATAATTTTGTGACTACCTTGTTGGTAAAGGGGCTCAAAACTGATATGCAGCACAAAACAACAGCCTCTAGATTTCCAATGGTCTCTATATAAAAATATGTCAACCAGGACAGTCAATACAACATCTTTGATAAATCAAAAATATTTTTAAACTGTTCCTTTTGTATATTTTTCACAAACTATGAAAATAGACAAGTCAGTTTCACACTGACATAAAAGACTGAGAGTTTGGGTTGCAAGTAGTGCAGAATATCTTTATAAGAAAGATAAAATCATATCACAAAATAATTCATGCAGCTGCTGAAATACTTCTCTTCTTTGTTCATAGGTAAATAAAATAAGATTAAGTTCCTGGGGCTTTCGGTATTGCCAGCTGCTACAGAATCTAAGCACCTCTGAGTAAATTATACCTCTACCATAGTCCTCTAGTGACTTCAACAAGGTCTGCCTGCTCTCTTTTCTGTGAAAAAGCCTTGAACCCTTGGTGATAGTAGGAATGCTTTTCTTACTGAGCCTTTACGACGTCCCTGGTTTAAGGTAACTGGACCTGTTTGAACCAGGACACTTTAAATGCAGACAAAGCCTTTTCAGCTTTCACAGAGAAACTGAGAATCAACTGCTACTTGTTCCAGCCCCTTTTCTTTGACAGGTTAATGAAGGATTAATTTTTGTGTTAAGTTCTATCACATCTTTGACAAAATCATCGTTTCCTATGAAGTCTCCAGCAATGATGTTAATACATTCCTTTTGTGGTCCTGGGTATTGCTGCTTTATCCATATTTTCAAGCATGGAAGACTCTGGAGTGTCATTTTCTTCAGTGATCCAAATGGATGTTGGAGAATATACCTTAAATTTTCAGTAAGGTTAATCCCTGCTACAAAGAATTTTTCTGAAACAAAAATATCAGAAGGTGACACATTAGATATTTGTTTGAGGAGAACAGAAACCACTTGACATTGCATTAACTCCAAATCTTGTTCCTCTGGCTATCATTAAAATAGTAAATTCACATTCTGTGTTGTTTCATATCCCTAAAACTGTTTCAGTAGATTGCCTCCCCTTATTGCAACTGTAGTAAACAGTTACTGAAGCAAGCTGGGTTACTGAGCCATTCCAGTTTAGCTAAATTTATCCAGGTTAATCATTGCTGACTAAAGGTTCTCCGTTGACTTATCTTCCTTTGTAAATTCAAGTTTGTTTCTGTAAGGGTTCTTCCAAATGCTTAGCCTTCCCCTGAGGGATGGGAACATGGGTGCACCTACACAAGCTTTTTGCTTTGGCTGGGACATGTGGCTGTGAAGCAGTTCTCCTCTCCATCATTCCATGTGTTCACATCACAGAGTTGCATCAAAGGTTACAAACTGGATTTATTTCAGCTTAGACTACCCCAGCATGCTTGAGCACTGTTAATTCCTATTGTAGCTACAGCCTTGCCATTCTTCTAGGGGGTTCTTTCCGGAATAAGGCTACCTTCATGCTTTTCCCTCATCAACACTGCCTAAAGCAGCAAGCACCGGACCGAGGAAGCAGCTTTCTACTCATGAGATAGGCATGTCTGCACCAGTGAGCTGGTCTGTGCTAAGAGCTTCTTTTCACACAGTCATGCAAGCAGCTGCTACAATTACATGTACATACACTGATGCATGTATGCAATGCCATTAAACTGAAACAGGGTAGACTAGATACAAGGAAGAAATTCTTCACTGAGAGGGTGGTGAGACACTGGCACACGTTGCCCAGAGAAGCTGTGGCTACCCCATCCCTGGTAGCGTTCAAAGCCGGGTTGGATGTGGCTTTGGGCAGCCTGGTCTAGTGGAAGGTGTCCCTGCCCATGACATGGGGTTGGAACTGGATGAGCTTTAAGGTCCCTTCCAACCCAAACCATTCTGGTTCTATGATTTGCACTACCCAAGATGAACATCACACTCACTCATGGGTAGGCAGAGGACTCAGCAACATGGACACATCTCATGCACACAGCATGCACAAAAAGTGGTTATTGCCCATAATGCTATGATTACCCAACTTCCTATTTGTGTTGCTGTACATGCCCCTTATTTCCTATAAGCAACTCTGTGCCTACCTGGGCGGCCCATCCGCTTCATGCGCTCTAAAAACCGGATAAGAGAGCGAGTGGTAGTTTTGTTTCCCCACCAGTATGGGATTGCAGGCCACAACTCACAGTGCTCTTCCACTTCCACATCCTCTTCATATGAGACTATAACCTGATGGCCATGCTGCCACATGGTCCGCAGCGTTGGCACCACCTAAGAGAAAGCATGCCCAGGTTGAAGTCAACAGCACAGCAGCGTTCCCAAAATTCAGATACTGATATGTGACGTTGCCTTGGTAGAGAGGCACAGATTCAGTTCAAATAAAGCTTTTTAAGTGTATGACCCAGTCGATCAATGGCTGGGTTCAAATAGTTCAAGTACAGTAAAGTACATAGCTCAAGATGTTACACCCATGTAACAAGAAATCATCCCTGAGTCAGCCCTTGTGCACATACTGCTGCTGAAAATTTGTTGGGAGAGGAAGACACAGGCCATTTGATGAAAGGAGGTAAGAGGGGAGCAAAGCCTTACACCCAGCTGTAGAAATACAGACAGAGAGAAGCAGGAATAATTTTGGCAAATGCCCCACATTGATCTAAATTTGTCACTGTAGCCGAGAAAGAAAATTGAACTACTTAAGACATGGGAAGACTAAATGTAAGTTTTCAATAGATATGTTAATTCTGATTTCTCTAAGTAGAAAGTTTATGAAATTAGGGTGCTCCAGATATTTTGAATTGAGAGAGGGGAAAACTTGAGTCACAAGCTACCTCAGACAGATGGGCTGAAACAGGGCTGTTAAATTTAAATGTTTCAGTATGAAATTACATTTTCCAATCCTCAAGAGTTACCATCAGACAGAATTGAGGCCCTCTGACTAGTTTTATTTGAAAAAGCAACACTTAAGGCATTGTTTTCCTAAGAATGTTGTGGTTAAAAGCTGTGTCTGTTGCTTGTGAAGAGAAAATGGTGGCTTTTTGATGTTACAATTATGTAATTAATTAAAATGAAAGCTAAAGACAGTTGAAAATATTTTATGTAAACCTTCCATGAGGATTTCTTCTCTTCTATGAAGAGAGCCAAGGGTTAAATGAACATGGGAATTCGTCTTCACCCAACAAAGACTGCAAGTCCCAATTAGGTCAGAAAATGCTCCAGAATTAAATCATAGAATCATAGAATAGTTATGGTTGGAAAAGACCTTAAGATCATCACGTGCCAACCTCCCTGCCATGGGCAGGAACACCTCACACTAAACCGTTTCACCCAAGGCTCTGTCCAACCTGGCCTTGAACACCGCCAGGTATGGAAAATTCACAACTTCCCTGGGCAGCCCATTCCAGTGCCTCACCAACCTCACAGTAAAGAACTTCTTCCTTATATCCAATCTAAACTTCCCCTGTCTAAGTTTGAACTTGTTACCTCTTGTCCTATCACTACAGTCCCCCTGTTCTATCACTACAGTTAAGACACAAGCTACTCAGACTACACAGATCTGTGGCTGACAGACACCTTTGTTTTACTCCAGCTGCCTCTCGGAAACTGCAACTTCTTTAAAAAAAAAAAAAAAAGAAAAAAAAGAAAAAAAAGGTGTGGGATAAGAGCCAAAACAAAAAAAAACAAACCCAAGGTATTGGAAATGAGCACAGGTGCTTATTTCGCAAACAAAGCAGAAATAAAACTGTAGATGTCTAACAAGGGATTTTTAAACCCTAGTAATGCAGATCAAAGGAAGTCACCATGAATAGTTAAGGCAATTAAAATTTGAATGCAATGTAATGTTGTCACACTGTGGCCTGTGCCAGTACTACATACAGACAGACCCCTACTTAGCAGTTGCTTCATAAATACTTGGACACTTAGCCTTGTACAACAAAAGTAGCGGCCTTGAAAGACTGTAAAGACCAGATTATTTTAGAGGAAGTGAGCAAGTACTTGTTATTTGATGTTAAATCTGAATTCAGATCCTGAAAAAACCCACAGCTACCTTACCAGTAATTGTATCACTTCCAAAAAATGGTGAGATTCATTCTGCCTGTCACAAACCGCATAGAAATAAAGACTTCCTGCTTGAGGGGAATACTTGGCTTCTCCTTTCTCCACTGCCCTTCCTTCATCCGCCTGGATGCAACTCTTTTCTTCAGTCAGGTGATCTCAAACCATTGGTTCATCACCTTCATTCAACAAACTATCAGCAGCAGCTTAACCCTTTTGCAATTTATAACAGTTTTCCTTTTAAGATCTGGAAGTAAATTTGACCATCTTCTCCAGTACTGCTTTGTTCATCCGTGACTTACTCAGTCGAGTTATTTGAGGAAAAAAATAAGAGTGTCACTCAGGTCTTCAATTATTCAGCTGAGACCTGAATATTCAGAATCCCATAGTTTTGCTGAGAATTGTTCTATTTTAACTCAGCTGTTCAAAATGCTTTGAAATGGTAATACTCACCCGTTACTTATACACCAGCTTCAAAGGCTGAATTCGAATCACAAACAGGGTCATCATTATCCTGTACCCCTCACATCTCCAGAGGAAACCCTCTGTTCCTATGCATCTTTGAAATGTTAATTGTTTAACTACTAAAAGCTCCCGTATTTTGTAAAAAAAAGAGGAAGCTAAAAATCTCAACTTCTGACATCTAGCAATCAGATAATTTCTAATTATTGAAATTAAGGCTTTTCTGGAGGTTTGGGTGACTGAAAACATATTAGGCTAGTTGGCAGGTCAGCTCCAGCTCACATTCATGAAAGTCCATGCCACCAGAAATGCACTGAGGGCAGAGATGCTATTAAGAGGGACCTCAACAAACTGGAGACATGAGCTGACAGGAGCCTCATGAAGCTCAACAAAGGCAAATGCAAACTCCTGTGTTCAGGCAAGACTGACCCCATGCACCAGGACAGACTGGGAGCAGCTGGCTAGAAACCTGCTTTGCAGAAAAGGACTTGGAGGTCCTAGTGAACACTGAGCTGAACATGAGCCAGCAAGCGTAACCATGCGGCAAAGCTGCAAACAGGGCTGTACTAGGAAAGGCATAGGCAGGAAGTCAAGAGAAGGGGTTCTTCCCTTCTATCCAGCAGTTGTTGGACTGCATCTCAAGTACCAGGTCCAGCTGCAGCTTCCCCAGAACAAAGAAGTCATTGACGTGCTGGGTCCAGCAGTATGCAAACAGAGCAAGCAGAGGCTGGAGCATGACACGCAAGGGTAGGCTGAGAGAGCTGCGTCTGTTCAGCATGAAGAGAAGACTGCGGACAGGATTTACAGCTGTTTGCAAATACCTAATGGGCAAACGTAGAGAAGACTCCCCAGATGTGCATAGCAAAAGGATGAAAGTCAGCAGACACAAGTTACAGCAAGAGAGATTCTGATCAGATAGATAAGGAAAACACATTTACTGTGAGAGTGGTCAAACATTGCACCAGGCTGCATAGAAAGGTTGTGGAATCTCTATTCTCAGAGATATTCAGGAATGAACAGGACACAGCCCAATGTAACTTTGAAGTCATTCCTGCATTGCATGGTGGGGTTCAACTAGATAATCTGCAGAGGTCACTTCCAACCTAAACTATAATAAATAGCATAAAAATTCATTTACCATTATTGCTGTGAAAAGGCAGAAAACAGATTCTTTAAATTCTGCAAATATGGTGTGGACTATATTTATAACACACACACCCCTGATGCAGCAAATGTTACTTTTCCTAGGTTAAAAATACAGTGGAAGTAGAATTGATGTAAGATTTCAAATCAAAGATCTCATTGTAATATA
The DNA here is from genome assembly GCF_034315485.1 of Pezoporus occidentalis. Taxonomy (NCBI): domain Eukaryota; kingdom Metazoa; phylum Chordata; class Aves; order Psittaciformes; family Psittacidae; genus Pezoporus; species Pezoporus occidentalis. The sequence continues at coordinate 3,319,490 of NW_026915158.1, read as the reverse complement.
TCTTTCTTAAAAAAAGAAAAAGACAAAAAAGGGATCTCATACTTACATTTCTGGGACACAGTTTACACTGGAAAACCTCTTTTATCCAGGCAATTAGACGACAATGAAGTTTTTTGTTTAATCCATCAAAATTCCTGCAGGCTAAGATAACAATTTCCTGAGGATGAGTTTCCAACCACCTTAACACTTCCCACAGAATATCCTGCAAGAGAGAGTCAGCAACTTAGAAAATCATCTGTGCTATGCAGGGGAAAGGAAATAAAACCAATAGAGCATTGATGGTGGGGCAGACTCACAATCACAATAACAAAAATCAGTATAGGTTTCTGGAAGATGGCCATCCAAATGCCCACAGAGTGGTCCAGAGAGATGAAGCCCAGGAAACCTACTTTCTGCAGGTCTGTGCCACTCTGCTCAGGATGTGGTTCTAGCACACTTCACTTTACAGCTTTGTATTTTGGTAATTTCCACGAATCAAGTGTTTAAGGCCATGCTGGACGTGGCTTTGAGCAACCTGGTCTAGTGGAAGGTGTCCTGGCCCATGGCAGGGAGGTTGAAACCAGATTCTTTAAGGCTCCTTCTAACCCCAACCATTCTGTGATTCTATGAATCCTACTAATCCTACTGATATCCTACTGCCTAGAGGCAGGTTAGGAGTAAACCCATCTCTCCAACTTTCTTAAAGAATAAACAATGTATTGGTGGCAAACTCACAACAGGGAAAAGTTCTGTGCTTGCTTAAATGTAACTGTACCCTTTTCCCCCATTTCTTATGGGCAATGACACCGTCTTCAAGGTCACGTGTAACTGGCAGGGTAGTCAGGCACTACATTTAACTGTTTGCATGAGCATGTCAGTCACCATGAAATCACAACACGTAAAGGGCTCAGACTCATGAGCATGAGGCTGAAGTTTAGCCAGTTAGTCTGCAAATGAAAAGCTGCATTAGCTAGCTGTGCTTGGCTGTACAGGTTGCAGCAAACAGAAGGAAGATGTAAACTACTTTACATGACAGAGTACATGCAAAGAGCAACTCACAGTAGTTTCCTCACAGCATCTGACAGTAATTTGGTAATGGGATCCAGACTTGAGCCTCGCTGCCTTTTAGTGAAATACTTTTTCCTCAGAAAAAAAAAAAAAAAGTGTTTCTGTGATTTTATTAGGCTTATAATACCTTCTTCTCTTTAATAACCTCTCTCCTTACAGAGGAGATGGGATTGTTCTGGGTAGCATCCTAGGACAAGATAAGATAAACCCCAGAAACATCAGGCACTCAATAGGGGCAAGGCAGTACAGAGCAAGACACAGCAGCTCTGGGTTGAGGAAGCAGAATTGACTGATGCTCCAGTCTCACTTGTAGCTACTGAAACTAGCCTCTAGCCTTGCTGATTTTCTCTAGTTTGAAGTCCTCACATTAAGAAAACAAATAACCTACTTGGAAAACCTTGGGCCAGCATTTCCAGATTATGATGGCTCTTAAGTGAAAGGAACAGCACTGGTTTTATAGCCACCCCAAAGGTAAGAGCAATACCTGTACAGTAACGATTGTGTAAACCATATGCACAAAGTACAAATTCATAGATGGATCATTAGGCTTGTGGGCAATCCTGAAATCCAGATACCTAACTCCAGCCTCAAGTTGCTCTGTCACAGTCAGCACCTGAAAGGTGAAACAGAAGACAAAGATTCTGAGAGTTTGGAAGATATTTTCTTCTTTAGCTTAGAAAGCTGAAAAAGGCCTACAAAGTTATCACTATAACATTTTTCACAGATCTCTCATCTTTAAAATGGCACTGTATGGCACCAAGTTGCACCTTTGAAGTATTTTACTCTCTGATAAGAGGGATCCCAATTTCCCTGCAATTGCAGATTAGATTAGTTTCAGATGTCTGAAACTGTTCTGCTCTGAATGTTAAAGATCCATTAACCTGTGTGTAAATACACAGTCACTCTTCACAGGACAATTTGTATGAACAAAAACTGCAGGATCAGCACCTTAAAAAAGCTGTATTTATTTTATTAGATCAAAGACTTTACCAGGGTTGTCTCTGTGGAGCTCACTCATCCTCAACAGAAGGAAAAACAAACCCAAAAAACCTACTGGCTATTGTTCTTTTTCAAGATAAAGTTTGAATTAACCTGTAGGAGTCCTACAGAACAGAGGTATTTCTCTATTTCCACGTCCCTCAGACCTCTTCTACTGGATTTGAGAGCTGAATGGAACAGGTGATATAGCTGTGTTTCTGGGGCAAAAAGTCCCAAATGATATGTCTCTTACCTATACCAAGGCTATCTTTGCCTTTAATTAAATACACTGAAACACTGCTTTGCCTCAGTTCAACCTGCTATGGACAAAACTTTTAGTTTTCACAAAGCATACATAGTACTGATTTGAGTCAGAAATGATTCAACAAAAGCTAAATCAATACAAGGCATTGCATCTGAATAACCACATCTGTAGCTTTAGGGTAAAGACAGAGCTCAAGACACATGCCAGCTTCAACCATCTAACTTTCTGTTCTTAAGACAGAAATTTAATCTTCCCCAGGCTATGCCTGAGCTGCAGGGCTGGGGAACAGCCCAGCACCACTTGCCTCAAGGTGTAGGTGGTACAATGGCTCAGGCTAACAGCTCCCTCCATGCCTTCTAGTTCTGCACCAGGCTGAAGCAATTGAAAGAGTGATCCACGCCCAGTTCCCTCCTCCCACCCTTTTGGAGCATGCTGGAAATAGGAGTGTATGTGGCTGTAGGTCATCTATAACCTTTGTGGCAAGAAAGAGTGCCAGATGAAACTGGCGCTCTGAACTGTTCTTTGGATGAATTAATTTCTTTTTGTTGACTGCATAGGAAAACTAGACAAATTCAGCTCTCTAATTAGTCACCTGGGTTTGGATACTGAATTAGACAGTGTGAACACTGACCCTGTAGAACAAAATTTAAGAGGAAGCCTTGGAGAACGATGCTGCTCAGTGCTGCAGACATCCAGACACCAGACATCCAGGACATGAGCAGGTTACACCCCTGACACCAGCCATTGCACAGGAAGGATTTGGGCCTGTCCTGGGTTCAGCAGTAGCAGTCATTTTTCTCCTTAGTAGCTGGTGCAGTTCTATGGTTTTGACTTTCAGGCTGGGAACAACTCTGATAACACCGATGTTTTCAGTTGTTGCTCAGTAATGTTTACTCTGACCAAGGACTTTGTGAGTCTCATGCTCTGCCAGGAAGGAGGGGAAGCCGGGAGGAAGCAGGGACAGGACACCTGACCCAAACTGACCAAAGAGGTATTCCATACCACAGCATGTCATGCCCAGGATGTAGAACTGGGAGCAGTTATCCAGAAGGGCTAGATCACTGCTCAGTCGGGCTGGGTATCTGTTGGCAGGTGATGAGCAGTTGTATTCTCTCCCCTTATGATTTCCCTTATCATTATTATTACTGGTGGTAGCAGCAGTGATTTGTGTTATACCTCAGTTACTAAACTGTTCTTATCTCAACCCGTGGGAGTTGCATTCTTTCAATCCTCCCCATCCCTCTGGGAGCAGGGGCAGGGGAAAGGGGGGGAATAAGACAGAGACTGCATAGTTCTGATTTACAGCTGGGCTTAAACCACAACAGGGCCTCTACACTGACAACCCTGCCAGACAGGACTCAAGACAGACCCAGTCTACTAGGCACTGTGCCATCCAGGAACTGTGGGTCCTACCATCATAGGGCTCCTTGATGTCTGCTCTGGATGCCAATGGGTGGAGTCATCTCCTCAGAAAGATAACTCACCACAGAGATAAGGAGGGGTGGGATTGCAGCCGTGCCTCTTTCCCATCAGCAATGGGCCACTTCCTGCTCAACCAACAAAGTGACTATAATGGTGTAAGGATCTTGCTTGTCAGGGTCACTTCACTGGCCAGCAACCCACAAGTTCAGAGATATCTAAATCTTTCATTGGGTAAAGCAAAAAGCAGCTCAATTCAAGGCACTGTGATAAGCGAGGGCCTTTCCACATCAGCTCATCACTGCCATTACATATTCAATATATGGTACTGTCTAAGACTCCAGTTTGCCCAGGCTGCTCAAACACAACAAAAGAAGCCTAGGCATAATTTTTGCCTTTTATCAATTATTCAGTTTTAATTGCCAAGTAATGAACTACTCTTTCAATAAGAACAAAAGTTTAGAGATTTTTGGTATCTCTTTGATGCCAGGAAAGTCTGCTCTTTAGAGAAACCTTCAAAAGCTCTCACTTAAAACATCATCTTCAATTTCATCTTCAACACAGATTTGTGAGGAACAAGGAGATAACTGCTAGCTTAATATTTAGACATTGTAAAAAGTTAGCTAAACTTTATGTGAGGGATGACTCCTTTCTCTTACATTTAAAAAAAAAATTCCCTTCAACAAGACTTGTCTCTTCTGCTGGATGAAATACATGATACAGATGGGGAAAACAACTGACATCTCACACAGCAGTGACAGTAAAAATGACAAGCACTACCTTCTGAACAAAGTGCAGAAGAAAAATCTTTTGATTATAGTAACAGTAAATGCTACTTGTAACAATAAACATATGAAAAAGATGAGTTTCTACTAGCAAGTGATCAGCTTTTAGCAACATCTTTGTGTATTATCCCTGTCTTACCTACATTCTTTTTCCCTGCAAAAGATCTGGTATGAATGGCACCTATCTCAGGCCCAGTGTGCTGGTTTTGTCTGGGATAGAGTTCATTTTCTCCATAGTAGCTGTTCTGGGGCTATGTTCTGGAGTTGTGCTGGAAACAGTGTGGATGACACAGGGATGTTTTTGTTACTGCTGAGCAGCCCTTACACAGAGTCAAGGCATTTTCTCCTCCTCACCCCACCCCAACAGTGAGGGCTGGGGGTGCACAACGAGCTGGAAGGGGACACAGCCAGGACAGCTGACCCCAACTGGTCCAAGGGACATCCAATACACATGAAGCTGGGGGAAGAAGGAGGAAGGGGAGGACTTGTAGAGTGATGATGTTTGTCTTCCCAAGTAACTGCTACACGTGATGGATCCCTGCTTTCCTAGGGATGGCTGAACACCTGCCTGCCCATGGGAAGCACTGCATTAGTTCCCTGTTTCGCTTTGAGTATGTGTGGCTTTTGCTTTACCTGTTCAACTGTCTTTTCTTAACCCATGAATTTTCTCACTTTTACACTTCAGATTCTCTCCCCCATCCCACCAGGGGCTGAGTGGGGCTTAGCTGCCAGCTGGGGTTAAACCACGACACCCAAGCACAGTATCTCATGAGCGCACAGGTTCTGGACAGCACGCTATTCTTTCATTGTTATTCTTTCACTGTGGTCATCTAGCATGACCACTCTCAGCACTGCCACACAGGCTTCAACTTTGCTCTGACATGACAACATCAGACAAGTTACCTGTGTTGTAGACCACTTCATGATAACAGGGTGCACAATGCAGGGTATACATTTGCTTAAAAACTTCACCAGCTTGCATTCGTTGCCACTGACAGCAGAGTTTTTATCCAAGCAATAGGTCATGGTGTCATGACTCCCTGTCGAATATAAAAACAAATGTACAGAAAATGTTATTTCTTAACTACTAAAAACCACAACATGTTGTTACACTGTGTGCACGCACCTGACCTGACCCTGTTTCTAAATCACACACCTATATTGCCTGATAAGACTATGTAGTTATGGCAGAAAGATGGGATCTTCTGCAGAGATTTCTCACTTGACATGAGTAAGATTAGTGTGAAATCCTTGTGAAGGGAAGGCATCAAGATTTTTCAATAAAGCAGTCCCCATCTAAACTACACATTGGTTTTTGCCTCAAACCGCAATAAAATGGCCTGTTTCAACTAGCATCTTCCCCTGAAATAATTACCTTGATTCCAGTTCTTTTTCCAGTGAATAAATAGCTGGAGGCTGAATTTTTTACTTTTTTCTTTTTTTTTTTTATTTTTTTAATAATTCTGAAGGTCTAGAATTAGTCCTGTTTTCAGCATTGTCCAAATGCAGGATTTCATACTCTAATACCATCATCTCTGCACAGGAAAATATGACTGAAAGCAGAAATTCATCTTCTTACACCTTTGACTGGACCAACTCCTAACTTGGCATTTAAGGCATCTGTATTTTAAATTTCTGGCAAAAATGCACTCCTGAACCAAACACCTACATCCCCCTACAGCAACAATATAAGAGATGGGCACTTGAAGGTTTCAAAGGAAAATCCAACTCTAAGCTAATGTGCATGCATACAATCAAAGAAGTTTGTCTTACAAGATATAAGAGTCAAACCATTAAATACCCATGGACCAAATCCAAGTCTGAGAAAAGTGAACAGGATTCCATTGATGAGTGTTCCTTCTACTGATGCCAATCAGCAGATAGTAAGCCTTTATTTGGGAGTCTTCTTCTGATGTCAGTGAGTTAAGAGTAATGACAGGAAGATGGGTATATCCATAACACAACAAATATTATGCAAAGGTAGTGAGCTAGTACCAAACCAGGTAGCTTCAGAGCTTGAAGCAACTTCTCCCCAGCAGCACTGTGAGGAACCTGGTGAAATACAGCACTTATTATTGACACTTGCCTCTGTCTCCTCACCATGCTTTCAGAATGCACTCTGTCACATTTCTTGCATGCCTTGTTGTCTTCTTTATTTGAGATAAGCTTCCACTTCCAAACTGGGCTTCCCCCAGTCATTGTTCCCTCTGAAAACCTGCCAGAGCTGTTTTGACCTGGTTGCTCTTGATCTGCTTTTGTTCTGACCTGGGCTAGACCAGTTTTGTAGGTCAGCTGGACAGCCACCAAAATCTCCCAAGTTAATAGCCTGCAGTGGTCTGTAGAAGTCCCCCAATGTTTGCTGAAATGGGCTTGCCTTCAATCATTCTTTCCTTCTTGCGTTTTTCATGCAGGCTTATTCATAAGAGCAAACATTCCCAGGAATAACAATGTCACCATAAGAAGAACCGGGAAGTCAAAAGCACACACCAGAGGTTCCCAACTGTCTGCAATGTCCAAGAAGCACCACTCTGAAAGCTTTATAAAAACATGGTTCCTTTTCCACCAAAAAAAAAAAAAAAAACAACCCACAACCAAAACCAAACCACTGAGAGAGCTACAAGGTTTCAATTTTAATCAAACCTCCATTAGTTCATGACAGGCAGGGAAAAAAATGCACCATAGGTCTTGGGTTCACCACAGCTCCACCATGGAAGACAAGATTTGATTTTTCCCACTCTCTCTAATATACATCTTTGCTAAAGTTAACCTATGATCCTGTAGCCTACACAAAGCATTCACCTACAGGCTGTGCTGCTTTCCACCCAAAGGGGAAACTCACTTATTCAAGGCAGGAGAGAGAATCAAGAACATGACCAACGAAAGGCTAGTGATACACAGGTCTGAATGTAGTACCAACAACACCAGCTATAGCACAGCTGTATTTACCCATAATAGGATAAATCCAGTTTTTATAAGAACAATCATGCAGAAAAGTCACACTCCACATTAATACAAACATATGTTAATTGGAAGTCTCTATCTTCCATTTTACATACTTTCACAGCCTCTTTGAAACAGTACAAAAAAACAAATAATAGGATAAAGTGTTCTTTCTCTCCTTTTTCGAATCATTATGTAGGAACTGGCAAGAATGAATAGGAAAATCCTTTTTCCCCCTCACCTCTAAGAAATCCCAAGCATTACAGACATTCACATGAGCACATCACACAAAGCCTCCCCCAGGCCCTTCTCCCACACACTGACCCAAATAATAAAAGTAGCTATCCTGAAATGGGACAAACAGGATGCTCCAATTCTTAAATGACACACCAACAAAATAGTGGAGAATGAAAGTTAATCTTTACCTGGAAGAGCTAAATTATAGAGCGGAATATCCCAGAGCTTCTCTGGTAATTGTGACATCCATTGACCATTTTCATGGCACATGTGAATGGAGGTTTGTAAAGAGTCTTCCATGAGTGCCTGCTTTAGGACTTCATAGGGAGTTCTGGGAGGGAAAGAGAAAAGAAAAAGAATAAACCATTCCATATACTGTGGTTGAATTAATGCCACTGCACTGTGCAGAACAGATTTATACATGCTATAAAACATCAGCCTTTCTCTCAAGTAGTTGCAGCAAAATGTCAAGAGCTTCTCGGCCACAACATACACTGCTTTTGATAACACTGCCTACCAGCACAATGCCAAGGGAGGGTTCCAACTTCAGGCTTGTAAATTGACCAACTGAAAACAAAAATAGAGCCAAGACAAATATGTGCAGCTTCGTTGATATGGAGAAATGGCTATCTACATCAGCTATTGCAACATCACAAGGAGTAACCCAACTTCAGTGTGAAACATCTTCCCTAACCTTTTGCAGCCTCAGAAGCATGGCAGAGGGATTGATGGCAGGGCTGGGACAGGGGCTGGGTCGCCAACCCTCAGAATCCTAGAGAACACTCACCTTGAAGCATCAGTTCAGCTGCTACAATAATAGAATCATAGAACAGTTAAATTTGGAAAGGACCTGAAGATCATTTGTTCCACCCCCCCTTGCCATGGGCAGGGACACCTCACAGTAAACCATGTCACCCAAGGCTCTGTCTAACTTGGCCTTGAACACCGCCAGGGGTGGAGCATTCACAACTTCCCCAGGCAACCCATTCCAGTGCCTCACCACCCTTACAGTAAAGAACTTCTTCCTTATATCCAATCTAAACTTCCCCTGTTTTTTGAATCCATTACCCCTTGTCCAATGACTACAGTCCTTAACAAAGAGTCCCTCCCCAGCATCCCTATAGCCCCCTTCAGATACTGGAAGGCTGCTATGAGGTCTCCACGCAGCCTTCTCTTCTCCAGACTGAACAGCCCCAACTTCCTCAGCCTGTCTTCATACGGGAGGCGCTCCAGTCCCCTGATCATCCTCATGGCCCTCCTCTTGACTTGCTCCAATAGTTCCAGTTCTTACTGGTCTGTGGTCCCTTCTGCTGCATCTCAGCACATTCATTCCTGAGACTGCTTCTCCCTGGAGTATTCTTCAAGTTGCTTTTGGGAGGGTGGTTGGTTTTTCTGGATTTACAAGTGAGCCATACAGTTTATATGAAGAGTACTTCCTTAAACATGGTGCAGTAGATTTATTATTTTTTTTCTGGCAGTCACATAGGGTCATTTCAAAGGCAACTTTAGGAATTGCATTCCTATGTTTTATGTCCATACCACACATAACAGATACAATCTGCCTTACATCTGTCAAGGCACATAGCACCATACATCTAGCCTGCCTTGCTGTGCCTTCAGCGTGGCTTGCAATTGGTCACTCTGAGTACAGCTGCCCCTGTTAAGAAAAGAATGGGAATATGTAGGCTGAGGAAAATGCCCAGCACAGTGACACAGGCTGCATGTGTCAGCTGTGTAACCTGGAGCTTTCCTCCTGGTGAAGAGCAGCTGCTTCTGAGGCTGTCCACATACACAAGGCCATTTCATAAGCAGAAGAGAGGTGCTTTAGACTCTCTCTTGTTCCCTTTGTCTCATTATTTTAAAAAACAGGTATTTGGTGGGCCTAGTGCAAAGTTGAGTGGAAAAATATCCCATAGCTTTATTTGGGGAATAAAAGTGTGGATCTTTTAGCCTTGCATAAGCAAATGGCCTCTGTATGCCATATCTGGTATTCTTATTCTTGGAAAGAAGTTCGGATCTCAAGCAGATAAACTCATCCACCCTCTGGCTCTGCAACTGAACATGCTGAGCTTCTGTCTCCTGCTGAGACAACAGATACCTGCATCTAGTCTTGTCACCTTTTGCTGTATTTCATGTTTCCTCAGACTTCACACCACTGCTCACCCAGGGTTGCTCTGCTCTAATCTATGTACCATACAGCATCAGCATGGACAGGGGCTGCAGATGTTTAAAACAACATTGCCATTTAGCAGTTGCAAGAGACTGGGTAGTCTTTCTCTTTCTCCAGCTCTGAAGCTGACATGAGCTGAGGACCACAGAATCATAGAATGGTTTGGGTTGGAAAGGACTCTAGAGATCACCTAGTTCCAACCCCTCTGCCATGAGCACAGCTGCAACACTCCAGCGCATGGCAGCACTTACGTGGGTCCCGTATATAGACTAGAATTTAAACTATAAGCACTGCTTTTCCTCTTCCTTGGGTTCTGCAGCTCCCTTTCCAGGGACTTTGTGGCTGCCTAATTCTCTCTAATGCTGCAGACACCCAGATCAATGCAGAAGGAGGGCAGGAGGTGCTCCAAGCACCAGAGCAGAGATTTCCCAGCAGCCATGGTGAGACCACAGTGTGGCAGGCTGTGCCCCAGCAGCCCATGAAAGTCCACAGAGGACCAGATATCCACCTGCAGCCTGTGGAGAACTCCACGCCACAGCAGGGAGATGCCCAAAGGAGGCTGTGATCCATGGGAAGTCCACACTGGAGCAGGTTCCTGGCAGGACCTGCGGCCCTGCGGAGAGAGGAGCCCACACTGGAGCAGTCTGTGCCTGGGGGGCTACACCCTGTGGAAAGGACCCACACTGGAGCAGGGGGAGAGTGTGAGGAGTCCTCCCTTGAGGAGGAAGGAAAGGCAGAGACAGCATGGAATGAACTGACCACAACCCCCATTCCCCATCGCCCTGCACTGCTATGGGGATGGAGGAAGAGAATTCGGGAGTGAAGTTGAGATCAGGAAGAAGGGAGGAGTAGCGAGGAAGGGCTTTTTAAGATTACTCTGATTTGCTTGATAATAAATCAGTTTCCTCAATTCGAGTTTGCTTTGCTCGTGACAGTGACTGATGTCTCTCTCTATCCCTACCTCAACTCATGAGCCTTTAGTTATATTTTCTCTCCCCTATCGGTCTGAGGAGGGCAGTGATAAAGAGGATTTGGTGGGCACCTGGTGTCCGGCCAGGATCAACCCACCACAACTACCCTCACACCCAGCAGCTTTCTGCCCTGGCCTTGTGTGCTCGGAGTGCAGACAGCAGGGCAGTGCCCGTGGTATGCCTCACACCGGGCAGTTCCGGCAGGGAGACATAATTAATGAACAGCTGACTAAAATACTTGCTGCGGCCGACCCAGATCCAGGGGCTACCTAACGCCACGGGAAGCACCCGAAACCTTGTGACGAGACCTACCCGCGCTGCCGGAGAGAGCAGCCCGCCGGGCATGGAGGCGACAACACGGGGAAGGGCTCAGCGCCGTCCCCAGCCGTCGCCGCGCTGTCGTATCCCCAGGGGACACAGATTCCTCCCTTCCCCCTTTTTGTTAATTGTTGTACTTACTCGGATGAAGGATTTCGTTTCCATGACGGCCCTTCAGGAAGCACTGCACGGCCCGGATCTCCCCGGCAAAGGCGCTCTGCCCGCGCTCCGACCGGGGCTGCCCTGCCCTGCCTTGCTTTGCCTTGTCTTGCCCTGCCTGCGTCAAGTAACCGCAGGTTTGAGGAAGGCGAAGGAGGGGCGAGAGAGATGAGGAAGAAGAGGGGAGGTGGTTCTGGTGAAGTGGAGCTGCCCGAAAGGCAGAGGTGAGACACTTGGTGGACTGAAGATGTATTGCCGCGGGAGGTACCTGCAGGCAATGGAATGCTGGAGGACAACGCATCAAGTAACAGCGTGTAGCCATTCTTCAGCTGCATTTAAAATCTATTAATGCGGAAAAAGCTTAAAATACATATTTATAAATATATATACAAAGTACCTTAATTGCCTGCTTTGTCCAACAGATTCTTTTCTTCAGTTTGCAGAGTTAACACACGATTCACTAATTCTTTCTCCCCTCTGTGGCTTGTACAGCCCTTCATCTGGGGTGAAATTCACTTATATTTATTATGGCACCTTGCAGAAATCCTGGCAACCTCCCCTCTGTGGCTTGTACAGCCCTTCATCTGGGGTGAAATTCACTCATATTTATTATGGCACCTTGCAGAAATCCAGGCAACCTCCCCAAAAAGCCTTTCTGTATAAGGAGGCAGGAAGGAAATAAGTTAGTGAATGTCAAACACACAAACCCTCCTGTGTTGTTTTGGAAGCAGGGTGTCTTCTCAGCCTTTCTGGAGTGGTGGAGAAAGTATTTCAAACAGGAAAAGTCAGACAAAATCAACTTTAATTCTTCATTTACTTAGAAAATTGAGACTATGGAGGTATAACAAAACAGCAGTCAGTCAGCCTCTGGATACTACCCTGATTAATACAGAACAGCCAGACATGGTTCTGGTCTTGTAAAGTGAACCTGTGTGCAGCTGTTGAGACTAGCAGAGAAAACATGATTGTGAAAAGGAATATTTTAAACTCAAATGGAAATGCAGGTCAGATTTGTAGCTGTGGATCAGAGTGAAAATTCCTGGTTTATTACAGTGGCAGCAGCCATAGAGCCTTCAAATGGACTTTAAGCATTTAAACAACTTCGGCTAACCAAAACATGACACAGTCAGGCTGAGAGAAATCAGTTGATGTTTCAAACAACTTAGAGATTTATATTTTTTTGAATGTTTACAATATTTGGGATGTTGCATGAGACTTCTTCTTCCATCCTAGTTTTGTCTCTTCAGACACAGCACATCTTTACACTGTAACATACAGAAATGCCACCAAGCATTCAGACGGCTTTAACTGAATTCCCTGGATTTGGGGTGTTTGTTCTGGGAACGTTTGCAACACCCTGACAACCTATGTTTGCTCCTGCCCTGACTTACTGATAAATCTTCTCAACCCTCACCTAATTTCTGTCCTTGGGAACAAACAGGCAGCTTAATATTTCTGAGAGGAGGTTGTATATCTAAGAGCAGCAGATATATCTAGATGGCTCCTCAGAGCGGCGGAATCAGTGGGTAGGCAGCCTGAAGCACCAGGGTGGTCACTCTGGGCAATAAAAAGACCTGGGAAGAAAAATACATCTCAGACTTTGAGAGCTGTTTTCTGGTTCCCTGTGTTTGCTCCTGGGATTACTGGAGCATGATGGCTACTCTAAGCTTGCAATACTGTGGGCAGGACCTGATGAGGATGGGGGACACAGTCTGAAATCCTCCCTTGCTCCCATTCTCCATGCTCAGGGCTCCCTGTCAATGAGCTGCCTCTGACAGCCTGGCACAGTTGACATCATGAAGAAGCAGCCCTGGTTTATTTGAAACAGGGAAATTCAGTGATAAAATTCAGTGGCTGGTAAAAATGTTGCTGTGATAGTTAAACATGGGGTACAATACTGCTCCCTTCACACGATGGGATCTCAAGAGCCAGGGATACATGAGATGGGTTTTTTCTTATCAAAGTTTTCAAGATGGGGGAAATGTTTTGACTTATTTTAAAATATAGAAAGGAGAAGAAAAATTAAAATTTAATTTTATTAGCAACATTTTTAATTTAAACTTTTGAAAAAGAAAAAAAAAATCATGGGGGAAAAAGACCCTCAAATTCATCTGATTTGATCCAGTCCCGCCAATGTTACCTGAGGCTTCAGTGGGATTGGAGCAAGGTCCAGGCAAAATTTTCTTGTCAAACAGAAGCAAATGAGATTTCAATTTCAACTTAACTACACCAGTATGCCCTTGTAAAACATTTAGTAAGCCAGGTAATTTCATGTCTGGCACCAGAAATGTTTAAAACAAGACATGAAAAGCACTTCCAAGAGGCACAGGATTGCTGTTCATAAAATCCTACTAAAAAGAGAAGTTCAGAGGGAGATAAATAAACCTCTCTCCTCAGACCCAGCATTTGAGAAGATATGAGCAGGAGGATAGCCCGACTTTGCTGCTAGAGCTCATTGCAACAGAAACTGGGGAGACACAAAGAGTAAATCACGCATTTGTGTCCACCAGAAAAGATTTTCAGTTACAGGGAGAAGGGAAACCTCCTCCTGTCATGCCTCCTTGTTCTCTGTTAATTTCTTATCTAGTCCTTCAACACTGTGTGAACAAGGTTAAGTTCCTCAGCTGTTTCCTTGCTGCACTCCCTATTCTGCATTAATCTCTTGGGGGGTTTTAGGATTTTTTTGCTAGCTGGAACAGGTCAGAAACTAAGCCCTCTACTCTGATGCCCTGATCCCTGGAGAAGCTGAAGTGACAACACAGACCAACACTTTTCACCCAAGAAGGCAGCTCCCAAAGGGACATGAGAGGCAGGAGCCCAGGCAGACAGGGGGCTACAGCATTACCCTGGGAAAGGCAGGACCATCAGGACACTGTTCCCTGCACGTCTTTCCTGTATGCAGCTCCTAACTTGGTGGCAGACCATGGGAAGGAGGAAGGAAGACCCTTTTAATGCTTAAATTCATCACTATATCGAAGCTGAGGGAGTGAGCCTTGTGTCAACCACACAACGTCCCACCTTGTTACTGTTATCAGTTGTGAAAACTACACATCTGTGTCCTCAGGGGCAAATTTCCAGTACCTTTAACACTAGGCAAATGTTGAAGCTAAGAGTGTCTTGGTATTTAAGCCTTCCAGCCCTTAACTCCTATGGTTCTTGTGTAGGTTAAGCATTAGTGGCTCTGGGCTTACAATGGATCATCGGGGAATAACTGTGAATATTCTAAAATTGATAGGTTCTTTTTCCCCCATGCACTACTGATTTTTGCTGTCAACCATAAGCATAGCCTGACACAGAGCAAGACCTTTGAAGGGCCACACACACACACTGTGCTGAAGCACAGAGATAACTCACAGGCTGATACAGGTCAGATAAACTGGGTCCTCAATGCAGAATGAGACCTATTCCATGCCCTGCAAACAATCACCCATGATGGCTCACAGTGACAGTGTGAGGCAGGTAGGGAAACAAGTCATCAAGATACCACCATGCTGAAGCAGAGCACAGATGAGAGGTGGCATTGGAGAGCAAGCAGAAAACTGCAAATGAAACGTGGTTCTGCTTCCTTTGCGTTTGCATTTTACTCACAAAGTGGACTGCTGAGAAGGAAAAGTGCTGGCACCATGTTCCTACTACTGCAGCTTGAAAGCAAATTGTGAGGTCATGATCATGATTATGATTGTATGATCATTATTTAAAGCTATAAAATCATTGTAGGGCTGGGCAAAGGGGAAAACAATAGACCTAAAAGGATAAAAAAGAATTCTGATGACATATCCATAAGGTATCAAACTATGTGAAGCTTGCTCACTCTCCTCCCAGCAGAAGAAGGTGAGCCATGAGCTTCCTAATTTTTAACATGAAAGCAATCATAACATTTCAGGCTTGTGACTGAGTGTCCTGGGTTCAGCAGTAGCAGTCATGTTTTTTTTTTCCTTTGTGGTAGCTGGTGCAGTGCTGTGTTTTGACTTCCAGCCTGAGAACAGTGCTGGTGAAACCGATGTTTTCGGTTGTTGCTAAGTGATGTTTACCCTGACCAAGGACTTTGTGAGGCTCATGCTCTGCCAGGGGGGAGGGGAAGCCGGGAGGAAGCAGAGATGGGGCTCCTGACCCGGGCTAGCCAGGGAGGTATTCCATACCACAGCACGTCATGCCCGGGGTGGGGGGTGACTGGGAGTTACCCGGAAGGACACGGGCTTCCGGGTGGAACTGGTTTTCTTGGCCGGTGGTATCGTATTCTCTTCCCTTGTTATTTTCCCTTATCATTGTTGTAGTTGATAGTAGCGGTGGTGATTTGTGTTGTACATTGCTTGCTGGACTGTTCTTGTCTCAACCCGTGGGAGTTGCACTTTTTCGATCCTCCTCCCCATTCCTCCGGGAGTGGGGAAGGGGAGAACCCCGGTGGGGGGGGGGACACGGACCTCGATTGTTGTCAGCTCGGCACCACTCACTGGGAGTGAGTGAACAAGTTACCTGACTGGGTTTAAACCACGACACTGAGGTTGAGAAATACAATTCCTTTTGCTCCACAGACAGACTTTACGAGAGGGAAAATCTAAAGGAATGTAGGATACAGCTGGACAAGCACATTTATGCAGTGGTCTGCATTGCCTGTCATTGCTATGCTTATCAGACCAAGACTAGTAATATGCTTGAGTCAGAATGCTATGTATAACAGGAGAACATTATGCTTGCAGCTTACCTTTGCTCAGGTGTTTGTTATGGGCTCTGTATACAACCCAGGTTTACACTGATAACAAACATTGGTGGTCAGGATGTGGTTCTTCCCTCAGTTTTTCCGTCTCACAGGCTTTCTGCCAGTGCTTTCAAAGAAGAGCCAACCAATAGTGGTGCAGACAGACACAGATCTGCTATCTTCATGGCATGCATTAGTGGAACCACCCCAGTGTCACAAGTCCCCAGCTTGCACAAGGCCTCGGCATGATAATCATGGCTAAGATGAAGTACTTGCACAATCTCTAGTCATTATTTAATCCAACACCTAGGGCAAAGTGTCAGGCTGCTGTCTGGCAGAAGTGCAGAGTAACATCAAAGGCTGTAAAATTTCTTCCACAATCTTTCTCAATTTAGGCTCAGAAAAACACAAATAAAAATGTGACTCATATTCTGACAGAGCAGATGAGTCTCAGCCTCCATTTTGACCAACACATGAGCAGGCATGTTTCTGAGTATCACTGTCCTCTTTTCTTGATCAGGCAGGTTTCCTTCCAAAACAAAAGCTAAAACGTTGCTCACTACATGAGAGCTAGAAAGCCTGTTTCTTCCTCCACCCTTCATTAAAGCATACTTGCAAAGGCTAGCCCATGGGCAGCAGGCACAACTTCTCTTTGAAGTGCATGAAGACTGAAGTACAAAAGAAATATGGATTCATGTATTTTTCCCAGTTACTCAGTTAGCCTAGAATTCTCTGTGGAGTTGCTTAAATACACACGCATGACTTGTGCGTGCAGGTGTCACTAGGGGAATGGAGAGGAATACAGGTATCCCCCTAACAAAAAATTCCCAAGTCCTTATACGAGCAGACAGCAAATGAAAGCTCCTCATACTAGCACAGATGAAATTCACATAGGTATGTATCTCCCACTGTCATCCCTCCCTGCCAACACACAGCCTTGAATTTCATGAGGGTTTTATGCTTTTCAGCAGCATTTTGATTGTTTGACCCATTGGATCTTGGCATCACCTGGAGTTTCATCTAACGCAAATCTAGCATGCACCTAGAAGTCATTCCCACCAGAGGATGGGAGCCACAAGGCAGAGGCTGTTGTAGAGAGCAGCCTCTAGAGAGAAAGTTATTCCATCCCAAGCTAAAATCAGACAAAACTGCAGCCTAGAAATGCCCGTTTCTCTCCACCAGGTCCCTTTAATGCTTATGGCAACTTGCTCCCCTGACAAGCTATCTCCAGGAGAAAAGAAGCCCTAATTAGAGCTAAATTTGGACAAAGTTGCTCTATGGTGCTGCAGAGAAGCTTTCTGACAGCAGGCCAACACTGCATGAACATGCTTGCCTGACAGTTCATATTGGATCAACACACTACAAGATGATGTAGCAGCCCAAAACAGGCTGGAGTCGGACATGAACATGCAGTTCACCATTAGCCAGAGCATCTGACACAGAAGTTGTGCATGTTTTTAATTTACAGCCTGTCTTTATGCCAGCCATAGGACAGAGAGCCAACAGGCAACAGGCACAGCTTCTCTTCACCTGGTCCGTCGCAGAGCTTGCTGGTACAAAAGAAATCACTCAGCTATTCAGCATATTTAAAACTTCTGATTGAGGTTTTTTTAAGGAAACCATCACTCTATGTCGTTATGCCCAAGAGTCATGGTGTTAGATTTACTGTGACATCGGACTATGGCTTCATCATTGACTGATTCTGCCTCAAACCTTGTACCAGATGTATTTCCAAGAGTATCAAATTCAACATTTAAAAGGAGTTTCAGTAAGAAAGGGTGATGCCAACAGAGGTCAGTGTATCACCGTAACTCAGTCTCTCCTAATCCTATCCAGTAGAAATAGGGCACCTTGTAGATCACCCAGGTTTTTCTAATAGGGGAAATAACTTTAAAAAATATATTTGTAAGTAACACCTTTTAAGAGGAATAATCTTAGTCACTAGCTCATCCTAAGTATTGTAATAGAAGAATAAAAACAAAACTCCCCATTTTTAAAGGAAAAGAAAGAACTTCAGTGAACCTAGCATTTTTTGATGTTAATTCCTCCCCCACCCCTCAAACACACACAAATATTTAAAGCAGATGCTGAAAATAAATGAGAAGTTTATAAGATTACTCTATGTGGTTTTAATTATTAGAAAGGTCACTAATGTGTCAGGAAGTGCACCTTATGAAATACAGCTCACCGTAGGACGTTGCCTTTGCATCAACAAACAGCTGTACATGGAAATGTGCTGTTCAAATGGATAAAGGCATTTGTTAGAGTAAACAGGAAGGTCACTTTCTGCCCTATTGAGAAATCCCAACTGACACACTGTAGAAAATAGCAACTCTTCCTCAGCGACTTGCCTCTTAAGGAAAATCAAGAGCAATTCCTAGGATAGCCACCTCGAAACCACCCACCCCCGGCAGCTTTGGCACCTGCATGCTGAGCAGAGATCACCTACACTGAAGAAGTGGTGAGGGGGCACTCACTCAGAGCTGACTCAAGTTACTCCCACTCCATCTTGTGAAAGTGGGTGCAAACAGCCCTCATTGGCACCAGCAGTGAGTAGGAGGAGGATGGAGCAACAGCAGCAGCAGCCAGAGGAGGAAAGATGCAGTCTGCAAGGCTTGTTATCAGCTTTAATTCTGGGGCATTAATTTTTGCCTTCCCACCTCTCAGCAGTTACTCCCACTAGTTCCTATTACCAACCCCTACCACAGTCCCCATGTCACCAAAACCCACCAGGCGTTAGAGGAGTAGGCAGCGGATGGGATTTTGCTGGGACCTCCAAATCTGCTAAAGATTGCTTAAGCAATTCTGGTTTTGCCTCAGTTACCCAAGGGTAGGGATGATAGCAGTGATCTTTCTCCAGCTTTCCCAGACAGGCAGTCTCTGTGTATCTGTACCATGTTTTCTCTAGCAGGCTATCAACTCTCCTTGGTGTCCTTTACACCCCATTCTCGTTCTGCACTACTACCGGAGACTCCTTTTGCAACCAAAGGAAGTACATAATTAAAAGGTGCAATACAGTAGCCTCGAGTAGGCATATGGAATCAGTCTGCTCTGAGTTACACCCTAAAGCTGCCTGTTTCTCTTCTCCACGCGAGGAAGAATTTGTTGGTTTCAAAGCAGTAACTTTTCATCAAAGAGCACAAACAAGCTGTCTGGAGGAGTGGAGATAGCCCTGGCCTGGGCAGGAGTCTGGCAGAGAGGACAGGAGCACAGAGTTGTGGGCAGTCATCCCAGGAGCACTGCCTGCAAAGTATTAAGTGATTCTGCACTGGAGGACGCAATGCCAGGTCCCAAACTGTTCCAGGCCAGCACAAGCACAACCTTCCCAAAGCCAAGATAGAATAGGCAAGTTTGGCCATAGTACTCTTCCTTTTTTTTTTTTTTTTTTTTTTTTTTCTTTTGACAGAAGTAATTTATGCCAAATTACTCAAAAAAAATCTCCACTGTCCCCAAAAACATTCATGCTACAATTCCTCTCAAGCTCATGTTTTTCACTCCTTTTCTCCACAGAAATATCCCAGGTCAATCCTTGGTGTGTAGTTCCTAAGAGAAAGCAAACACCTGTTTGAGCCTTTCTGTGTGTGCGTTGAAAAGATAATTTTATGTCATATTTCCACTGATTGTGGCTGTACTGGCTTCACTGAGTTCCAATCACGTGAGCAAGTCCAAGGTGCTCCAAAGGAGCACGTGCAAGTGCAGGGGAAGGATAGGGAAGAAAGAAAACTGAAGGTGGGATCCAGGTACAGGCACAGAGCATGGCATAAGGCAGGACTAGTTAGTCCTTAAACTTAGTTAGTCTGCCCTTTCCCTGCCACACAGCATCTGGCAAGGCATTCAGGAGATAGCTCAAAACCCACTCATAGGCCTTTACAGATGGGACAGAGCAGGAGAAGGAAGGCCACTGACCAGGCCTTCAAGGCGAACTGATAGTGCCTTTGATACGGAAAGCTTCTGGATCCATACACACCTTAGTTTTCCTACAGCAAAGTTAAATACTCCCAGATGAAAGAATACTTCCCAAGATGCCCAACATCCCAAACCAGAAACCAGCCCAATACTTCATATTACAAGCACTGCTCCCCTTATTTGCTCCAGATCAACTTCAAACTCCTTGCCTTTCTTGTAGCTTACCTCTCACTGCTCCATACACCCAGATGACATTGACATGGAGGTAACTCCATCATCCTACATAGTCCCAAACCCTGCATCAACACTTCTTACCACATTAAATACAAATGGGTCCATTGTGGAAAAGCCCAGCTGTTTGGGTCTGAGGTGATTTTAAAAGAATAGTGAAGATCTTTGCAAAAGGTGTGGGAGAGGGCAGTTCAGCTTTTCCCCCACCACTGTCTCCCTTTGGAAACAAGAAACTAATCAGCAGGCAAGGAAAGCCCTGCAGAGGATGGAGCAAGCATCTTCAGAGTCCTCCAAGGGTCCTTCCAGATACAATTGCTCTATTTCAAGCTTTACTTCCAAACTACGAAGCCCACCTTCCTGTCTCTTGCTTTCTGCCACAACTGCCAGCAATATGTCCCCCCCCTCTCTATGCCTTCACTTTTCAACACCACCTCGGCTTCCATGTTAACTCTCACCTCTGATAGCTCCTTCCATTTCCCTTCATCTTTAAATCCTTCCAGTGTACCAGTGCTGTGATACCAGCCCTTTCCAGAAGATACCACAGTCTTAACATGGTATTCACACATATCCTCTCTTCCCTAACATGACTTGGGTACTGCTAAACATACACATTCTTCTTTAAGAAGACAGCAGCTGATGAGGACGAGGGTCTTACACATCCTCAGAGGCTATCACTGCTTGCATTTACAGCTTGCATGAGTGTTATTTTGGGGCAGCAGGAGAACCCAACACTAACACCAACTGTATTTTTTGACTTTCAGGTTGTCAGTACTGCAACAGGCAGCACAAACACACTCAGTAAACCAGCACTTTCAAACAGCTCAAGCTACCTACAGTCTTAGACAAAACAATCTACAGCTGTTTCTGCCCTTCAGCCACCCTTTTGCAGACACCCAGTTCCTGCTCATACACCTCCAAAGGACAGGCCTTGCCTCTTGCTTCTGCAGCCATTTTCCCAGTCAGGCCTGTCTGCTGACCAAAGTCACCCCTCAGGTCACCCGATAGTCCTGTTAATAGTTCATAGGCAAGTGGCTTCTCATTATCCAAGAGTATTTTCACGTGAAAGGAGTTCAAAGTTCGGTGTCTCTGCTCTGTAATCTCATTACCCTCTGAAATCTGAGTCCACATTGACAAAGAGAGGTAACAGCAAGAAGGTAGCAAAGGTCTGGATTCAGCGTTTCTAAGTAAGTTTAACACTGATGTGAGCAGGGAGCACAATAGGATCAAAGTAAAACAAACAACTATGGAAAGCCAGGTAATTTCAACAGGGCAGCTACCTCTGCTCTGCCAGGGACATATTTACCTGCAGTAGGTAACTCTTGTGAACTTTCTACTTAAACTTCTCTACTTCATGTCTGTCCCTTCTCTCATTAGTGAGGAGGTTATAGTTTCTCTTTAAGATAGGTAGATAATCAGAACAAGAAATAGGCAAAGATTGCTAGGAAAAAAGATTATGTCTCCTTATCCAGGATTATTTTTACGTCTTCTTTCCTGCCCAGAGTCCTTGGCATGACAGTAAAAAACAGTGAAGCAAACCCTACACACCTGTATTTGCCAATTCCAGGCATGTGACAGCATGTGGGTGCAGCAGCAGCAATGCCAGCCCAGCCATGATGTTTAACTACTACCTCCGTTCACATCCTAGCTGCATTTATGAATATTTGGAGACCCTCAGTTTAGATTTAACAGGTTTTCTTGAAGGCATGTATTTTTGGGAAGGCAAAGAATGACAGTCAGGTTGCCCCACAAGGGCCAGAAAACACGAGGACCAAAATCTTCCCAGTTGAATGCCTATTTCCAACACACACAAAAGTATGCAAGAAAAGTAAGATTTATCCAGACTGGTATAGCTAAATATACATTAAGCATAGTAAATACTTAGAAAAGTTTATAAAATGCAGGATGTACAAACCAATCCCTTACAAGAGAAGCCAGCTTTCATCAGTCACTGCTAGATCATTGACAAGATGTTTTGTGTTCTGCCTGTGATCTACACTGTGAAGACGCTTCATTAGCAGGTTAACCCTGTGCAGACAGCATCCTCCCTGCTACGCTTCTCACTGTGTGGGGCTGACCCACACCAACCACGTACTCAGTCACACAGTCACTATCTCAGAGAGTATCCTCACCAAGGACTATAGATACTGCATTGTTCCCTACACAGACAAAGAGAATAAAGCCAGTCCCATATCCCCTGGTTTTCAATCAGTGCTTTTTTCTAGGAAGCAAAATCATGAAAGAGCAGCTTCTGAAATCTGAAGAGAAATGAAGTAGTGGGCCCTTGGGTAACAGAGTGAAATTCATCTTCAAACCTTTCTTTACTTTGGGAAGCTGTGCTACACCGAGAAAGATCCAAGAGCACTCAGACGCTGGAGTCTGAGAGCAGCATGCACAGTATCTCCATTTAGAGATGGAGGAAGGAGTAGCTGAAGAATTACAAACCAGTGAGCCTGGCTTGCGTGCCCAAGCAAGCTCAAGAAAAAAATTATGAGGGTATTGAGGATTTCTAAAGTGTAAGTTTTTCAAAACTATCTATTTTCCTTTCTGGCAGAACATTTAACATAATGGATAGGCAATTTTGCAAATAATTTGGTATTTTTTTATTAAATAAGGTATCTGCACACA
Source organism: Pezoporus occidentalis (assembly GCF_034315485.1). Classification (NCBI taxonomy): domain Eukaryota; kingdom Metazoa; phylum Chordata; class Aves; order Psittaciformes; family Psittacidae; genus Pezoporus; species Pezoporus occidentalis. The sequence goes on along the minus strand of NW_026915158.1, from coordinate 3,296,743 downwards.
CTTCTATATTTTTTCTTTTTTTAATTAAAGGTTAGGACACTTGACTTGCCTCCAAATATCCTACCTTCACTTTCCTCTCCAGATGGGGCAAACAGGAAATCTTGCATAATTGTCAACATCCCTTATACCAGTTTGGCATTGACATGGTGCCAAAGGAGCATTTAACACCTTTGCTCTTAAAACACCCCAGCAGCTTAATTGCGATTGGAATTATGACTAGGAAAAAAACAACAGCCCAGTTGTTGAGCAAACATTAGAATGAATTGAACGTTTTATTTCTCAATCAAGTTGTCTTTGTGCCGCTCTATGGAATCAACTTGTTCCCAGAACAAGGTCGGAGTGAAGCAGAGCAATGGGCCAAGAGCGTTTGTTCTATTTTACCAATGATTTGGCCAAGTAGCACAGAAGCAAAGAAATCAGCCCGGCTTGGCTCTTTCAAAACCATGCTATGTAGAACCCCTGGCCAGGAGAAGGATTCTTGGTTCTGGAGAAAACACTCAATTCTAGGGGGAATCTGCATACAGCACCACAGAAACTGTGTGACATTTCTGTGTGGCTAACCATTTTTTCTGCTCTTTCACTTGTGGGCCATTGTGGGAAACTGTCCTCATGAGGCACTGAGTACTTACTTCCTGGTGTCTGAGGACTAACTTAAGGCTTTCAATAGCAGTGGTGGAAAGGCCAAATACCTCAGAGAAAGACACCAAAACACCAAAGAACATACTTTGGGGAAGTCCCACAGCACAGGAGCAATTAAGGTCATCACTTACTTAAAATGTTTATTAACATCTGCCTTATCATAGCTGGTACATCACTGTAACATGAAAAGACAAACCATGAGTCAGATTCTGCTACAGGAACCACCCAGTCTTGAAAATCCAGAGCTTGTCAATCAGAAAGTTCAACAAAAAACTAAGCTTGAGCTTGAAGAGGTCTATGGGAAGTCACAAAAGCTATCCAGGTGTAGCACCAGCTAACTTTATCTCTCTAACCTATTGCATCAAGACACAGGCCCACAGGAGAAGGAATGTCTTCAAGTCCAAACAGGAATGCTCTCACATGTGGATTTAGAAATCCTCATACAGATAAATTCTGCAGTTCATTGGACTTCTTGTCAGAGTTACTACAAGATGCAAGCACTTCTTCTTTGTTATATAACATCAGTGTTCAAGCAGCATAGAAATTCTGTGGGATCCCTTTCACACCCAGGCCTGTTATCTGTTTGAAAAAAATAAAGAAACAGAAAAGTCTCCAACTGAGTACAATGAAAACCTTCAACTGTTTTACAACAAATACCGTAACAACCTACTCCTACGTGAATGTTCTCCTGGTTCAATAGAAGACTAAAGAGATTAAATGGAGTTCTTTAGAGCTCATTAAGGTCTTTAACATAATCAAGCACCACTCAATAATTTTGCTAATTTGCACATTGTTTGCTGCCCTTACATATGGTATTTATGTCCATAGTAACCAAACGAGTCATAGTAACTTCTAAGGTGCTTTGCCCATGGAAGACATCTGAGTTTGGAAAATACCAGTTCCCTTCTAGAACTGGAGAACTGAGGAGGAGATAAAAAGAGACAAGGCTCATTTAATTATCCTGGGGTCCTAAACTCTGCTTCTTGAGAAATCTAGTAGTTCTCAGCCATGCAAAATCTGTTCCAAGCACTGCTTTAAACCAGAAAGTCCCAGATTTGAGACTAGATCTCCATTTCTCCTGGAACATCTTTTCATGCTATAGCCAAACTGGCTGCAGTCAGCTTTCAGGGAATAATGGCAGTTGATGATTAAGAACTGCGTTTTACATTCCTGATGTACTTTTTGCTAAATATTTTGCTAAATGAAGAGAAAACCAAGTTTCAGATTTAAGAGCAAAAATGGACAAAAATGTGTATTATTAGTTTCTCAAAACGTAGCAACCATTTTAAACATATTAAAAAAAAAATAATAATCTCCAAAGTTTTGGGATTGGGATGCAGAATTTTGACCTTGTGAATGTAACCATTAAATGTTTAAAGGTGCAATCTGTGCTGTAAGCATTACATTTAGATTTCCTGGCACAATTAAAACCTGAGAATTAGGGAAGTGAAATTTCCAGAACTGATGAAAATAAAGTAAGACATAGGAGCAAGTCCCAGTTCCTTACAGTGTATTACAGACTATGCTATACAGGGCAGATTCAGATCCACTAGCTGCCTTCAGATCCCAACCAGATACCAACTTTGGCTTAGCAACATTCCAATCTTCCTTCCAAATGCATGAGCGGCTGTGCAAAAGCAGCTGTACCCAGCTACAGGACAAGCAACACATCTGGACCAGCAAATGAGGTGAGCAGGATGAGCAAAGGCACTCGGGACACCTCACCCTGCTTGGCAGGTCTGAGATACAGAAAGAAGATCTGCTGACCTTGAAAATCTCTCCCGCATGAGGTTCCTTGGCTAAGGTGGTCTTGTCCAATCCATCATACGCAGAAGTCACGTACATTTCTGAGTAGTCTTTTCCACCAAAGCAGCAAGAAGTGATCCTCGGAGTAGGCAGCCTCACAGTTTGGATTCTTTTTCCTGGGAAAATGGGCATTTGTTTACTTATGCCATATAAATATTAATGCATACATAGCACAGATGTGGCATTCACTCAAAAGGAATCTCCTCTTCAGACAGAGGCCATATCCTAAAGGATAGCTTGTTGGGAAATCAAATTCTTTCATCTGCCTCATCTCTAACTATTTTTCACTCTCTTCCCTATATCTGTGAGGCTTTGTTTCCTTTCCTCATAATGAAGTAATACACTATGTAAAGCCAGGAAGAGCAGAGACACCTGGCCTGGCATGGTTGTCATTCCCTAACAGAGTTTCCCAGCTAAACATTTCAACGCTGAATTCTTTCTTTTAATTAAATTTAATTAAGTTTTAAATTACATATAATTAAGAATTGCAGGTGTATAATATTTCTCACAATAGATATGCAATGCATTTTTTAATTTTCTTTTAGTGTGCTATTAAGAAGTGGGTGTGCTACATCAGGAGGTTCCTTGTGGGAGCAAGGGTACTTGACACTGGGAGGCAGCACAGGGAGCTGTGCTCTCCATGTGATCAGGGTCTGGACCAGTGATGCTCATGGTATCACATGGAGCAGAAACAGGCAATAGATAACACCTTCTTGTCCCACCTTCAAACCATTCTTCCTTGCTCTTGTATTCGTGGCACATATGTGACGCTTGATTCACACGTACTGATGGATGCCTTACCTGTCTCTGGGTCTATACGAATGACTCTCCCTCCATCAATACAGGCCACCCAGAGCTTTCCTTCTGCATCTATGCACATCCCATCGGGCATTTGCTCCTCCTTTTCTAGGTGGTACAAAAGTCTGGGGCAGGCTGCAGGGAGAGTTACAAAGCCAGTGTTACATGGGGTCCTACCAGTTCTGTATCAGATCCCAGTCTAACATCTTCCAAGCTCTTGCAAACAGGTAAGTTCATTTTCCGTGAGGAAGATGTGCTGCAAAATGTATATCATATATGCATTTAGCAAATGTGTTAGAAGCCTAACTTAGCCTGGCAGAAACAAGTGCCCAGTAGAACCACTGCAGTTTGGAATTGTACTGGATTAACGCTCCTATTTTACCAAGGGAAGAGAACAAAATACCACTGTCCTTCTTGTTAACCTACTAGCTGCCCACCATAACACCACTGCTTCAAGTGCAAGAACTTTTCCTGGTCTTTCCTTTCTCACAGCAGCCCGGATGTCTTATGAGCAACACATCACGTAAATAATGACTTAGGTTTAAATGTTGGTGATAAGCATTCTCTGTCAGCTAAAGATGAAGAACCTTACCTTTTAATGGCCAGCCAAGCTACCAGTTTTGGTTAAGCCTGGACAACAACTGCTAATGGTGTAGGCTGCAGTGAAGATGGGTTGGTGGGCCCATGGAACAGTGCCCATAGGCAGCAGTCTGCCTGCTCTGATCCAGTGCCTTATGGCATTTACATTACCCAAAACCAGACAGCTGTTGACTTAAAGCCAAGGCTAGGAAGTTCAAATTCATTACATTTGTGTATTGGGGTGGAGAGTGTGGGGGAAAGGAAGTCACATTACATCTTCTTTAGAAATCTTGTATCATAAAATCTGTAGAGATAGATTTTCTCTGCAAAATGAGATCTGAGAGAATGTAATTATTTTGTATGATTTTCACCCATGATTACACAAAGTCCCCACTCATCAGAGCACAAAGGTAGCTCCACAATTTAAACTCCCGTGAAGTACAACTGGTTGATACAGCGCAAAAATATTTCACCAAGTTTTCAAATGAGGTTACCTCGATTTTGCTTGCACTTGAATTTTCATTTTTGCAGATGTAATCATAGAATGTTTTGGGTTGGAAAGGAAATTTAAAGACCACCTGGCTCCAGCTCCCTGCCACAGACAAGGCCACATTCCACTAGACCAGGTTGCTCCAAGCCCCAACCAGCCTGGCCTTGAGCACTGCCAGGGATAGGGCAACCACAGCTTCTCTGGGCAGCCTGTGACAGGGCCTCATCCCCCTCACAGGGAAGAATTCTTCCTTCCATCTAACTCAAATCTCCCCTGTTTAAGCTTGAACTCATTACCCCTTGTCCTATCACTACAGTCCGGAATCAAATAATATTTGTCCAGAAAATTAATCAAATGAAATTCACCAAACATCTGAGGGCAATTTTCATTTCAGAATTTGGAAACTTCAGTCACAATGATAACTTGATTCTTTAAACACAATCCTGTGATACACATACACATACACATACATTCCGTATTTGTATTTGTGGAACTAGTACAATCAAAGTATTCCAGTAGATGGCACTGAAGAATAAACAGCTTCCTATAAGCTAATTCTCACTCTGCAGTATAAATGGCTTTTTCCCTGCAGCTCCTTGAAAGGGTCTAAATATGATCCATCTACCCAGATGAAAGTAAGTTGAAGGAGTGCCAAAAGTGTGTTCAACAAATACACCTGGTGTGTAACTAAATTTGACAAAAGTCACGGTCAGCCTGCTGACAAGCTGTACCCAGGAGCTATGAGATCTGTCAAACAAATCACCTTACACACCCAGGTCTTCCTGCAGGAAGAGTGATAGCGCTATTTGTCACTGAAATTAGGAAAGCACTTGTACCAATCTTTCCAGTGTGCACATCGTAGCTGAAGGCATGCACAGCGTATGCCAGGCTGTCAATGTGAAAGAAGGTCCTGTGGTCCAGGGACCAGTCCAGACCATTGGAGATGTCCACCTGGTCTAACTGTTTTATTACTGAGTGGCTGGGGAAAAGGGTATAGAGAGCTCCTTGCTGCTTTGCTCGGACCCCTGGTGCTGTCTCTTCAGCCATTGTACCTGAAATGGAAATGTGAGTGACAGTTAGAAAGCAGAAGCTTATTTTTCCTCAGGCTTGATCAAAAACCTCCTGTAACTGTTAGTGAGAGGTCCTAGGGAGAAAGGGTCTGCCCAGGTCCCATCAGACTGGTGAGAAGGATTAAAAGGTGCAGGTCAGGAGCAGCTGCCTCCCATGGAGGTCATTCTGGCCAACAAAAGGACGAGTTTCTGCATTGCCATGAGGTTTAAGTCATACACACCAAAGACTCAAAGGAGCACCACAACACATCAGATGCTGAGGTTGCTCACAGCAAAATCCAAGAGGCAGGCAAGCATCAGGTGCTCTTTTTGTTGGTTCTCTTTGTAGACTGATTTTGTCATTTAAATGGGCTGTGACCTTAAAATACAGGTGCTGTAAATCATGGTGGTCTCAGAAGCAAGTGGAGAATACTACAGAAGTGAGATTTTTTTTCCTTAATGGATTTATGTCTCAGTGTTGTGCTTGTTATTTAGTTTCTGATTCTCTCCAGAAAGGAAAGAGCTCTGTATCAATGGGATGGGAAGCACTCAAGGGGGAAATTCATGCCTTCTTTTAACTGTGACAGACTGTTTCTGTTGGCTTCCCCTTTTAGAAGACTTCATGAGCTTGTTTTACAACATTTGGCCAAAGCCCCTGTAAAAGCACTGATCCACCATGCACATCTAGGAACGGGTGTGCAAAACAGGTGGGTTTCTTTTCTTGTCCTTAACTCCAGTGACATGTCAGCCCTCAAGCATAACCAGGAGTCAAATGAATTTCCTGGTTTTTGGTAAATTTGAAATAAAAAGAAAAGGCTGGGTGGAAAAACAAATGCAGAGCCGTTTTCACTCCAATCAGTTGCCCTCTGCTTCCAGCATGGATTTCTGTGCTTGCGTCCTCGTTTATATAGGAGGAGAAAAAGCACAGGGCTTTGCATCGCAACCAGTGGCAAAAGTCCCTCCTGCCTTCAGGAGGCCAAGGATCTCGCCTCACATTCCTGTTTCCCACAGGCTAACCAGAGGAGGCTGTACATGAAGGGTTCAAGCTGCAGCTTATCTTTTACTGTAGGACCTGCATCCCCCTGCACACCTCCAGAAACATTCCTATCTGCATGAGCCCCTCACTGGCTTTTCAGCTCCCATGGAAGCAGATGTTTGTAAAACACCATCCGCCAAGTGGAAGGGGAGCCTTCCTGCCAGACAGCCCATGTTGACAGCCCCTGTCCTCATTTGGGTCAGGGGATGTGGGGGTCCCTTGTCCTCCTCCATTGGGCAGTAACTGAGCAGAGCATCCACAAGATGGCTTATGCTTGCAATGGCAGTTTTTGTGGGGAACTCCACAGAGGAATCAAGAACATGGAATAAAACGCACTGTACAAAATACCCTTTAATTAGTTCCTCTTTGAGCTGGGGGAAATTTCTGCCAGGAACTTACCAGCAAAAAACCTTCCCTTTGGATCCACCTTCCCGTCATTGAATCTGTTGTTGGGCTTATCCTGCTCAAGCTCAAGGATGGTGGTGACCGCCTTGGTGTCCCAGTCCAGAAAGGCAAACCTGGTCCCCAGGGCGATGATGTAGCCCCCGCACTGCCGCAGTGCCACTGAGCCAACACGGGCATCTGTGGGCAAGAGGGAGCAGGAGATGGCAAATGGCTCCAGGCCTTCAGTCAGCCCTAATCCCCCATCTCACTGTGAGCATCTGGGCTTGACTGGGACATCCCTGACCCGGGAAAGGCTGAGTTGATGCTAAGATCCTTCTTCCCTGGGATCATTAGCACTCCTTGCTGGCTCTGTGCTCCCCAGATCTTCCCACATTCTGGGCAGACACAGCCATTAGGATTGTAGCTTTTCCTCTGCAGGTTCCAAATGAAACATCCCATCTGGGCTTAGCAAAAGCAACATGCACATGGCTCTCCGCACCTAAGCACAATCCCCTCTGATCAACTGGCTCAAAGCACACCGTATTCAGCAACACGTCACGGGAGGACAGGGAGTGTGACCCCACGGAAAGTAAAGGAGACCACCATGCTGTGGGACTCCTACCAGGAGGGATGGACAGGAGCAGACAGAGAAGATTCCCATGATGAAGTGATGACTATGGACTCTTACCCACAGACACGCTCTGCACCTCGTTGGTGAGAGAGCTCCAGCGGCAAACTTTCTGTGAGTTAATGTCTACATAGACGAGCGCGCTCTCCCTCTCTTCCCAAACTGGGCACTCTCCCATCCTGTTCTTCTCCTTCACAACGGATTCGATTTTGATGGAGGAGGACATGGTCTGAGGGGAAGAATGCTGATAACAGATTTAATGAAAAGCTCTCATTGTGCAGAAGTTTTATGCCTACAGTGCCTAAAGGCAGAGTTTGTAAAGGGCAAAGCCCTCCAAATCCCACATGACAAGTAATTTAGGAGGCTTCTGTGACATTTCCATGTCCTCATGGCTGTAACTGAGCTCCAGGCTCCAAGGCTTCTCCTTAGCAAACCTCTCCTAGGAAGGAGACTTCGAACCAGAGCAGCACCTGCCTCCAGACAAGGAAGTTCTGGGGATATGTCCCTGAGCCAGGACCAAGCTGTCAACCAGAGAGTGGTGATCCCAAAGCTTTCCCTGACCCATGAGAAGGGACTGTGGGCAGCAGCACTGATGATTCAGGTGACTTTTTGTGGAAAAACAAGGCTCTTCCTTGTTAACACAGATGCTCTGACTTGCTCCACAGGAAGATGTAAGCTCATATACCATCTGCAACTTGCCACTGGTGCCACTGCAGACCAAGTACCTGTTCCCACAAGGAGCCAGCGCGAATATGCAAACACCAGGGAAGGATCCTGCCTTTGAAATCCTGATACTTTCTTTTCCCTCTGAGCATTTCATCTTAATCAGCCCCCTCGCCGCCCTAGTCATGGCTCCAGCCCCTGCCACAGACTCCACATTTCACCCTGTGCCAGGCGGCAGGGTGTAATTACTCCAGCTGCAGCTTCAGGGCAAAGCCACCTATGAAGCTCTCATCCGAGGCAGCTGCTCCTGCCAGGGGGTGCTCATGTCCCATCCCTGTTGTGGCAAGGTGCCCAGAGAGACACCAGACACTCAGCCACCACCCTGGAACAGGGTGCCAGATCCCTTATATTTGTGTTCAGAGCCCACTGATGCCCTCCAAAACAGGTAGATCAGCCTCTGCCCCTGTCTCAGTGTGGGATGTGAGCAGCAGCATCCACCATTCAGCTCTTACAAAAGAAAGGGGCCTCCTCACTGCCTCAGTCACTGCTAATGGAGACACCACTGCTGCTGCACCCACTGGCCTCAGCGCATTTTTTCCACAGACCAGAGAGATATTTCTTGGGAGGCAGCCAGTCCCTGCCTAACACTCTTCCTATGGATTATTGTCTTGAAGAGGGCATTTTTTCCTAGTAGGTGAGCTGATGATATGCTCTACAATTAATTATCACTAATGCTCTTCAAAGTACTGGGAAGAGCCAGTAATCACCCTGAGTGGAAACTCCATGGCTGGGGACCCAGGATCTCCCCTGCTTTCAAACCCCAGGCATGCATAACAAGGAGTCACACCATCACGGTAAGATCCAAACAACCCATTTATCAAATATATCCTTCTCTCTTCCAAGAAAATAGTCATGAGAGGCTGGACTTAAGCTGCTCCATGCAAGAAATCAGCATCAGTCTCAAGTGTAAATGAGGATACCCAGCAAGATGCCAGTAAAACCTCATAAAACCTCTTAGGCCATGCTCAAGCTGGAGAAGCGAGTTTCTCTTGGGTTGAAGTTTTGTGTCATGTGGCTGCCTTGGTTGGGACTCGAGGCTCAGAGACACAATGCTGACTGTATTGTATTGCGGTCTGGAAAACACAGAGCGGCTCCCACCCTCATGGGAAAACAAGGTTCAGCAGCAGCCTGGCATCCACACGGCTCCACAAAGGAAGAAAGTCTCCAGATCTGCAGCAGACGGTATTTGTTTTGTTTGCTGTTTCATTGACAAAACTGAGCTGTATTAAACCTCTCTCTTCCCACCACCACCTGTTCAATTTATTGCTCCTTCTCCAGCAGCAACAATACCGGGGCCCGGCAGATAATCCGGAGTGAAACACTGATTGACAGACCCATCCTGCGTGCCACATGAGGAGTATGCAATCACATCACTGACAGCTATTTCCCAAGGCACAGGCAGAGGAGAAACCAACCTGCACGCACCAGCTGCCTGCTTACCCTTCTCATGCTCCCACCACGATGCTGCCTAGACCTGCCCTGTCCCGTGGAAACTCAGCACACATCCACCTTCCCCAGCTGCACATCCAGCCTCAGCATTTCACCCCTTCTCCAAAGGATTAGCTCTTGTATGTCCCTCCAGCTGTGGGTTCCTTTTATTTTCAAATATCTGAATATTTTGGCTCAATTTTTTAAGCAGAGGGCAACCAAAAGGGAAGATTTGTGCCTTATTGGCTGAGGTTTCACTAATTTTCACAAGCAACTAAAAAGTGAGAATTTTAACAGGATGTTCATCCAACCCTAACAGGCAGCACTGTCATCCAAAAGAGGACTCACAACTTGGCAAGGATGCAGCCCCTGTTCCCCCCCGTGCTTGGTGGCCCACTTCCTTCTTCACTTTCCCTGCTTGCACCACGTGGAGCTATATAGGAGCAGCATTCCACAGAATACAGCATCTCAGGGGGAAAAATGTGGAAATGACCACAAAAAACCCTGTTCAAAACATCCCAACTTCACCACTCCCCAAGCACTCTGCTGCCTGGCACGTTTCTGTGCAAGGGGCACCTTGCACTGATTGGTGTGCAGGGGAAAAAAAAAGAACCATTCCAAGCAGAAAACACCAAATTCTACTGTATTTTCCCCAAACAAATCCCTGTGGATAAAAACATCATCTTTACCCTGCCTATTTCCTCTCTGCTACATTTTGTTGGTGTTCTAGCCTCCTGGACTCATGCCTAAACCCGTCATGCAGGCTAAGGGGCTGATGGGTGTCACTGAAATGTTTTCCAAGTTAAACTGTTTAAAGTTACCAGAATCTGGAGACCATAAGAAAAATTTCCTTTTAGGAATGGGAAAATAATGTAAAAATATCCGGTCAGCTCTTAAAACTAAAGCCTCCTTCTGGTAGCTATTTGAAAATAGCTTTTCTAATCCTAAGTCCACATCCCTTTTCAAATGATTTGGACATAAAGTGGTCATTTCAGTACCTCTCAGATACAGGTAAAAACCAAACAAATGATTTGCCTTAACAGGTCTTTACTGTTTCTCCTCCTCTCTCCCCCATGCAAGCGCACATCATTTCATTTTTCATTTCAAGCTGAAGCAGGCAGACAGCTGAGGCTTATAATGTGCATACAGAGAAATACCCATCAGTGAAAACTAAGGAATCTTAAGAATCCGCTTCCCTTGATCAAGCAGCTGAGTATTTTCACCGAGCTGGAGGACGCCTATGCTAAACTGTGCAGCTCATCACAACAACACACCTGCAGAGGGAAATATCGCAACTCCTGGGCTGGTATCTCCTTTCCAGCACTAGTCCGATGAAACCAGCTACTGTTTTTGGCGACAATGAACAATGTGCAATAGCTGATGCTATCTGCACCTAGCAGGTAACCTTTTAGATTTTGTATTCAGCCAGCAGTCACGTGAATGATGAGGCATGGAGCAAAGCCCTTCTGAATGGTCTGGTTCCTGGTGCCAGCAGCAGAACATGTGATAGGGAAAAATCCTTGCTCAGAGTTTCTCTCATGTCATAAGAGCAGGAGAGGAAAACTGAGACATTGCACCACTCGGTCACCCCAAGGGCTAGCACACTCTCCCCAGATTTAGAGGCAAATGAATGTCTGGAGTGATAAAAAGGGGAGGTTAATAAAAGATGCAGGAGAAGGTTTTGTAGTCACTTTGAAGGATAAGGAAAAATCTACTCTTGTGATTAAAGCATATTAGCATCATTAAGATTTGGAGGTTGTTACCAGCTGTGCCACAACCTTCTTGTGTGCAAAGAAGAACCCGTTCTCCTTGCAGGGCTTCTCACCTCCTACACGCAAAGCCCGATCCGCACCTCAGTGGAGAGCTGCAAGCTGTTGCCTGCAGCACACCCAAGAAGGGCTTTGCCCCGGGACCCTCCACGATTGCCACGGATGCTGCAGGACAGCAACATCTTGCTTGGATTTAAGACTTTTTTTTTTCTTTCTTTGGCATTTGCCATTTTTTCACCTGTGAGAGATGAAGACAGAAGATGTCAAGTGCCTTCTCCAAACCAGCCCTGCTCAGCAGAGGTAGGTGATGGTGGGTACCCCCTGCAGCTGGTCCAGCAAGGTGGGGACAAGGGCAGGCTTGCCGTGGAGACAGAGCTAGTGGGAAATGCAGGAGGCAGGTTGCTGCTGCCAGTCACTGGGCTCACCATGATCAGAGAGGGCAGAAGCCACCTGGGAGGAATCAGACCCAGTCCAGCATGAGAAAGCAATGCATTTCTTTACTAATGCAAAACTTTAATGAACATGTTAATTTGATGTTCAAATGATTAACAGGATGAACATTTCTCCCAGATAAGCAAATAGCCAAGATAGACCCAGTATTATCCTGTCACAGTCACCATCGAGCCACATTTGGAGGTTAAAAAGTTACAGCCCTAAGCCAGAGACAGATTCAACCATTTCTAGCAAAAGAGGCAGTCATATTTCCAAGTTGAGCTCCTGCCAAGTCATTGCATTATGGGCAAAGTGGCTGTGAGCTCCTTGAGTACCCTTTTCAGTCTTCCTTGGCCTCCCAAGGCTCCACCTCATTTCAGCACAAACCCTGTGTCTCTGCTCGTTCCCACAAAACTTTTCACATTGTGTCGTGTTTTCCTACTTTTAACCTAAAAGATAACTTTGGAGGGAGGTTCATGTAGACCGATATCCATTTTTTCACAGCATTCAGATGGAAGGTATATTCAAAAGGGAAATTCTCATTTACTATCATTTTAACTGCTTTCACATTGAAAGACAAGTGACTGGTTCTCTGGTGCAGGAAAAAAAGGTCTTTTTTTTTTTTTTTTTCTCTCCACAAAGTATTTCTCAAGGCATCTTTTCCTAAAGGAATTTTGGCAGAGAAAACCACATTTCCCACTCAGCAATTTTTTCTGGTGACTTGACTGACTTCCCGCCACAGGCTGCGGCAAAGCAAAACCACGTCGGGCAGGGGGATAAAGCATTTGCTTTGCTGCAGCTAAAAAACCCCATGTGCTGCTTTGCTGTGGAGCAGCTCAGATGCTGGATCATCAACAAGCAGCAACACCAAGCAGGGCAGCAGCTGGGACAGTGCTACCAGAGCACGTCTCTCTGATTTATTCAGGTGGTTGCAAATGCTCTGGGAACACCCTCACCGCATTTGGCACCATCTCTTATTCCTGACCTGACCAGCATCTAGACTACCAGCATCACATCTCCCACCCCTAGCACACCACTCCAGCATCCCCTATGCCAACCTTTCCAGAGGTCAGTCACTTTAGGAGGAGACACATCTCAAAGGCTCTGTGGATGCTGCTGACAAGCGGCGCACCCCTGCAGTAGCGGGTGCATGTATTTGTTGCTGGCGAGCCCACTATTCCTGAATCATTTCTGGAACATCAAGAGCCTGTCCCTGCCATGCACTCCATTTGTTTCTAATGCTGCAAAGCAGAAGTTTACAGAGGATTTGGCCATAGGCAAGCACTGTCATTAACAGCACAAAAGTAAAATCTGAACTTTTAAAAACATCTTATTTCTTTAAACAAATCAAGCTTTGAGTATATAAGGGGAGACCTTGTAACAGTCTTCTAGTACCTAAAGGGGACTACAAGAAATCTGGTGAGGGACTTTTTACAAGGGCATGTGGTGACAGGACAAGGAGAAATGGCTTTAAGTTGAGAAATGGTAGGTTCAGATTATGTATTAGGAAGAAATTCTTCACTATGAGGCTGGTGAGGCACTGGCAGAGGCTGCTCAGAGAAGCTGTGGCTGCCCTATCCCTGGCAGTGTTCAAGGCCAGGATGGATGAGGCTTTGAGCAACCTGGTCTAGTGGAAGATGCCCCTGTCCATGGCAGGGTTTGGAACTGGCTGATCTTTAAGGTCACTTCCAACCCACACCATTCTGTGATTTATGATAAAGGCAGTGGTGCAACCCTGTACTTCTGGCTGACAACCCCACCACAGTGTTTCCTTCTGGAGTGACCTCCTCTCTCCTTTCCCACTGCTTTGGTTTCCTCTGATGCAACTCCTACCACTTCTTTTTTTGTGGTCCCTAGTTTTTATCAACACAGTGTAGCTGGGAGAGTGTATCAAAGCATTAACACACCATATATATTAATGTGGTATCTAAATAATTGTACTTGTCTTCTGTTACCCACAGGCATATATTCTGTTGCATACAGGCTCAGACAATAGCTCTGTTCCCATGGCTTTGTAAATATTTAGTAGGTCCATCACTCCCCTCTTTTTCTCACAGCTCCTCAAATCACACTTGTGTTGCTTATTCCCCTTGCGGTTCCGTCCCAGCTTTTGTTACTCTAGAAACTCAACCTTTCATATGATTTGATTGCCCTTATGTCTTAAAGTCATTCTTCACCTAGACAGAGTCATCCTCTGCCGCTGTCTCCCTCTTGGAGACGACAACAGGCATGGTTACAGTTAATGAAGACACAGTTATTAAAAACCCATGCCAGGCAGGCGCGGGTGCAGCTACTCACCCCAGCAATATCCCACTTGACAGCGCTGTCCAAACGTGAAGCCAAGGCTTATCTTCCCCTGGCTTCGCCCTTTTTGTAGGCAGGGCTTGGTCCCTCCCTGGTGCTTGAGATGGGAAGAACTGTAGCTCCCCGGGCAGTCCGTGCTTCTGGCTTTTATTTCAGCAGAGCTATGCTGCCAGCAGAGGATGACTTGAGTTTTCTCCAGTTTGGTTGGGAATAAATACTGTTCACCTATGACTATAGATTTTGGTCACGAGGGTGAAGAAATCCTTCAGGGCACAGCAGCTGCTCCTCCTAGTACAGCCTTTCCTGTCAGTGGGCTCTTGCTCAATGCTAATTGAAATCAGTACAAGTCTTTGATCAAAGAGGTGAGCTTCATTAATAAGCAAGGGATTAAACTAAAGTCAGGGAGCCTTCCTAATTGAGGGAACCGGCAACCACCCAGCTCCAGTTTGGGACTGATCCGATGGCCCATCATGGGACTTGAGTCAAAATATGCTGGCAGCACCTGTTTGGGTTCCTCGGGGCTGGGGCGCGGGAGGCAGCCAAGGCCTCGGCACTGCAGGCTGTGGTGAGGCGCGCTCCCGGGGTGTTTTCAGTAATATTAAAAATACAACTCTCCTGGCAGAGTTGGCTCTTCCTGCTCATGTGATGCCTGTGAAATCAGTGTAGTGAAGCCCAGTGGCTGATCCTACAGAGGGGAGGTGGTATTTACTTGTCAAGTGTCTGCAGAAGCTTACTGTACCTGCTCCCATGCTCACAGGCACAAAGACACACACTGCCAGCAATGGGGACAACCATAACTTCTCTGGGCAACCCGTTCGTGCCTTAATATCTAATCTTAATCTGCTGCCAATTCAAAGCCATTCCTCCTTGTCCTGTCACTACATGCCCTTGTAAAAAGTCCCTCTCCAGATTTCTTACAGTTCTCCCTTAGGTACCGAAAGGCTGCTATAAAGTATCTCCAGAGAATTCTCTTCTCCAGGCTGAACAAACCCAACTCTCTGTCTCTCTTCATAGGAGAGGTGCTCCAGGCCTTGGATCATCTTCATGCCCTCCTCAGGACTCAGTCAAGCAGGTCCACATCCTTCTTATGTTGGGGGCCACAGAGCTGGATGCAGTACTGCAGGTGGGGTCTCACAAGACCTCCCTCAACCTCCTGATTACAGTTCTTTTGCTGCAGCCGCGGATACAGTTGGCTTGCTGGGCTGCAAGTGCACATTGCCATGTTGACCTTCTCATTCAACACCCCAACTCCTTCTCCTCAGGGCTGCTCTGAATCCCTTCTCCACCCAGCCTGTATTTGTGCTTGGCATTGCCCCAGCCCAGGTGTAGGACCTTGCACTTGGCCACAAACCTCTACATGCTTTAAAGAGGAAAAATGGTGACTTGCACAAAGTTAGGTTTGAACCCTCAATTCAAAGCGGCACCACAGCCTCAGTATAACGCTGTGGTGCAGAGGCGATGCTCAGGAGGCGTAGCAGACACAAGCAGATCCCACAGAGAGAAACTAACTCCCACAGGCTTCTGGAGACGTAGCAGAAAACCATGATGTACCAACTCTTGGAGCTACCTGCAGAGAAGACGCACAGCCACAGGCTCTCTTGGCACTCACCTGGTGGGTTACCTACGCACAGCAGGGTGGGATGGATAGCTATGCCACCTGCAGGTGGAGGTGCACAAATATGGGAATGTGTAACACGACAGCAGCAAAATCTGCAGTTTAAAAACCAGCTGAGCTACATCACAGTTGTTTCAGCACATAGAGGCCTGAAGTTACCAGCAAAAAACCAAACCAGTGAATAATCTTGCCATTTGCAACAGATGCTGTGAAGAAACTACAATAGAACTTCCCTTTCAAACACATACATTGAAGCAGTTGTCATTTGGGCATGCAGCCCCCTTTTGCTCTGGGGAATATTGTTCAGTGAGAGGTATGTGCAAGTAGTGTTTTCTTCTAAACACAAATGACCGAGAACACCTGACACCTTCCTGTCATCATGGATCAAGCCAGAACAGGCTGAGATCTTCAGAGGATGCGTAAAGATACGGTTCTTCATCCCAAAAGTCTGGGTTTATATTTAACAAAATGAACAACATAGTGACATGCACTGGGGGAGAGACAATGATCGGCTCCAGCCCATCAGAGTTAATTTAAACACAACCACACCTGAGGCCTTAAAAAGGTAATGTGAAAAGGAAGCTGTAGATGCACAGCAATAGGTATTAGTGTTTGAGTTGTTGAGAACATCATGGAACAAATGAAGTTCTTGTTAAAGTGGTGGTAAGACCACAAATGGACATTTTATAAGGAACTTAGGAGACAAGAGAATAAACAAGAAAAATAAAACATATGAAAACATTATTTAATCATAAAAGAAAGTTACAATATTCAGTAATTTATTAGGGTGAGAATCTTTTTAACACAACAGAAAAAGCACCATCAGATATTAAAAGTAATAGAGTTTAAGGGCAAGGGGGAGATTAGTTTTAAAATATTCTATGTATTTCAGTAGTTTTTAAACCTTTCCTGATATTATAATTGTGTTGTGGTTTCAAAGCAGAAGATGCTGAACCAGAATACTTGAGTTTAGAATAAGACCTTCCCACTTCTCTTGCTTAAATCAGTCCTCTCCATCCGTCCTGAAGAGTGTATATTTAACCTGCAAACGGAAACGGCGGGACTCCTTTCACCCCTAGCCCTGTTATCTATTAAAACAGAGAGAAAAAAACAAGATCAGTGTAACAATTCACCACTATCAGACACTTGCTTTTCTTTCACAACTAGACACGCTCTAATTTAGAAAAGGACTCTGTCCTCCAACTCGACGTCCTACTGTATTTTGTACACAGCAGCTCATCACAGCCAGGAACTTCAGCCTGTGCAACCTGTGCTCTTTCTGTGAAGCTCAATAATCACAGACCAGAGTCCAGTCCCCAAAAGCCTCTTTCAAGATACCACTAAGCCTTAATTCTGCAGTTTGCAATATAGCCTTCAGTATGGACACATACAGAAGAGCAGGTTACAGATTTCAAACAAATCCCAAGGTGACAAATTTGTAAAGAGATAACTTAGTTATAACTAACTAGAAGGTAAATAATAGCAGATACTTTTATCTGCCATTGATTGAGACACAGAGTATTTACACATTCTTTCCATAATAAATAGAAAACCCAAACTGTATTGGGAAGGGGAGAACTAGAAAGAGGTGACAGCATAAAAAAATTGCAGTATCAGCGTTGTTACAAATGTCACAACATTACAAAACCCAGAAGTATTTCAAATCTCCAAGTACATTTAACCTCTTTGTCCTGCAACAGGAACCAAAAATGCAAACAATAGCTTAACGTATGTGAATTAAGTTCCAATGACCACCCCTTTTCCTGCTTCCTACCACTCCAACTGGGTTGCTACCAGAAAAATGCAGGAAAGAAAAAATGGCCTTCTAAAATAACAGGAAAAAGTATCATTCACCTTGAAAATCCCACCAGCCTGTGGCTGCCGTGAAAGCCACTCTTTATCCATCCCGTCACTGGCAGAAGTCACATACATTTCTGAATAATCCTTTCCTCCGAAACAGCAGGAAGTTGTCTTGTCAACAGGAAGTTTCACTGTCTGCAGTCTTTTTCCTGAAGAAAACAATGCATTGTGCTCCCATTTGTCAGCTTAGGACAAGAAACTTAAACAAATTACGCGAATAACCAGCATGGAGCCAGGTGTTCCGCAAAAGCAGGTACCAGGGCAGGAGCAGGTCCTATGCTGCATTTCAGCACACCGATGAGCACCGTGACAGGAGAAACCAGGCTTCTGTACGACACAGAAGTGGATTTTCTGTTGTTGACGACGTGACGTATCATTTGACAAGTTTCAGTCTCACTTATTACAAACAGATCTTCCTTCCCCCCAATCTCAGCTTGTCCCCTAAGTAAATGCTAACAGCCACAGCACAGATGTTTATCTCAGCTCATCACCTCAGCTGCCCATGCAGTCAATGGAAATGAGATATAATTCCTCCCTACAACAGGTCACATGAATCATGCCCTAGAGCTGATGACTTTTCTACTTAGAACTACAAAGGAAGCCTGGAGCAGACAGACCTCATGCAGCTCTATTGAGGCGTACCTCGTGCTACACCTCTACTGCCTGCAGTTAAGGAAGATTAATTCCTTGAAGTTTTTCCTGAAATTTCAATAGCCTTTCAAAACAAGCTTGAATAAAATAGGGATCATGGGACAAGTCTGAAGCTTGGAAGAAACTAGTGCTATCATAGAATCATAGAACAGTTAGGCTTGGAAAGGACCTTAAGATCATCTAGTTCCAACCCCCCCTGCCTAAATAATATTACTCATTTATTATACTAACAAACAGCTACCAGCATAATGACAGTAGTAAATGGACTGGCCCAGCCTTAACCAGAAGGCTGTCATAGAATAGTTTCTTCTTACAAAACACATATCTTCCCTGCCCCACAACTGCATGTGTAAAGGCCCGGTCCCCTTACAGTAAATAACTGTTTAGCGATGAGTTGCAATAGCAGGAGAGTAACTTTGATGTCAGGAATCCTACAAGGGAAAAGAAAAAGTGGAAAGTTTGGCCCACTTAACACCTGTCAGAAGTTTTTGGTCAGCTTCAGAGTGGGGCCACCATTTCCCAGGAGGTGTTTATCAACCCTTCTGCCTCACCACCATGCTGCGCTTTTCTCCCTTGCAATGATGTAGCAGTGCTGCAATTACCTGACAAAAGCACAGACTAAGCAGCTTCACATGTACCACAACACTAAGTGGGTCATAAGCACAGGTAAAATCAAGGCCACATTTAAGCTGTTGGTGCAGTCCTGGCACACTTTTGGCCTGCCTAGATGGATATACTGCTCCCCAGAGACAGTTTGGTCTCTGCTTTGGTGTGGGAAGACAGCCTGGCTGTCCAAAATAAGCTACAATATAAAATCACAGAATGGTGTGGGTTGGAAGAGACCTTAAAGACTATCCAGTTCCAACCCCCTGCCACAGGCAAGGACACCTTCCACTAGACCAGGCTGCTTCAACCCCCATCCAACCTGGCCTTGAGCACTGCCAGGGATGAAGCATACACCATGCACAACTTCTCTGGGCAACCTGTGCCAGTGCCTCACCGATCTCACAGTGAAGAATTTCTTCCTAATATCTCATCTAAATTCTACCCTGTTCTAATTTAAAGTCATTCCCCCTTGTCCTATTACTACACGCCCTTGTAAAACATCCCTCATCATATGCTGTATGGCGCAGGACTAACGGACATTGCCTGATTCATTTTACTTGCTAGTACTGATGTAAAACCAGTATACGCAGAATACACAACAGAGGGATGAGCAGAATTCTCTTGGCTTCATCAGCAACTCTGATGAGGTCTGGGTACTTTACAACTCTGTTTTAAGCCCAAAATAAATATAAGAAAATAGCAAGTAAGGAGGGGTGAAAAAGCCTGGAAAGTTTGAGCAGTCTTGGATTCCTGATGCTGTACAATAAGCTTATTTGGCACACTTCTAGACCCACAGTGGACAAAGTAAAAATCAAACCCACTTTGTAAGAGCATTTAGGTTGCCAGAGATCATTTGCCTGTCTGGTTAACTGCTTTTTTTTCTCCTGAGAAGAGCAGATTTTTCAAAATATCTAGAAAAACTGGGAAAGAAGTAGTTCTGTCTGTTGCCTGGGAGTGACAAGGACCAATATGAGTCCCAAGACAAGGCTCCTGACAACTTGCTCAACCAACACTTTGTTGTTATCCAGTCAGCTGTCAATTGAAGCCTAACATGGTTGCATGGATTACATGATTGCATACAAAATGCTCCAGAGGCCACCCTAGAAACTGGCTGAAACCAAGTCTGGGAGAAAATGAGTGTGAAGGGTATTCAAAGGCAAAAAATATGCATTGTAGGAGAAGAGGCATGAGCCCCAAAGACAAGCAGAGATACCTTGACTGCACTTGCAGAGTGGTCTCAGTGTGGCAGCCTGGAAGATATTGTTTACAAAGATCTGAGATGAGCATTGTCTCCTGAGGTACAAGAAAATCTGCACCTGGACGCTCCAAAATCTACCTGAAGTATTCATCTAGGCCTGGTACCTAGAAGGGAGAAACTCAGCGAATCTTTTAGACCCTATACAATCAAAGGACATAAGAATACATTCATTATGAAGAGCTGTCAAATATTTAATTCCTAATAATAAGACAAGACTACACAAAACTAGGTCACTACATGACCAGAAGGTATGACAAGACTTGGCAATATACAAGTTAGACATCCCTTTGCAGCCCTTTGCAAACCCAGTTGGATCAGCCATCACAGTCTTTCCCTGTAGCACATCCTAAATCTCAAGGCAACAGCTGTCTGGGCTAAAGAAGCTTAGACCTGAAAAGCTGCTTCACCCTGAACCTCAAAACCTTCTATTAGAAAAGATGCAAAACAAACAAGTTTCCTTACCCATCCTCCTAAAAACACAGTCTAAGCTTTGCTATCAGTGAAACCTGAAAACCCCCCCATGCTTTAGATCAACTTTTTATCAGTGGATGTAACTGCAACTGTCTGACAGTCATTCAAGTCACACTTAATAGCTATTGTGCATTAAAAGAGAGGCTTTCATGGAGCTCTCTTCAAACCTGCCTGGGTTATCTCCCTAAACAGTTTCAATTCACTCAGAATTCAGCAATTTGCAGATTTTACATATTACTGTCCCTGTGGAGAGGCAGATAAGCATGAGATATTCACAAAGAAGGCTCTTTTTGACATGGACACTTAACCTGAGAAACTTCTTGCTAGTGTTTTTGGTAATGTTTGCCGCAGGTGCTGGGTGTTCTACATGGGAAGAGAAAATCACTGGCACCTACTGGTACATCCAAACCACATTCAGCTCCTAAAGACTCTGCTCTGAACACAGTAAGAAACTGGGAATGCATTAGGGATACATACTCTGCTGTCAATATTCTTAGTCTCTGACTTCTGCTTACGGACACTATTCTCTTTAGCTTTCATTTAAGAAAATACTTCCAAAAGGGAGGACAAAAAGGAAAACAAGTGAAAAAAGGAAGAAGGTGAAGGCCAGGGAGGAAAAAGGTAGAAACAGTGAATCAGACAGGCTCACGTGTTTTTGACCCAGACCAAATCATGCCTGGCAGACCACCAAAGCCCAAATGAGAGCAGCAATGAATGACAGGCTCAGACAATGGGCACACCCAAGACACTACTGTGGGAATGGTAAAATGCTGTGGAATTCATTGAACATTTTTTTTATCATCTCAATTGCAAAGTTCATTGTGCAAATAATTTTCAACAATAAACCAACGTTGCTGGTATCAGTGTCTCATGGGACTTGTATTAATCTCAGTAGGCTGCCCAAAATAATACGCTATGCTGAAGAAAGAAGCCAAAAAATGGTTTAAGTCATCTTTGCTTTTTCATGGCTCACTAATTTTCTTCCACATAATTTATCAATGAGGTAAACCTTAAGCTTGGAAGCTGTAAGAGGATGCTAACTCAAACAATTCACAAGCATAATAATAATCTCCTCAGCAACTTTACCTTTTCCAACACAACAGAGGCTGGAACTAAGAAGTCTTATTTACAAAGCTAACTTTTGAGAACAGGGACATTAATCTGTTTAATATACCATTTCTGTGAGGGGAAAAAAAACACCTCTTATTCTTTGTGCTTGTTTCTCTTTTTCTCTCATACAGAATTCCAGCCCACCCTTTGCAAGGACTTACCTGTTTCAGGATCAAGACGAATCACTCTCCCACCATCATAACAAGCTACCCAGAGTTTGTCTTCTGCATCAATGCACATCCCATCAGGAATGCTCTCCTCTTTTTCCAGTTTGTATATACTCCTACGGTTGCCTGCAGGGTCGAAAAAACCAACACAACTGAGACAGTTGTTAAAACTTTTATCAAAACTGCAGCCCAGCAGTTAATTATCCTGTGAGTTTCAAAAGCTGTGCTTTTTCATATGAAAGAAACAGATTGTGTCTGCTGCCCTGTTTGTTTCCCTGAGCCAGTTGTTTCTTGGCATGAAAGCCTGTGGATCAGTTTCTTCCCATTGGAAGTGTAATCTTTGCTTTTTGGTATTCTTTTCTAGTGCAACACTCATGCTCCCTACTTTTAATACTAAATGAAGAACTGAATACATTAATGTTATATATATATATATTCAGAAAATTAATTACTTGTTCTAACAGCAGTTTGGATCATTACAAGTATGGGCCACTTCCAGTCAGAAAACTGGAGACTTTTCAAACAGATTGCTGGAACGTGCCAACAATCACTGTTCCAACACAAAACTGACCTTAAGATATATAAACTGAGAGTTTATATAAACACAGAGTTAGAAAAAGCATCAACTTCAAAGGCTGTCAAGAGAGACCCAAACAACTCTTACCTGGACTTTTATCCACTGTTATTAAAGAAAATGAAAACCAATTTCCCAACATTGTTTATTTTATGCTCTGACAACTTCAGTGTTTCTCACATGCAGAAATATTTTTAATGAGTTTCCTTTGCCTCCTGGGGATTGTCAGACTGCCCACAGAAAGGGAGTGAATGAGAGGGGGTGAGAGAGAGAAGAACCACCCTGTTTCCTAAAGGAAAATCCAGTTGGAAGCTATAGCAGAGACACTAGGACAAGATGCTACACCCAGTATGACTTTAAATTCACTGTTTCAAAGCTAAATATCAAATTGACTGGGTTCTTTTAAAGCAAAATACTGCAGTCCATGTACTCAATAGCAAACTATTAGTCCAAGCCACTGAATTCTTTTCTTTTGCCCAAGCTTGCAGAAGCCCTTAAAGGGTTGTTTTGTCTTAAATAAATGAAGAAGTTTTGAGTTGCTGCTTGGCTCTATCTGCAGAATCTTCGTTTAAGAGCTTATATTAAAAAAAAAACAAACAACAAAACAGGGTGGAAAAAACCTCCAGAGAAGCTAGCAAAGGTTCTGCACAGGACTACAAGCATTCTGATACTTTGCCTATGCTGTCAATAATAAGAAGCACGAAGCCACAGAAACCTAGCCATATCAGAAACACTGCCTTTTTTAAACAAGAAGATCAGATATGCATTTTGTTTAATAACAGCAGTCCACATTACTGCTCAAACTCTGCCACACAACTTATATACTTTAGAATATTACCAACAGCATCTGATTAGTTTGACCTTACTCAGGCTCAGATGGATGTTAATATGACTTCTGTTGCTTTGTTCTAAAGAGGTTTCTGTAGGAGCACTCCCAAAGCTCTGATCATCTCTGCATCATAACCAGAATGCAAACAAACATCCCCATCATTAGGTGCAAACAATTATTGTAGAATGCAACAATTCATACCAATTTTTCCAGTTTGGAGGTCATAATCAAAGGCATCCACTGAGTAGGACAAGCTGTCAATGTAAAAGAAGGTTTTGTGATCCAGCGACCAGTCCAGCCCATTAGAAATGTCCACCTGATCAAAGTGCTTCACCACTGAGAGATCAGAGAGGAGGGAATACAGAGAGCCCTGGTGTCTTTCCAGCACAGCAGGACGAATCTCCTCAGCCATTGTCCCTGTGCAGAGCCAAAGGGGAGAGAGCAGGTTTAGAATGAAATAAGTTCAGAGTGAAAGCAAGTTCGGGTTTGGTGGCAGCCCCTTGCTATAACAATGACCACATTGCCCATGTAGAAGGGAGCAGTGTGGGGCTTCAGAAATTTGGGGAAGAAACTGAGTAAAAGCAAAAGAGAAAGGTAGGTTTCAAAAGTGCTTGCTTTCATCAGAAGATGTAGAAACACAGCCTTTGTTTTTCTGTTGAACTGTGGCAGAAACGGTGTGCAGCATAATTTCTGCAAAATGCCTTATTCAGTCATTCAAATATTAAGAAAGGCGTGGTCAGCATTTAACTTCCCACAGATCTCCACATCTTGTTTAACAGAGACTGGGAAAAACATTTCCTCCTCCCTCAGAATGAGTCTTACCAAAGCGTCTCCAAAAAACAAATCTCATCTTTATGGCTCAAAGTTGGCAGCTAAGACTGGCTCTTGGAGTTTGGGTAAATGCAAGTTAAGGTAAGTCTGGGGACCCAATTACATGGCAGATAGACGCAATGGTGTTTTACAAAACAGGAGGACAGGATCACAGGACAGCTTGAGGCTGGTGGGCTCCCCTGGAGATCATCCAGGCCCACCCCCTGATTAGATGGTGTCCCCTTGATTAGATGTCACCTGGATTATCCCCATGTAAATGGGATAAACTCTGCTTGAAGACAGCAACAACAAAAAATCCACCTCCACCATTTAACTATGAATCAACACTTACTGCATACAAAAGCGGTTGCTGTTTGGTGATTCATCACCAAAACGTCACAGAGCAGCAGAAGGAAAGAACCACCTGCAGCTTACCTGCAAAATACCTCCCTGCAGGATCTACTTTCCCATCATTGAATCGGTTGTTTGGTTTATCCTTGTCCACGTGAGTAATGGTGGTTACCAGCTGCTCATTCCATTTCAAAGCAGCAAATCTTGTTCCCAGAGTGATGACATAACCCCCAGATTTCCGGAGAGCCACGGAGCTCACGGGAGCATCTAGAAACAGGGTGAAATGCAAAAGAGGCATGTGCTATGAAGAGGCATTTGTTTTCTGTCCACTTCAGACATGCCAGTCTAGTTACACTAGACTCAGTAAGACCACAGGCAAGAGAAACGAACTCCTTTTCTACCAACAAAACTGGTGTGTAAATGCACAGAAATAGATTCTTCCATGTGAAGAGGGCATACTTAATGCATACAGAAAGTCGCTATGAAGAAAAATCACCAGTCTGGGACACACAGACTCCAGGAACTTGAGTATTACCATAGCAACCAGGAGCAATAATCATTACCAGCACCTGGTTCTGAGGTGCTTTAAGAAATAAGTAAATAATTCAATAAAAAGATACAGGCATGTAAGCTTTTTACAGCAGCTTACTGCCTGGGCTCCCCCTTTCTCAAGGGAAAAATCAATTGCCACAAGAGCACTGGAGCAACTGTGTTTGTTTAGCACAGCTCCTGAGTAAATCAGCTCTACAGGAGCATTGAGCTGTAACTCATGGAGACAGAGAGTATCTCTGCCTTGGGACAGGTCACACTGGACAGGAGAGGCACCCCTCTGCAACACGCTGCTGTGCAGTTCAGACACGCCGCCAGCAGCACCAGAAACACACCCAGGAGTGGCAGAGCTTTCCATGAGTCAAAGCAAAACCAAAAGTTAATAAATGCTCCATGGTTATTTTACACTCATTTGAGCTATTATGCAGTAAGACCTCAACTACAGGTTATTATAAAGGAATTAGTGAAAAAGCAGCAAAATGAGTGTGGATAACATTTCTGTAAAAACCTGCAATCAGGCGCAACATAAGGAATAACAACATTAAACAGGGCAATAAAGTCTGGCATAGCATTTAATACACATGGGACTAATTGGCAACTTTTTAATTTAAAAATAAAACATTTCATGTATTTATAGCTTTGCAGAGGTATAATTAGGTAATAGCTTCCCAAACACTTATAAACATCACCAGCCATCCCTGTTGCCAAGAGGAGCTGCTCCTTTCTGGCTGCTTGCTCTTGGCTCAGGATGCTCCTTCCCTTTGCAGTCCCGGCAGCGGTACCACCATGCAAGCAATCCAAATGCTATTTGCCCCCAACACCGGAGATGCACACCTAATTGCAAGCTCGACTCTAGCAACTCTTTCACCTAGAGGTGCGCCACCACACTGATGAAGCTGTTGGTCTGGGCTTACCTACAGTGGGCAAACAGGTGCCACTTCTCCTACTGTGCCAACACAGAGAGGCTGGCAGAGTCCCCTCAGCCCTTTGTGACACCCACCAAAGGAATTAATTTTGCTGCTCTTCCAATTGCAGGTAAAAGCACTTTTCTGCCTGCACTAGCAGCAGGGGCTTTGCTGGGAGAGCATAGGAACACCTCTCCTTGGCATGCAGCTCTCCATTTGCTCTCCCAGTGAAACACCCTGGGCTATAGCTCACATGAGCCCTTCCACCCAGGCAGCCCCCAGGGCCGACCTCCCTTCCAACCTGGGGGAGCAGCCCTAAGCACAGCAGCCTGTACACCCCTACCTGCCTGTCCCTGGAGGTAGGCACAGGTGCCCCTACAGCCACAAGAACAGCCCCATAGCTCCCGACAAAGCCCCCCAGCGGAAAGGGGAGTATAAGGCTAGTGAGATGGACACAGCCACCCACCCCACTGTTCACTGCAGAAGTGAGCGTATTGGCCTTGCACACAGCTCAATCTGCAGCCACCCCAGAGGGCTTCGTTAAGCGGCATCCACAGGAACCAATTTATTTGCAACACCATCTTATGCCAAACAGAAAATTGACCGTAAAGTTCCCCCCACCCCAGGCACAATTACGCATGTAGTGGTGTTTTCCCTGTGAAGCTGAAAAGGGCATTTGAAGTTGCTGCTAAGTGTGGGGTTGTTGCAATTCTCTATAAACTTCAGTAATGAGTAATTTCCCCCTCAGCTGCCACTTTGGACATCAACCCGCTATTTAAATCACATGATACTCTTTGGGTGTTTGCTGGTTGGGTTTGGTTTTTTTTCTTTTAATCATGGTACTCCCAAAGGCACAGCCATTAACTATAACTATTTTGTTACAAAACAGAGGAAACAGAAGGAAGTAGAAAAAAAACAAACTACTTCAGCTACTACCCCTTCTACACCTCCAATGAGGCCACATGTAAAAGATTACACCTTTGAGAGTAGGTCCAAGTTGGGTAGGGGGAGGCAGAGAGAAGCACCCCTCCTCAGCTAAGGTAAGAAGAACCAAGTCTGGGAAGGAATGCTTAGTATCAAGCCTTCTTCCATCTTAAAACTGGTAACTACAGTAATGTGAAAGGCAGGTAAGTCCCATTCAATTCATTGGGAATGATGCAAGCAGCTTATAGGTGAGAAAAAGTGATTTTCACCAAGTGTTACTGAACATGAGAAAGTCATAAATACAAGTACTTAAAACATTTAAGGATCTGGCTTCTGAAAGACAATTAAGTACATTATTACACAGAAAAGTACATCTGCAACTCTTCACAAGAATTAGCACATTTCTTCCTTTCTTGACTAAATACTTCAACTATCAAGGCTCTAGGTGGTGACACTGTTACCTTATAAAAATGTCTTCTTAAACAGGTACAGGAATTTTTCTTCCAATAAAGACAACATTATGGCCATTGCTCCTTCTGTAACACCCCACCCCCCCCCCCCCCCAAATATCAAGAGCAGAACTTTATCTCTGGGACAATGCAGGACGATTTAGATCAGATATTAGAAAGAAATTCTTTACTATGAAGGTGGTGAGACACTGGAGCAGGTTGTCCAGAGAAGCTGTGGCTACCCCATCCCTGACAGTGTTTAAGGCCAGGCTGGATGGGGCTTTGAGGAACCTGGTCTAGTGGAAGGTGTCCCTGCCCATGGAAGGGAGGTGGAATTCTATGATCTTTAAGGTCCCTTTCAACCCAAACCATTCTATGATTCTTTGAACAAAAGAGATTGTGAACAAGTCACAGGAAAGAGAAGTTGATCAAACATTAGCCCAGAATCGTAAGAGGGGTGCTCAGGACTGTCTGGCCAGTATCTACTGTCTGTGCACAGCACAAGCCCCGGTGTCCTCCTTGGCCTAGGAAAGTCAGGTTTTAGGGAAAGATCTCTAGAAGTTGAGCCGCTTTTGAGGAATGCAGATGCATCACCAACAGGTACCCTGGCCACATTGGGCAGGGACAGAGGACCAAGGCAGAAGACACAACTGTTGTGATGCGCAGAGGATTTTTGAGCCATTCCTTACCCACAGAGATGGCCTGCACCTGCTTGGTGACCGAGCTCCAGCGGCACACCTTTCTACCCGTGATGTCCACGCAGAGGAGCGCGCTTTCCTTCTCATCCCAGACGGGCGACTCCCCAATCCTGTAGCCCTCGCTGGCTACGCACTCAATCTTAACGGCTGACATGCCTGTAGAGAAAACCATTCCATTTTACACGCCTCTGCCAACAGCAAAAGCATATGAAATCCACTTCTGGGTGCTGAAAATCAGTGTTCAGAGCCGTGCTTCAAGCATAGCGAGGCTTCACCTGTACACAGCGACAGAGCTTATCCGTGCTGCCTGCGCCGATGGCCCGCTTCGTGCTACTGAACGACTTTCACATGTCCAACAACGTGCGCTACCCTCCCCGCCGCTGCGGGGAGCGCAGCGCGGCCCGGCCCGGCGGCAGAGAGCGCCTGCATCCGGCGGGGCACCCAGCCGGGCACCCCGCGCGGCGGTGTGGAGCGGATTGTAATGCATCACGGCGAAGGTTGCAAACAATAATGCAAAACAAGGGGTGTCTGGGTAATAAAACAGAGACAAATCCCAACTGGGGGCGCCGGGCCCTGCGGGGGAAGGCCCGTCAGCCGGCAGTCCCGCCCCTGCACTCCGGGCTGCTCCGGCGCACCTCTGCCGCGGTGTGATTTAAGCACACACACCCCTCAGTGTATCCACACGCACGAGACAATGAAGCAGTGGCAACAGAGCACCACACGCACGCCTTCCCCGCCTGCCTTACCTGATTCGGGGAGCGCAGCCAAAGGCCCCGGACAGCCGCCGCCGCTCTTATAGCGGGGAGGCGGCCCCTCTCCTCGGCGCCCCGGGGCCGGTGGCGGCGGGGCCTCTGGTGTCGCGGCCAGGGGCGGGCCTCCCGGGCAGTCCTGCCCCGGGGGAAAGGGCGGGGAAGGGGGGCACCGCGCAGGGCCAGGCCGGGCCCCTCGGGGAACTTTCCGCGTGGTGCTGCAAGGACGGCGGAGGGAGCGGGCGCTTCCAGGTGAGGTCCAGCTTCACCCTCCAAAAGCTGCAGGGAGGAAGAAAGAGAGAGGAGATTTCTCCCCGCAGTGGACAAGTTTCTTCTCTCTCCGGAGGCCTGGTCTGTGTGTGCCTTCTCCATGCTTGGCTTACGCGTCTGCTGAGCCTTGGCCCCGGCTCCCAGCACCGCGCATCGTCCTCCACAGATCCTGCAGCATTTCCAGGAATCCAGGACCTTCCACGTGTCATGTCGTGCCCTCTTTTGCTCCTCTTGCTGTATAGCTTCAATTACTTCCAAAGCGAGGAGACAAACAGATGGCTAGCACCAAAATTTCCACGTGCAATTCTCCATTGCACCTGCCTGTGTTCATGCCGCTGTGGCTCCCAGTCACAAAGCAGTGTGTTTTCTAAATGCCAGCTTTCCTCTTTAGCATCCCAACAGGTTGCCTTTTGACTTGAATTCGGTCATCGCCACAAGGATCTGTGATACAAGAGCGACTTTGGTCTCACTGCTCCATGTCTTGTGTCTTCTGGCAACCCAGGGGGCACCAAGCTGGCTCACCACCATATGCCCCTGAACCAGGATCAACACGGCTGCTCCAAACCCCCTTTTCCCCACCCAGACTTTTGTTTCCAGCTGGCACTTCATTCCACTGCACACCAGGCAGTCCCCTCAGAGCTTCTGTTACAGGTCTTACTTGTTCCTTACCAGACACATTCCTATTAGCAATTATCGCCTGCCAAGCATTTTTGCTGGGTTACCTTTATTCACACAGCAGGTGTTCAAAGCCCAGGCTTCATTTGGTCATGGCTTTTTTTTCTTTTAGTGGTATATTTGGAAAGTGTATGGGCTACCTGGCCTTACCAACATGTTTTTCATGCAGGCTTACCTCAGTGGACTACTACACCACTGTACTACATTAACCAAGCAGTTAGGCTTTTATTGTGTCAGGTTTGCGTAGTGTTGCTTCAGTGCTTCACACTGAACTTCCTCCTTCTGTCCCCACTGTTGTGTTGTACAACAAACAGCAGGATTTCATCCTGGACCCAAGGCAAGCAAATTATTAGTGACTGCCATCACAGAAAACAGACATCCAGAGAAAAAGTGCTACAGTTCTCTTTCTTTCATACATTTTTCAATAAGGGAAGAGGATCCAGACGTTAACTAAAAAAAAAACCCAGAATGTATCCTGAGAATTCATGAAGTACAGCAAAGTACAACTACCAATTCTTACAAAGCTCAGCCACATTTGCGGTTCTCCCCTTGTCCTTGCACACTACAAGGCCATTTGCATTTGGGACATGTGGTCAGTGAAACAGCTTACTGAATTCAGCAAGCAGGAGATACTCGCACTCTCAACCCACCTGGCGCCAATCTCTCTGCTCCTTGCTGACTTAGGCATTTGCTAGCATGGTTTGGAGGCATCAAAACAAGCTGTGGGATGGCACACACCTTGGGAGAAAATTAACAGCTTCTGCAAGCGCTGGGTTACAACACAAACTCTGGTCTCCTTCCAAAGTACCAAGTATTTTGAACTTGTATCTCCAGTTACACAGGGCAGTACTCCTGCTTTGTCTTTTCTGTAACAGTTAATCCAGGCTTGCTGGAAGGTAGAGCAGGGAGGAATTCATGGCAGGGTGCCTTCACAGAGAGCATCAGCTGAGGTCTTCTGCCAGTACAAGCTCAATATGGGAGAGAGGAGCACAGACAAGATAGTTGTGGAAAGTGGTGTTGCCATGTGGCTTCCCCACCAGGAATTTCCCTCCCTTGCATCGCAGCCACAATGTCTATTCTGTGGCCTCTAAATCTGAGTAACAAGGAGCACACACAGCACAAAGGAAGTGGCTGGTGGCTCAGCATTTATTCCACATGGTAGGGTACACTGCACACTTTCTCCTGTTTTGTGAGAGCAGGGAAAGGGGAATCTTACTATGGCAGCCATGAGGAGCAGTAAGAGTAGACCTACGCTGCAGGAGGTCCTGTAAGGTGAAGTCACAGCCCTTACCCAGCCTGCAGGCTCCCAGAGCCTGCTGCAAGCCATTACCCTTCTCTCTAGTCAGGAAATTTTGACCAGTTCTGGAGAGTAGCCCAGTGTGCCACAAAGCAGGGAAAATTCCCTCCCCCCTCCCCCCAATAAGGACTGCAGGCAAGAATGGGTGCTGGGTGATTTCAGGGGTTATAAAAATAAACCGGGACTTGTTTATGCTGGTTCCTGGAAGGTTGCAGTTGTTCTTTTCTCCTTTTATAAATCTGATCCTCTTGTTTCTTCATCTTTAGAGCCCTCTTTGTCTTTTTTCTTTCACCTTTAGCCTTCTTGTTGTACTCCTATGTTAGTCCTCCTCCCTGTCTAAAGATGGGAGGGCTGTAGGCCTTATCCATGCCTGGTACAAAGTGCAATTGCCATATATCAGATGTTTCTATCTTAAAGACCCAGCACCTCACCAAGGGGCTCTGTCAGGCCTCCTCCGCAGCTGAGCAAAGTGCAGCAGATAATACTGCATTTGGGAGGATGGAGAGAACACACCAAATCAAAAAACCCCAACACCAAGCGAGAGCGGAGAGAAATAAAAGATCAGTCACTGCAATCAGTTGGCTGGAAAGCAGGAGTTGGCACTGCCACACACTTGTTTTCAGCTAAGTACAGTTCTTGGAACTCACTTGTGTGTCCAGCTCAAGCTTTTATTTGTTAGGAAGCAACAAGTAGGTGCAGGAGAGATCAAACCACTGGGATGCTACAACTGTTTACTAGTCTGGATGATCACAGTCCTGTATTTAAATACTCATGCATTTGCCAAAGTATTCCTGCTCTGTAAATGTCCTCTCTGGAGTGCGTTAAACAGCAGACTTGCGCCCACTGATTAATTTATGTGTTACATCAAGGCTAACACCCACTGCTGTCACACTGTCACAGAAGTTAATGCAGCATGGATTAAGAATTTCAGCCAGGCAATCTTTTCTAAAAAGGACTGCACCAAATTACCATGGAGTCATATTGAAGCATTTAGCCTTTAAAAGTGCAGTTTCTCTCACAGAACCAGCAACAGTTGTCTCTACTTATTGCAGTTTATTACACAGTCTTCTTTGAGCTTCATTTCTTACACAGTGGCCACGAAAAAGCGTATCACACCCCAGAATACAGTACTATAAGCAAACATATTGCCTTTCCCAGTGCAGCCAGCTTCTCAAGTGTTTCACAAACACCCCTCACACCACCACGCATGCACCTCCAACTTTGTTGTCACTGGAGCACTCACAAGTGCTAGTTCCTGCCACCTTAAACTGTCCCAGAAAGATTCTCTGCTCTGCGGGCTGAGGAATCTTTTCTAAGAAGAAAGACGGCAAATCCCATTCTCGCTGTACATCACCAGGAGCAGCTGGGGAGCAGGGCGCTTCAGAAAGCCTTCTTCAGTGGAGCACGGCCAAGGCATTTTTCATTAATGCCTTACTTTTCTGGTCTTCATAATCCACGTGACCTGCATTTCCATTTTGCTTGCCTCAGGATAAAAAAAGAGCATTGATATGTGCTACAGCAGCTGCAAAATTACAGCCACAGCGAAGGCTGTGCAAGGGAGCCAGCATCTTTCATTCGAGGAGGTAATTTAGCAATAGTGCTTTCAGGGTTTGCACTTTTCAGGCACACCAGACCTTCTTCAGGCCCAAATCAGAAGCAAACTTCAGGTTTGGGGTGACTGCTCTGAGCTTAATTTAGCATTTCAACCAGTTTGAGAGAAGCCTGTTTTCTGTATCAGCCATTCGTACGAAGTATAAACTCCAACTTGCTTATGGATATCTGCATCACCTGGCACATTCAGCTTTTGGCCTCTGTGCTTCCTTAAGCCAGGAGAGATGGCTGGCTTGTTGTAGAAGGAATAATCTGAAGGGAGAGGGTGAGGCAGTGCCCCTACTCCACTGTAGAGGAGATAACATAACAACGGCTGAGCCATCACTTCTAGGGAGGGGAAGTGCTTTGGTCAGGCTCCATTCAACCAATGTAAATGAAGCCTAAAATGCCAGTTATGCCAGGGCAGAGGTTCCCAAACTACTGAGCTAAGATAAGCTTCTGAGATAAGAGGGATGGAACTCCAAAGGAATGCAGCCAGACACTGATTTCAGATGAAGGGGATGGGCTAGTTTAATGATTTCCTCCCCTCTCTGGTACCTCATTCCCTCACTAGGGCTTGCACTTCCAAAAAGGTATAACCAGAGCCATTTTCTCAAATGGCATGTCATACATTTTAATTTTAGAGGTATCACTCCAGTAGCAGCACCTATACTTGGATTCCTTGTGGTTGCTGAGACCACAGAAAATAAGAAGAGTGACAAATCTTGACATCAGTCACAACCTCAAGGACTTTTGGATGACCAGAAGATTTCTTGAAGGCATCTTCCTTTCTACAGTGCTGTTGTGCTAGGTTTTAAATTCTTCATCAGGACACTGGCCCACCAATTTGGCTAGCAGAACATCTCTGGAGCTATTACAGAACTCAAATAAGTCAAAATACACCTTGTGTCCCTGCCTTGCCCAGTGTTTTTCCCTGAAGTGAGGGCAGAGGGGGCAGGCACCTGTGGAAAAAAAAACAAAACAGAAACCAGGAAAAATGTCTTGAGAAGGGCTAGGCCAAAAGAAACCATTAAGATGTCATTCCAGAGCCTACTGCAAGATCTAAAACAATGTCTCAGATAAGGCAGCCTAGGTGAGGCTAGCTGGTGATAGCCAGCTTTAGGGCTGTTGAGAAAGCAATGGGAAGGCTGGGAAGGTCAGCCCAGCCTGAAACAAACAAACAAAAAAAAAAGAGTCCCAGAGAAAAGGCAGGGCAAGGTGGAACCATGAGGTTGTCCCAGCCAAAAGAAGCCTACTAGAGAAAGATTATCTGGAAGCTGCACACACAGAGGCAGGGAAAATCCTATCTGAGGCTGCTTCTCCTTACACAATGAGGTAGTCATACAAACTCATCCAAGCTGTCTGCCCAGGGTTGACTTGAGGAACAGAAACAGGCATGCACAGCTGCTATTTTCAAGCAACTTACCCAACTGCTATGTAAGATTTTGCTTCAGAAAGCTGTGCTTGCAGTCACTTTAATCCACTTGTGTCACATCTCTCTGGAAGAGTCCAGCAGTTGTGCTGGAAGAGTCCACCAGATGAGCTGATGTGGTTTGGAGCGGAGCCTGGGAGCAGTTACTCCAGGCTCCCAGGTCTCTACAAGAGGAATACATCCCAGGAGGGGCAAAATTCTGTTCAGCCATGAAGCTGGCATGGAGGAAGAGTCAGAGCAGCAGCAGCAGGGCATCTCTCATGAAACCAGAGCCCAGAAATCTGAGTCTTCACTTCCTCCTGAAGAAGTCACACTGAGGCACTCCATTGTTCTACATCTCTGCCCTTCCCCAGGATTATTCCCTTCCATGCCAAGCTCTCAGGTTGTGCAAGCAGCTTCCTTTTGCTCATTAATTCACATCAAAAGCATGTCTTCCTAATAGATGTGTCAGTTCCGTGCAGTACTACATCTTCCCGAGTACTGGGAGCATCAAAACTCACAATGATCAAAATGACAGGTTGTGCTGGGTTATCTCTGCAGCTCACAGAGGCAGGCTTTGAACACCGAGTCTCTCCCAGGTACCAGATGCACATCACGTGTCTGCAGTACAGCCCGTGTGTCTGGGCTTAGTCAGCACTGAGGTACCACATCAAAATCAGGTGAAGGTTTCAAGCTTATATTTAGTAGTTAAACATCTGTAATTTTTCCTTCTATGGTTTGTGATTCATGGTGCGAAGAAAACATTCTACAAGTGATATATGCAAGTTATAGCTGAGGAACATCTCTTTGGACAGAGATGTAAATGTGGAAGTGAGGGTGCTGGGAATCACCGCACAGCCCCTGTGAGAGCTTGGCTCAAGTTACTGTCAACAACTAACCACACTTTCTTGTTTGTAAAGACTCTACAAACCAATAGCAGCCATTTCCAAAATAATGAGGATACCAGTTTCCTTCTTTGGCCCTGTCTTTCCCACATCACAGCCACAAGCAGACTGTACTTGCAAATGGAATGGGAGGCTGCCAGTCAGAAAGTCACAAAAAGAAGTCCAGTGCAGGAATCTGCTGCAAGGATGCCTTTAGCAAGGAAAGAGAAATCCTGGTCCTGAAAAACAGCTGACTATCCAACATTCACTGCTTCTTCCTAGTGCTGTTTTTTCCCTTTCTTCTATATGCACCTTTAGTGCATTTCCCCTTTTTTGGTCTCCTGTTTTCTTTGCAGCCAAGGGACTTTTTGCTCTATTTCACCCAACCCACTCCCAGTTCCACTCCCACCTGCCTGGGGCCACTGCTCAGCCACTGACCCACCACAGGCAGGAAGGTCACTGCTGCTTCCAACATATGCGCTGCAGATCCCTCATCCCTCTTGAACACTGCAAGCTACCAAGCCAGCCAGAGCAGGAGGGATGCAACTGGATCGGTTGTGCAGCCACAACCTGCTCCTTTCTCTCCATCTTCCTCCTTGGTTTTGCCACCTTCCCCACCCAGGCAACAGGGAGCAGCTCCTCTCTGCCAGCAAGGTATAGCACAGCACCGGCCTGTGGGAACAAGGGGAACTACAGCTGAAGGCCATGGAGAACCAGCATAAACCATCAAACCAGGAACTTGCTTGCATGGATTTGTCTGCAGCACGCATGAGACAAAAGCTGACTGTTAGGTATTTCTGCATGCATGTGAGCATTCAAGAACAAGGACGAGACAGCTGGCCTGGCTATGGCTCTTCCTCTGCAACTTAATTTGTCCAACCAGGGAAATACAGTCATACCACAGCATAAGAAAATAGAGTGAGGCCAGGGCAGCAAACGGTCTGTTACATTTGCTCAGCTAGGCAGAAACAAATGCCAGGCTTGGGCTATTTGCTATCCACAGCAAATTAGTGGTTCAGTGACTTTTTCTGGGAGGCTGAAGGGGAAAGGTTTTCTTTGATACTTAACTTGTTACAAGTATTGCCAGCTCTGCAGAAATACTTTACTCCTGCTGGACATAGAACTGCACTGGGACTGATGAGTTTAACAACCTGCCAGACACAAGGGGTGAAGCCCTAAATAAATCACAACAAATGAAAATACTGTTAGCAGTTTCATAATTTAATGAAAAAGTACTTGTAAAAAGGGGACATCTGAAAAAGACCGAGTCCATCTTGGAAAATTGAATATATATATATTTATATATATAAAACAAAATGCAAAAACACAAAAAAAAATTGACAAATAAGGTTAAGAGGTAATACTTCAAACAGTTAGCCACCGAACACACAATAAAAACTAGCAAATGCACTTTGGGAACAATACTTGAGAACTACATAACCAAGGGCTCCTTCATATATCTATTAAAATCATGTAAAATTAGCAAAACCATTGCCCAGACTGGAAACAACTGAATTAATTACCCCAGAAGAGCAGAAATGCTGAGTTTTGCTGAAGCACCATTTTCCCTCCCCTCTGTCATACGCTGCCAGTCACAAAATAAGAGGAACACTTTGCTGACCTCCTAGATCAGTGTTCCCAATACAAGCTTCATAAAATTTCATGACCAGTGAGAAAGGATTACTAATAAATATCGAAGGAGAACTAA
Source organism: Pezoporus occidentalis (assembly GCF_034315485.1). Taxonomy (NCBI): domain Eukaryota; kingdom Metazoa; phylum Chordata; class Aves; order Psittaciformes; family Psittacidae; genus Pezoporus; species Pezoporus occidentalis. The sequence continues at coordinate 3,260,267 of NW_026915158.1, read as the reverse complement.
GAGAATCAGAACTGGAATACAAATGAGCAACATTTGTTTACTTATTCTGAATGACCCATGGCTTAGAACACAAAGCATTTCCCATTAAAATAAAATATGTGGAAACCTAAAATGCTACTGCATATTTACACCAAAGAAATCGTTTTGAAGATACAGCTCTAGAAAGATCAATTACACAAATATACATAAAATCAAGAAGTGGAAAAAGAAATTATAAAAATTAAGATGCTTGCAAACAGAGCAGAACTGCCAAGTATGCTTTTCTTTCTTATTATTATTTCACAACCGAGAAGTCCTGCAGCCCCTGACCTGCTAGTTCTATTGCAACTAGGGAGATTTCAAAGTCTAAAACAAATCTGAAAGTGTCGTTGCCATTTCCCAAGCTAAAAGCAATAAATTAAGATGATGAAGAAAAGCAGGTTGTGGTTTGGATTCTGCATAGTCATCTTCATGCTGGGTGGGCAACACCTTTTGTTTCTACACAAAATAAAACCCTCAACAGAAAGGAGGTGGATGACGTGCCTTATACAACCTACGGCCTGTTTCAGCCAGCAGTGTGGGGACAGAGGATATGGCATATTTATGAAATGTACAGCATTTCAGAGAAAAACAGCACAGTTACTTTGCTGATTGACAGGACACCATCTGGAAAGCAAGAAGGTTGTATGCATTTGAACAAAAATTCCCTGACATTGAAACAAATGGAAAAAAATCCCTTCCCTTCTTGCTTCTCCAGTCCTGGCTGAAATTTAAGCGCTACTTAACAACTGCTAATTGTAAATGACAGACAAAACAGTGTTAGTTTGGGAAACAGCAACTGATCCAGAGGTTGAAAAGTAGTTTAGTAACAGGATAGATTTTCAGAACAAAAAAAAAGCTACTCCAAATGATGACTGGCTAAAATTTTACAGACCTCGATGCCAGAAGTAAGGCTCTTATGCCTGCATTCAGGCAACCAGGGTTGAAAATTTGAGCCTGCAAAAGAAGTACCAGGTACAAACACCTCTGGACATGAAATCTCAGTTTCAAGAGGAACCTGGCATCACCGGTGATTGCCTAAGAGTAAGTGTCAAATAGCATTTTTCTTTGAAGTAGTACATCTACTTTTGTAAACACTATCCACAAAATTAGCCATCTGTACTTGTTAGCTGGGTAAAATATTTACAAGTGCATCCCACAACAAGCAAGTATGTACAGAGATTAAAAAAATTGAAGTAATAGAAGTTGTATATTTACAAAGTAAGCAAATTATTGTGAAGAGAAACACAACCTTCAGCAAGAGCAAGGAACAGGGGCACGGCTAGAGGTCAGCGAGTTTGGCAGCACAAGCGACGCCTGCTTCCACCCTCCGCAAGGAGCCTGCACACACCACTGCAGCTCAAAGTCTCCTGCAGAACAGGATCATCACTTAGTAGTCACTTTGGGCCTGATCCAGCAGAGCACACTGGCATGCGCTCAGAGATCGGAGTAGAAACGTTCCCAGGGGGAAACCATCAGGACTTTTCACATGCTTAACTTCCCAACGCATCTGCATGTGCATTGCTGGATCAAAGCCTTACTGAACGTGCCACATGAATGCAGTTTCAGGGTCTCTGTCTGCACTTTTTTGCAACACATTAGAGCAATGCAAGGACTTCTTTAATACCTGTCCACTACCACGAGATGGACATAACACGAGCACACTGTCTGGCACATAAACCGGCAAGGGGGAAGCAGTTCCCTGGATTTACACGAAGAGTAACTGCTTTGTGCTCTCCCAGATGTTACCGTCTAATTAAAACACATCCACTTCCACATGACTTTGCAATAACAGAGTCAACCTTGCGGAGACTGCAAGCCAATTCACAGTTGAACAGAACTACTGATTTCTCTCCCCTTCCCCTATCCCCTGTCGCAAATCTTCCTAATGTAGGTCCTGGACTATTTTCTGGAACCTTTTGATGCTGAGCTTTGCACTGGTACACTGGAATACGTAAAGGCTGAGTTACCCCGTGGGGGCTTCTAATCACCTTTGTACGGAACTGTGAGAAATCATGTTCTTTTTGTTTCTATTGTGACAATCTCTTCCAAAGTCCTTACTTGGGCTTTCTCTCTCTGAGCTACCTCGTCTCAACCTCACTTGCTCTTTGTTTTCATCACTTTCTGCTTCAGAGTCACTCAGCTCTAAGTCAGGACAGTACCCATCGTTGTCCTGGTACGGAGCACCTTCCAGTGTCTGCTTGCTCCACAAACGGTCTTTTGTTGCAAGTCTTCTTGTTGGCTTGTCACAGCACCGGAGATCTTCTGTGGTCCTCACAAGGCTGTTGGTAGCCTCTTTGAAGGACCGACTAAAATGTTCTATGGTGGACTTTCTGAAACTGCTCTGGCTGGCCAAGTGAGCCGTGAGCACGGACTCTTGCTCATAGGGCGTCTGGCTGGAGCTGTCTCTCTGGCTCACATCTCCAGCCCTGCCCATCAGGCCATTGGACTTTGTTGCCAGCCTTGAGTTATCCTGCTGCACCCGCCCATTCCCAATGGAACCCTGTCCGTGCAAAGCAGCCTGGAGCGCTAAGGGCTTCCCGGACGGCTGGCCCCGGTGAAACTCCAGCATCTGTGTGGGGCCAGAATCCTTTGCCTCACCCCGAGGCTTTCCAATCCCTGCCAGCAACCCATTACTTCTGCTCTCATGTTGATACCTGGCATAAGATTTTGCTTTAATCTCAAATGATTCCTTTGACATCGGCACGCTCCGCTTGCCATAAACAGTGCTGTTGTTGTCAGGAGAAAGCGGTCTGTTGCCAGGCTTCAGCGAGTTATTTCTGCAATCTCCTAGTGCTGACTTGGGCATTTTTAACTTCAGTGTGATCCTGGGAGGTGGGTAGAACAGTGTATTCTCTAGTGCACTTGTCAGGGTATGGCCTACAGCAGAAAGACACAAGGGGAGAGAAGAAAAAAAAAGCTTTTTTTAGAAGAAAGTAATTGTTTTGTTATCTATAACAAGTCTTACAGTCCATTAGAAAGTCATTCAACAATAAGAAGCATTTGCAAGCAATTAGAATGAAATTATTTTAGGACATTAAAGAGAAGCTGGGATAATGAAAATTGTTCCAAATTATTCACCGTTTCAGAATTTAGGTAAGCATTTTAGCATTTCCATTAAAAACAACAGCATGCCATTTTTAAAGGGCTTTAAGCCAGTGAATCGAACCAGTTTTGAGATATGACTGAAGTAGTTCCAACAAAGCTATAAAAAAGGTTCATATTCAGTTTTGGATGGAGAAAAAACAATGCTTCAAACTGAGTTCCAGTTTGGACTTGGTTCAACTCTCTGCTTTGTATTATACAATTCTTTACACTTTAAAAGTCTTTTCACCCCACTATATTAGTCTTTATGATATTATATGCATACAGAACCCATTGCAGAGCAGCTATCAAGCTTGTCCAATAAGCATTACAAAAGCACTTGTATTAGAAAAGTCATAAAATAAATTTAGTAGACATTTCTAACGAAATCACAGAATCATAGAATGGTTTGGGTTGGAAAGGACGTTAGAGATTATCCAGTTCCAAATCCCCTGCCACAGGCAGGGACACTTTCTACTAGAACAGGCTGCTCAAAGCCCCGCCCGGCCTAGCCCTGAACACTGCCAGGGATGGGGCAGCCACAGCTTCTCTGGGCAACCCGTGCCAGTGTCTCACCAGCCTCATAGTGAAGAACTTCTTCCCTGTATCTAATCTAAATCTCTGCTCATTCAGTTTAAAGCCATTTCCCCTTGTCCTGTCACTGCATGCCCTTGTAAAAAGTCCCTCTTCAGATTTCTTGTAGACCTCTTTTAGGTACTGGGAGACTCTTCTAAGGTCTCCCTGGAGCCTTCTGTTCTCCAGGCCCAGAACTGTAAATGCAGTTACAGAAAACCAAAGTGCTTTAGAATACTGCTGCTTCACAAAGTTCCAGTCTGATCTAAAACAGTTTAAAAAACCCACCTTGTCAGTACTAATGAAACCTGTGTTTCAGAGGTAGAGAAAAAAAAACAAGCAAACAAAAAAACCTCAAAGACTTCACTCTTAACTCATTAAAACGTAATATGTACCCTGAAAGAATTAAAAAAAAGTAACTGCACTGTAATATATACTCTTCCTCTTTCCAAATGGTGTGCTCCTTATTTCAAAAGGGTCGCTATAAGAACAAAGGGCAGAGTGGGGTTTGGTACATCAGCATTCCTAACCAGTTACCATTCACTCTTAAAAAACAGAGAACTTAAACTCTTTTTGAAGGAAGGAGAGTAACTGCAGATGGCAATCTAAGAAATGCCTCTTTGCAGTGCTCATCAAGCATGTGAGGCAACAGGAGAACAGTGATTCCCATCAGTCATTCTTCTCTCTTGCCTGAAGGAACCAAGCGTGACAGCAAGCAAAAAGCCTTCTCAGCTGGAGGACCAAAGAGCAGGGCAGAGCTTGCTGTGGGGAAATAACCATAAACCAGAGGCCAAAGGAAGCAAAAACCTAGAGATCGCCACCAGGCTGTTTCTGCCATCTGGATGGCACAGTGATTGATAAGTAATAGGAATATAGCACAAACAGCCATAAAATCAAGAAATATTGAAGTACATATTTTAAGAAATTAGAGTCTTGTGTGTGTTGCTACTTTCACTGACTGCGTACGTGAACAAAGTTTTTAAAGGCAGATTTACAGTGTTAAAAACACTAAGCAGGAACGTAAAGAGAACACTTTTTTTAGTTTAAATACAGACAGAATGTGTAAAAATTTTACGTTTGTGTGATTACCTGCAGCAATTTCCTGATTAATGAGCTGGACTTGCAAATTGAAGACCTGTTCATGTACTTTACTGTGAGATAACTTCAGTTTCTCTCTCCTGCTTACCATGTAGCAGAGATTTCTTACCTACAGAGGAATAATAGGAGACTTAATAGGCAATTCAAAAATAAATCCCAACATAGTTATAGAAAGTGCATCAACAACAGAATTTAAACAACATTATGTGTAAATCCCTTGGCAAAGTTCTTGTGAATATTACTGAGCATATGTAACTAAGAATAAAAAAAATACCCTGGATTTTTTCTTTTTCATTGCCAATTTAATGAATGCCTTGAATATATTCAGCAAGACAGTAGAAGACGTTTTCATGTATAAGAACAGCAAGCAGAGTTCTAGTCAAAAGAAAAGTAAGCCATTTCTAAGACCTGCTTGTCTGCAACCTGCTTCCACTGTGTACAATGCTGGGGATGTTACTGCTGGCAATACTGGATTCTCCCAGAATTTCCCTGCAAAATGTTTCATAGAATGCTTTTTAACGGCTAAACTATGTTTTTTCTCCTAAAATTAAAAGAATACTCTGGCTTCTTGTGCAATACACACATTCTGGATAACCCATTTTGCAATTTAGTTTTTGACTCCATTGCAGGCTCACAAAGCTCAACAAGGCCAACCGCAAGGTCCTGCACCGGGGTCAGGGCAATACCCAGGATCAGTACTGGTTGGCAGAGGAAGGGATTGGAGAGGCCTGGATGAGAAGGACGTGAGAATTCTGGTGGCTGAAAAACAGGACATGACCTGGCAATGTGTGCATGGAGCCCAGAAAGCCAACTGTATCCTGGGCTGCATCAAGAGAAGAGTGACCAGCAGGCTGAGAGAGGTGATTCTCCTCCTCTACTCCACTCTGGTGAGATGTCACCTGCAGTACTGTGTTCAGCTTTGGGCCCCCAGCACAAGACAGACATGGAGACACTCATGTTGGAGTGAATCCAGGAGGGCCACAAGAAAGGTCAGTGCTGGAACCCCTCTGAAGAAAGGCTGAGAGTTTGGGTTACCAAGTCTGGAGAAGAGAAGGCTCCGCAGAGACCTTGCTGTCTCCATGGGACAATAAAGAAGCCTTTTGTTACATGAAAGGGAATTATAAGGAAAAGAGAAACCAGGGCATGTAGTGACAGGACAAAGGAGAATGGCTTTAAAGTGAAGGAGGGTAGGTTTAGATTAGATACAAGGAAGAAATTCTCCACTATGAAGGTGGTGAGGCACTGGAACAGGTTGCCCAGAGAAGCTGTGGCTGCCCCATCCCTGGCAGTGTTCAAGGCCAGGCTGAAAGGGGCTTTGAACAACCTCTTCTAGTGGAAAGTGTCCCTGCTGTGGCCAGGTGGTCAGACTAGATGATCTTTAAAGGTTATTTCCAGTCCAAACCATTGTGTGATTCTGTTTCACATAATTCTGCTTTCACTATTTGTTTGAGTTAACAGCAGCATTTCCACCTAATGTAACGAGAACAGGAAGAGACACTGAAAGTTCTTGATACACAGTTAAAAAAGCTTTCAGAACACAGAAACAGTTTAAGGGCTGGCTGAAAGATGTTTGCCAAGCATATCTCCCCCAGCACTCAACTTCATCTGTTCAGAACTGGGACCTCTCTCCCCAGAAAGGAAATTCCAAGATCCCCAAATTCATACTCATCCCACAATGTAACCCAGTACAGCCTTGTGGCATGAGAAGTTCAGAAACTGAGACAGATGCTTCCAACTATGAATTACCTCCACTCAGAATAAGCATTATCAACAAAACCTGATGCAAACAAACTACTTGAAAAACAAGAAGAAAAAGTTTGAAATGGCCTCTTGGAAGAAAAACGCCCCAAAACCACAACCCTCCATTTGAAGCATGTTATGGGATTTTAATTAAATTTTTTTTAAATAAAGATCCATAGCTGAAGTAGTCCTGGAAAAGGAGATCGAGATTGATAATGACTAGATTCAAGACAACAGTTACACCAAGAAGGGGAAATCTTGGCTCTAACATTTATCTCCCTGTATTTTCATGTTCTTCTCTCCCCAATAATGTTTTCCCTTTTCTTATAACACTATTTTCTCTCTTTTGATTTTCCTTCCCCTCTCCTCTCCAACATCTCTGAATCACAGTTATCACATATACCTTATTTGTTACCTTTTTTATATTCACTATCTCTAAGCACCTGAAAACTGCAGGTGTCACTGGACTGAGAAGGGACCGCTGTTGACAGTCTCTGCAGCAGGCAGGGCAGCATACTGAAGACCTGAGTTGAAAGCTTTGTTTTCTTTATTGTAATTTTTGAAATCATCTCCCTATGTTTCCCTCCATTCCCACTTCACTCTACGAACAAAGACCTCGCTCACCTGCAAATAGGTTTTCAAAACTGTACCAGTTAATTTCTTACCCTCTCTAGGTCCTGCCTCAAATGCATGAACATCCTCATGCGAGTATGAATGCTATCTTCTTTTGGCTGCACCAAGCCATTTTCTTCATCCTCCTTGGGAGGAAACAATGGTTTGTTAAAGTTACTTTTCCGCTTTAATTTCCAGTAATTGTAGATGAAGTCTACAGCAAGTTTAGGAAGGCCCAGTTCTGCTGCAACATCCTCCACTTTAACTAGTGAGTAAAACTCTTCTTCCAGCTCTCGGAGTTTTTGGGCTCGCAAACTGGTTTTCTCACTCTCTATTTGCTTCTGGTCCGACATGCTTTTAGGGTGCTCATCAGTGTCAGGTAGCGAATTCTGTTTGTTCTTGCTGTGCTTTAGACAGTACGACTTAAACTTGACCTCATCACCGTCATCCAGGATGGTTTTCATCTCTAAGCTATGCTCAAAGGCACAGGTGACATGAAAGGCAGTGATGCAGCTTTTCACAGAGCACTACAGACAAAACAAAAAACCTCGATCACTAACAGTAGCAACAAACCAGGAAAAAAGGACAGAATTATCTTAACTAAAGTCCATCCCTACAAAACTTATTTCCTAAGCACTCTTAAACATTCTGTTGGTCTCTTTGAAGCTGGTACCACCCAGTTCAGTATATTCTTGTTTGTGAACAATGCTCAACAGAACTTTTCTATCCATCTCTGACCCACACTGTAGCAGTCCTTATACATCTCAGCCTTCTTTAAAAGAAGGCAACTCAAACTCACTCCTAAATCTCTGTGTTAGTGAACTAATTTGATAGTAAACAGCTATGAAGAAGTATGCATACTATCCACAGTCATCTGCATTATAAAGCATCTCTGAACACACAAAGAACAAAATGCAAAACCAAAATTGCCCTTCTCACATAGATGACACACTACATAGAGTCACCACAGGACAAGTACATACCTGTATGCAAGCACCAGTTTTCAGTTTGCATAAACTACACACTAGAGCCCATCGACTTGGTGGAATGTGAGACACCTTTGTGATTGGCTCCATTCTTTCTGGGCAAGCAATACTAACCTGTAAACATTAAAAAAAAAAAAAAAACAACCAAAAACAAACAAAACAAAACAGCATAGAAAGCAGTTATCAAGGCAGTAGAAACAAGCTCTCAATTAATACCAGATGAAGAAATATGACCACACATTTATCTCACTGAGAGATCTCTATGTGCTCATACTTCTCAGCACGGGACCCTGAAAGATCCCACATGAAAACAGTACTGTGGAATCCTACTAGTTTAACCTGGTGGCTAAAAGTTGTAGCTCTTCAAAACATCTGAGGCACCTGTAGCATGTCCTGTTCTGAATCAGTTGACAGACTGCAATAAGTGATGCTTATTTCCCCTGTGCTACTTTTACAGGTCTAACTTACAAAGTATCAAAATGCAAGCTTATCAGAACAAAATAGGAACACTTACTCATACTTACCCAAATAGTTTCTTTTTTATGATCCACAGATCTGCTACAGTAGCTACTCCCGTCAGCCCACAGTTTAGGACAGAACCAGATCTATCAGCCAGCAGTCAGGGAAGGCTTTGCTTCCCAGTTCTGCCACTACTCTGAGCACTCCCAGTGCAAGGATGATTCTAACACACTTTCCTCACTACAGGTTGCATCAAATATTATTTGAGAAAGAATACAGCAAACTTCTCTTACTGCAAAGCACAGTATTTTCTCTTGTTCAAGTTTTCACATACTTAGTCTGGATGATCCATTTGTCTCTGGTAGACCAGATTATGGATATTAATACTAAAAGAAAAAGAAAAACAGATAAGCACAGGATACCTTTTCCTATTCTTTGTTACACTAACGTCCGCATACCCTCTGTGACAAATTTCTCAGTTGCTTGTTGTCCATACTGGGAAGTAAGGACTGTCCCCCATAAAGTGGACACCAAAACAGACATAAATTAGCTGTGTGGGCGTCTCTTGAGCCACTCCTGACAGACAAGAGTTTAACTAAGAGCACAAACAAAAAGCTGGCCAGCTCTGAATGACTGACATGCAGAACTGGACCAGTATGAGAATGGCACATGGCAGAAGATTTCAGTGAGGGAACTGTTCTGTCCCAAGAATTCCAGTCTCCAAAAGCTTGGATTTTGATGCTTACACTGCACTTTTTGAATAGAGCAGTTGGAGAGCTGACTGTATGTTTGGAGAGTTGAATATATGCTTTGGAGAGCTACCTGCCTGAAGCAGAAAAGAAAATGCAGATTCTAGTTGGGAAGATCATAATTTTTATGAACAATTCACCTGAATAGAACAGACCTGCATTTCCAATGGTGGGACAGGGGCCTATTCTCAAAGGGGTCATATCCAAGAACTCAAAGAAGAGAGGTTCCTAGGTCATACCCCATGGCACTATGAGGCCAGTATAACACTGATTTCTTAAGAGAACAGTTAAGGCTGAGATCTGAATGGCAATTTTTTTCTTCTTCTTCTAGAACACTTGAGCATTATGCTGCAATAATTTTCAAAGATTGACTCCGTAATATGACTCCCCTAGGGAAATCCAGGTTATATGAATTGATTTAGCATGTGATAATTAGTTGACTTCACAAGAGCCAGCAGACTAAGCTGAATTTCCTAGCTCCTCTCTGGAGATACATCAGCAATCACTTGATGCACATATTAATTTTAAAACCTGCTTAATCCCTGAAAAGGGAAGGATTTGTTTCAGCAGACCTCCTTGGTGAGGCTGAACTATTCAAAGATAGCAGTGCTAAGTTCATAAAGTCTGAGTGTCACAGTTGCTATGCTCAAGCTGAGTAATTCTGTTACTGTCTTCGCACCACTGCATTGCTCTAAGGATCACTTAAACCAGGTGGAAGACAGGCTTGCAAGAGATTACCTGGTTTATTTCAACATTTTAAAAAGTTGATCAGCAGTTCATGAACGAATAACATATATTGACTCAAACAGGATTTCTCATTGGTTTTATTATAGTACTTCACCCTTTAGATCTCCCAGCTGAAGCCACATCTTCTGTAATATACTGAGGTCAACCTCCTGTATTCATTTCCAGAAGTCTTTATTAGGAAGACAGATGCTTCAGAGAGGGCCCAGGTTTTACCAGATAAGGAGAATAAGCAGGCCATATGTGATGCCCCCATCAGACAGAGATGACAATCTGTTGTGGCCTTCCTATAAATTGGTGGGTGACAAAGCTGCCTCTGGAATGCTTGAATGGTTCCACAGTATTATGCCTAGCACTCCCAAACATCATAAAATGTAGCTTTTTCACTTCCAAAGTGAGCCTAACTTCATCAACCTAACTTGACCTTCCTTGAACCAGAGCTGGTTCCAAGTTGCACAGGTATTTCTGAAATGTTCTACAAAGATTGACTAGAATTCTCCTTGTGGTTACCACTACACAAGGATGCAAGACTTTGGGAATTAAAGGATTTGATCATCTTGTCAGGTTATCTATATTCCTTTCAAAAACAAAACAGATTCTTCAGTGATTTCTTTTTTTTTTAATGGAGACTGGGTAATACCAACTTTCCACCATGCTTCCCAGCAGGATCTGGGAATTGACACAGACCTTCTTGTCCCTCTCTGCCCTTTTAATGCTCTCCCAGCTCCTTCACCAGAGGGGACTCAAGGTCAGGAAACATTTATGTTGGAAATACTGTCCATTCAGCTTGTAGTGCTGCCTGTTTATATTACCCTACTCTGTAAAAGCACAAAGAGGAGCTTACAGAGTCAGGTGTGATTTATTTATACTGGCCTCATGCTGTCTGCATGCTTCTGATGTTCCTAAGAGAAGAGTCAAGGCAAAGTCTGTTTTAACTTCACTGCTCCCAAGGGATATAGAGGGCAGAGAGGCCAACATTTATCGTTCTCCAAAACCTTCTATGCCAAGGCAGAAATTATCCATCTGCTGTAATATGTAGCTGTTTCCTGTTGTTTCTGCACATTCTATCTGTTGTTACATTTGACTGCTGTACTCTGAAGTGTTAAGAGTGGGACAGGGTGAAGACAAGGGGCTGTTGAAATCTCTTCTCTGTGACTGCTACGTATATCCGCTGCCATCTCAACTGCCACCATCTCTGCTCCCCTGCTAACCCGCCACAAGCAGCTGCACAAGTGCACAATGATCTGCACCAGTGGCTGGAGCACAGCCACTCAAACAGCAGCTAAGGATAGTCAATTTGATACACATCCAGTTGTAGCAAGGAAAAATAACTTTCTGCTTCAGCTGACCCCACACTGACTGAGGGAGGACGTAACTGTAATGGGTGGTCTAAGGCAGAGAAGGACCTTGAATTTCAAAACACTCATCACAGTTTTCCGGTCTCAATGTTCCCATTTTTTAAAAAGAATGCTTTTTAAGAAAACATGAATTAGACTACACATTTACACCAGAGGCAGAAGAGTATCACAAAATCATAGAATGGTTTAGGCTGGAAGGGACCTTAAAGACCAGCTGGTTCCAACCCTCTGCCACAGGCAGGGACACCTTCCACTAGACCAGGTTGCTCCCAGCCGCGTCCAGCCTGGCCTTAAACACTGCCAGGGATGGGGCAGCCACAGCTTCTCCGGGCAACCTGTGCCAGTGTCTCACTACCCTCATAGTGTAGAACTTCTTAATATCTAATCTAAATCTACCCTCTTCCAGCTTAAATCCATTCCCCCTTGTCCTGTCACTACATGCCCTTGTAAAACATCTCTCGAGATTTCTTGTAGGCCCCTTTAAACCAGCAATGAGTACACCCTTCCAACTTCCCCATCAGTCAAGTGAGGGTCAAGAAAGTCTTTCAACAGCATTAGCTCACCAGGAAGGGAGGGAAAAGCATTTTAAGACAGTGCTGAATGAGCTAATGAAGGAAAATACCTGGTGCAATTGCCTGCAACAATGCTAGCCTGTACCTGGTGACACAGGAAGTCCCTCTTTGAAACTTCTACCAGAAGGCACAGACATGTTTATGACCTATTCCTCTCTTCATTCTGTCTTACTCTATTTTGTTAGGGCCACAGGAGGAAATGGCAGTGATTTTAGAATTTATCTGTTTCTTCTGGGAGAGTTTCAGTGTGCTACTGTCTTTCGCAGAAGAGAAACAGGCATACCAGAATACACATTCTTTCCTAAAGTATCTATCCCCAGGTGTTCAAACTCTGGGTTTTCTTGTCCCCTGTAGCATGTGAGGCCACAACTCTGCAGAAGGAACTGATCTGCCATTTTAGCAGATTCCCAAAGGTTTTTCTGGCTTCTCCTATGACTGAATTGGTTTACAAGTGACAACACAGAACACCAAGAGACAGAATGGATCCAAGAGGCATTTCCCACCCCTACTGCCAGGTGTCATTTCCCTGCTATGCCTGACACACTAGGCACTGGTGTGGAGGGGAGGAGGTGGCCGAGGCCTAGAGCCAGTGAAAAGGCTGTGGGAGCAGCTGGATGTGAGGTCTCTCCCAAGCAGCTTCTCCCTCAGCCGCAGGGAAGGTGAGCAGGCAGCACAGGCTCCTGCCCTGCCATCACCTGCTTCCCAAACCTGCCGGCTACACATCTGCTGGTGAGAGCATCAAGGCAATCACATGCAGGAAGGACCTCCTGGGAAAAACCATCTGCTCAAATCCAAAAGAGCCTCCAGCTAAGACACTTCAGCAGAGGAGGAGAAGTCAGAGGTTGCTTTACTTATATATTTTATTAACTTCAAAATAAACCGTTTGGTTTTGTTGTTTTGGTTTTTTTTTCTTCAACTCCACTCTTCTTAGAGGTTGAAGAGGTGAAAAAACCGAAGCAGGCCTGAAAGGAAAAGTGCAACTGCAAAGATAACCTCCTTGAAAAGCAGATATGTGCCTGAGACAGAGCTAGGAACAACTACACATTGCATCTGATTGCTATGCTAGAAAAAAAAAAAACAACAAAAAAAAAAACCCTAGAATCTTATCATCTCCCTCAAAGTTTTGCAAACAGGAGGCCTGGCTGCTCTTGGCAGCAGAATGCTCAGAAAAGAAGGCATCCATCCCACTGATGTCATGGTGCCAACAGACTTGGCTAATGCCTCATATTAAACCACCCTTTAATGGATTTGTGGATCTTACCAGAGAGAAAACAGAAATATTCCAAGTACAAAATTAAACAAACCCCAACTATACAGGAATGAACATTCGATTTACAGAACAATACTGTTATGCTAAACTTGATTCAAAATGGAGGAAGAAGTTTAAAGTTTCATTATGAAACTCTAACACATATTTATACACGGATATATTTAAAAAGCCTTTTCTTATAAAATATGACATAGGAAATAGATACTTATCTCCCCATCAACTCTAGTTTAAAAAAAACACAAAAAACCACAAAAAAACCCTAACTATAAATGTTTTAATATATCCTCTGCAGATAATGCAATGAGGTGTTTTTTTAAAACAAAAAAAAAAAACCAAAAAAAAACAAAACCAAAAATGATGTATTTATGCAAACCATACACCTAACTGAATACACAAATTCAGAAGAGAAAAAACAACAAAGATGCATTTGTGTGGTTAACACTAGCTTACATCAGTAATTCTTTCTAGCAGGTAGCTCCGATACCATGACGACACCAAGAAGTGACTGCCGAGTAAATGGAGGGGACAAAGTTATTAATTAATGGGAACATAAGCGGGACTCTCTCCCAGTCTTCACAGACTGTGCAGGCTCATCAGAATAAAGCCCAGTATTAAGCCAGAGAGATACCTTAAATCATGACATGAAGGCAGAGGAAGGAACAAGAAGGAGTCTATAACGCAGAGGAGTCTATAACGCAAAAGAGGAGTCTGTAACGCAAAAGAAGAGGCAGAAATTAAGTGTTTACCTCTGGAATCCAGAGAGCACAGCTCACATGTGCCCACTTGGTCCCTGTCCTGGTAGCTTTCATAGCACCTCCTCTTTTGGGACACAGGAGGCACTGAGGATGTATTCCCAGGACACAGGTGCGGCACAACCAACTCCCTTCAGGTACTTTTAAGATTCCATAGCATGCCTTGGAGGAAAACATAAATATTGAGATAATATGAATAATGAAAACTAAATGTTGAGATCATTATGCTGAAATGATTTCACACTGAGCATTAATATTCACACAGAAAGAAGCTTTCAAATAGTAAAGGCACTGTTTGGCCTTTACTTAATCCTTCTCTAGCTTCTTTACCTTAAAATGAGTCAAGTGATCAAAGAGATAAGCAAGCAGCCTATAAAGCAAAGACTTTTTATGCTGGTTTCTTTTCAAGTGTGCTTGCAATATTTGTTTATGGTGTAAAACATACCCACTGTGACTGCAAAACACCACTGGCTTTAAGAACCTTCATCTTTCCTTTTAGAGATTTAAATTTCCAAAACAAAAACTGTTGCTATCTCTTTAAATCAGCTTCTGCATCAACTACTTCTTTAAAATCACAATTTCCTACTGCTATTAACTTTACACTGTAACATAAAATTCTATTTAGATGTGATGGGATATGAGTGGCTTGACTGAAGACCATTTCCTGCAACCTTAAATTACCTTTGTGGTTACAGTTCTGTGAATTGTTTGTTACTTTAAATATTTATATAGTATCACAACAAAAAACTACAGCATATACTGAAATTATGGGGTGCTGGGTTTTATGACTATTTCCTGAGTACTGCACTTGAGACATTTCTCATTTTCCAAGGGCTTAGGTTTTCCTAGGATTGAGAACTAAAAACAAAAAAGGAAAAAAAAACAGAATAAACAAACCTGCCTTCTAATTCAAATTCCTAGCAGTTCTTGATGGCTAACCACACATGTACCTATACATATCCTGCTGTACATATATACACGCGTAACAAGCTGAGTGGATCTAAAACCATGGATGCCACTAAGGCCTAACTCTACCTAACCGCTCCAAATATAAGCTCTGTCAAAAGGGTGGCTTTCAGAAGAAATCCCACCATGCCTAACACTGTCTCTGAGAGCAGTAACTTGAAACACTCTGTAG
The DNA here is from genome assembly GCF_034315485.1 of Pezoporus occidentalis. Classification (NCBI taxonomy): domain Eukaryota; kingdom Metazoa; phylum Chordata; class Aves; order Psittaciformes; family Psittacidae; genus Pezoporus; species Pezoporus occidentalis. The sequence continues at coordinate 3,245,114 of NW_026915158.1, read as the reverse complement.
AACAGGATTAACTGCAACTAGTCTTTCAGATTCAAATCTAGTATAAAATTTCCACACTTGACTTCCTAGCCTTCTGATTGTAAGAGCTAAGTATTTAATATGAGGAGATACCATAAAACATTGCACATTATGCCAGGCTCACAGAGAGGGGGACTTTCCTGAATTAAATTCTGCAAGACTCACTAGTCTAAAAGCTATTTTGATGTGGCGACTGCTGCAAAAATCAACAGGGGGAGCTGTAATCTAAATGTTACAAATAATTTTTTTCTCCCTTATGCAGCACATTCCTACCAGCATCCTTTCTGTTACTAAAGCAGAAGTGACATTACACCTAGAGATCACATTTAGGGGGTTGGAAATGAACCAAAACTATTTTCTGATTTAATCCAACTAATAAGCAGAGGAGGCCTAGACTACTAAACCAGTAATTTCACAATGTGAGCCAGCACGAGAAGGTACCATGAAGGAGGAAATTTCTCACACTCCCCCCTCCCTCCTAACTGTGCAATGACAAACAGACCTGAGGCTATTTGGTGAACCAGAGCCAATCCAGATTAAAAATCAAATGATTTTGTTGCTGTGGGTAGGATTAGCCTTAGCCCAGACATGCTCCCCAGTTAGTTTCAGTCAGATCCAGCACAGGTCAGGAGCTTGGAGGCAGCAGGCCATGAGATCAAGCTCAGCTGCCAGCAGGCAACCACAAGCCTCCTACTGCAAATTCATCATTACTTTTGAACAGACACCAGCAGAGGCTGAAGCAGGCAGCCCAGCTGCCAGCCCTATTCCTGTCACTGGCCACATTACTGGCACTCGGTTTCATATGGCAGCTACACACAGTGAATCAGATCAGGAAAGCAGCTGGGCTGGAAGCCAGCCCACTGCAAGCAGGAAGATGACAGCTCCTTTTTCAGCCAGGTATGTTTTCTGGGTATTATATGCAGTTGGTACAAAAATACACTAAAAAACCTTCTCAGTCCCGTCTCAATTTATAGCAAAAGTCCCTTCCAGAACAAGATGAACAGAAACTACAGGATTCATATTCCTTTTTTGATTACAAGGATACCTCTGCCTCACTATACTGAGCCCAGTCAGTGTAAAGTCTTGGCTACGTATGAAACATTATAAACGTGAGCAACTTTCAGACTGAGAGCACAGTTATTGCAGGTGCTTACGCCTTCTAAAAAGATCAGTCTGTTAAAGTGCCTACACATACGTGTGGTTTCAGATAGCTAGATTTGGATACCCCCCATCTGAACAATTAACTAGTCAGTCAAGGAGGAAAAACCCCAGCTCTGAAACAATGATCTTTAGATTCTTCACAAATAGGCAAGCTAGAATTTCCTGCCCGGTTTTATCTTCAAAAGCAGGTTTAATTACAGGGGGAAAACTGTTATGGTCACAGAGTACTTGCAAGTCCCCAAAACATCTAATACCAGTTCAAATTCCACATTTGCCAACATCAACTAAGATCCCAGGACCCTAGGACACTGTCAACATTTCTGCAGGCACTACTAACCTGATGGACACAGATATTACACTTGTCACAAAACACCATGTCATTCCCATCTTCACTGTCAGGGGACCGGCACACATCACAGATGACATCTTCATCATATTCAATACCTAATCCTTCTTCAGTCTCAATAGCGTGATTCATGTTCTCATGACAATGCCGTTCCAACACTTCAATCGTCTTCTCCATTGTGTTTTCATCCAGGGGCCCACATCCTGCAACACAGAATAGGGAAGGGGAATTAAAGGACAGTCAGGTGCCTCTGACAGAGTCTGAGATGCAGGAAGAGAGAAGGATAACTTCTAGCAGCTACAGCAGTAGACATGGCATCCTCTCCCATCACTCTTACTAAAACTAAAAAAAAAAATAAAAATAGAAAACCTTTTCCACTTACTGGTTAACTGCAGATGTATTTTATAAATAAGCTAAGAACTACTACCTGAGTAAAAGTTTTTGCATATATAACACAAGACTGGGACCTTGAAGAAAACACAACAGCACAAGAGACAGACAGCAGTTGCTGTAACTCCTAACTGCTCCCATACAACCTTTCCTTCATCTCCATCACTAAGAAACACTAATATTTTTTGTTGCTGTTTTGCGGGTTTTGTTGTTGTTTCTTAGGGTTTTTTTTTTTATTTTTTTTATAAAATAGCAGATAAATATACTATTTGCAATCCATACTACCTCTGTTCACTTGAACACTACACATGCTCTATACACTTACCACTAATTAACACAGTGTAAACAGAACCACATAGAAAGGATTTGCTATGAGACTGGCCTTCAGCTTGCAGCTTCAGGACACACGCTTAATACAAAACTCTACAATGTTTACAGCTACAAGTTACCTGACTGGGTTTAAACCACGACAAACCTCCAAACTGCATCCTCTCAAAATATCAAAATCCTCACTCAAAAATGATGCTGCTGCCCATAGTTCACTATTTACTCAGACTTTCAAAGGCTGGGATACTCACGTGACATTGCTGTCAGAGGCTAACCTTTTAACTCCTGGACTATGCACAAGAATAGGGCTACTAATTTTAACTCCTTGTCACAAACAAACAGAGATGGAAAAGATAAATGACTGCTGATAAAAAGTATCTTCTGCTATTAAACTGTTCTCTCCAATGCTTGGATATTTTTTCAGTCCCTGAACAAAAAGAACTGCAGAACTGTTCAGATGGAAGGCACCTTCAGAGGGCTCCAGCCTAGTCCCTGGCTCCAAGCAGTCAATGGTGAATCTAGACAAGGATGCTGCTCAAGAGATGTATCAGCCAGATCTTGAAAAATCTCCACGAGATGGAGATCTGGCCCCCAGAAAAGCTTTTGTTAACAGCATTCCTGTATGCCTGGGAAGCTTGTTCTTGCTTCTGCCTCTTACATACATCCTTTGGCACTGGAGCTCAGTCATGAGTTCCCTTCTTCAACAGACTGGTCTCCTGACATATCTACTTTTTCTCCTGTGTGGATTGATCTCTCCTGTGCTTGGAGGAGACTGTCCTTAAAGTCCTGCTAGCTCTCTTCAACAGTTTCAACTTCAAAGCTGCCTCCCAGATCTACCAGTTAACCAAATGAGGAGAAGATCCAGGACCACAAGGCTACTTCCTCTCTTCACTTCCCTCGGGATCTCAGTCACCACAATTTCATAGCCACTACACCCAACACTGCCATCGATTAGCACATCCCTACAGGTTCTTCCTTGGTTGTGAACAGCAAATCCACGACATGCCAAATACCTCTCTTTTGCCCACCTGTCCTTCCTAAAGGACCTGCAATCACCCATGGAAGAATGTCAGCCACACATGCTATTCCAACACAAGTCAGTTATTCCAGAAATAATTCCAAGATTATTTTCCACAGCTCACTCGCCCTCATAGCCTTCTATACCGCCACTTGCATGGAAAAAAGAAAAGTTTACTTAGCTGATTTTAAATGAGCTAACATGTGTGAAACTTAATTACTCTGTTAAGAACCCAGCATGCAAGCTCCTCAGAACTCTGAATTTGTAGCAGTAATATGTTCAAGTTTAAGAAATGAAAACATCTGCTTTTACTACATTAAATTTTTTAACTTTTGAAGTCCTAAAATCAACTCCATCTGGTGTGGGATAATCTCCTCCTGCCTCAGCCTGCAGAAGCTGCACATGATTTTGGATGTGATGAAGTTTTTTGGCATAACAGGTAAAATATAAAGCATTAACAGATGAAGCAAGTAATTACTTTAAGCATTTCTCCCTCCTGTTTTTCTTAGCCTTTCCATTCAACTCTTATTCAGCAACCTTTAAGAGATCTCACATATCCAACTACAACTCAAACACCAGAAATTAACCACTGCTTTTAAAATTAGAACATGGTGTAAAATTACCCATTTCTGTAAGCTCTTCATTTAGCTCCTGAAGCCAAAAGATGTCCATGTCATCCAAGTCATAGCGACAGACAGATTCTGCCAGTTCCAAAATGTTGATGTAACCTGGTTCTGTGGGTTCTTGGCTGGAACAGTGGATGTATTTCCTGGGTCGTGTATACAGTACTTCTTTCACCTTTTCAGCTACAACCCTAGAAGTAAAAAAAACAACACCACAAAACAGAAATAGAGGGTTATAGCTTTTTAAGACTCATCCTTGAAAGACACGAAATATTTGCTAGAAGTGCAAAGAAACCTTGTGTTTCACAGATTTTAAACTAGCCAGTAAACATAGACAGGCTACAGAGATGAGAGTCTGTAAATGTCATTTCTTCACACAAAATGTGTTAACGTTTGCTACGTACACAGAATCCTTCTTAAAATGTAAGCCTGTGCATATGATTTTGAATTTAACAAATGCTACTACAGCGATGATGCAAGTCCTTTTGAAACCCACAGAAAGTATAATGCATAAAATCCTGCTACAATCTTTTTTCTATATTCTTCTTAAACGTTAGAAGGAAGTCTTGCCAACTGATATCTTGAAAATAACAGCTTTTTCACAAAAGCTTAATTTATTCTACTGCAGTGTGTGTGTAGAAATGCTTGCTCTTCATTTGGGATAAACAGTCTACCCTTATTTTGTAAATTACTTTATCCACATTACTAATGCATTATTTTTGTTATGTAAGAACCATCCTGATGCCAAGCAAAAATGTAAAGGGGGAAAAACCAGCTAAAAATCATTCAGGAAGCAAGGAAGAAAAATATTGCTGTTTTCAATCTTTCAATTATTTTAAAAGATAAAACTCAGCATTTGATCAGTAAACTAACCTATGGAAATGGAAAAATTGACCTTACCTAGATAAGGTCAATCTTTCCCTGACTTCAATGCAAGAGGACTTGCATGTGAAAGGAAGCCAGGGAGATACTGACTGGAACAGTGCCATGCATGAGCAACTCTGCATGCTTTCTAGCACTAACCTTCCACAGGACAAGGAAAAAAAGAAAAAACAGTGGGAAATTAGGCAAGTAGAATAAAGAGGGAGCAGGCAGCACTCAAACAGCATCCTACATAGCTCTTACTGGACAATGAGAGTTGTCAATGTCAGTACAGTGTTTTGCCATTCTTCCTCCTCCTTCACCTTGCTCATTTTTTCATCTTGTTCCCCTGTGAGCTTTTCTTTTCTCTGGTCCAGCCAAATCTATAGCATTTTTTTTTTTCTTCTAATGTAATACTGCTGGTATGAGATGCAATATATTTATTTTTAATAACTTGGTACTGACAATAGCCCAGTAGAAATTAAATTATGCTGGCATCAGTGCTTTCACTGGACAATTCACTTGTCTCAAAGACCATGCTGGCAACAACATTTCTGTGTTGAAACACACTCTGTTTGCCCCAGGAAGAGTTGCAGGACTAGTGTTATGTTTTCCTAGTCTAAGGTTATTTATCTACCAAGATCACTGATTTTCTATAATGTTAAGCAGCAATTTTTGACAAGAGATGGCAGAAGGATTAAGGCTTTGGCAATAATAACTAAAATTACATGAACGAGTAACTTTACAGGGTATCAGTAACTACTGCATGCCTCCTGCTCTGTTATCATCATGCTTTATATGGAAGCCTTTCAAATAACACGTATAAGATTTGGGTTTATTTTTAATTTATTAAACCTGCCGTACTCAAATGAGAAACTTTTTAATCCATAACACTGTGTGACTCAGGAGAGAAAAAAAAACCCTTTTTAAATTCACAGTGTAGATGCTATAACAGTGTACAGACAGAACCAGATCTGGAGTGCCACAGAAATGTTTTCCAAATTGGTACTTGCTTGGTTTAAGAACATGCCTGAAGGCTGCTGCATTGGAGGTTTAAATATAAGAATACAGAAAAGCTGACTGCATTTAGACAACCTATTTTTGAGAGAGCATCTTCTCTAAGTTGCTGTTTTGCGTTTTGTGTACGTGATCTGCATCTGATTGTCATTACCTGAGAGAAGGCTGTGGAATAGTTTCTGGACTGGCTGGAACTTGAACCCCTTTCTCCCATTCTTGTTTCCATGTGTCCGCAAAGATATAATATTCATCAGGGTTAACATGGTGAGAATCTGGTAGTTTCATGGCACTAATGAGATCCTTGCGGAACACCTGCAAGAAACACCAGGGAAAAGAGTGGCTTGAGAAAGAGCACTGCACTAAAGGAAGCAGTAGGTATTTTTCTTAATCTACATTGAAACAATGCATATACCTTGATAATTTTTTTAAAAGAGTACCAAGACACAAACAAGCTTGAAATTACCCAGATTAGCAGTTCAGTGTATCACATGCAGTATGACAAGAAGTTTATGCTAACTCAAAACCACGCTGATGCCTAAAGGCTAATCAGATGGAAGAAGGCTGCTAGAGGTGACCAGGGAGAAGGGACAAGAAGCCTGCTTCTGATTTAATATTCCTCACCATATCACTTTCAAAAAGCTTATTTTACTTGCCAGTCTGTAGGCTTTACCCCAACTTAGATGCAAGGTAGCATATCCTTCTCTTTCACCCAGTTTAGCTATTTTAAACTGTCATATTCATCACGGGCTATGAAGGTTGCCATGGCAAAATTGATGCATAGGCACTTGTTCATTTCTTAAAACCACTTGAAGATATACTGGTCAGGAATTCCATGATCAAAGATGAACAGCTGCCTTTGCTAAAACACAAGACCTTTGCTGCTCTGTGTCTGAACACCAACAGTGCAGGCACAGCAACACAACCTCGGCATCCTTTGCAAACCTAGATGATGAAACATGCTACTGCGAAACAAAGCAAACCCATCAGTGACAAACCTCAGCCATAACATCCAGCTCTTGGCTCAAGAGGATTAAGTTTTTACAAACATACAAACACTGTTATCAGTCATCTCAAAGCTTACTTAATGGCAGTGTCTGTCAAATACAGGTGCATACAATTTAAATAAAGGGCATATGCATGCTTTGTGTTTTTTTTTTCCTCTACTGCTACACTGCACCAGCAAAACAGGGACTATGGCTTAGTGTTAGGGAGACATCACGACTAATTAGCAGTATTATCATAATGAGAAATCAAACCCTCCAAGGGCAATAAAACAAGACGGAAAATATCCCTGCAATAAGCTGTGGCAGGTTGAACTCTCTTCTTATTAATTCAGTTTTATAGTTAGAAGAGTAATAAAATATCTGAGAGCCAAGTATCTTTGTGTACCCTTTTCAATTTGACAGCACCAGACCGGTTATGCATACTACAAAAATTCTCAGCTGTTCTTGGAAATCATCAAGAAAACATTATTAAAAAAGGCTCTATGCTAAAAACAGGTATTGAAATAGGCTGCCAATGACTTGGAACATCGGTGTTACTTCATTATCTCCTACAAGCACATCTCACATGGACTGCTGGGAGAGCAAACTGACCAAGGGAATTCAAAACCACAGACTCAAGGCTCTCTTATTTGCTCCTGATGTGCAGCCTGCTTTGGTTCAGTCCAGACTGTTAACTGTTGTCTTCTGTGTAAAACCCCAGATTCCCAGGTACCTAACAGGGCTTTATTAAAATCTGAATGACAGAAGTGAAAGCATTGAGGCTGCAAGCATCCATTTGTTCCAAGCAGCAGGTGCACACACCAAAATATAAAATTATTTATGCCTTTTAAAAGGCATTTTCATTTTCCATGTTACAGGTACAGAACCAGGATAATGAGAAACACTAACATGGTACAATTCCAAAAGAACTCCAGATGGAAAAAATAATCCAATAAATGAGAAGGACAATGACTAGCTTAATTATCAGAAAAGATATTTCTCAAACCTCATCTGAGGGTAAGTGCTTTATAAGCTACCTTTTAAGCTACTAACAGAATACAGAAGTAGACTACTTCATGTCAAGCCCACTTTTTTAAATACTAGATGAAAAATGCTATTAAAGGCATCAGTATTCTAACTACATTGCTTAGCAGCAAATTCATCTTCTGATCATCCATTATGTATGTGAACTGTATCACCTCTATTTTTAGAGTACAAATTTGCTGGAACATGGACTTTTTTGTTGCTTTTTTGACTCTTGTACAGTACTGACCACACCATCACCACACCACAATATTAAGTTCTCTGCTTCAATTTTCTAAAATTTTGACCACTGAAGGTTGAAGATTAAACACAACTGATGAAAACTTAAGGGATGCCAAAACTTGACCAAGACTTCCTAAGAATTGCCTATTCATACTTGTGATGAGTGCAATTGAGTATTTCCTGCAAATGCTTGGAATCATTACAATATCTAGCTCTCATCATTGTTCGCTGCTTCACGTGTGGCCAAGCTGGGTCTTCCAACAGTAAAATACACTCAAGAGGACAATGTATGAGAACACTCATTCTGTATTTCCTTTCTTGTGGAAGTAAACCAAAACACCCAGGAGACTTAAAGAGTTTTCTGACAAACTAAGTATATTTCAGCAGTCAGCCTCAAGGCTATGAACTAAGCCAAATCAATGACGAGCCAACACACACCTTCAGGATTTAGACAGTTTTTCCTTGTGGCTGTTCCTTTTTGGACACTTATTTGAAAAACACTGCAGTTCCTTTACTAACTGTACCCGTTAAGCAAAAGCTAGTCCACTCCACAGCACATGCTCTTCTCTTGGCAAGGACCACCTTCACTTCCACAATTAGCCCATGAAGTGTGGCTGTCATCTTTCAGTCACCCAACAGCAGCTCTATTTCTTACCACACATAAAACACAACCCTTCAACTTTATTTCAATATAATCCATATTGAGAAAACCTGAAAAATGAGTATGCCAGGTTTAGGCTAGTAAAGTACTCCCATACAGACATACATATCACTCCTCAAGAGTAGGCTCAACTAGTGCTGCGTATCTTTACCACAACAGAGAAGCGTTTTGCAGAGGTGGGCGACAACAACCTGGAGCCAGCAGAGCCAGGTCTGCATGTTCACACAGAGATGGGGTACTCCCCACCACTGCCAAGGGCTCACAGAGATTACGGTCTGACTGGGGGTTTTTAAGAAGTATTTTCAGCAATTGAAAGCATGAAAGAAGAAATGAGGTAAGCCCTGCTTACCATGCAAGGCTGTTCAGTCTGACCTTGCAATTTAATTTTGCTGCCAGGAATTTTAAGTTTCAGCTGAAAATGGTGCAGTGCTTTGAGTGAATGACGTTAGTGAAAAAAGTGTTTGCTTACACCATCATCATCATCACCACCATTTTATGGAGAAACTCCCAACAATTATTTAATGTGTTAGAGCTGGGGCTTAGATCTAGAAGAGGAAATCTTGTTCTTTGGTGAAGATCAGCTTTTTGCTCTGCAGCAGAAGTCTGCCTGGACTTGCTGAGGCAATGAGAACGTCTTAGTCACCTCTGCAGAGATGTACTGCTGTCTCTAAAGCCTTTAAAACCTAAATTCTACAAAAAATCTCAAGAAATAAGGATGCTCTGCTCCCCCACGGCAGTAACACACCAAGCAACAGAGATATCGTGGAGCTCTGGAAAGAAAGATATGGTTCATATGTTTTATTTGTTTTTCAGACTTCTGAGTCCTATTTGGAACTTATGTTAGAAGATTATGTCCAAGGAAAATTAACTTCTTGGAATCCATTTATAAATGCTTCACCAAAAGCTGTCTATAACTTTAATCCAAACTCCTTCTGGAAGCACTCTATGTCAATTCAGTATGTAATCTTCCTCACAGGACCTTCCTGTGCTCACTGTGTGAATAAATGAAACCTGTGAAACAAAGAATACTATTATGTGTGAAGTATCCTTATCCACTAGAGATATCAAGGAGGATACAAGTAATGCTATAGAGGATTACACGAAAATATTAGCAACACAGAGAGCATGAGTCTTGACACTAGAGTAGGCTACCACAAGCCCCATCTTGGCTGAACAATTCAAACATCAGATCTGCACAGACTGCCAGGCACCATTTGACAAGGACCATTGCAAACCTAAAACCAGTGAAAAAACAAAGAGGGAAACAAACAAACAAGTTAAATACCTTTTCCAAGACCCCTCAGGAAGCTATCACTGAAGCTGACTGATGCCATTGCTCATTCACCTTGTCTTGCCCAAATGAATGTGTAAGAGAAAGCAAATGGGGGAAAAAAAAAAAATTAAAAAATAAATAAACCCAGTGTTTCTTCTTTTGATACACTGACCTTTTGGGTACTTACAAACCCCCAAGGGTAAGCTGCTTGTCACAGGTACATGGCTGGGAACCACACCCCAAAGTGTTAAGTAAATTATGGGTTAACTGCTCTGTTGCTACAATCCAAGTGGGATTTCTGTTGGATTGCATTCAATTTCTTCAGCTCTAAGGCTTCCCTTGTGCCCAGCAAAGCCCCATGCATGACAGCCGCACCTAGCTTCTGTTCCTTGTACCCACCACTTAGGTAGTCAGAAGACTCACTGCTCCAGAGACAGAACCATGATTTTTAAAAGGCAAGACAGAACTACTATGTCTCATCCTGTCCCCCCACAAGAGCATACCCTCAGGAATCTTTTATGGAAAACCATGTGGAACATCCTCTCTAACCAGAGACAGCTGAAAGAACTAGTTATTTTCTTGGATTTCTGGTCTCCTTTACAACCTATTGCAAAGGCCAACTTGGAAAGGCCAGGTGCCAAACAATGGTAAATTACACAATTTTTCATCATCTTTGGGGTCAAATAAACTTTTTTATTCAACTTTGAAAGGATATAGTAACTTTTTTATTCCTATGTTACAGCTTCCTTCACTATTGTAGCCCTCAAGTACAATGCCCTCAACAAAATTTATTACACTTACAAAACAATTTACACCTAAAATTACCTCATAAATAATGAAACAAAAGCCAAATTGTAATATGAGCCATTACAAATGTAAACAGCCACATAGTATCTGAGCATAGTTTAATCTCTGTATAGATGTTTCAGAGCATGTGCAAAAGACTTCCCATTTATAGAGGATGAAGTTTTAAGGACAAAATTTGGTAGGCTCATCATGGAGAGGTAGATTTTTTTCTCATTAATACACTGCAATCTGGGCATGAAGTTTCTGAATAAAGACAACTTACTACAGAGGAGCCTGAAGACTTGAGACAAGATTTTTTTTTGGTTGGTTGGTAGTTTTTTGGTAGTAAAGTAGCCAAAAAAGACAACATAATTTCAACATGGAAGTGAAGGTACAGTTTCAGGCATGTATACTGACTGGACTGAAAAACTCAGTGTTAAAAAAAAAGCTGGGACAAACAGGAGTAAGAATAGCATAAAATCTGTAGTTCTCAAAACATCCACACACTTTGGACACACACTGCAGTAAATCCTAATGTGGAACCCCTACTCCCTAAAAACCATTTTTATGGATTATCCAGGACACAAACAAATGAAATGTTGTACTTGGCTGTTAAGTAGCCATGAATCTTCCTAGGCTCTTTTACAAGCATGTATAGAAAAAGCCAGGAAATTGGATACTAAATCATCCCTACCCAACGTCATGTCTCCGACAGTATCTCATGAGCCAGAAGACTGTGCAAGAATACGTCAAGTTTCCTTCTGGTTGCTCATCAGACATAAGCTTCAGATTTTGGGATTAATCCGAATAATCAATTTGTTTTAAGTGGTATTAATTTATACAGATATTTAGAAAAATCTGTGCTCATTATCATCTGCCCCATTTCTTTTTTAATCTTGTTTAATTCTCAGTCTCAACAACTTCCTGTAGCAGATGAGCTCCACAGTCTAATTACATGATGCATGGAAAAGCATATCCTTTTAATTGCTACAGATTTCTTAACTTTTGGCCTCATTCACCACCCCCTCACTCCCTCCCAGCTTTCCTCCCCAGTTCTTCCATCACAAGGACAGGCAGGACTGAAGCTCTAGCTCTGCTGTTTCCAGACCACTCACACTTAATTCTTAGACCTGCTCATGCACTTCCAAAGGTAAAATAGGTCAGCCTTTTCATAAGCAAGCTCTTCCATGCACTTATGCATCTGGGTCACCTCTTGCTAAAAAGACCAAATAGCCTGAGAATATCTGAAAGCATAAAAATAACCAATGAGGTTGCACCTCTGACATACATAGAAGTATTGTAAAACACTTTTTAAAAAAAAAAAATCATAACCTAAGCAGGCTAAAAAGCTGCTCATTGAAATGCTTAAGCCATGTTTGCCAGAGGTCTTGAGAAACCTGAGCAGATGTCCAAGTTAATTCAGAATTTTCTGAGGTAGCATGAGCATAAAAGTAACAGCCTCCTCTTCTATTATGCATGGTACATGCAGAGCAATATAATTCAACCACATTGTCTATTCATACATAGAACAAAACCAACCACTTTCAAACTGCAAGAAGAATCCATTTTCTGCCAAGAGTCTGGTCTTACACGGTGCTCTTCAGGATCAAGACCTACGATTTATGTGGCAGTTAAATGCCACTAAAGAAAGTTTCACATATCCAAGTAATGAAAGCAGACCATTTACTTGTAGAAGACAAGCCATATTTCACATGATAACTCAGCTGTCGCTATCATCAATGAGGGATTAAAAACTACTATTGCTGAGAGACTCAAAAGCCTATTTGTAAAGAAAGGTAAAATACTGCCATCTTTTATGGGAAGGTTAAAAAAAAAAAAAAAGCACAATGCTAACCTAACTCCTTTACAGTTTCAAAAAGAGAGGGGACTAAAATATATATACATATTTTTATGCATATAGAAGCTTGAGTGTGGAGCATCATAAAGATCTCTTAGGCTCTTTTGTGACCCCAGTAGCCTAAGAGAAAATAAACGGCCACATTCATTCCGGACAGCCCAGCTAATAGGTTTTCCCTGCAAAAATGCCATCATTTTTTTCTGCAGCTTCCACAGAGACAGGAAGCTACAAAGTACAGGCTTCATGCTGAGCCAGACACCCAAATGCCTGCTACTCTGCTACTCCCACACAGCCTACTGCTCCAGCCTGCAAGCCCCTCCTGTCTATGTTTAAACCCCTGAGGGGCAACACCACAAATGGCACGTAGCCAACATCACCATAAAGGCCTGAAAAACTTATGACTTATACTACTGAAGTACCTGTAGCCTTAACAGAATTTATTTATTCAAAGTAAATGCTAAAGCTAATCAGACAGCAGAATTTTTAAGTCAACATTTCAGTAGTTTGTGATAGATTGTAATAAACCAGAAGGGGAGCACAGAGAAAGAGCCACAGTCCTGCTTTTTAAATTACATAGAGAAACACGGTGGTCTGAAGAAGCATCGTCACAGGCTTGCCTTGTTCTCCTCCAAGGAGGAGCATGGAGTAAGCAGACCCAGGTCTGACTCAGTAACATCCCTTTTGCACTGATGCAAACCTCTGGGGTAAGTCAGGCTCTGGGAATGAACTCTGACATGTGCATTCTGACACTGAGCCCTTTTGCCCTGAAGAAACACCCGATAACCTTTCCATGGCTCCACTGAGGCCATCTGCACCCACCTCGATACTGACTGACCTGGGAGGTAGTTCAAGGCAGAGCTCTCCTCAACTGCAGCCATTCATCTTTTTTTAGAGGTGACCACAGAGGACCATAGCATGTACAGACAAGTCCTGTGAAGCAATCTATAGATACAATAACTTTCTTGTTGGACACAGGGCCCAAACCAAGCTTGTATTTGGAAAGAGAACCCAGGTACTTGGTCTGGGCTGAACACGGTGAAAGAAGTGGAAAAAAATCCTATGTATTCACATGCAATCTAATTGAGAAAGCCAGGCTTACTGGCATGAAAGAAAAATCAATGTATGAAGACCATGAGCAAAAATATTCCCAAACAGCTATTTATAGCTTTGACCTTCTAGATTTTCTGCATCACTGACTCAAGAAACAGCCTGCTGCCTGGCAAGCAGAGGTGAACAAAAGCAGAGGAATGCCAACTTGTTAAAGAGAGCCCTTGCTAAACAGATCCTGTCAGCCCGAAATTTTAAATTTCTATCTGACAGTTATTAGACAACTATTGCTACAAAAAACTTGTGGGATTACAACATGACTTTTGGAAGGGTGGGTGGTGGGGTCGCTTTTCAGTCTTTGCTTTACACCCTTGTCACCACTTGGTGCATAAATAATCAATTTCAAGGCTTTGCAGACAACAGCATTTCATGTAACACACTCTCCCAGCATGTGCTTTTCAAGGATTTGCAATAAGTGCTTGCTTCCAGCAGAAGGAAGCAAAAGGAAAGGAAAACTGGAAGGACAGCCAAGAGTTTATGTACAAGCAGTAGAGATTATTACTGTCACCTTCCCTTTCATTCCCTTTTCCCAGGGGACTTGATTTCCGTCCCCACCCCCTGGAAATACAGCATTCTTTTAAATACTATACTTGGGACACTCCTTCAGACGAGAACATATTCTAAGGGTTAAGATTTCTCTCCTTTTTTTTTTTCCTTCTTTTATTCCCAGGAGCAGGATCTTAAATGAAAGATGATAAAAAGATGTCATTATTATTGGAAAGATGATGTTACAAAATACACTTTTTAATTCAAACTGTATATTCCAGATTTTGTTGTTCAAAGTTTCATATTTTCAAGCAGTAAAGGGTTCAAGATTCTGTGCTGAAACAGGTAGAAAGCAGCAAAGATCCCAAGAGGAGGAACTGAAAATACTGCTCATTTTAATTCCTAGAAGTTACATAAACAGAATACTTGTATGCTATACATATGGACTAAATCTTCATAATTATTTATAATGTACATACACACCATAATGACAGCATGCAACAAATGCAAAGAAAACTGTAATAGGACAATCACCAAAAAGAGACACAAAAGTAAAGCTGGATGGCTGCAAAGAAACAAGGGATTGATTGGTAAGGGATTAGCACTGAGGTGTATTTGACACAAGAAGTCTGGCAGGGTATGTCCGTTTCAGTTCCCATTTGCCCTAGTTACTAGCTCATAGTTACTAGCTCAGCTAGTAACAAGGCAGACATCAGCAATAACTACAAGACCTCAGAAGCCATGAGCTGTTTTAAGATTAAAATTCTCACAGAACCATTACCCTCAGACCTCAGACTTACTTTTTTAAAGGTAAAAAGTAAGTAAACTCTTAACCTTCTTGATGGCTGTAAATAAGACACTATGTAGCTAGTAATGGCCAATTTTCCTTTTATGGAAACCTTCCTAAAAGATTCTGTTCTAGAAAAGAATCTATGAGTTTTATTCAATTAACTTGTGATAAAAATTAAGCTTCTAAAGAAAGAACATGCTCTGCAACATTTACTTTGCTCTTACCAAACCAAACTCATCTGGTTAGCAGCATTTAGAAAAGAAGCATGAAGTATGTCTGCCAAACAGCTCTTCTGTATGAGCACAATCCATTCTAGTTCATGCAATCTCTCATAGTAGTACCTAAAGCAGGTAAAAAGCTGCTGGTATAGTACAGAAAATTACTTCTGGGAAATAAATCTCAGCTTTAAATTGTTGAGCAAAGTGGGTTTTGTATTTTTTTGGTGTTTTTTTTCAGTAACCTCAGGCATCAACAGTTCATACTAACATGTTGAAGGACTCAGTTGGAGTGAATGCAATAGCAAGGTAAAGGGAAAGAAAAACATTCTTCCCATTTGCAGCAGTTATCTGACTTCATCCCTTAAGAAAGCAAGCATCAAATCTGGAGAAGGCAGCCTACAAATTCTCCCGCAGAAGGGCTACTGGTGGAATGACTGCCAGACTGGATTTGAGCACTGGACTGTGCATATAGGCCAGTTTATTCAACTGGTGGATACAGATCCAGTGACAATGGCAGTAGGTGAGGTCCTAATGGTGGGGACAGCAGAGTGAATAGGAAAAAAATAAAATAAAATACTCTGTTGAAGGTAAAAAGCCAAAAGTGAGAAAGTGACAGAAGATGAGTAAGCACTCCTCATGCATATCCTGCCCACTTAAGTGGCCCACTGCTTTATCCTAAAGCAGAAAGAAAGTATGCTTCCCATACACATGAACCACTTTTCTGTGGCACGCACAAGTCCTAAAACCATCCCAGCTTTTCCAATTTAAAAAGAAGACTACATTTCAGGGGAAGAAAGAACTACACAATACTGTCTGCAAATGCCCAAAGTCATTCTGGGACATCAAACACTAGAGCTCCCATAATACTCGCACAGTGGGGAAAACAGTTTCATAAAGAATTTGACAGGTGACAAAAGGACTCACTGGCACTAGTTCAAAGCTCATGATTTCAAGGCTTAGAAACATTAAAACTACAAGACAAAAAATTACCAGCAACCAATCTTTAACCCTGGTTCTTACCTCAGCAGGTTTCTTTTGTTCATTTGCTGGTGTTTTTGACTTGCTCCTGTATTTAGAACAAGATGAAAAGGAAGTGGAAGGACCTGTTTAAAAAAAAACAAAAACATTATAGCTCATTTCAATTCATTTAATTTTTCAGTAAGACACAAGGTGCTCCAGCCTCCTGAATTATCACAAGTTTTTGACAAGATGTGGGCAAAAAAACTCTTAGGCAGTCTGTAGGCTTAATTACAGCTCCTCCTGTTCCACTCCTTCTTTGTAAAGCCACAGCACACAGCTTATGGGTACATTCTGATCTGCCTGATGCAAGCAGGAGTAAACAGAAAGAGGCAGGCAGACCACTTTCCTTTGCTTTCTTTCTAACAAAGTGGAAGAAGGAGCAAAACTGAGGACAGAGTTTGCAAGTCCTGGAAAACAAAAAGCAGAGGGGAAGGTCTGGGGAGGGCAGGGGGGCGAAGGCAACCTGCTCAAGTGGAAGGTGTCCCCACCTTCCTCAGCAAACTCAGGCTAATGTGTGCCAAGGAACATTTAAAATATAACTATCCGAAGTGGTACAACAGAACAAAGTAGAATAGATCAAGGACCAGTGTAATGTAAGATAACTATCAATATACTTATTGTAACTCTGTGTCTTATGTACACTCTAACGTACCAATGCTCAAATAGCTTGCCACCCCCAGTCATTTTGAAGTTGAGGCTCCTGCATAACAAGAGACAACAGAACTCCTTTTAAAAAATAGGAATTACAAAATAGGACCCCAGACAGTAAATTTTTCTCTTGAATTACAGATTTCATTTCCCCAACATTGAAAAGTAAAGACACTCAAGTTTCTCTTTACATTCTAAGTAGACTCAAAACTTCCCCTAGGTTTAAAGGATCGTTTGCCTCATTTTCCTCCTATAACAGGAATCAGAACATCAAAAACCACAGAATGCAAAAAAGAAATCAAGAGACTTTTTTTTTTTTAATTTTAAGAGGTGAAACAGTTTGGCCTCAAACCACGGAAGGAAACCACAAGGGGGTGACAGACCAAAGAAAAACTAGTAGGTATTACTTACTCTCATTGTCTGAACTGTCACTGGTGCTTAGATGCCTGTGGCGTTTCATCCTGACGCATCCTAGAGAAAAGAAAAGTTGATGGCAACCATTCTACCAGAAAAATCACCAGGTGCTGGCTGAGGCCAAGCTCCTCTCACTAAAGACAAAGTTCCTCTGAAGAGCTTTCAGGCACAGATATAATAAGGCACCATGTTTTATTTCTGCAAGCAATTCTTCAACCACAGTATGATTTGTGAAACCAAGCACCCTCAAAACCAGCATGCCTCTGCTGGCCAGAGCTTGCTCCGAATTCTGCAGCGAGGATTGCAACCCGCATGATTCCCAGCAGGGCGTGAGCAGTGCTCTGCTCCTGGAGGAGACTCAATGTCCCATCTGTTCAGCCAGAGGAAGAGTTGCCATGGTGGCAGTCGCTAGCTGAGAGATGGGTGGAGGCCAGGAAATAAGGTGGATTCACACAGCAAGACAACGATTTAGAAATACAACTCCCCTTAAAAATAACCCAACACAAACACAAGCCAGCAAAAAGCAAAGGCATCCATGAAAAACAAAAGGCACATTTTAAATAGGGACAATCACAGAAGATAATGACTGATGCCATTGAAATCATCAGGCCACCACTTAGTTCACATGAAATGTGGTTTTCAGAAGTCTGAGGAGTGAAGGAGGGTATCGCTTCCATGGTCCCATTAAAAAAAGGTATTAAGCTTTTTGAAACTGATTTTTCAACATGTAACACATACAGAGAACACACAAGAAAAAAATCTGGGCCTCTACTTAATAAAGGTCAAAACAGTGATCAGTTACAGGCTCTAAACAAGTGCCAACAGAAATCCATAAACATTCTTACCAGACTTTGCAATTCTATAATATTAAATGCTACATTTGCTAAATAAGAACCAGTAACAGTTTACAGTTAATAACAGTAAATGGAAATTGCTCTGATCTTATTAATGGATTGAATGAGGAAATCATTAAAGAAGTAAAAAATTATTCTGCAAAAACAGACAAAGCAGAAGCTAAGCATGAGTAGGTTACAGAGAGCTGAACCTGAAATGCCTGCACTATTAGAACGGAGGCTTGCCCACACCTGAAACATAAGCAGCTTCATTTCTTAAACAAAACCACATGCAGTTAAAAACAGCAACATAGCTAAGTGCCCCCATTTAATAAACCCTCATTGGTAGTTACTGTACAATGGGTCTTGAGATTATCCGAAGACCATGGGATAGATAAACAAGACTTCCACGTAAGAGGAGCATGTCCCAAGACTTTGATTGCAACCAAGTTCTCTGCAGCACAAGTATTTAATTTGGTGGAAATTTTCACTCCTATTTAAGGGAGTGAGTTTACTGAATCTAAACGCAATAATCAATCACTAAAAGTTTAAAACAACCCTTTTGAGCTATCTGTTATAAGAAGACATTGTCCCACACTCCTGGGAGTCAAAAAAGGAAGCAACATGTGTAGTTTTCAAGCAGTCAGATACAGAACTTCTGAGTCAGGTATTCAACCTGGGTGGAGGACAGACAGACACAGTGATCAACAGGGCAGGACATCAAAAAAGTGTCATTTATATTACTTAAACTGCTATGCAATGGCAGTTTATTTCACATTAATTCACCTTCTCCCAGCTCAAAACAGCCTGGGGGAGGCAAGGCAGCCATCCCGCATACAAAGACCAGCATCCAACAGAAGAGAAGCATCAAAAACAAAGTACCCAAAACACCGCAGGTCTTCACTTCCAGCTAGCAGGGTCAGGTGGCTTCTGCAGGCACCAGCCAGATGAAGGGACTTCCATGAATCTCTTAGCAAAAGCTGTTTGACAGGTAGAAGGCACCTGAGCCAGAAGGGCTTGTCTTTCTGCATGTTTTGGGGGCAGCAGACTTGAAGTTAACTTCTGGGTAGTGCAGGGAGGGCTAGAAGACTACTGTCATCTTGAAGTTTAAATGCACGGACTTTAATCAAAAGCAAATAAAATGGTATTGCCTTATTTGAGATCTTGTGCTAAAGCAGCCAAACCCAGCCCCTGGAGCATACAACACTCTCTAAAATGCAACACATTCTGCCTGTGGCAATACCTTCTCTGCTGGCAGTCTTTCAGTTCAAAGTGCCCTGGCTTACAGACCATCGGGCATGCTACAAGACCTTGGGAGTCGATGAAAAAGACATCTATGTATGCCAAGCAGTATTTCTCACTTCCATTTCTTAGCAAGAAATTAAAGTGCTTGCTGCTTGCTTTGATGTTCAGATGAATTTTTGAGCAGTTGTTAAAAGGTGCTGAAAGCTTATGGCAGGCGATTCTCATCTCTTACAGCCTATAGAAACATGCAGCAATAAAACCTTTTCACTCTCCTAAAGACAGCTATCTGCAGAGCACAACATGTGCATTCATCCAAAGTAGGGTCAAACACGAGGCTAAGACAGACAACTGCAGGAAAGAACACCGAGGAAGCCTGGATTTTTGCCTGGGCAACTAGGAAAAGCAGAGAGGTGACAGCTACTTCAAAGACAACTTACACAGTGTAACCAAAACTTTGGAACAGAAAGCACACCTCAGCAAACAACTTTCTAGGAGGAAAAACAAAATCAAACCAATTAAAAAAATTAAAAAGCTGTATTTGAGAACTGGATTTGCAGCAGCTGAGGCAAGAGATTTACACCTCTGTCACAGCAGACAGAAACAGTGAAAGCAGTCACTCAGGGTAAAAGCCCCAAACAGTAATAACACTGGAGTCCTTACCGATTTTTTTCAGCAGTATTAACCACAACAGTCACTAAGAGCTACAACAAATCACAGGTGTGTGCTGCATTCACTAAGAGAGGTTATTAAAGTGACCAACACCAGCTATATACACCACCCCACCCCACCCCCCACCCCCCCCCCCGATGCAGGAGTAACAAGACTCAGCATCATTCAACAGGACTACCTCTGCAGGGGACTTCACTTCTGGTTTTAGTAGGTAGGAGACTCCTTTGCTGTACCCTTGCATACACTGTGACTGGCACACAACTTCCAGCTCACTTCCACTCAAAAGTGCGGTGAGGGCTCATCAAAAAGGCTCACTAACAATGATACCACTTCCTCAGTCATCAGTGAGGTGTCCCAAAGTAACATCCACTTTGTGGTAAAGATCCCACCTCACTCCTTCATCTGCCTTTGCAGAACGCAGGAGAATCAGCAGCTGCTCTGCTCAGAAAGACAGGAGCTACAAAGCCAGACTCCACAACACGGAAACTTATGTCAGCCTCTCCCAGCTTCAGTCCAATTCCTTGCAAAGCAGTCCAGCACCCTCCAGTTTTGTCCCTCAGCTTCAGATGATGATACTATCTGCTGGATGATACCATCCAGAGCAAGGCTGCAAGCAACCCTGTGCTGAAGTTCCTACTTCTTCCATCACATTTAGCGTTACCACTTGCAATGCATTGTGAAGAGTTTAAATAAAAAAATAAAAATCAACCCCCCACAAATATCCCTGAAAGGGTTAAACGTAGAAAGAAAGGACAATCCACACATACCAAAAGCCCAAACAAGCAGAACCAAAAAATCCCACACAAGCAGGTACAATCCCTCAGATATCCTAGCTCGGCCCCTTTTCTAACTTCACCCCGCAAACTATGGTGAAATTAAGCCTAGAATAAAGGAGCACAATTAATTTTTTTTTCAACATATGCATGAAGCTTAGAAAGGTAATAAATAAACTAACGAGATTACCAGTGCCCTTTTCCTACTTCACAGTATCAATGGCAAACCAAGACAGTCAAATAAACAGTTTTAGTTTTACATACAAAATGAAAGATTTAGTGAACTTTTAGAACAGATAAAAAATATTTTTTCCACAGAATTGTTACAATATAAATTTAGAACACAGCCTCAAATAGATGCGGTTTATAAAGGGGGAAAAAAAAAAGTAAGATGAGCTATCAGCAGTATGATGGAAATGCTGGACCACAAACAACTAAAACCAGCCTCCTTCCACTTCAGTTTTCTTCATACAGATGTTTTGCAAATGTGCATGTTGAACTTTTTATCTGAATTTTGAGAAATTAGTTTTAGCATTTAAACTTTACAGTAGTTCCAATGTACAAGCTAAGATAAACAAGGAGCATAAAGCAACACAGAAATGTTTTTGCAGAGCAAAAAAGGTAAGTGGCTCCCCAAAAAAGCCCCAAGAAAAGCCTTATTATTTACCAGTCACTGCGTAATGATTCCACTACCTTAAAACTTAAGTAGAAGTGCTGTGGCTGTGGATTTGAAATGTGCTCAAGCATTACAGTCAAGCACAGATTAACTTAAAAATGATCATTAGGAATAAGAACATAACATGTCATGATCTAAAGTTCTCCCCCCACCTCTCCACTTCTTAAATCCACAGAAGGACTAACAACTGATCTATCACGTATGACAACATATCCAAGTTCTAAAGATGCTCACCTTGAGGGACCGTTTAAATGAAAATTAAAATACAGAAGCGACATTACAAAACCACCATGTCACAAGCAAAAAGATACTCAATCCTCCAGGCAATTACCACAGTGGAACATTTTCAATATCAATTACCAGAGCAATTCCTAAACTTCAACCATATTCCACACCTGTCCCATTTGTGACTTGTCAAGCCATGGCCATATCCCTGATGTGCTCACAACTACTAAAGATAAAACCCACAACTTAAAAGAAGAAAAATCGGCCTCATTCCCTGTTGTCACCTAAACACTCAAAAGCAAGTCAAAATGCCCTGAACTGTTCAGGTGTTCAACTAAAAATAACCCCAGGAAACACACTCTCCTGAGCCACAAGCAGCAACATTATGCTGCCAGCATCTCCCTGGCTTCCAGAAGGCTGATGCCCATATTGGGAATTCTGCCCTGGAGCCAAAATCGATGCTGGATCCAACATATCACTGCACTTTAGGAAAAAATTACCTTGCACTCACCTGGCTGAAACAGAACATGGATCCCAATTTAACAGTAATCAACATATCAGCCAGCACATGCAAGAATCTGACAAAAATGAAACACTCTGTGCCAAAAATCTAGGGGAGACGTTTTGTAATTAATGATTTCTAAATTATGTTTGCTCCTTTTTGCTTATTTACAGTTAGCTGAAGCTAACAAGAACACTTGCCTCTACCACCATTCTCCTCTCCCTAGGGAAAACTTGAGCTGCACTGACTTATGGCACTTCCCCTTTCTGAAGGGCTAGTTAGCATGAATTACTCAAAAAAATCAGTCAAGCAGCATATGTAAACAGCAGTTAACAAAATTTCAGAGCCTTATTCAAAATAAAAACTCAAATACCTGTGAAAACAATAGCAACACACATTTTTCCTTTTTAGTTTGTGTCAGAGTAAACAACTAAATTTACCAAATAAGCCATTAAGTTTATCCTCTTGTTCTGATACTGATGCACTATATGCTGAAGAATGTAACAAGAGTTAGCACAAAGAAGGATGAGGTATCTCACAGAGTCTGAACTCACCCAGCATATTAGGCAAGACACTAGTGACAAACGTACAAAATGAATCCTTAAATCTAGCCCAGATTTCAGAACAAAACAGTATCTCCAAGGAGTAGCAGTCATTTCTTCCTGGCTTCAGTTTGTTGCAGAGAAAGGTTAAATATATCCATACGCTACTCAGTACCTGTTAACACCTATACAAAAGGAAAAGGCAACAAAGAAATTCAAGGAGCTGTAAGGCAAATATAACCTAGACCTGTGAGATTTTATTTCTTCATGCTTTAAAATAGACTGACAAAAAATGGAATTGGCCACTGCATTACGGAAACTTTCAAGTGTGACAAAGAAATAACCTACTTTCTTTATCTTATTAAAAAGAAAAACAGCATCTATGTATGCAAACCAACTGACAAGCTACACGCAAATCTCAGATTAAAAAATCTGTACTTACAGTTTTCCAATATGGCTTGTCTACATTAAAAAAGAAATTAAAAAAAAAATACAAAAAAAGGCAGAGGCAGTAGGCAGAAATTTCCAAGTCTCCAAAATGTGGTTTATGTAACTGTTAAATTTAGATTAGGAAGCAAATTATCTTGAAAGGTCTCCAGGAAATGTAGTACAGTAAGACCATTTAAATAGGTCAAATTTCATAGCCAACTGCCAGGGAAATGATGAAATATGAGTAGAGTTAATACAACCTTTCAAATAACTAGAGGAAGAGAGATCAGTCATGTTTGGGTTTATTACTATTATTTTTTAATATCCTATCCAATCTCACAAAAAGGCTTTATAAACTGGAAAAAACACCTACTCGGACTTGGGTTGGCAGTATGTGCCACAACAAAAAGGTCTGAAAGCTTAAACAATTCACAGGAAAAGTTCAGCAAAAAAAAAAAAATTTTCTTTATTTCATTCTGAAGAGAATGAACATTTTAAGACTAGTAATATCCCCCTACTGAAGAACCCTAATAAAGTGACCACATCTATCCTACTCTCCTCTCACCCCCAAAATGAAAGCTTGATTTATTCTCTGAAGACTGTACTTGGCCTACCACAAAATAAACCTTTTCTTGCTACTATTTCAAACTAAGCCTTGGTTAACATAATAATCAAAGGAGGAATGAGCCTGTTTTTAGAAACAGCACTACCAGTGACAGTCAATTCCTTTGTCATTAATTAAAGAAATAACATTAGTAGGCAAGGAAGTACACGTTACAGGAATCTGGATAACAACATAGGTCTGTATGAAGCGCAATAGCAACTACCTAGTCTCCATCTCTCTTTTCCTTGTACATTACCTTTTTACATAAGGCCATTTAGCACCTGCCACAAGGATACTGTGTGTTTAAAACCTAGAAAGAAGAACCCAAAGTATCATCTAACAGCACAATTTATCACCTGAAATAGTTAAATTCTGAAGTCAGCTGATAGATCATAAAATCATGATGAAGAAATCCCAATCATCCCCCCCCCCCCTTCCCATTCATTGGTGGATTATGGGCCAAAAGGGAACCCTGGCATCATTTCACGTGCCCTTCTACAAAGAAGATTCATCATTTGGTCTACTGCAAAGCACTTAATGGCCTTCATTTTGCTTTGCGAGTATAAAAAGAGGGTAAGTGATGCTATTTCACATTTATAACATGCTTTGATGATACAATAAAATACAGCACAGCCAGAATACAACTGCCTTTCCTACCTTGAAAACAGAAGAGCAGCTTTTAATTCCCAGTGCCACATCCGCGTGAAGACCCACCGTGAGGGCAGGTGGGGACAGATTTCCACCAGAGGCCTTCAGCTAAATCACCTCACACCAAGAAGCTGGGTAAAATCGAAGTCATTCAGAAGTCATTCAAAATCGAAGTCATTCAGAAGACCAAGTCACCAGCAACACACACAGCACCACCACCTCGACAGCAACTCTCCAAGAGGCCTGAAAGATTAAATGACACTCTCCTCCCTGTGCTTCCCTGACACCCGGCAGTGACTGAGCAGCTCTATTTTTGTCTTTGAAGCAAGCTGCATGTGTTGGCCTGTGCACAGAGCAGCCAAGTGGGCCAGGCTGACATGGAAGTATTTCTTCACATTAAACACTGCATCCTGAAGACGGTACCAACTGAGCAAAATCAATTTAAAAAAATAAAAAACATCAGACTGCCATTAATGCGAGCAAATACACCAATGCATACGTGGTTCTGCTCCTCTCTGCTTCAGTCCTCATAATTACTTTCTGCTCCTGAACGCAAGGCTGTTTTCATACCAGCTGTTTATCAACAGAGCTACCGTTTTCCTAAAAGAGCAGTAGAGATTAAGACACACAAAATTATTTCCCTCAAAATACCGTACTGAGTTTGAATGAAAGCCTGCTTCTAAAACAAAATAAAAAACAATCAGAAGGCAGCACTTCCTCCCCTGACACAGCAACCAGCCGGGCACTGCCCGGCATTGCTATGATCACAACACCAGAGATGCGTCTGCCTGGCTGCAGCAGCCCAGTGAACACTCCTCACCCACCTCTCCCAGCTCCTCAAACACCTCCCAGCATTGCTTCCACTCAGGAAAAAGGCTAAAATGAGGGCACAGCCCTCAGGAAAAGGGAACCACCGTCCTCAGCAGGACACCAACACCCTGCTGGTGTCTTCTCTTTCTGCCTGACCCAGCTGGGCCCACCTCATGGCCAATGGAGTGACAAAGTTCCCAATGCAAAGAAACAAGGAACAAGTTCCCAGCAGGCATTACCACGGCTGCCACACAGCAGGTCAGTGCCTGAGGCCCAGGTGGCAGGCAGGCAGGGCAGGCCCACAGGGGAGGGAGGAGCGCCATGCTGCCAGAGGGAAGCCATCACAGTTCCTGCTTCCTCAGGCCAGCCTCACACAAACAAGCCACCTCTTGTCAGGCTGCTGGAAACTCCAGGGCAGCTAATTCATCCCTGAAGGAATCCCCCAGGAGGCAGGGGCTGGCTCACATACAGACCTTTAACTACACGCATGCACCATATGCCGCAGAAAGTGCCGATCTCAGGTACACACGTGGAGGACTTAATCTGCTCCCAAGAGCCCTCAGCAGGGAAGATGCAGTTACTAATGGTTTGTTGCCTGTTTTACAGGGCTCCCTCAGAAGAAAACTCATACCTGACATTAACACTGAGGCAGCATCTAATAATAAAGGGGCAAAAGAAAAAAGAAAACCCCACAAGTCCATATGTACTTACTAAACAAAGATGAGGCTAAGGTCTTTGCTGTAAGACTGGTGTGGACATCCTGCTACTAAAAACTGACCAGTAAGAGACAGTTTTTGACTGGTGCAGGTTACTGCACCCAGTGCTAAGCCAGGTAAACAAGCAGATGGCTGCCCAGGGGCTCCCCGAGGGGATTCAACACCCAAAGGCAGCCTCATGCACTGTATCTGCAAGGAGATTGCAGTCATGGGCACGTCAAGCGCTGGCGAGAAACAGGAGCAGCATGCACACGCCTCTCCAGTATCACTGAGCAGAAAAGCCTCAGAGAGTGGTTAGCTGGGCTTTCTATTTTAAGACCTGGTATGATTCACATTACCTTGGCTCTAAGTGTTTTGCAGTCTTTACCATATCCACCCTCACGATAGGCTCATGTTAAGCAAGCACTGAAAGCTCTGACATTTCAGAGCTGCAGCACAGAGCAGCCATACATCATATGCAGGGAGCCTCTGGCAAAGCAGGCAGCTGCATACAGGTCTCCCAAGTGCTTATCCCACAGCCTCGCCGCTCGCTGCCCTTCCTGCTAATGCACACGTGGAGACAAACAGGATAAAAATCCCTGTGATGCACTCAGTCACCAAGTATTGTCCTGCTGTTGTACTGTGATGAAATTGCTCCACAGCCGGAGGGGAGAATGAAAGAAACTAACAAAA
The DNA here is from genome assembly GCF_034315485.1 of Pezoporus occidentalis. Taxonomy (NCBI): domain Eukaryota; kingdom Metazoa; phylum Chordata; class Aves; order Psittaciformes; family Psittacidae; genus Pezoporus; species Pezoporus occidentalis. The sequence continues at coordinate 3,218,499 of NW_026915158.1, read as the reverse complement.
GAGTCACTGGTTAATTGAAAATTAGGCAATAATGAGTATTACACTAGTTCAAGTGAAGATGCCACTTTGCTTTATCTGCCTGATGCTGCAAGCAGTTTTCCACTTGAATCTGTTTTCTCTGCTCTCCAGCTGTATTAATGCATGCTTTCCTGACAAAACACAGGTAAGAAACTAGCATCACAGCTAGGAATACACGCAGGAAATATTATCAGAGAAGGAAAGATCTAGAAATGGATGCATTACTGGGATTCCAAAAAACAAATTTTCTATTAATAGCACAGGCAGAAGTTCTCATTTCCCAAAAGACACTTGCTTCAAATAATTGGTTATTTTTTTGGTACTTGCAAATAAAGTAAGTAGCTTTCACCATTCTCTTTGTTTTCTCCTAAGTCTCAAACAATAAAAGAATCAACAGCAGTAGAATGCATTAAATATGTTACCTCTTTTGACTCATTTATTTATTGGTTATAATACTTTGAAGAGGCTAACAACTTCGCTGCAAAGTTTTATATCACTAACAAAGCCTGAAGGATTACAAAAAACAGCAAGCTGCATCTTTATATTCTACTCAAAGGATAACAGAAAGTAAGAACACAAATATTTTCCTATAGGAAACATGAAGTTGATGACTTGTTTCCTCATCGGACAAGAAATGGTTTTCATTCACAAGCTGAAAATAAACAGTCTGGATGCTGAAGTTTTCTTCAAGTAAGAAAAAGGGCACCAAGGGGATCACTGGGAAGGAACATTTAAAGGGGAAGTACTGTCACAGCCAGAACTCAAAATAATACTTGGAATATTCCAAATCACTAGTTGAATACTAACATCCTACTACATTTTCTCACATTTCACACAACACATATGCAACTGCAGTATTTAATTCTCTGTGTCAAAACATCACAACATGAACAAAGATTTACTAGACTTGTTAAAGCACTTTTTTAGTTTGAAAAACTTTCTAAAGAGACAAAAAAAGGCCTTAATAAGTAATGAATTTAAATTAATTTTAATGGAAGGTCAATTAATTTCATGTTATGTGCTACAATCTATAATACTACAACACACCGACGATGTTCAGGACTCTTTTAGGCCAACAGATTTAAAATAGCTTTATAAAAAAGTAAGTAAGATTCCAGGTTTCTCTAAATCACCCAACTGAGGTGAGAGAAGACATTATGAAAATGATACTGTGACCAAATAATGTTTGTCCATTTTTATGTACAGAGCAGAGGCAAAAAGAAAAATTACCCTTCCCCCCCCACCCCCCATTGTAACGCAAAATGCAGCAATGACAAAATAGACAGCAAACTTACTCACTGGGGCTGACACCACCCTGGAAAGGGGAACAAAAGAATGATTGTATTTGCCCAAGGTTTCTAAATTGCCACATCTTGTTTGAGAAAGCAGTCAAGTGATGCATCCTAAAGACCACATAAAGTTCAATTTCCTACCAAAGAGCCAAGCTGAAGCACTTTCCTGGTTTTTTGATGAGGGGCCACACTGACCATTAACACTACCCCAAATTCCTCCCTCCTCCCCCCCCCCCCCTCTTGACTAAATAAACAAGATTAAAATGAGTAAGACTAGACCCCCACCCTTCTGTGGAAAGCATGTCCTTACTTGAGCTGTGCTAAAGCCAAGCAAGTGGATGGAGGTGGCTTTTTTTGGCACAGGAAAAAAGGTGCCAACCCATAGGGTGGATCACAAACAGCAGCTGTACTTGAATAGGTGGAGTGAGAAAGTACAGAAAAATACTATCCTTTCCATCCTATGAGGACAAGGAACTATCACAACTGACCTTCCAAAGCTGCAGGGGTGTGAGATAATGAATCTGACTCCAAAGCAGGTCACTTCATCCACTCTCCACCTCTGTACTGGAAAGAATGGAAATGCCTACAAACCATGAAGGCAGGGAGGTGTTTCACCACATCTTTATTCATAGGTAAGAGCCCACAACATGCTGCAACTGAATCACATGCTATCAAGAGCAGTAATAAAGTCTCTGCTGAGAAAGAGGGAGAGGTTACAATTAAAAGTGCAACTATAAAATTGAACAAAACAAAACCACCTTTACAGCAGAGTCACTCTCAAAACTCCACAACACAATGCAAAACCTGCACAGTCAATATGTTTTGTATATGCAACTCCAGTTGGTCAGTGAGGTTTTATGAACCTGTAAAGTCCCCCTCTCTGCAGGCTCTTACCCTGTGCAGCTGCAGGGCACAGGGCAGGCTGCAGCTGTATTTGTTATCAAGGGTCTGCAACTGAGAGAAGACATGTCTTAACCTGTGTTTGGGCAGAATAAAGCCACCTGAGACTACTCATCCACTTCCTCAGCTCTGCAACAGTGACCAGTTGTTCACACTGAAGCTGTGACCCAGGAGCAGCCCAGGCATGGTCCATCTGCTCCTTCAGACACCCCTGCCAGGGACACTGAGCTGCCTACCTCAACACCAACTATGGCTCCCAGTTAACATGCACAGCCATGCCACAGTGCCTATGGGATGCTTCTGAAAGGCCTTAAGGTGGTGAAAACAAACACATTCATAAAATGCCTTTAAAAACCAGGTCCTTGGGTATTCCAAGGTGAGCTGTAGCAGAAACTAACAGCACAAAGAGCTCTGCACCTATACAAGAGAGGTGCAAGACCAGCAGCAACAAGCATCAATACAAGCCTGTCTGATATTTTTTGCTGCACCTGCTGAGCCACATAAGAGAAAGCTTTATGGATGAGCAACAGTAGTAGATAACTCATTTGGGCTAAGGGCAAGGAAGTACCTTCTGGAGGGGCACCACTGAAGAAAAAGTATTTGCAGAACATGAACCTCCAACTACAGCTGCAAGAGAAGCATGCAATGGCCTTAGGGCACAAGATTAAACGATCTGAGACTTCCCAGCTGAGAAAGGAAGATACAGAATAGGAGAGAGATGCCGTAAGTGGTTAAGAAACAGCAAACAAGATGGAGACACTCACTGCTGCTCATGGTGCGGAAGACAAGGGATACACAGTTATGGAACAAACTTTGAACTAGAGTCGTTAAAAGAAAAAAGTCACTTAGTACAAAATTACTTGGAGAAACTCAATGCTATGGGATGTTGCAGAGGTTTAAAAATAAACAGATTGAAGAGAATTAGGCAAATGGAGGACAAGGGCTATTAAACACAATATGTCATGTCAATCTGCTGGAAATCCCAAAGTCAAAATTTTACAAGAAACAGAGTCTATATGAGCTTTTTAATGCTTTCTTTCCCTAGGTGTCTTCTATTGACCATTATCAGAGACAGTAATTGGCCTAATTCAGTAAAGGAGCTCATCCGAAACCAGACTTGCTCATAACAATTCACCTCTGTGCAGTGGATTATTTTCTTAATCTACCAGTTCCCAACCTGACCTCTCTGGACTACAGGTCAGATAGATGGTCCATAGGAATATGGTAAATACTGAAATGAGTGTGTTTATCAGACAAGATACTGATTATGATGAGCACAACCACCAGGGGTTCTGACAGTTGACATGCTGTTTCCCTGAAGAATTTGTTAATCGCTGTTCACTGTAGAGAACTATTTTGGTCCTAATGATTAAATATAAGATTAGCTCACTCTCAGTGTGTTGGAGTTGCTGCCTTTTTTCTTTTCTTAAAGAGAAATTAATAAACACTCTGTGCAAATACAGCTTACATGCACCTTAGGGCACTATCCATTCAGGCTTTTCTTTTGGGTTCTCTTCTACTCTGCAAGGCTTCAACCCCTTTAATAACTAGACTTTCAACTCCATGTTTGAAGTTTAAGACTTCACTAAACTGCCATTTTCTTTCATTTTTCCAAATCAGAATAACTAGCACAACGTTCTCATGTGAATTCTTACAGGTTTATTACCCAAAACCTTTCCAAGACACACATCTCAACTTACTCTCTCTCCTCCCTCACAGGGAAATAACCCAGAACCTGCAGCCAGCACTGTGTGCCTGAATTCTATAAGCTAAACCCTTAAAAAAATCTACTGAAACTACCTAAAAAAAAAGTAACCATGCTTAAACTTTTGCCTGCAAAGCCCAAACATGACAGTGACCCGTTTCACTTGAGCCTTTAATTTTATTAGTCAAATCTGTCTGAGGTCATACTTTCCAACTGCAATGGCACAACACATTGTATTACAGCCCTGCTAACAGCACAGAATTAGGTGGGAGGAGAGGCCGATGCTGGTTTTGTATAGAAAGGAATCTCTAAACACTGACCCCTAAAAGACAAAGTGATGGTGCAAGAGTAGTCAAGGCCAAAGCTCTATTTGCAGAAAATCAATCGGTTATGCACAATAGCAACTGCACTGAGATGTTCAGAGCTCAGCTGGAGTCTGTAGATCTGGTTTCTAAATTCAGAGTATCTGACACTGAAAATTAGAAAAAACACTCCCCCCCCCGCCTTTCTTTTTTAACAGTCAAAGCAGAAACAAGCTTTGAACTACAAGTCTTGAAACTGAGATGACTGCATCTCTTCTCTTTGCCATTCCTTATGATCTTTGGTAGCCAGCCAAATGGCTCAGCTTAGCTTCACTTTCCACATCAATCCCAAAGTTGAATAAGTAATAAAATTTGCATCAGGAGAGGGTTTTATAATCACATTAGAGACGTGCAACAGAGACCGGCTACCTTGGTTCACTTGGACAGCTTGAATGAGGCTTCATAATGAGGTACAGGTGTTAGCACTAATTAGGAATACCCAGCTCACTGCTGACATCAGCCCCTCAAAGCCATGACTGCACTTTAATCCTTTAAGCCACACAAAAGAAAAGCAGAAAGCGGGCAGACAAAAAAGGCTCTGAAAATGCCTCTGCAGAGGATTGAAATATTTGTGCTTACTTAAGGGGGGAAAAAAAAAGAATATAGAAGTGTCACAAAGCTGCAGGAAGTTTACTGTGAAGCATCTGAGCACGTAAAAGCATCTAAACCTTGTGCACAAGCGGTTTTTAATTTTAGAAAGGGTATCACTGGGTACAGAATGTATTCATCACAACTATCAAAATTTATATCCAGAGAAGCAGCACAGAATGAAAAGGAGTAGAAGCAGCACATGTAAATATTGTGGTAAGATAAAATTACTCTGTCTATGCCTACTAGCCTTCCAAGCATTACAGGATACGTAAAGATAGATTTTAACTGAAATTATTACAAGGAGCTCTGCAGGCTGGAACCTCATTGTTAACAGCTTCTTTTATGACTTCCTCTCCTTTAAAAGGACTTTATACTCCTTTAAAATCCACAAAGCTTTCATTTAAAAGGCAATATCTGAAAGTTGAAGGTATACAGGTTCAATTTACACATTGTAAACACCAACACGCACATATTTAGGGTTCTTTAAGTATCAGTTCCTCCTTCACTTACATGCCAGGTCATGAGGTAGATGTTTTCGCTTCAGCTTATGACATCACAAGCTCCCAAAAAAATGAAAGGAGTGCTATTTACGTAGCAGGAGTGACATCAGGCATTTCATGTCTGAGCTACAGCTTAATTTTTGGCAAGTAAGTGAAGGGTGTTATTACATTTTTACTGCAATTTTCTCAAGCAAATGATATACCCATAATCTAAAGCCTTAAATCCCATAATTCTAACTTAATATATGAAAAAATGAAATACATCAGCTACATATACACATACTACAACTAAAAGTAAATTCATAACAATAATCTTAAAGTTGGTTTTGCCTTCCTCTTAACACAAATGGGAAGCAACTTTACCAATACCAACAAAACAGAACTTTAATTAACATTTTCTCTATCTTGTTTGGGGAATAACAAAAAAAGTTCAAGTAGATGCTGCACGCTTATTCAGCTGACTTAAGGAGCTGCTTTCTCCAAATACACCAATGCTTTCTTCCTTCTAGAGGGCCTTCTATGAACTGAGCATGCTTATAAATTCATGGGGGGGAGGGAGGGGGAGGACAAGTATAGAGGGAAAGCTCCCTATGGCTCCTGCTTTAATTCCTCAAGACATTCCTTCAAACCTCTCCTTGACAATCCTGGATAGTTCAGCTTCCTGGCAGGGATTCCGCTTACTCGCCCTTTTTAATCTAGTTCTCAGCCTTGAGCAACAGCAAATATGGGAATAGAAGGAATTTTTCTCTTCACCAACTGCCCGCATTCACCTCCTGCAGCATTATGCACATGTATGGTTTGTGTCCTATTGTAATGGACATGGCAAAAGCATTAAAGTCGTTACACCCAACAGCTTAGTTGCAGCACTCCTCGGAGATGTCAGCAGTTAGACCAGTGTCTGTCCTGGCAGGCAGTCCACCCCATGCCTTAGAATAAAAAGCTAACAAAAACAGGACTGCTACAAGTTGGGGAACAAAGTATTAGAAAGCAGAAATTCAAGTAAAAACCAAGGAACTGATAACTGCAAACCCTACCAGAAGAAGAGTGAAAGGGGGAGGAGGGGATGGCAATGTCTTTCTAACTGAAATAAGGCAGTTTCTGGCCCAAGTGTCAGCACCATGCTGTAACGTTTCTGCTTCTCCACCCATCTGCAGCACAAGAAGAGGATACCACCACCCATCCACTGAGGAGTGGCACAGATTCTATTACTTAGTACAACTATTGTTGCTCAACTTTGGCTGTGGCATCAAAGGAAAATGTTTCCTTCCAATTGCGGGGGTAGGGGAACACACAATATATTATAGCTCCTGTATGCTGACCTTAGAAAATTGTAAGGTTTTGGCAAAGTTGTCATTGAGTTTTTTGTCTTTAGGTTTTTTATCTTTGAGCATTTTTTTTATATCAACCCAGTTTCCTCTTTCCATCTCCTTTATACAGTCTCTCGCTATAACCCACATTAAGCAATTAATTTTGAGCAATGCTAGAACATCTGTAGATCAAAGCAGTACCACAGCCAAGGTTGCCAAAACATGAATCACACTATGTGGGTCGAGTTTTTAACTGGAGATAAGCAGATATACACCACTGCTGCCACCACCACATGCATGGCCTGAAGCGATCACAGGGTCCGTGAGCAGGAGACAAAATGCACTTGGCATCGATGGGTGCCTCCAGTCTCTATCCAGAGGGACTCAGCTCGTGTGCAGCAGAAACATGGTTTGCTGAGCTGACACACAACACAGTGAGAGGTGGTGACGAGAGGGACTTGTGTTAAAAGCCCACTGCTGCTCTGCCACAAAACACTGGTACTAATGCTGCTTCTACCCTCTGGCTAAGAAATGCCAAGAACCTCACCCACAAAATGCACTGGGGAAGGGAGACCAAAGGAAGATACAAAGTAAAGAATGAGTGAGTGGCTGGATCAAATTTTCAAGCATTACTTCGAACAAATTCTTCTTATGAGACGTTTCATTAAGGCCTAATTCTTTAGAGTCCCAACTGAAGCCCTTTAATGTAAGTTTTCCATAGAAACACAAGCAAAGCCCTGGTCGTGGCAGCCCAAATGACATCATTAAAATGCAACACAGCCTACAACTTTTAAGTGTGAACAAAACCACAGCTTTTGCCTCCCCGCTGAACCACAAAACTATTATATTTTTGAACTCCTCATTAAAAACACATTTGTTTGCTCAGTTAAATGCCAGGATGAACTCTGAAATATCAAAAGGTTCAACTAAAAATCTTTTCTTTCTCTAACCCTTACACTACAGTCACAATCTTCAGTCCCAACTTGATTTATTTCACAACCATATATAAATACACAAGATAACATGAAAGATAGAGCTGACATCGCAAATTACCATTCCCCCCTTTTCTCCTTTTATTTTGTTTTGAAAGCCAGTCTTAACATATTGATTCTGAAACACTAAATTAAATCACCTCAAGTTAACGAGCAGGGAACTCTTCCCTAGCAGGTGAAAAGAACAAACAGAAGAGTGCTCCACGGCCTCGAAGGGTGCTAACCCCCCAAATCTCCCCATCAAGAGCAAGTTCAGGAGCAGGGTAAGGATCACGCTGGAGACACTCGCCCTCCTCTCTGCACGCACTGTGTCAACAGACCCCAAATTTCTACTCCTGGTGTGCATTTGAAAAAGCATCAAGGCAGCACTAGAAACTGTGGTACGGAGAAACAGAAAAGAGAAAAAAAAAATATTTAAGGAAACTAAAGGACAATGCAGACACAGAAAAAAAAAAAAAAACAACAAAAAAAAAAAAAGACCCTGGAAATGCACAGTAGCTTTTCATAAATACTGCCTGGAAACTAAGCATCACCAGGGGAAAAAAAAGCATCAGGAAGATTTATTTCTTAAAACACAACTTTTAACAACAGAAAGCCATTTGGAACAAAGACCTATTTTTGCAGTTATCACTACTGTTATACTATCATTCCCTCTGTAATTTACCATAGTACTTGCCAACAGCCAAGCCTCCAAAACAAGAACCGTGCTGGTTGGAACAGCGCTTCATACTTCTCTCCTTAACCATCCTGCACGCTTCACTGCCATTTTCAATAAGAGAGGGACTCAGGAGAAAAGACTGGCCTGGGTGCTGGAAAAGCACACCAAGATGGGACCAAGAGCTCAGACTGCACAGCAGAGGCTCCACATCCTCTCCAGGTGCGCCCCTTCCACTGCTAGAAAGCACGTCCCAGCACTTATAACACACATCTCCCCTGACAGAGCTCAAGCCCTTTACCAAGTCTCTCTTTGCACTGGACCCTGAAGAGATCACCCCTTTCCTCTTTACACAGTTAACTTCATGCTTGAACAATTAGTACGCCTTAGTCTTTTCTCCAGACTAAATAAAACTCCATTTTTCACCCTCTGCTCATAGGCCATGTTTTCAACATTTCTGATCCTTCTAGTTGCTGCTCTCCACCACCTTTCTCGTGCTGCTGCACAAAACCACTGCAAGGTTGTGATGCCCAAATCTGGGTGAAGTCTTCCAGCTGAACCCTTCCCTAGACATAAAACATTTTTTCCTTGTTACAGAAAACCATTATTTACCGTCTCGTGAGTCACATATAATAATACTGTGAGTGAACTCCAGTGTGGCTGCTTTTGCAACACAACTGCTGCCTCATGTCCTGGCCATAAACAATCACTGCTATTGGGCCCATCACTCCCAGTCTGCCAGTGTAGAGCCAGACCCTCCCATCACAGCTACTACTCAGCCCCCTGCTCAGCCCTGTTCAACCCCTCCTCCTAGACTCCTTCTCCATGTGTCAAACAACTGTACATTCAAAGCATCTTCTCAAACAGACATACAGCTCCACTCAGTTTCATCTGGGTATTTAATAAGCAGTCTTATTTCCTTTACCCCCATCATCAACGGCAAATAACATTGGACCTAGCAAAGGCCACTTAAATCTCACCACATTCACCTGTCCTGTTTAAACTAATTAGCAACTACCATAGAATAGTTAGGGCTAGAAAGGACCTTAAGTTCACCAAGTTCTAACCCCCCTGCCATGGGCAGGGACACCTCACAATAAATTATGTCACCCAAGGCTCTGTCCAACCTCGCCTTCAACACCACCAGGGATGGAGCATTCACAACTTCCCTGGGCAACCCATTCCAGTGCCCCACCACCCTCCTCACAGTAAAGAACTTCTTTCTTATCTCCAATCTAAACTTCCTCTGTTTTAACCCGTTACCCCTTGTCCTAATGGGGGACAGGACAAGTCCCTAATGAACAGTCCCTCCCCAGCATACCCTTCAGATACTGGAAGGCTGCTATGAGGTCTCCACGCAGCCTTCTCTTCTCCAGGCTGAACAGCCCCAACTTTCTCAGCCTGTCTTCATACAGGAGGTGCTCCAGTCCCCTGATCATCCTTGTGGCCCTCCTCTGGACTTGTTCCAACAGTTCCATGTCCTTTTTATGTTGAGGACACCAGAACTGCACACAATACTCCAAGTGAGGTCTCACAAGAGCAGAGTAGAGGGGCAGGATCACCTCCTTCGATCTGCAGGTCACGCTCCTTTTGATGCAGCCCAGGATACGGTTGGCTTTCTGGGCTGCAAGCGCACACTGAAGCCAGCTCATGTTCATTTTCTCATCAACCAACACCCCAAAGTCCTTCTCCGCAGGGCTGCTCTGCATCTCTTCTCTGCCCAACTTGTAGCTGTGCCTGGGATTGCTCCGACCCAGGTGTAGGACATTGCACTTGGCATGGTTAAACTTCACGAGGTTGGCATCAGCCCACCTCACAAGTGTGTCAAGGTCCCTCTGGATGGCATTCCTTCCCTCCAGCGTATCAACCGAACCACACAGCTTGGTGTCTTCGGCAAACTTGCTGAGGGCGCACTCAATCCCACTGTCCATGTCAGCGACAAAGATGTTGAACGAGACCGGTCCCAACACTGATCCCTGAGGGACACCACTCGTTACTGGTCTCCAGCCAGACATTGAGCCATTGACCACAGCTCTTTGTGTGCGGCCATCCAGCCAGTTCTTTATCTGCCGAGTGGTCCACCCATCAAATTGAGGTGTCTCCAATTTAGAGACAAGGATGTCATGTGGGACAGTGTCAAACGCTTTGCACAAGTCCAGGTAGATGACATCAACTGCTCTACCCTGTCCATCAGTTCTGTAGCCCCATCATAGAAGGCCACCAAATTGGTCAGGCAGGATTTCCCCTTAGTGAACCCATGCTGGCTGTCACCAAGCACCTTGTTGTTTTTCATGTCCCTTAGCATGCCTTACAGGAGAATCTGCTCCAAGATTTTGTCAAGCAGAGAGGTGAGACTGACTGGTCTGTAATTCCCCAGGTCATCCATTTTCCCCTTCTTGAAAATGGGGGTTATATTTCCCTTTTTCCAGTAGTTGGGAACTTCACCTGACTGCCATGATTTTTCAAATATGAGGGACAGTGGCTTAGCAACTTCCTTTCCGTTTTCTAAGCAACTGCAAACATTTCTATGAGCATTTAATCTAATCCATTTTTCCTTAGCTTGATGCTGGTAACATTCATTTTCTGATAACTTGCATCATCTCCTGTGGAATTCTTAGCTCATAAATGAACTTTCACGACTGAATTAGAAAGCTGGTCTTGCGATGCTTCATGTCTACATCACAATAAATAATTCCACAGATGTAACAACTGTTTATGTGAGAAAGGTATTAGAAAATTATAATTATTTACCACCTAATTTTCTTACAGACTGTCTCAGCTACCTAACACATGTACCTGGCTCCCCACGGACTGCCAGTATACACAGATTTCTTACAAAATGCACATGAAGATTTTAATACTACTAAGACAGCATGGGAAATAAGGACAGTAGTTTGAAATTATAAATAAATCATAGTATAAAGCAAGAAGGTAATGGTATTCTTTCCCCTTATAGTTCTAGAAAAATCTTAACAGGAACAAGTATACAAATACCAAAACAGTAGCCATCGTATTTAACTGAAGAGACTTCCAGGCAATAATTATCCTAGAGGCAGTAGAAAAGAAAAAGTCACTAAGCTTTAAGAATAGTCTTCTAAAATCTTTAAATATTCATAGCGAACAGGGTTAGATTTTTGCTTGCAATTCAGTACAAATTCACAATCTTATTGTAAAAATCTAAAGACAGCCCATCTCATCCTAAAGCAGGTTAGAGATGTGGAAAGCAGCTAAAAAAGCCAGCAACTCCCTAGCACCTTCATTTCCTTCCACTGTCACAAAAGTATTTCATTACACCTTTACACAGCAACGAGTCTATTCTTAATAATAGCCAATGACTTAGTAATTCCAGCAACCAGTTCAAAATTGCTGGGAAAACAACTTCCCACAGCAGCTTACCCCCATTTCAGACAAACAATGCAGCAGGATGCCTAGAAGGATAGGTTTCATAAGGCAACTAACAAGTAATATCAAGCCGTTTTATGAAATGCTCTGAAGTCCTGGGCCTGTAGGCACCCAGATGGTGACCCAACGCAGCAGTTATTCAGTGCATGTGTAGTGCCAGCCACTCTGCAAAATACTCAAAACTTATTACTCCCTTGAAATTACTTGTTACACAATATAATTAACATATGCATGCAAAAAAAGTCAGGGATTGAAACAACTGCCCTTATGGGGAAAAGCTACCGAGATCCACATACACACAGGATTTAACTTAAACCACCCATCCTAAGGTGCACACAAAGTTGTTTATAGTCTTCATGTGTCCAGTAGAATATTAACATTAGTGAAACATGGTAGGCATGGGTCTGTAAAAGATGAGAAGGAATGGGATAAATTTTAGGAGAAGAAAAGGGGGGGAAAAGCAACCAAAAAAACAAAACAAAAAAATCACCAAACTGAAACCCAAAACTTTAGGCTTAGCATCAAGGAAACATGCTGACAGTCAGAACTGCTGGTCCATATCCCCAGGGGACAGATTGGAGGCTGCAGCTTTTGACGTCTAAACAAAGACTGAACAAGAGTCCTGGTAGTTACACTGCCAAAACAACATGATCCAGCTCAGCATTCCTCAAACCAGCCCAAGGGCAAGACAACAAATGGGACCCAAGTATAAAGAGGAGGACTACACAAAGTGGTTTGTTTGGCCTTTCTGCACCCAGGACTGCACCTAGCCATGCAAACATGCTACTGTGGAGCAGCAAGTACTGTGCATCAGCTACTGCACAGCACATGTGCATATCGCTGCACACTGGTGAGAGTAAAGCAATTCCAAGTAGCTGTTCCACCCATGTGTCTCTCCTCCCTGCATCAGAGACTGAGGGGATATAGAAGGTAATGGTTTCAAACTGAAAGAAGGTAGATTTAGATTAAACAGTAGGAGGAAATTCTTCACTATGAGGATGCTGAAGCACTGGAAAAGGTCACCCAGAGAAGCTGAGGCTGTCAATGCCTGGCAGCGTTCAAGGCCAGGTTGAAAGGGACTTTCAGCAATCTGGTCTAGTGGAAGTTGTACCTGCCCGTGACAGGAGGCTGGAACTAGATTATCTTTAAGGACCCTTCCAATCCAAACTATTCTATAATACTTTAATATAGAGCTAGTAATGCCGCAGTCCACACACCAGGTCAGGTTTGTGCTCCTCTTTCACGTCAAAATGTTGAGATGTATTACTTAAGCCTGCTGCAAGATGCATCTCTCTGAAGAGTGGGTATTCCCCATGGCAAGTCACATTGCAATGCAGAGGACTGCAGCAGAAGGAGACCACAAATGCACATGGCAGAAGCCTGCAGTAGAACACCTGAACCGGGATATACATATCAGGGACTGGCAGGAGGCTTCTTGAGTCCAGAAGTAACAAACGTAGTTTGGTGCTACCTACCACGAGAAACTGGAGAACAGGGCTTTGAGCCACTGACCAGCAAAACCAGACTATTTAGGAGGATCTGGAACAACAAAAACAAAGCCAGTTCTTGAGGAAAGGGAACATGTCTCACTGTTAGACACAGTCACATTTTGGCCAGTTAGATCTTAACTGTCAACCCACTTCATTTGACTTGCACATCTTGTCCTAAACAGATGCGCTTATGTGCGTTTTCTAGAGCTGAGTGATAGCTACTTCATGTCGTGTGCTGAAGGGAGGTCTAAGGGAACAGTTCAGAAGCAATGATCTAGATGACCTAGAAGCATCTTTTCCCACAGATAATTTCCATAATTTAATGCAATTATATTTGTGCACAGTTATGGATATCTTTAGTGAAGATCTTAAAATAAAAATAAAAAATAAAACTATTCACCAAGTGTGAGAACCTCTGAAGCATGGTAACAGATGTTATGTTTCTGATGGCACAGCCTTGCCATTCTCATACACCCTGCAGCAAGTCCCATGACCCCACCACACACACGAGAGTCACAAATGCTAAAAGCAACATCACTGTTTCTTGCTGGATCCTCCACGCACTGACAACATAAAAGATGAAGGGCCAGATTTAGACTTCAGACTGAAGTAATATCAAACTGTGCATTTCAATGCCTTCAAGTTACATCTCTGAAACAACAAGAAACAACAAGCCTCGTAATGTTTTAACTCCCCATGCAGCAAATGAAAAGGTCTTTATGCCGGGACTCAAAGTGTCAGCACATTCAGGACAGTCAGCTCACAAACCAAAGAGGAAATGATGCCAGAAATCTCTCCTCTTGCAGATTCAACTGCTGACTTGCAGTCCTGTAAACAGATACCTTCAGGAATCAGATCAGTGCTTAGACCTTTCTTCCTCCTCCCCTCGCTCGCACTCTTCAAATATCCAATTCAGGGTTGCATAAGGCTTCAATGATTGCCACACCTGCAAAGGCCATCCCACATTCTGCACCTTGCCTTCTCAGCCCTCCTCTGTCCATCGAGATTCAGCCTCAATGCCTCCAACCTTCCAAGCCCAGCTACCAGACCCCAGGCCCCTTTCCCTCATAGGACTCTGCTGCTGCTAAATGGAGCATGCAAGTACCCGCAGTTATTCCCCACTGCTCTGAGGGAAGCCCAGCCCACGCAACCTTTTACTACCTATGTTGTGCCATTTAGCTCTGGCCACTTACATGCAGGATGGCCACCAGTTGCTGGTCGGGAGCTCATGCCTGAAGCCACCACCAGCTTTTATAACCCAAATGAGCCAGCTGAGCTTCTGTTCCTATTGTGGTCAATGTAGGTAAGGGGGAAAAAAAAAAAAACACCAAAACCAAACCCACCCACAACTGGTTGGCATCAGCGAGTTTAAATAAAAGATTCAGAATAATTTACATCTGGATTACAGGGGGAAAGCTAGATCACAGTTAGTTGACAGCAGTCAAGAAAAGACTGTGCCTCCTCTTCTGGCTACATTAAGTTATAATGCTCACCAATGTACAACAGAGGGGTTCATACAGATTACAGAACAGGCATTTTCAAGTTTCTGTAACTGCTGTGGCTACTAGGAATTTGAGTGAATAGTGAATATACTGTGCATTCCTGGACTTGAAGGCAGTCTCAGTGGCCACAGAAAAGTCACCCTCAAACAGCTCACCTCCTATCAAAACATTTAGTCAGTATTCAGCTGAATGATGGTCAGTTTCCAGAGAAACTAAAAGAAAGGCAAGAGAAAAATAACAGTGTTAACTTCATTTGCTCATCACGATCATTTAGACTACTTTTGACATCCTTCAAAGTCGGTACATTGGTATTTGTGAGATTTCACAAGGAAAAGCCCCCCGTTCTTTCACAGTCAGACAGCTGATCATCAATAGCACACTAGCACTCAAATTTTCACTTCCCCCTGCAAAGAAACTCCATAAATAAATAAAGTACCCAAGCTTTACACTTAGACCGCAAAACACAAGACTTGGAGCACAATCAAATGACAATTAATGAAGCAGCAGACACGAAAACACAGTAAACAAGACTTCATCAACTTCATCCTTTGTGGCTGCAAATTCCACAGCAGTAACCAAAAGACTCCTTCCTTGAAGATGATCCTAAATGGTCAGAAAGAGTTGGTGCTTTTTTACTGCCATGAAAGAGAAACCTGTGTCAACTACTAATCCTTTCCCAAAGCCATTCCTGCTCAGTCAGACAAAACACATGATAAGCTCCAAGTAACGAGCAAAGAAATTTTGGCCTTGGTGGAATCAACAGGAATTAAGGACAGTGCCAAAACAAAGCCAGGAATTAGCAAAGCATCTATCTGATAAATTTGTGAGCAGAATTCCCAAGCAACAAAATTTGAATTTCTTCTCAAAGTTTCCTGATGCAAATATGTTGAGGAAGGGTGGGAGTTTGCAAGATGGAGTTGCAATGCAAGAGAACTACTCATTTAAAAGCACCCACTGCCAGAAGAGCTGTCAAAAATAAATACGTGACCTTTAATAAAATTGTCTATAAATACACAGACCTTTATGATTTCTTGTAGTTTAGTAAGATTTCTGCTACATAAAGTTATCACATTTGCAGAGGCCAAGCTTTTGACATTGCTTAGCAAGGGGCTAAACTAGACATAGAGAGACTTGCCACTTGCACTGGTATGGATGGGTTGCATGAACAGGTTTCCACCAGTTCTGAGGCTCCTCACAGCACACTGGTATATCGGCACTTCAGGCATGCAAACAGCACAAATGCCCCCTGTGAACTTGCCAAACCCCATTACGATCCTCCAGAGGGATGAAGAATAAAAATAAAGACAACTTGCTTTAACAGGTTTGCTCCTCGAGAGTTTTGCACTGCTTCTGCTCACCTGGAGCACAAAAACTTCTATAATCCTGCTATAATCCTGTCAGACCTGGAAAGCTCAACAGAGAAAGTAAACATAGGAGCTGAGCTTTTCCTCCTTTGGGAATTGCCATCATGCAGTTAAACCCACAATTGTTAATGATTTTATCTCTACGAGCCTGTAAGAGGTTATGAACAGGCAGAGGTAGTACAGCATACCTTAATGTGGCATTAAGACCTCTAAGTCACAGATCAAAAGATAGTTCATTATGGCCAAAGTCTGGTATGAGAGCGAAGCAGGCTCAGCTTCTATAGGCCTTGTGTAAGGGCTGAACTAACGCCTTTTATTCAGAATTAAACATGCACGACCAGCCTGATGATTGTAACACAGCTAAGCTAGTGCAACACCTTCGAATTGCTAGAAACACTAGTTTCCTCAATAGAATGAGCTTAACATAGACTCCCTAAAATTATTTCAAGAAGTCAAAAAAAAAAAAAAAGCACTTTGACAGAAAAAACTATCAGATTATTAGAAAGGATTTGATACCTGCATCCTTGTTACTTTTAAGTGTTTTGGAAGTTACCCCAATGCTTTACCACTGTCCTGTTTTTCCAGCAGTTCCTCTTGATACCTAAAAGTATACCTGCTTTTGAAACATACTTATTATCAGTACAAAACACATATCAGCAATTGTGTTTACTTTAAATCACACTGATTCAACTTGCTTAACCAAGCACAACTTACATACGTACAGGCATAAAGACGACAGAAGTTTTTGTTAAATACATAAGCAAAACACTCATCACATCAATACAACCGTTCACTGAGAAGTGTTATATCATGAATACTTTTTTTATACGAATATCAAAAAAAAAACACTTGATTTTTCAGTGGATGATGCTTTTATACATATGTAAACCCACACAGAAGTACCAGCCACAGAAAGTAAACCTCACATAAAAACCCTGACAAGGGAAAAGCATCTCTTTATCAGGCCTAGCAAACCTACTGTTGTGACCTTTTGAATCTTATTCAAAAACAACCATCTAACGAACAAAACAGCAACAACAAAAACCCCAAACCAACCAAACCAAACTTAAAGGTCTGCTAAAATATTTTCAGGCCAACTACAAATAATCTGGAAGTCCATAGAGCCTGGAGTCTGGTACAGGAGACAATTTTAGTTTGACCTAGCTGATTTATAGGGTCCCAAGATGACCAAGAGCCACTCACTAGAAACACTGTTTTCTCCAATGACAAGGAAAAAGCTGGGAAGTCAAGGCAAAAAGAAAAGGGGACAGCCAACCAGAGACCACAAAGGCATCAAAGACATGGCTGGGAGAGATAAGTAGGAACTATAAATCACATTCAAGTTGTTGCGTGCACTTGGGGCTTTTTTTTTCTTCCCCTTTTTAAATTTAGTTTAGATGTTTTTTCCAGCTCTTAACACGCTCGGTACCTCAGAAGTGGACTGTCTGAAATGTGGGAGTCAAGCATGCACAAGTGAACAAGCAGAATAATCTTAATAATCTTTTCAATGATCTTAGAAAGAAAATGAAATGGCACCTGCAAAAGCTATTCGACTTCAGCAACGTAAATTAATACATATCCCTGTTTGCTGTTACATGTAGAGGCTTCCAAAAATATAGAACAAGTACACAGAAGACGCCAAACAAAAGATTTAAGAAAGCACTTAAACCAGATTAATCCACGTAATGGGAGTCACGGGGCTCTGACTGATACTGAGCCAATTGTCAGGAGCACAAGCTTTCTAATAACTTACGTCCCACCTTCTTAAGTTTTATGGCACTAATAGAGGAAGAAAAATGAAAACACCACATGCCTAGCAAAGAAATATATATATATATATTCAGTGTTAAGTAATAGAGGAAAGACAGAATACACAAGGTATCGACACATTAAGTCATTTTTAACCACCTCCTCTTTCACTGAGCTCAGGCCAGAGACTTTATATTTGATAACAGTTGTACCACAGCTATTTCACCTCTGTACAGGCACATAGATCAGATTACACAAAGTCAGATCTTCATCAAAATTGTAGGAGCATACATGGATATAACCTGCTAGTCACTGGCAAAATGATGTCCAATTGCCAGGGCAAGTAAACCCTTTGTATGCTAAGCTGTATGAAAATTCATTTTGATCAAAAATATGCGTACTACCAACTTCAACAGATTTAAACACCTGAAAAATACCCAAATAAAGAAAAACTTTAAAATTTTCACAAAACATCACTGGGAAGCTATAGTATGACAGCTTTAAATAAATAAAAATTAATAAAAAAAAAACAAAAAACACACAAAAAACCCAAACAAACAACGCAACAAAACCCAAAACAAAGCTACCTAAACTGATGGATACCAGTTCCAAAGAGCACACAAAACTATCCTGCATTGTTTTTGTTCATACAAAAATGTGGAATTATTTCATTCCAGAGTTTTTTTTCACCTTTTTTTTTTTTTTCCACTCCTGGACATCAAAACTGAAGAAGCACAAACCAAAGGAAGGGCAGGGCAGAAAATTAGTTTCTGTAACACAGGCAAACTATTTTGCAAAAAAAAAAAAAAAAAATTCCATAAGAATCAATACCTTTAAGGAGTGAACTTTACTTCCTATGTATGGCAACAGCAAAATTCCGATATTGCAGCTCATTAACAAGCACCTTGTATTAGCTCCTCCCTCACTCTTAGCACATTCTGTTGCAGAACTGCAAGTTCAAATTTGTCAGACAAAACACTTCACTTACTTCTTAAGCTTGCTCATTTTATGCTACACTGGAAATGATTATGTTGCTAACATAAGGAAGACTGCAACTTCATTATCAGGTTTAAGTATCTGCCTTTCAGTTGCTTAAATGACAGTCAGTTTGACTTTTGCAGAAGAATACAACTGCTCAGGAATTAAGCAGAAGAGTTGCTAAAACTCCATCCAACAAGGTTAATACTAGCAAAGCCCAGCAATGCTGATGACTGACTGGTAACCTTTCCCTTGCCAAACCACCAGTCAGCAGTTCTTGAAAAAAAAAAAAACAACAAACAAACAATAAACTATTTTCTGTGCTTGAAATGAGCATTTCTTCTCATTCCTATCAAACAGCATTTAACAAGGTTTACTTTGCACTGCAGAGTAATCACCCGTTATCACTATTTCCAGTCAGTTACCTGCTGGAAAAAGAACCTATTTGCATGAAGGCAGGAATAGGAGTACGAGCTTGTTACTCCTCTTCCCTTGCAAGTACTAATAAAAGAGGGAGAGGTATTTCTGCTACCTCTTATGCTGAGACACCTCCTCACCAGATAATTGCTGAGCCTACCATTTTCTCGTGTGGATCCCTAACATGCTCACATGCTCTGTATTTCAGCTCCATGCGGCGTTTCAGGGATTTTTTGTTGGTTGTTGGTTTTGATTCTTTCATAAAGTCAAAACCTGGGGGAAGATATGGCACTATTTCCAACAGTGAGTTCTCAACAGCCACTTTGATATCAAATCTTGCAAATTAACACTGGAAGAATATTAAAGAAATACAAGCAGTTAAAAGCAGAACAACAAAGAATTAAAAACTGCAAGTAATCTCACTAGGGACACTCTTTCCTTCCCTTGACAGGACACACATTTTTCCTTATGTTTTTGTATCCAGCAGTTCAAGATGTTGCATTTTCTAGCTAGCAGCAGAACAAAAACACTGCCATTTTATTCTCCTATAATTGATACACAGGAAAGATTTAAATATTTGTGGATAAAACTAGTTAACTTTCTCAATCTTACGCTCTTTAAAGCAAGTGTTAGTTAAAAATTGTCCAGTCTGTTAAACCAATACTCACTTTTTTAAAGCGGTATGAATGAAAGCTCACAGTTTGGTTATGATTTTTCAATTGCCTGTGAACACCAATGTTATGAACCTAGTAGTGTATTAACCTAATAATCAAACTGCATCTAACAACCAAAATAACTTTAGCAGAAGACTTCAGTCTAACATTTGTAGCAGAATATGTCATTTGCACATTTAAAGAACTGCAGTCATCCAGTATTACATGATAAACAATTTATCACAGTTAAAAGCTATTTAGCATGCAGACATGTCCTATCCAGAAGTTTTCCTCCAACTTCTTATCTACCCAACAGAATGTTCCACACAAGAGCTACCTGTAAATTTAAACTACCCGTAAACAAGAACTACCTGTAAATTTAAAACACAGCTTGGAAAACAGTTCGTAACACAGTCGCACAGAATTAACTATGTGTAGTAAATGCTCTTGGTCAGTTGTTTCGCTTGGCACAGCCTGGTAGGCAGGGTGCCACCCCTCCCTTTGGCATCCCAGCATCTACTACTGCACAGCACTCACCCTTGGAAGCTGTTGGACTTGCTGTGCATCAAACCACTTGCGCAGGTGCAAAACTGCTCTCTAGCACATGAACAAGCGCCACAGCAAAGCCAACCACACAGTCAGGAACTTTTAGCAAATATGAGAGGCTGTCAGAAAACATTTGAGAAGGTTTTTGGTTGTTTTTTTTTTTCAGAATAATGGGGGGGGGAAGGATAAAGAAGGAGCAGAGGATTGGGAGAGCCCTGGACAGCAGATTAACAAAATAGTACGTAATTCCTTCAAGACCATATGACAAGCATATTCAATTTAGCAACCAGTGCGGCATGTGTATAAACCTGTTTTTTAACATCTCCCTACAGCTTTAATTAAAACACAAGGAGGCATTAACGACACAATATGTTATGTTCGGCATTCAATTCAATAAGCAAGAAAACACAGCTCTGTAATCTAATGCTGTAGCAGATGTATGTTAAAGAAGGAAAACACTCCAAAGTTTTCAAGCAAAGTTTTAACAAGCTAAAGCAAGCATCCCAGTGTTTCATCCAGGAGAAAGTTATAACAAATAGCAGCAGCAGTCACAAGCTTATACTCCCACCTTCTCCTGCTCCTCCTAACAGGGCGACTTAACAAGTGCCAGTGGGGCCTCCACATCCACACTCACAGCTCAGGGTCTCTTCCATCTCTTTAAATCCCATTAAAGCTTGTATTACAGCTCTGCAAACGCAGGAGATTTCATTAGGCCCAAGATCACACGTCCCAGAGTGCTCTAATCCCAAAATTCCTTGTCTCCTACCCACTGAAACAAGATCTTAAATGCTAGAAAAGTTCACATGCCATCTAGAAAAGGGTGACTGGGAAGTAAATAAATACGAGAAGAGAGAACAGCCTAGGAAATAGGGAGGTGGTTAGTAATTACACAGACATCTCTCCACAGAAGGCAACACCCAGGCTGTCACATCACACTTCTAATACTTCTTTGCCAGATATCATCTTACAGCTGAAGTTGAAGCATCAGTAAAATTAGTATCTATAAGCACACTTTTCAGGGGTTCTGAACATCAGATGTGCAGGTGTAGCTAGAAGACAGCTTAAAGAAAAGTCATTTTAAAGTGACAGTGCAATTGATCATTTAACATGGAGAAATTTAAATCACCTCTCACATGCTTTTTTATTTTAAATAGCAGCATTAAGCTAAAATCAACTGTGTGCTAAAATGCAAAATTTCATATAGTTATCTCACTTCTCAGAGGTGCCATCAAGCACTACAGATCTCCAGCATCTCTCACTCCCACCTGACCCAGCCTCCGCCAGCACAAAACCTGCCAGGGCCCTGACATAACATGTTATACACCAGCTCTTCAAGATGCAAATAGCATCTGTTGGCTTCCATTACATAAATATCCCCCGATAAGTGCTATTATTAACTTGTTAGTTTCCATTTTAAGTAAAGTATGTAAAAATTGCACTTATGTCTCAAATTACATGAAGCCTTAAGTGTCATAACCACTTTCAAATCTTCAGAGAAATACCACACGATTCCAGAGGAAGGGTTCCCCTCTCCAGAAATTCAGAAGCCCCTGGGAACCCTTAGCTGTGGCTCCCACAAAAGTTGTGGGAGTAGTGAGAAATTAAGCTGGCATGATCAAACTGCAAGTTTTGGCTAAATCCATTTCTGGCTATAATGCAAGAAGGAATGACACCACTGACCTAGACAGAACAGCAAGGGTTTGGTTATAAAATATATCAAGAGAATGATCTCCACACTTAATAAAATATTAACTTTCAAATTCTTTGTTACTAAATTGCTCTGCATATTCTGAAGCGTACAAAACATTCCACTACCAAACCTATTCAGGTAAGACCTCTCAAAACCTTGAGCCAATTCTAAAGGAGACTTCTAGGGACTAAAGGAGAAAGATGCACCACAGAAACAGAGGTTTATATAACATTTTAATCCATGGATCACAAAAGCTGCAATACAAACATGGGTCTATGCTCCTGGTCTGGATATGTTGTGCTGAGCTAAACAAAAATATACAGACTCCAAACCATGCTCCTTACCTGTTGGGCATAATGGCCAGAAAACAATTTCAAAGATTGAAAAAAGCTACCTGAATAGCCCCCAAGGAGCAACGTAGGAGTATCAATTTCAAACTCAAACTCGAAGCAGCTTGAACTGGGTTTAACTTCACTTCTCACCAGCAGGTCTAACAAATCCAGCCATTTCTGCCATGGCCTTGGGCACCTGCCATCGTATCATGCCAGGCAAGAGTTCCCACCAGTGAAGACACCCCACAGGTGAGCCACAGCAAGCTCTTTGGGATAAATGCTCTACAGCACTCAGCACGTGGTAGCTACTACAGCAACCGCATGCATGTGTGCCTGCTGAGGTGTACACATAGAGCTGGACAAGTAAATGAGCAGCCTTTGGAAATTGTCCTAAGTAAGCCACCCAGCTCTACAAGAACTACATGTATTTTAAAAACTACAAGTCTACAGCAACCTCAGGTATCCCAATAAATTCCACATGGAAACTTCCTGATTTTCTGCCACAGGGAGGAAGCCCACAGAACCATGGTGAAAGAAAAAGCTGGGTTCATTCTAACACTTACACTGAGATCCTTTAGCTGCGCCTTTTACATTCACAGAGGATTTTCAGGATTTTAACGAGATCTCAAATTAACACACATCCTTGCCAATAAATGCCACTGCGGATGCTCTTGCATCAGCTCTCTAGTAAATCTTTGCAGGTACCTGCTACACAATGCAAAAATGCAAATAAACAACAAAAAAAAAAAACCAAACCCACAGTTGCACTGACTGACCGAACTCAGGGGAAATTTTACTGCTGGCAGAGAGAGGCCTGTTCTCCAAAATGAACCTAGAAAGAGGAAACATTAAATGAAGGACAGGCAATAGAAACAGCTCTTGTTATTTTGATGACTTCTATTGCATCTCAAGCCCAACTTTTGGAGAAGACAGCTTTTTTTTCTGCTCCTCTTAGGCACTAAGAACAGGGCATGTCATGTCCAGTCTGAAAAGAGGTTAGAAGTTCAGCTAAAAAAAAAAAACACCCCAAACAGCCAAACTGAAAATCAACAACAAAACCCAACATAACTTTGGACTCTAAAGGCATTAACTTGCTTTTAACTTGAAAATGCACTCTCTTAACTAGAATTGCATTTTTTCCCTTTAGTATGTGCAGGTGAAAGCTTCTGACGTCCTGCTAAGGAACTCTGTGGCAGGCTTGAAAGTTACACTAGCATGCCTTCATCCAGGTGGGTCCTTTCCTCTATAAACCCACCCAGCTCTCACACTTACAGGTTAGCTCTAACTGTGGCCAAGATACGGCCTTGCTTTGCAGAGATAAGCAGGTGTGCTCGAGATGCTCTACAGAACAGCCCACAATAAGCACCAACATGACGTAAAGAGTTGGCTGCAGATGAAACGTTCCGTGTGCACCAAGACAAAATACAACCCTCTTAATCTTTCAGTTTTAGTGCTAAGACTTTCAGAGAAGCGCAACAGATTCCAAGTTGTTCCTAGTGTACTTTAATCACAACTGGATGCTGTCTTCAGCATCCTGTCTCCTTTAAAGCACTGCACTAATTTAGTGATATTTTAAAGTCCGTAGCTGCTCATTATAACAATTTGTGAATAATAGCTGAACTCTTCAAATAACTATAAATGCTCTTTATAAAGTGTAGTTAAATAAAACAGGAAAAAGCAGCATTTATTCTACCTGTCAAGACGTATTTTGAGGTGCCTGTGCCCCATTCTTCCCACCAATCACTACAGAATTACTTGCAAGTGCCACTTTTGCTACATCCCCTACTGCTAACCGTACTGGGCGCTGTGCGTCCTTTGCAGAAAGATGGGCAACATCCCAGCAAACATCGTGCGAGGGCGGAAGAAGGTTGTATTAGGAAAGCCGAAAACGGGCCCTTCCCGTTCCTATCCCTACAAGTGCACGGTGCTCCTGGGCGCTACCCGCGCCTGCTGCTCATCACAAAACTTACCTTGGCAGCTGCGGGCCGGGCAGCGCTACCTCTTCATTGTCAAACTCAGTTCTAGCAAGTTCCTCGACATACCGGCGGAGCGCTGCTCGGCAGCGGACAACCGCTCGGCTGTGTCGGCCCGCCCGCCCGCCACGCCCAGCCCCGCTCCGCTCCGCAGGGCCACGCCGGCTCCGGGACCGCCGGGTCGCCGCCTCTCCGGGCTGCGGCGAACAAAAGGGCGCTTCGCCGGGGGCGCCCAGCCGCTGCCGCACGTTGCGGGCACGGCCTCCCGAGCGCGGGGTCGGAGCGGCGGCCCGGAAGAACAGCCGCAACTTTTCCCTCCGGACGCGAACGGGGCCGCAGCGCCCACGCCGGACAGATGGACGGGCGGGCAACCCGCCACGGCACCTCAGGGACGCAGCCCGCCCGGCACAGCACGGCCCCCACCACCACTCCCGGCCCCACATACCCGCAGGACTCGCCGCCTCCCCCCGGTCGCCGCTGCTTCCTCCTCCCCCTTCTCCTGCCCGGCCTTGGCGCCAAACGCCGCCACCGCCTCCCGCCCGCCGCAGGCCCGGCGCCTCCCCCGCGTACAGGCCCGGCGCGGCGGCCCCGGCGGCCCGGCGCCCGCCCCCCGCCCCGCCTTCATGCGGGCAGCCCGGGCCGCGCTCACCTCCCGCCGCCGGCGCGGCACGGCCCGGCGCGCCGCCGCCGCCTTCTCCCGCTCCTCCTCTGCTCGCCGGCGTGGGCGGCCGCGGCCGTCAGGGCTGGCGCTCCCGCCGAGACGACGACGGCGGCAGCCGCTGCCGCTCCTGCTCCTGCTGGTGGTGGTGCCGCCGTCCCGCGCCGGCGCGCATCGCCTCCGCCCGCCCGGGCCCGTGGCCGGCGGCGGCTCCCGCCCTGCGTGCCGGCTGCTCGGCTGGCTGGCCCGCTCACCCGCAGTCAGACCCCACTCCTCCTCCGGCGGCAGCTTCACAAGAGCCCTATTGTATTATTGACACTGCTGGGCTGCAGGCCCCGCCTCTTCCCCTTCCCTTCCCTCCCTTGCCGGGCCTTCCTGCCAGCTGCGCCGGCTGAGCCGTCCCCCGCCCCGGCGAGCGGGCGGCGAGGAGCCTGAGGGGGAAGGTGCGCGGGGGAGACCTCAGTAGCAGCGCCTCGGGCGGGCGGCAGGGCTGAGGGGATTAAGCCGTGGCCGGGCGCGGTGAGAGCGGCAGTTGGCTTCCGCCGCACTCGGGCGGTGTTTCTCCCCTTGGGATGTCCAGCGCAGGTGATCAGCAAGTGGCAGTGCCTGGCGCGTGGCCCCAGAGCCATCCGCTGCCGAGACCCAGCTTTGGTCGCGGAGCTGAGGTGGCCAGGCACGCCGGCACATCCCACCTGCCTTCCGACAGCTTCTGAGGGCATCACGCACCCATCCCCGCCCGGTCCTGCACCGAATTGAGAACAGTTTATGTGAGTGGCACAACTTGTAAAATGGTGGTCCTAAAGTATGCCTTGGGGCAGCTTTCAGCCAGTTATTGGTGCTAATTGGCCCGTGACAGAGTTCCACATCAAAACAATATTTGATAGCACAGTAGGCGGCATCAGTTAGAATAAAGGAAGCAACAGCAGAAATTTGGCAAACCTCCTCCATTATTAGGCCCCACACCCACACATAGTTCCCAAACTGCTGTTACCAAGTATCACTTGCGTCAAACACGCTGCAAAACCCTTTTGCCTTCCTTACCAGAAGGACTGCCTCGAAGAGATGTAACTGCAGAACGCCCTTCAGCTGCTGCAGCCCTGTGTATAGTAACTGAGGCATGGAAAGACTATGGAAACTCAGCAGAGAAGGAAATCAAACCTGGGGTCTCAAGTATGGGATACAGCCCTCCTGCCTAGGCCAGGCACAGAGAAGAAACAACAAAAATATAGTAACAAGGAGGACAAAGAAAAATTATTCTTGTAGAGGACTTACAAGAAATCTGGAGAGGGACTTTTTACAAGGGCATGCAGTGACAGGACAAGGGAGAATGGCTTTAAACTGACAGAAGGGAGATTAACATTAGGTATTAGGTGAGAGTGGTGAGACGCTGGAGCAGGTTGCCCAGCAAAGCTGTGGCTGCCCCATCCCTGGCAGTGTTCAAGGCCAGGTTGGACGGAGCCTTGGGTGACATGATTTAGTGTGAGGTGTCCCTGCCCATGGCAGGGGGTTGGAACTGGACCATCTTTCAGGTCCTTTCCAACCCAATCCATTCTATGATTCTATGAATGAAGAGACAAGCAGCAACTGTGGAAGGGATGGTTTGGCATGCCTGAGCTGCACTTCTGTGGTGTTCCCAGATGCCAGCCAAAAGATGAGGTGAAATGGATCACGAGAAAGGCAAAATGTTCAAGCTAATTGTTCTGCCTAGCTCAACATCTTCCTACCTGCTGTAGAAAAGTCACAGCCCCCCTGCATCAACTTCCTCCTGGTCCAAGTGGGCATCCACAATAAGAAGCTTCCTTATGTACTCTGCAAACCTCCAATAGCTCTTACTGAGATTCCCAAGCAGGATGTGTGGCACATCTGTTCAGTAGACCCCAACAGATCACATCTCCAAGTACCTGTCCAACCTGTCCAAGTCAGCTTTCACTGAATCCATGTAGGCTTCTGATTGTAAATCACAGCTGGCTAATCCAAAGACTTCCATAGAAGTCCTTTTTTTGCTGCTGAAAAAAAAAAAACAAACCAAAAAAACAAACAACCCTGAACGACCCAGTATTCTTTTTTCTCTTGACTATCTGGTTAATATTTCTGTGTGTAATACATAGTGTAGCTTTTTACAAATACAGTTAGACTGCAACCAAACAGCAATGCCGACATGTGTGACTTCCTTCACGCACCAGTGATCACCCTTCTGTTCATTAATATATACTTGCCAGGAAACCACTCTGAGCAGCTTCTGAAAACCACAGTCTCAAGTAAAACACCAAGAACACTCCTCTGATCATCATCATTTGTGGAATCCTGTCTATCAAACTGGATGGTCCAGGCAGCAGGGAAGGCAATACAGCCATGAGACAGATGTTAAGTTCAAAATTAAGAGAATTCAGAGTGATAAAACCAGGTCTATGTGCAATAGAAAAAGATCTGTTTCCTAATCATAAAAGGAATTTGAAGCCTGATTGATTTAAACAGAAACTATTTTCAAGTAGCAATGTCTTCACTTGTATTTTCTATTCTTGTATGTCCATGAATCTGCTTAGTGGAGATTTACATCATTTAAAGTATCTGTCATTCTGAAGGACAATGACAAATGTACATTCCCATCAGTGAAGGAAACATTCCAATGAGAAGTTTCCTGCCAGATTACTTTATATGCAATGACTTTATCAGGAGCAGATGCAGCCCAGCCCACAAAAGGTGTTGCACAGCTATCTTCATTTCCCATGCCTGGAATCACACACCACTCCTCCCCTCCTCATGCACTGTCTGTTATATGTCAGGAGAAGATGACAAGATGACATCCAAATCCCTATTTCTAATCCGCAGCTGTACATGATGGGCTCAGCGCTAAAAGATAGGTGACATGGAAAAACTCGCAGCAGAAAGACTGTGGGGCTTCTAATTTCAATAAATGCTTTTATGTGCAAATAGTTTTTTGGTTTTTTTTTAATCTGATCCTCTGTAACTCCTGGTAAACTATTTACCACTTGATAATAATTTACACATAATTGTATTTACATTCAGATGCATTTCTATAGGAAGGAACATGGAGCAAGATGAATAAATAGGAAGCAGATTGTACACTGTTGTGTTTTTAAAAGACATATGCAAGACAGTTTCCACATTTCTTGGGAAAGGATGAACTACAGATGCTCTTATGCACCTAGAGAATATAAAGAATTTACAAAGCCAGATGTTAACACGTTGATAAAATATAGTACAAACATGAAGTCTTCCCAAGGGAGGAATGTGCAGGAAACTAGAAGTATAAGATATATGGTGAAGATAAAATAACGTTTACATGTATACCATACTCAAGGTGAACCAGGTCATTATTCAGCTGTGCAAAGGCTGCCCATAGTGTATGAGGGCATTGAGAAAGTTACAGTCAAGTAATGTTTAACATCTGAGAAGCAGGGTCACACAGAGTTTAGGGACTGGAGCCCCAGAAGCATCATCTCTAATTGAGAATACCTAGAAGTATTGCAGTGAATTTCAGGACAAAAGCATTTTTTTTACTAAATCTGCTATCTCAGATCAGATGCTGGGAAAGAAAAAGACAACAAACATGCCATGGTATCCTGGAGAAGAAATAAGAATTGGAAAGGCCTGGGAGGATTAATTCATGCTGCTTACCTCCAAGTGTTTGCAGCATACCCAGCCTGCACATAGAGGCTTTCATGGGCATCTGCTCTAGTTGACTCTGTTAAAATACACAGATCCCTACACTTGATACACTGACTCTTTTTGAAACTTGCAGAGCTGCATAAAACTCACTTCAACGGTAGAACAGGTACCATGGGTGAAATCTTGATACGCTGTCCTTGAAACCAGAAGAAGCATTGTCAGCTACCAGCGAGAGACACAACAGCTTAAACTCCCTTCGTTTCCTTCCACAATGAGCTGATTATCACTGAAGAGTAACTTTAATTCATCTGTGGGAAAAAAATGCAAAGCAGAATCTCATCTAAGGATGGCTAGTTGTCTTTAAACTCTCTCATGACTAAAACTGTTTCTGATACTGTTCGAAATAGAAGCAAAGAGTGCTCAGAGCTTCAAAAGATGGTCTTTTAACACTTGAATCCAATCCTTTAGCACCTGTTGGAGCAGCTATCAAAAGACGTCCTCAGGTCATCGCACAGCCCTTCCATTTAATCGCCAGAAAAAAAAAGCCCCTGAAGCGGTTTTCATGGAGGAACTTCAGGAAAAGGGGGGAGAGGAGGGAGTGGGGTAAGGTCTCCCCTCATAGAAAGATCAGCACATTCAGAAAAAAACAGTACTTCCACAGTCGTGAAGCATTTACTTTCTATAGAGCAAAATGTGCCAGCTTCACTTCCCAGGATCTGACAAGTTCAAAGTTTTGTGGGAGATCTTTGGTTTATCTTTCTCCTTCTAAGACAGTAACACAGAATGGAGAGCGCTGCCAGCAGCTTTCAAACCCTATTGGTACTATGGCTCTGTACTTAGGCAGGTAAGTACCTAACAAAAAAAAAGAATCAAAAAATGTATCTTATGCCTGTATTAGCGAGGGAACAAATTTTGTACCTTGCCTAAAAGAGCTGGAGAGTTAGTTTCTTCTGTGGTGACATGCATGCAGTTTTGGGGGAAGATCCCACCTACAGTACCCAGCATCCATGCAAGTAGGGGGAAGTGAGGCTGCTTCTCCACTGCCCAGAAATCACAAGTCAGTGGCTGCTCCACCCTTCCCCACCCCTCCAAAGTTTCTGTCTTTTTAATTTTGAGACACAGAAGTTCAATGGCTCAAACAGCCACAAAGTTTTCTGCATAGTGAAAAAGTGGTTGTAAATTTTCTTCACTATGACCAGGACAAAAGGCACCTAAAATGAAATGGAGATTCTCATGTGACTGTATGAGCTGGGACTTCATCACCACAACACTTCTGATAAAATGAAGTTGGTAAAGCAAAAAGATGCACATTATTGGCATGCAGACACAGAGTCCTTTGAGCTCCCAGTACTGCAGGGGTGCCTAGCCTTAAATTTAGCCTCATCACGTGGGTAGAACCTGTAGTAGCACATTGCTTTGCTTTTAGCCTTTGCAGCTTGGGAATGTCAGAAACTCACTCGCTGAAACACTGTCCAAGAGCCTCTTAACCTCACCATCATTTCCTGCCTATCAACTTTACCTGATCCTTTTAAGGGCAAACTTTTTATAGTGGATTTAACAGAAGGATGTGAGGAAAATTCACATGTCTTTGTAAGACCTCTTAGACCCCTGACAACACTGGCAAGTTTAAAGCTTTGTCTAACTGGAAAGAGGATGACTTGTAGTTGACAGATGCTGGTCACATTGCTTAACACATTCTGGGACAGTACTCAGATACTCTAGACATGACATTGGACATAGCTAGGGATTATCACTAGCTGCAGAAAAAGTAAAGGAATGAGCAGTTGCACATTTTTCTTCATGTACTCAGAAAACTTCAGAGCTTTTTCAAAAGCTCCTCTCACTTCCCCCTCCTTTTCTTCTCTCTTACTCAGAGCCAGCAATGACTACATATGCACCAGGAAGACTGCATGACCACAAATATTAACAGCAACAGCCTTATGGCAACCAGGCATTCTGGAGAGATGAAAGCAGTAAAAAGCATTCTTCTATCAAAGTGGACACCAAGACATTAATGTCTGGCCTGTTGAGACACTGTGACTCCCAACCATGCAGTAACACCTCCAGTACATCCTGCTTTTACCAGGTTGGGTGCTTGTAAGGTTTTCCCACACATAGGTGGTTGTGTTGAGAGACAGAGCTCAGACTAGATAGTTTTAAGAAAAGCTTCCAGGCTGGTAATGCAGCAAGTTGTTATTTTCCAGAAAACGCTATCCTCAGCAGATTGCTATAATTTATACTGCAAGCTTCACAGGTCCAGGGAATGGGATGGACCACTGCAGAGCTTCCTTCCAGCATATACTGCAGCAAGAAAGCAGTCCTACAACACACAACTTAATGAAGTGCTACAGCCTGCTTGTATTATCCCACTCAGATCCATCTCTGCTAGAGACATTACTTATGAGCATCACTCACAGCTTTTAGTACTGGTGGACTAGGATGTACACGTTTTAGGTCAGGTTTAAACATGCCTTGGAAGAGCTGTTTCTGCAAACCTCCGAAGGCCTTTGTCATCCTTATGAATTCAGAAGGCTTACTCATTACATAAAAAAGAAATGGCACAAAGGTCACAAGGAATCAACAAGGAAGTTGATAGCAAAAATCCTACTGTTTAGGAGCTACTCATGTAAGCACCGGGGCTGATACTAGGTCTTGAAAGAGTCATTTCTCAGCAGCTTTTATTAAATCTTTAGGCAAAAAGCCTGGGGAATCAGTATCTTCTAGACTATGTTATCAGCAATGCTCATTTCAATATGTACAGAAAGCTGACTGCTGTATGAATAAACCCTAAACATTCAAAAGCCAACATTTAAGAGAAAATATTGCGCAACAGAATTCTTGCTCACACTTAAGTCAGTAAAACTCATTTTTTTTTCCAATTAGTCAGAATGATGGAAGCACATATTTTGAAATAAAAAGTTTCCGGCTGCTTTTTGGAATGAAAAAAGTATCTGTCCCAGTTATGTAAGTGCAGCCTGGCATGTGGCTTACTTTTAAATCCGTGCATCTTATGCATGACTATGAGGTACGATACAAGAAAGTGGGTGTCTTCCTAGCAATTGGGACACAGATACAAAGCTTCTGCATCTTACTGTTCGAGGATGTGATTGGTAAAAATTGTGAAAATACTTAAGGCAGCTTTGCTATTACTTACATGCTATGTAAAAAACCCGATTATTAGGCAACTCAGATCCAGTTGGGGTATAAGATTATTTTTAAACTGTAAAATTGGACAATAACAGTTAAGTTTAAACCAAAATCTTTGATTCTTTAAAGCTTCACAATTTAACTCTAGATATTAAAAAAATTATATTGACACAGTACTTCATGTTCTTAGCAAACATTTACACTTCATGCAAGTTCATGACGTGAACTTCTGCAGAGAAGGACTTGGGGGTGTTGGTCACCAAGAAACTTAACATAAACTGGCAGTGTATGCTTGCAGCCCAGAAACCAAATGTATTCTGGGGCTGCATCAAAAGGAGCACGGTCAGCAGGTCAAAGGAGGTGATCCTGCCCCTCTACTCTGCTCTCATGAGACACCTGGAGTATTGTGTGCAATTCTGGTGTCCTCAACATAAAAAGGACATGGAACTGTTGGAACAAGTCCAGAGGAGGGCCACGAGGATGATCAGGGGACTGGAGCACCTCCCATATGAAGATAAGCTGAGAAAGTTGGGGCTGTTCAGCCTGGAGAAGAGAAGGCTGTGCGGAGACCTCATAGCAGCCTTACAGTATCTGAAGGGGGCCTACAAGGATGCTGGGGAGGGACTCTTCATCAGGGACTGTAGTGATAGGGCAAGGGGCAATGGGTTCTAACTTAAACAGGGGAGATTTAGGCTAGATATAAAGAAGTTCTTTACTGTGAGGGTGGTGAGGCACTGGAACAGGTTGCCTAGAGAACCCATGGCTGCCCAATCCTGGCAGTATTCAAGGCCAGGTTGGACATGGCTTTGAGCAACCTGGTCTAGTGGAAGGTGTCCCTCCCCATGACAGAGGGGTAGATGGTCTTAAGGCCCCTTCTAGTCCAAATCATTCAATGATCTATGATAAAATTGCCCTAGACCACCTCTAGACAGAAGATTCTCATATATGTTGACCAGTTTAAAGCCAAGTTTGGGAATGTATTTAGTGCTTACCTGTTTTCAGGACTTTTTACCTGTTTTCAGACACTAAATGGGATTTACAAAGAAACTGCATTCTAAATGAATAGTTCTACCAGTATAACCACCGCAATCTGTTTTTGCTGTGAGCACATCACTCGCATGCATGCAATAAACGAAGAGATAAGCACGGTTAAAAGCACAAGACTTTTACAAGCTAAAAAACAAACCAAAAAGAAACAACTCCATGCACACACAGATCAGGGAGAAGCACTTTAACAGTCTCCATCCAGGAATCTCTCTACTTGACTCTCTACAGCTTGCTATCAAAACCCTTCTT
The DNA here is from genome assembly GCF_034315485.1 of Pezoporus occidentalis. Taxonomy (NCBI): domain Eukaryota; kingdom Metazoa; phylum Chordata; class Aves; order Psittaciformes; family Psittacidae; genus Pezoporus; species Pezoporus occidentalis. The sequence goes on along the minus strand of NW_026915158.1, from coordinate 3,185,350 downwards.
CCATATTTTATTAGGAAAAACTGCAGTGTAAAGTTAATCACATCCTCAGTGACTTCGGGGGGAAATCTCTGCTGTCAAGAATTCACCTTTTTTGGAAGATGGCTGACCACAGAGTTAATGCTTATTTTCAATTAGCTGTATCTATTTGAAGTCCCCACTTAAACACAGATTTCAGTTTGTAAACTTAATATAATGTAATTACGGTTTGCAATATTTTATAACTTTAAAAAGTCTTCCAGAATCCAGAGTTTAGATGTACAATGTTTATTATGAATCACATTCACAGTGCAATACAAATTACATAAAAAGCTATACAACAAACATATAAAGACTACATGGAGCATGTACCATTCTGTAATGCATACAGTACCTGATGCTTAAGCTAGAAGTGTTCTTAACACCTGTTAGCAAGAAACTGAAATCAAAAGATAAATAATTGGATTAAGAAAGTCCTTCATTATTTAGGTTTTTTTTTAATTAAAAACTTCAGATTGTTAAGCAGGCTATCAAGGTAAAAAAAAAGTTAAAAAAGCAATATCCTGCTCTTTCCTAGCATTTAAATTTTTTTTCCACTGATTCTAGCCTAGATTAATTTTTAACTAACCATCCTGTCCCCCAGGAAAAGTAGTCACAAAAATCAATTCGGCATTTTGTTTCCAGAGCAGGTTGATGATATAAAAAATAAACTATGAACATACATATAACCATGTGTCAGCATATAAGTTTGGAAGTATTATATGTAGAGATTTGGAGACCAAGGTGGTCCAATATGCACTGCTTAGACAACTTACACAATGATAGTTCTGAAGTACATGACACAATGTTCTGTCCATACAAAAAAAAAATACATTTACTGTGTGTGTCTAGATTAATTCCAGCAAGTGTTTGTTGAGGTGTACTTTGGAGACTGACCTAAGATTTTTAGGTATTTAGGTATTTTCACAGCCTTTGCTCACACATATATAAAGAAAATTAAATCCTGGCTGGCTAAGGGCAAAAAAGTGGTAATTTCTGCTACCAGTCAAATTCTGGTGGCTGTTTGATTTCATTTTGCTTTGTCAAATAAAAGCATCTCCCAGAAGTGAGTATCTTTCTTATCTTCAGTACACCAATGGTTTATCGACTTCAGGAGATATTCTTCCTTATTTCATCTATGATAACATGAACAAGAGGTCCCAAGGACATACTCTTGATATATAAACTAATGGAAAGCATTTGCCTAGTAGCAATAAAACAACAGCTCAGAACATCTCCTGGGCATGACAATCATGGACTTCAGGACAACACATTCTTTCACGTGCTAATTCTAAAAAATTAGCACATGAAAGAGAGAGATGTGTTTTTAGCCACCCGCTTCTGGAGCTTGAGCACAAACTGAGGAGTCAAAACTCATTTTCAGTTAAGATGCACAACATCTTCCCTTGTGACAGATGACCATAACAAGGAAATGATTGCTTTAGCACCTCAATACAGCCCCAGTCCATTCAATGGATTGTAAAGGCTACATAAACTGGCAAGCTACTGGTTTAATTAAGAAATTTGGTTTTGTGTGTCTGCACATGCAAACTGTTCAAGTATTACAGAGGGCTTGTAAACCTTGACATAAACTTTAAGTACATATAGAAAAATCAGTAAGGATGTAATGTACAAAAATAAATCAATCATGTATTTAATATTCATATAGGTTTGCATTCTAATATGTACTATATAGCAATAAACATCCTTACAGAACAAATGTATCTCCCAAAATGCTAGTAGCACTTCTCAGGTCTGTTTTAAGAATCAACACAAAATAAACCCTACAGCTGTACGTAGTACTTTGCAGCCAAATTTTCAGTACTACTACTGAGTGTAACACCCTTCCCCTGGGGGTCTAGCAAGAAAGAGTTATTTTAATGCCATCAGAGCCCTTCTCTGACTCCTGGTTGCTATATGGCCCTTCTAGCAAACAACAGTACCAGAAACTTAATGCTCCAAGTCCCAAGGAACCTCATGTATATTCCATACATGGCTTGGGAATACCGGAGGCAGTCATGTCACCAGAGACCCTGAGTGGACCTTAGAGCATCTTCAGTGGAGCACTCATGCTCAGAATTCATCTCAAAGCAGAAGAGCCTGCCAAGTGCTCTCTTACCACAACACTGTTATGATAGCTCTCGGCATAAATACTGCTGCAAACTACTCAAGAAAGATGCTGAAGCAGAATAATACAGACGTACATTTTATAAGTCATGCACTGCTTCTGAAAGCATGCTACAAGGAGAATTCATTTCAAAATAGCATTCAGAAAAAGTCAACGACTACAGCTTCCTCCCTGGCCCCCAGTGAAGACAAATTTGCATGTGGGAGTTTTAAGCAGCGAGTTTCACATAAATGCACTTTCTAAACAACATGTCTGTATTAAAGGGAACAATTACTACTGCATCAAATTTGTACGAGCACTGCACTTCTCAAATGTGTATTACCATTAGATGTTGATAAGGAATATTTAAGCGTCAACAGAAATTTAGAAATCACTGTAAAAAGTTAGTAGAAAACCTCCATTGTCTCTGGAGTTGAAATGTAAGTTTCAAACACAACACACATTGGAAGCTATGCCATTTACTCCAGTTCAGGTAATGTGGTATGACAACCACCAATAGCTTTATAAAAGGATATATAAGTAATACAAAACCAAATGACAAAACTTCTCAGATACTACTGCAACATTCAAGCCAAGTGACATCCAAGTGCTGAGACAAACCGTATGTGAACACCTTCATGTTAAACTTCACATTCCCATCTGCATGTCAGCAAAGTTGTAGAAATTGTCTACATCTTGAGATGCTGATGCCTTGCTTTCTGACACAAAAACCTGTTTTATTAAACAAGGAAATAGTTACACATCACTAATAAACACATTCAAGTACTTTTTGCTCATTTGGAGACAGTAATTGTTATTTTTATATGTGCATTTCTCGAGAGGCTGGGTTCCACTGTGTGATAGAATAGTGTGAGAATTCTCTCAGCCCTCATGCACACTGTTACTGTCACCTGTTCCTACCGACATGCTAGCTGCAGTAACCCTAGCATTCCAATGATGAGAATTAGAAAATTTGGGCTTGATTATTCAGGGGCCACAGCTTCAGATATTCCCCTTTTAGATGTATTTTGCTCGGTAAATTCAAACTCTGTCTAGGAGAGAGTGGGGAAAACAAACATACAAAAACTTCAGACTACCATTAAGCTTTCCTTTAACAAGAAGTCAGGGTTTGTAAGGGACTCCTTTGCACTCTATTCCTCTCAAAAACTTGGCTGCTTCTTTATCAGATGATTACTTGTTTTTATATAACTTCAGTTACGTTTGCTTTTTGCAGAATTGATCAACACATGTGAAAGTCCAAGCTCCATGACAGTCATCTTTGAAAGCTTTCAGCGTACCTACTAAAAATGCCTTAGGCAATGTCCAAATAGTTCAGTGTAACAGACAGTGTTGTGGCTGTTCCTCAATCTGTACATGCAAGTGATAGCCTCAATCAAAAACTGGAGTTCTTACTATCTTATATTTTCTATACCTCCAGAGAAAATCATCACTGTCTGAGCACACTAGCATTGGCATAGCCAAGTGAGTTATTTCAAAGTGATCTGGGACTGCAGGAATGGGTCATTCCAGATGACTCTGCTACAGCAGTCACCACTTTTCTGCTTCAGCTCAGAACACCATCTGACTGTAAATGATGACAATTCCTGAAACTTGTTCATACTTAAATTGTGTTTTAAGATGAATATCCTGTTGCTCAGTAAATTTCTAAACGAAATTAAAAAAAAAAAAAAAGAAAAGAAAAATCACCACAAAGCAAGGAGTTTCCTAGACTGCTGCTTGAATTCATGATAGACTTCTATTTGACAGGACTTGAAAATACCTACTAATTATTCGGCAGTTGTTTGGTGCAACAGCAATCAGTACCATAGTCACAACAGTTAAATATCTTGTTTCAGCACCCCTCAATACCAGGATATTGTGATTTACATTTTGCACAGTATTTTATGAAGAATTGATGAGATGGAGGAACAATATGAGAAAGCATGCCAAAAAAGTCACACCAGAAAGAATGTCAGAGGTAAAGAGTGCAGACTCTCCCAGTCCACACAAATAGAAAGTCTACTTCAGTGCAGAGCATAGAGTTCTCCTTGTAACATGTTGTTTCTAGCAAACAGCTCAAAAAACTGTGGTGGTACTATTGCTGAAGAACTTTTCTACCCTTACTGGAGTACCTAAAGTTGGATTTATTTCAGGAACAAAAACCTGGTGAAATTAAGGTTATTAACTGATGAATTGATATTTTTTAACTGTGGTTTTCAAATGCAAATGTAGCCACCTGCTTAAAAACAGATTAAGCTCCTGCAAAGTCTTACAGGATACATGTCTTCCTAAGAGCTTTTGTTGTTGTTTCTTGATCAAGGATACCTATAATTCTTTCTGAGTGCTACAACAACTCTCAAACATGATAAGGGCAGCCAAGAATGAAGTGAAACCATTTTACAGAGCATTCCTGAACCTTCTGGTAGCAATAAGTCTGAAGTTTGTTAATCCCTAAATTGTTTCTAGATTGTGCCCCAAGGAAGAAATGCATTTTTTAAGGAATGTATACTGGTAATATTTCATTATCTAGGGATCCATGCACAAACCTAGTTTTTATCAGAAGCTTTGGACTTACATTTTATCTAAAGAAAGATATATACTTCTCAGGAAGACTAAAGTTCTGCTTCTTAATTCAGTGCAGCAAGTGTTTTATAAGTGAGGCAGATTTTACCATGTAACCAGGCTGTAAACAGAAGTTTTAAATCCAGATGCAGTAAGTAATTTCATACTTGAAACCAAACCCAAACACTACCAATCACCTCCAAGAACAATGCTTACTTCAAAGCATGAAGCACACAGGCTGAGGTTTCTGGTTTTCAGGTCAGGACGTAGTGTTGTTATAAACAAACACCAGTCATTTCCAATTAGGAAAATATGAAATATTATTTGTTCTAGTAATCAATATCACTTCAATCTTTGAGTCAAGAAAAAGATCAAGAAGAACCAGTGAGTTACCTACCCAGTATCAGCTTTGTTCTGTATGGAAAAAGGAAACAACGCTAACCATATGGCAGAAAAACAAACAAACAAACAAACAAAAACAAACAAAAAAACCCAACCAAACAAAAAAAAAAACCCAGCACTGTAAGCTCTTGTTTTAGAGAGGCCATTTTTATGGTAAAATTTGCAGTGATAACTTTTGAGTCAGAAGAATTGCCCAGAATGTAGTTCTAGGATTATCCAGACTGACAGCCAAATCAAAGCCTGCTACACATCAGGTTTTTGCTGCTGCAATAGCAAACATGAAAAAAGCAAAAACATCAGCTGCATTTGAGATGACTTATTATAAGATAACTCCTTTTCCAGAAACTGGGCTGTCTAGTTCCTAGTAACTCTTTCAAAGGAACCAAAAGACAGGAAGTTGCTGTATGGACATTATGTCTCAAAGACATTCTAGTCTTCTTCGAACAGCAAAGGGTTTGTCACTTTCTTGTTACCAAGAGTGCTCTAATCATTTCCAGAAACTTTCTCAAAACCTTTGCCATTTAGAGAAATGGGGACAGCAAGCAAAGAGGAGGTGTGGTGTCTTTGAAGGAAGGCATTCTGCAATATCCTACACTGCAAAAGTAAACCTTGAAAAAGGATGAAATCCTGAAATCCCATCATATTATCTTTGTCAGGATTTAACAGACTAGAACATCACAACGCAGACTTCAGCATAAGACTTGGAGTAGAGCTTTTCCCTGCTATATTTGTAGAACTTGTTTTCACTATCATGTGAAATAATAGTTTGAAGTGGAAATCTTCTATTCTTCAATTGCTATGATGGGGATTTAGTACTCTCTTTCAAGGGCAATTTTTCTTGTCCCTGACAATCAACTTGAGTTTGGAGTACAAAAAATCCACAAAAACCAACAAAAACCAAGATATTCAGGTTTTACTATTTAGAAACCTAAAAAGACCATGCAGTATGTCAGCAGTATGGCTTTTCCATTAAGTACCCCAGACATTCTGTGACATTTTTTGTCAATAAAGCAATACAACAGCTTACCTTGGTCCCACTGAAAACATCATTTACAATGCTTTGACATCCTTCCACAGCACCATCTCCATTAAACTCCAAAGCAATCACTGGACCTAGAAGATAGTTTCATCTAGAATCAATACTACTTTTAAGCTTGGCATTGAAACAGTAGATTTTTCAACGCACAGGGAATTGTGAAGCTTGCAAGAGGTATTTTATGGTTTTTGCTTGAGCAGCCATAATGCAAGATAAAGAATTAAAAACACTTAACCATAGCTTCAAAGTATAGTGTTATCTGAAAACAAAATATCTGCAATTCCATGCTCATTTTTGCAGAGATTCTGGCAGAATTCCAGTTTTACTCCTTGAACAGCAGCAATGGCAGAAAACCACTAAGGAGCGCAGGGCATCATGGAAGTGAGTCAGATTATACTGCTCAAGTAGTGAGCCATTTCACTGACATCTGGAGTAGGACTGAGTCATTCAGGCATTTTTGCCTCAGTCCCAAGATAGCAAACTGCCTGAATTTTAGACTTGTTCTCACCCACTATTTGCAGATCCCCTTTCTCTGGTTTCATTTTGAACATGTTATTTCTTCCCACATGGGTGCAAAATAGCCTTTAAACTAGACTGCCATCTGATAAGTACAGTAACTTTTGGTCTGTTCTTGCAATGAGCATCGTAGGCCTCTTATGTTACTATGAAAAAACCTGAACGTTGTTACTAAGTTTGGGAGCATATATTGAGCTTTAGCATATAACAGATGGCAAGATGTCAGTAATTCTGCAGGAAAGGACAAAAAACAATCACGGTCAGACCAATAAAAAGGCTTCTGAAATACTCTGACAGTACACCAGTTAAACCAGGAATTTAACACTTGCCTGCTTTATACATATCTATACCTATTTGCTTGAATATATATACGGAAAAACTGAACATCTGGGTATTGAGCGGCAATGGTGAGAAGTTAGAAATAGTCTAAAAGGGTGAGCTTTCACCACTCCCGACAGATCTGCTTGTGCCACTGCTCCTGAGCTATACGGTTGCACCACTAGAGGGGGGGCAGAGCCACAAATTACACGTGGAACAGCTCATTTCTGATGCCTTCAGGAGTTTTGGCTAGTTTAGGACCTCACTGAGGCTTCCAAAACTCATCTCAACTGGGTTTACACTACGCCCTTGAAACACAAATTTGTCCTTCATTCCTCTTTCTTCTCCAGAACTCCCTAGTGACAGCTAGATACCTGTATCAAGGGAAAGCAAATAATACAAACTCACCTTTTTCAAGGAGTGAAATGAATTCCGATGCACACTGCTGGAAAACTCTCTGAGCATCCTCTGCCTTCATGGAAACTTCTTTAGTCTGTACCAGCTGAAAGCCTTTACCAATCATCTGTTAACAGAGAAAGAATTCATGTTAAAAATACTTCTAAGGCAGAGAGTTCAGCTCGAATATCCAGATTATACTGGAATAGACCCATTTTTCACACACACACACATCAAGCCACAGAGCAAAGGGTCCCTTTTTTATTTTTTTTTCATAAACCATTGCTTTTTCTAGATTTCTGTTTATTTTCATTCCATTCATCCAGATTTTCTTCTCTGGCCTAGTGCACCTAGAGGAGTAAATGCAAATGGTTTTGGTTTATACGATGGCTCAGGGTTGTGTTTTTTGCCTCACAATCTCTCATAAATTGAAACTAATGGAAGTTAAAAAAATTCAGCATCTGGAGTCAAGCAGTTAGTTCTCATTAATCTGCAATAGTTCAGTTAAGCATTAGCTCAAACTCTCATCTATCCACTGCTACAGTTTTCCATTTTGGAAAAATAGTTACAAACTTTGGAACACATGCAGCTTTTTACTTTAAATCTGATACAAAACTAAAAGCATGTGGAAAAGGAGCAACTGTATTTGTACTTCCACAGCGTCCATTAACCTAGAGCTGCAAGATTTCCACAGAATTTCACTAACTAGGCTTTTAGTGTTGTCTTAACTCTAATTTCTAAAGAACTACTAACACAAAACACATCTATTATCCTCTTTACTACAGTATTCCTTCTCCAGATACCCATAAGTATCATTATCTCCCTTCACTCAAGTAGCTGTTAGTAGCTCAGTTCCATAAAAAAACAAATGAGCAGTGGGGGGAAGGAGGAGCATGGAAACTCCCCACAGCTTTCTTTCCCTGAAGTTAAAACACAAGGGAAAGAACTCCATCGGTTGTTTTGTTGATCATACAGCACTGGGATCTGCAGCTTTTGCAGATACCTCTTCTGTTGGAAGCTGTAGCTCATGGTTACTGGTTCTGCTCTGTCATCCCTGGCACTCCAGGGTGCTAAAAGCAGCCAGCCACTCCCAGGTTTTAGCCCCAGGAAAGCCCCAAATCTTGCCAAGCTTGGAGCTGCTGCCTCGAAGTTAAAAAAAAGAAAAAAAAAAAAAAAAAAAAAGGAAGAGACAGCACCAGCTATTTAAGTAATGGAAGACAGCTGATCAGCTGTGACACACACTCACTGCCTTTTCCAGAGAAAAAATCCAATACTGGGTGGCAGGGGGAATACAATTTAATATGTTGGGGGTTTTTTAAAGTCCCTGTTAGTACCGGTGAAACTTTCAGGCCAGGCTGCTTTGTTAGCTGTGACTTTCAGGGCAGCAAGCTAACAAGTTAATTGGCTCTTTGCCTTTCACAGGCATTGCCTATCACTCACTACACTTGGCCAAGTTCACCAAATCAACTAAGCATTTTCTTCAGAACGTAGCTTTGGTGTGTGCCATAACAGAAAAGTACACTGGAACTATTACCGGATAGACGTGCTAGTCCCAGAATGTCAGATGTAAAACAACAGATCAGATCCAGTCTCTTACCTTGCTTTAAGGTAAACAGTGCAGTTGACCAGTATGGTTAGTAGACAAGCAGGGCCTCTGGGTTATCCCTTCAGGGAGCACCAGAGGCTGTCTAGAGGCAACTTCAGTTAGAAATTCAAACAGCTGAATGAAGACAAAGGTTGCTCACCTCATCAATTAACTTCCGGGCATTTGCGGTTGTGTAGTCACCAGCGAAAAACACAGCCAAACACGATTCATCACTGTTTTTCTGTCTCTGCCCTCGAGTTACTGGTATTATGCTCCTTGTAACATCGGTAGAAATTCTGACAGCTTTCAGCTCCTCAGAGCTGGGCAGAGGAACATAATCTTGGACTACAGCATTCTCAGGCAAAAGGCCCCAGTTATTTTCTCCTGACACAGGGGTAAAGTCATGGATGTTGCTCCATGTGTTATTGAAGATACTCAGTCCAGCATCTTTAAATTGTAAAGCAAGCTCAGGATAATAGTACTGGAAACATCCAAATTTCATACCAGTGGAGGACTCGATAATGGGCTGGGTGGCACAGCACAAAAATACCTCCAGCTTTTTGCAGTCCCGAGCGCGAAACTGTTGACAGGCCACTATACATTTACAATCTTTGCAGTCACGGAAAAACACACTGCCCTTTATTGGTCCTAAAAAGATTTGGCAGTTTACACAGTCATCAATAGTGATTGTAGCAGAATTGTCAAATATGTAGATCTTACAGTTCTCACAATCCTGAATGATGAATTGTTGCCCTGCTACTTTTCCAGGCAGCCGGCCCACAGTTTCATCTTTAAGTCCAGAAAATGTGTAATCTTTGGGGTCAATCTGAAGAAGGAAGAAAAAAAACAGAAAACATGAAAGCTTCCCCATACAGAGACTATTATAATGCTAAATGTGAATTCACTTGTATTAACTGAGGTAGCACTGAATTCTACAGGATAACCTGCCAGAAAACTCTTTGAAGAGTGATGAAAGATTAGAAGCAGATCTTTTATCTAAACTACTAGAATGCACAATGAAGAATTGAAACTATACTTCTGAGATGCTCCAGGAAGAAACCCAACTAACTCAGTTTGTCCTCTAATACAGAATGAAGGCAGGGGCAGCTAGTTCTCTCTGTGGCCTCTAAACTGTTTCATATATACATATATATTCATATATACAATAACTGTAATAAATGAAATGGCCAAACTTACAGATTCATACAGATACACAGTATTCCCTTTTCAAGTAGCTTTCTCAGTCATATTTTACCACATCTCAAGATGATGCAAGGAAACCCTGCTGCTTTCAAGCAGCATCGTCTTTATTATGTTTGCAAACTACAAAGACCTCACTTATCTGTGCCACAGCATTATCTTGTGCTAACAACGACAGGATTCCTGGGCTAACAACAGCTATGTGATTGTTTTAGCTACAACCAACAGGCAAATATTGGCAGTGGTGGTGCAGAGGCATGTTTACTGACATCTCCTCCTCCATGCTCCAGCATCCCACTGCCAAGGAGAGACACTTGAGACAGGCTGTGGCTTTCTCTACTGGGGAGCAGGGACTGAAGAGCCACATGGTGCCCAGGATGGTCTGCAATACAGGTGGAGAGCATGAATAATACAACCCATGCTGTCGTAACACCAAAGGAATCCGAGCTGGCTCATTTCCAGATAGACCTAAGTCTCAAGACAACTATAATTCCCAGAGCAAATTCTACTCTGCCCTCTTGTGAAAGCTTATTAAAATAGCATTTAGAAGTATACAAGTACCTGAACTAGTTTAACACAAAACCAATTCACAAACCTGCTTTTGATTTTCTGCCTGAGGGCCCTAAATTTTGCTGCACGATAATCAGTGTTAATGTATTACAAAAGTTTCTGTATAGCCTAACTTGTAAAAAAACTCCTCCTCCCCAGAATTTCAAACATTTGCATGAGATTTCAAGACCAAAAAAAGGCATGAACCAGGATGGGCTAGTGCCAGACATCCACTAAACCAGCTCAGCCTGTGAAGCTTTAGTCCAGCACAGCTAATGGAAGCTAAGATACTAGTTCCACCAACTTCTAAAATGTACTCCTTTATATACAACATACCTGACCTCCAGACAGTTTGCAGCTGATGAATCTTCCAAATAAAATGCAAATTGAGACAATGAAGATGGCTTCCTAGGAATCTCCCCTCAATCATACTTAATATCACTAGAACACATCCAGGAAAGGTAGTTGGAAGAATTTCAAGCAAAATTATGAGGCTCAAATGATAAGGTATGCATCATGGAGACAGCCACATAGTACAGATAGTAGGATAGCCATGTAGCAGGATTCCGACCCTCTAAGGTCTTAAGTCTCATGAAATGTTTTACATTTGATCCATATATAAGATATTTGTATTAGTTTTGTCCCATCCCTGGCAGTGTTCAAGGCCAGGTTAGATAGGGCTTTGAGCAACCTGCTCTAGTGGAAGGTGCTCCTGCCCATGGCAGGGGATTAGGAATTAGATGAGCTTCGAGGTCCTTTCCAACCCAAACCATTCTATGATTCTATGAAGTATGAACATGCAGAAGTGTCTAGGCCTGGGAATGCACTTTTCTTGCTTGTTTTCTTTCTGTTAATTCCCCTACTGACAAAAATAGCACATAAAGCCTCTTAAGTCTGTGTGTCTACCATATAGCTGCAGCTTTTAATGTCACTGGGTCAGCAGCTGACTCTTGGATGTCATCAGCTGTATATAAGTCCAAAGCTGAACCACCATCTGTTGTGATTTAAACAGACAGGGAATTACTTTTTTGAGAACAATATTTAAAAGAGAAGACCTTTCTGTAAGTGGTTTAGAAAGACTCTGCAAATTCTTGTTTGCTCAGCTAGCTAGACTGAGATGACTAGGGGAAAACCATAATCCCTTAAGTACAGCAGTAACTTCTCATATTTGTGGTGGCATACCATTGCTGACTGAAACTCCTTTTCTGATGGACCCAGTGAAAAAGTCTTGTTAAGACATGAAGCCATACCAGAAAGAGTTCAAGAAGCTGTTGGGATCCTCAGCCATTCTAAGTACAGTAACTGTGAAGGTCTAGTACTTCTGAGTCATCTTCCAAATGGGAGCTCTCTAGTCTTAGTGCCAGTAAATTGCATAATGGTGGTTGAAGGGATGTACATTATCTACAGCCTTCATGTATGGCCTCTGACCTTCTTGCAAGACAAGTGTTTACAGGAAGGAAAGCTGCTTAATACACTCTGCACTTGCTGCAGCAGAGCTTCCTAGAGTTCAAAGGAACCATGACAAATTTTTGTCTTCACTTCTCTCCCTTCTTTGTTCTTTAAAATCCCTGCTCCTTACAATTTGTCCTTCAGCCCTTCATAACAAATTTATCACCAGTGACATTGCTGATAACCAAGATAGACTTGAATACCTCTGTCGAGGGGGAGGAATATTGTGCAAACAGGGATTACTTTTTCGTCATCATATCTGATTAGTTTAGGTCCCTCTATGGAGTAATTCTTGAACCTGCACATAGCACTTCTGTTAGAAGGTTTCAACTCTTGAACTATGCCCATACCTATTACTGCATGACTCATATCTACTCTAAAAACTCCTTAAATTCAGCTGAAAGCATTGAAAGTTGCTTCTATAAATACTGTCATCATTTGGACTTATACCAGCCTGAGGAAAAGACATAGGAATGTATTGAGGGATGGAGAGTAAAGCAACTGTGTGGGTGGGATGAGTAGATTTGGACAAAGTTCTCTGAAGCTTTATCCAAATGCAAAGGATAAATAGATGAGTTATCAAACAGTAGATTTTTGCTGACCTGCCACATGCTTATGATTTTACAGCATTAGTTGCCCAGATGAACAGACAGAGATATCTACATAGCCCTGACTGTGGTCATATGAGGCTGCAGAGGTTACTTTCTTCTGCTGGTGTTGGTCTTTCTAGCCTGCTTTTTTGCTACGCTGCAAAGACAGAGCTTAAGAAGCAGTTAGCGCTGACTGTCAGGGGAAGGAAGGTGGACACAGTGATTTAATACTAACCTGCTGATGATAGTGCAGACTTCAGAGATGGTGAGCATGAACTAAAAAGGCAAACAGCATCCTGGCTTGCATTGGAAATAGCATAGCCAGCAGGACTAGGGAAGTGACCATTCCCCTGTATTCAGCAAACTCCTTAACATGGTGAACAAACTGAGATGTAAGAGTCGTGTCAGGGCATGACCCAGCTCATGGCAGGGAAATAAAATTGAGCTCCTGATTTTGGCAATAAGCTGATTTATTTGTCTTACCATTAAACTCAACTACTACTCTCTCAAGCGCTCTCATCTGAAACTGGCTGTAAGCTGTGGTTAGCTGACTAAACAATGTTTTTCACCTAGGCCTAAATAAAATTGCAAGGTGGATGGGAAGTTTCATACATCTCTATAAAGGTGTCCTGGGTTCAGCAGTAGCAGTCATGTTTCTCCTTCTTGGTAGCTGGTGCAGTGCAGTGTTTTGACTTTCGGCCTGGGAACAGAGCTGACAACAATGATGTTTTGGTTTGGCCAAAGACTTTGTGAGCCTCATGCTCTGCCAGGGAGGAAGGGAAGCCAGGAGGAAGCAGAGACAGGACACCTGACCCAAACTGACCAAAGAGGTATTCCATACCACATCACGTCATGCCTGGGATGTAACTGGGAGTTAGCCAGAAGGGCTGGGTCTGCAGGGTTGGAGGAGGTATGAGTCAGTGCTTGGTCGGGCTGGGGGGGGGCAAGTTATCGGTCAGCTGGTTCTGAGGTGTTGTATTCTCTTCCCTTGTTATTTCCTTTATCATTGTCATTATTGGTGGTAGCAGTAGTGATTTGTGTTATACCTTAGTTACTAAACTGTTCTTATCTCAACCCATGGGAGTTGCACTCTTTTCGATTCTCCTCTCCATCCCTCTGGGAGTAGGGGGAGGGAAAGAAGGGGGGGAGTGAGTGAACGAGTTACCTGACTGGGTTTAAACCACGACAGTTCTTTTTGGCGCCCAACATGGGGCACGAAGGGTTGAGATAACGACAGATCTGACCGGATTAATAGTCACTCATCACAATGCTGATTTATTGGCTCTCAGAGTTGTTCCTCTTGATCTCACAGTTTCAAAATGTAGTACCTTACTTAGAGCTGGTATTTGCTGTGTTAGTGTTTATCAAGTGTGGGGCTTGGGCTAAGGTTCTTGTCTCACTGTGCTTCATGGCAATGGCTTGTAATACGGGCGGGCTCCAGCAGCAGGGCGGGACGGACGTGGCCGTGGACTTGTACCTGGCCGTCCGGCTGCTCTTCACCGTCCTGGCCCTCGCCCTCGCCTCCATCTTCGTGAGGCTGCGGGGAGCCGAGGGGGAGCGGCCCCGGGAGCCGGCGGCTGCTGAAGCGGCCCGGGAGAGCGGCCCCGGGGACCAGGCGGCGGCGGGAGCGGGGCCGGAGGCCGCGAGGGGACGGCTGCGGGTGGAGGAGGTCGGGGAGGTCGAGGAGCGGAAGGAAGCGGCTGCCGAGCAGCGGGAGAAGACGGCGGAGGAGCCGAGCTCCGCGGAGGAGCCGAGCCCCGCGGAGGAGCCCAGCCCCGCGGAGGAGCCGAGCCCCGCGGCCCAGCCCAGCCCCGCGACGGCCGAGAGCATCCCCCGGAAGCCGCCCGCCAAGCCCCAGGAGGATGCAGGAGAGCACGCAGCATTTCCCAGCAAGGCAGAGGAGGAAGAGCTGGACTCAGAAAAAGAGAAGCTGGCGGTGGGAGAGCCGGCAAGCACAGCAGCTACACCAGCCCCAGTGACAAGTACAGCAGCATCGTGTGAGAGTTCTGAAGGTTTTGAATGGCCTTTGGGTGTCCTTGGGACCTGCCTGCTGATTGTGATGGGGATCAGCATGTTGGCACACACACAGACTGTGTTCTACCCACAACCATTTTGTCTGATCTCAAAAGTTAAGCAGAGTCAGCTTTGGGTCTTGTCTGCGGTTAGACGACAATATAAGGGGACCAAGAGGTTTTCTCCAAGGCTAGACAGTCATGAGTGGCAGGGTGTGTGGGACAGTATGGGCAAGTATCTAGTCCACTGGGCCCCTCCAGTGCTTTGGAAGCGTCGGAGATGGAAGGCAGCTGTGTGGAGTGCCCAGCAACAAGCTGCAGAAACTGCTGAAGGGGACAGTGAATTATTTTAAGCCTGGTGGGCCCATGGCACTTCAGGCCATCAGAGCAGAGATGCAACATAAAGATGGACTCATGATCGAGGGGTGGACTTAGCAATGGACACTATTGCCCAGGTTATTCACGAGTGTGAACACTGCACACAGTCTCTCCTGCTCTGAAAGACTGTTACAAGAGATGGAGTCTGATATCATGGACCAGAGAGACTCAGCAGCTTTATAGGGACTGGTCCATGCACTAAGATAAGAGTATATTGAAAATGTGGGATCTGAGCATGACGTGAATTGTATGGAATAAGGGGTGGATAATGTCCTGGGTTCAGCAGTAGCCGTCATGTTTCTCCTTCTTGGTAGCTGGTGCAGTGCAGTGTTTTGACTTTCGGCCTGGGAACAGAGCTGACAACAATGATGTTTTGGTTTGGCCAAGGACTTTGTGAGCCTCATGCTCTGCCAGGGAGGAGGGGAAGCCGGGAGGAAGCAGAGACAGGAAACCTGATCCAAACTGACCAAAAAGGTATTCCATACCACAGCACGTCATGCCTGGGATGTAACTGAGTTACCCGGAACGGCTGGGTCTGCAGGGTTGGAGGAGGTATGGGTCGGTGCTTGGTCAGGCTTGGGGGGGGGCGAGTTATCGGTCAGCTGGTGCTGAGGTATTGTATTCTCTTCCCTTGTTATTTCCTTTATCATTATTATCATTGGTGGTAGCAGTAGTTATTTCTGTTATACCTTAGTTACTAAACTGTTCTTATCTCAACCCGTGGGAGTTGCATTCTTTTTGATTCTCCTCTCCGTCCCTCCGGGAGTAGGGGGAGGGAAAGAAGGGGGGGAGTGAGTGAACGAGTTACCTGACTGGGTTTAAACCATGACAAAAGGCCACTGTGTAGGACAAGCTACTGCTGCTTCAGAGGTGTTTTAGAGCAGAGCGGTTTAGAAGGGCATGCTTAAGTGCCAAATTTAAAAAAAATCTGTAAGTTTTGGTACCTCTGAACTTCTCCTTCTGAAGAGAAGTAACTGTTCCTGTACTGTTTTGATGGAAGAAAGTAAAACTGTCTCCCTCAACATAAAGGAACACACATGGGCAGGGATGCCTCATAATAGACCATGTTGCCCAAGGCTCTGTTCAACCCTGCCTTGAAAACCACCAGGGATGGAGCATTTACCACTTCTTTGGATAACCTGTTCCAGTGCCTCACCACTTCTTTGGATAACCTGTTCCACTTGCCTCACCAAGTTTCTTCTTTATATATAACCTAAATCTCCCCTGTTTAAGTTTGAACCCATTGCCCCTTGCCCTATCACTACAGTCCCTGATGAAGAGTCCCTTCCCAGCATCCTTGTAGGCCCCCTTCAGATACTGTAAGGCTGCTATGAGGTCTCCACGCAGCCTTCTCTTCTCCAGGCTGAACAGCCCCAACTTCCTCAGCCTGTCTTCATACAGGAGGTGCTCCAGTCCCCTGGTCGTCCTCTTGGCCCTTCCCTGGACTTGTTCCAACAGTTCCATGTCCTTTTTATGTTGAGGACACCAGAACTGCACACAATACTCCAAGTCAGGTCACATGAGAGCAGAGTAGAGGGGCAGGATCACCTCCTTTGACCTGCTGTTCATGCTCCTTTTGATGCAGCCCAGGATACAGTTGGCTTTCTGGGCTGCAAATGCACACTGAAGCCAGCTCATTTTAAGTTTCTGGTGACCAACACCCCCAAGTCCTTCTCCATAGGGCTGCTCTGAATGTCTTCTCCACCCAACCTGTAGCTGCACCTGGGATTAACCCAACCCAGGTGTAGGACCTTGCACTTCGCTTGGTTGAACTTCATGGGGCTGGCATTGGCCCACCTCTCAAGCATGTCAAGGTCCCTCTGGATGATCTCTTGCAATACTTGCATGGGTTTGGTGCCCTTAAGCACCGAGTTGCAACATTCTCTGGAGACTGTTGAAGTTACTCACCTCTGGCAGATTTCTAGATTCTTATGCAACAAGAAAAGGTGGAATGAGGGACAGCATGTGCAAGTTCCAGTCACTAGCATACAGATTTTAATCTTGGAACATCTGCACACCCTGACTTCAAACATGGCCAATATAATAGTCTGAATGCACATTTCATTCAACTCTTTGTAATCTTCCCTCTCTTCCAGAGTACCTGTAATAGCATAAACTGGTCATACTCATGCTTTTCTGAGTAGCAAACCATTGCCAAATACAGCAAATAGAAGAGGAAGAAGAAAGGAAGCTACCACATGCCTATATCTGACTTCATGGGAAATACTGTTTAATATGAACCTGCAGACCTTTTCTCAATTGATGGTCTACATTTTGAGAAACACACCAGCAGTTTTGGTGCACTGTGAAGCATAAGGGAGGTGCTTTGGATTTAAGGACAAAATATTTGTTTAGTTACAGGAAAAAAAAAAAAAAGGTGATTTTATTTATATTCCAAAACAAGATATAAAGCAGCTACCTAAATGAGATCTAGGTAGTTCACAATGCCCACATCAGCTCAGACCATTTTAGCACAGTCCTCGAACATAAGGTTAATAACAAAAGATCATGGTTTATATAGAAAGTTAAACCTCTGAGGTTTTAAAACTGCTTAAATACAGCCATCATAACCAGCAATGATAGCTGTGTGTTTCCTATCAACTAAAGCAGTCAAGTTGCAAGTCAACTGACAAAAAACAAAACCATACTTGTTCCTTCTGAAAGAAAAAATTATCTGGGAGGGAAAGTCCCTCTAAGCTTTAAATGCCATTGCAATCCTAATCCTATTTCTTTGAACATGAGACAACAGCAAAAAAAGACTATGAAGCTTTTTGTGTTTCTTCTCATGCAGAAAAGGTCATAGCACGTGGGTATATCTGCCATAATAAGACATGAACCCCCGTTCCCATCTCTATGTACCCACATTCAGTTAGTTCTGTAGTCTTCACTCTGGTCATACATGTAAACATTTGTCACAGAGAAGGTAGTCAGGTAGGAAAAGAAAAGGGAGTCCAGGAGCAGAAGTAAAATCTTACATTTCAGGTGGAAACCTATCTGAAGACTGAGGAGGGCTGAGCACCACCTAGTTCCTCTCACATTTGGTCAGAAGGAGAGTCTCTCAACAGCTGAATGACATCAACACGCAGCAAGTCCCCAGGATGCAATGCAGTAACAATAAACTCTAATAACTGTGCTGTACATAGTCTCCTGGTCTAAGAATCCCAGAGAAACTGAATATTCATCCTTTTCCCTTCTGTTTGAGATATCTGATCCTTTGATTCTTCCACTGCACCACAAGTAATCTTTACTCAGTTCTCCGAACCCACGGGTCAGCAAGCATTACAGAGATCTCAACAGACTTGCACTGCAACCTAAACTTGATTAATTTTTGTACACTTTAAAAACACAGGCTTCTGTCCTCACTTAAATGAGGTCATGTAGTAATCTGAAAAGGCCATTCAAATTCATATACTTGCCTTTATTTCAATTCAACTATCAGCACTTTATAATATTTTGTATTTAAAGTTTTCTACTGCATGGTCAATTTTCAGGACTATTATACAGGAGTTATGTGTCAAGGTCCTTCTGGACAATCTCTTGTAATACTTGCATGGGTTTGGTGCCCTTAAGCACCAAGTTACAACATTCTCTGGAGACTGACTATATATGGATACATAGTCATACATACATACATACATACATATGACTATATGTTACATTATACATAATATGACTAGGATATCGTCATATTACTCTTTGGCTAGGTCTACGCTAGCAAACAGTACCAATACTAATAACCTTTTGCCATCAGAACATAATTAAAATAGACTACAGTAGCAAAGCTACTTCAGAAGCAGAAGAAATAGTTTCACTGGAGGAACTACTCAGGTTCAGAGCTTTTTACAGCACAGCTGTCAGCTAGCAGTCTCACTACAGCGAGAGTTTCAGCAGGTCACTAGTTTACAGGAAGACAGCTGGAATGTCTGAGTAGCAAGGCTTACCCACCAGTGAGAATGTACAGAGGATAGCTTAGAAGAACAGCAGGCAGTTGCCAGACCTGTTTGAAGGACTGCACTATATAACCAGAACTGCATCACTGGGTAGGAGAGCCTAAAATGAGAAACCCACTCCCAACCCTAATGGTGCATCAATACGTTATTAAAAGTATCAGAGACAATACTTAAAAGTTACCACATTAACATAGTATCACTTAATACAAACTGGGATCAACATGTTTAGCACACTAAGTGTTCAGCATTCTTTTACAGTATCAGAACTGATTTCCTGGTTTAATGTACTAAGCGTATGCCCCCCAAAGCCCAGTACAAGATAAAGCTGAAAACAACAAAAGAAAATGGGTTTAAAACAGCCATTCTTAAGCTGTGTAGTACTAAAATCAAGCAGCTAATTTGTCAGCTTTCCCAGTTCAGTAGCACAGCCCAGGCTCACAGATTCTTCTGGTTTCTAAGAGTCTTTTACAGAAAGGAGGAAATTGTTGTACATGCAATATATTACATGCTTTGCTTCCCCCCCCCCCCCCCCCCAATGGATTATTGGTGCTTCAATAGCTTTGTCTGTTAGCTTGAACCTACTTCTAGCACATCAGCAATGGCCATCTCCCTAGCAACAAGGCTGACTGTTCTCTAAATCAAGTGTTACTATGTCCTGGCTTTCCTCCTCCTAGTTTCAGAAGTTAGCACCATATAAGCAGATTGGACTGAAAGTCTCATATCTGTCAAGCTTTAGCTGACGAATTTGCTCTAAAATAAAAAATAAATACAATATTTCAAATGCTGATTTAGTAAATTACTTCTGCACAGGACTAAGATTTCTTCTGCTCTAAGACAGGCTTTCAACACAGCCCTCTCCTTGTGAGAAGCCTCCATAGAAGTAACAGGTTGCCATGCTCCTCTTCCCTATCCAGTGCTGCACTGCAAATATCCACTAGCAAGTCAAAACAACAAGCCCTACACAGATCAACCATCTTTATCCTCAAGGAACCAATTCCCCAGGGTCATGTGCATGCTCTCTCAATCTCAGTTTGTCTTAAGCTACTTGGAAGACTTAAGGGACGCCCTAGAGCCATGTTTAAAAAACCAAACAAGCTAAGCATTCAAATAAGTTAAGGCATTTTCTTTTCTACACTTGCAAAATGAGGCCTAAAGGTTTGAGGATTTTGTTTGTTAAAACCACATCGAGTTTACAGCTGTTTTCCCCTTCCTGCCACCCCAAAGGCAGGTGGAGAGGAGGGGAGACCCAGCAGTGCTATAATGTCGTATGAGGAAGTGAAACTTGAAATGAGGGTGGTGAGAAATACATTTAATCCAGCACTTCAGTGCTTTCCTGCTTGAATCTTCCTGCTGCCTTCAACAGGTCAAGAAACAGCACGGGGATGGATTTATCTTCATGTATCACTTCAGGGACTGATAGGGTAATTCTAGTTCCAATCGCTTTCAAAAACACACACCCAAAAATACCCCCAAAACACATCCTAAACAGAAAGATCCCAACAACCCAAGCAGGAAGAATAAACATTACTGACAACCAGGGCACAAGTTCTATACCTCCACTGAAGCACCAGGAGCGGGGACTTCACTTCAGGCCGGCAAAGACCGCTACTGCCCGACAGACACAGGCCCATCACCCGCAGCGCCTGTCCCAGCTCAGGCTGACGGCCACCACCATGGGGTGTGTCCCACCCCGGGGGAGCAGGGTCGGGGCGGCAGCCGCCGACACCGCCGCGGTCAGCTCAGCCGGACCGGGACCGCCGCGCGCACAGGCGAGCCACAGGAGCCAAAGCACTGCCCTCTCCTCTTGCGAAACCGAAGGTAAAATGCTGAGGCTAAACACTTCTCAATTGCTTAACAAACGCACTTAACTGCGCGGACCGAGCCGTAACAGCGGTACCGGGGGAACCCCCTAATCGCTCCCCCCCCCCCCCCCTTCCCGCCCTGTGTCCAGCGGTCACCACCCGGCGCCGGGGCCCCGCCACGGCTACAGCCCCACACCTCCCCTACCCCAGCCGGCAGAACACAGTAAGGGGCTGCCCGACTACCCGGCAGCCGATACCCCCGCCCAACGCGGGGACAACAGCCGGTGCGATACCTTGGCTCGCTGGTCCCAGCTGTACTGCGGCGCCTTTTCCTCTCCAGCCGCCTCATCTTGGCCGGCTCCCCCCGGCGCCTCTTGCTGCTGCTGCTGCTGCTGCTGCTTCTGCTGCTGCCCGTCCTGGGCAGGCTTGCCGCGGCGGGAGAAGCAGCAACCCATGACGGCACCGGCACCGCCGCCACCCGACCGGCCTGCGGGGAGAGGCTGGGAGCGGGGGAGCCCGCGCCAGCGCAGCTCCTCGCCGCCCCGCCCCGCTCGCTTCCGGTTTCTCGCCGTCTCCCGTAGCGACCGCAACACTTCCACCCGCTCCCCGGCTCCTCCCGCCCTGCCCCAGCCGCCACCCCGCAGTGCCGCGGCCGTGTCTGGCAGCTGGAAGGCAGCGCCGAGCTGAGGGGCCCGCCGGAAACGGGGGTCTTCAGTGACTGCTTGCTCCCTCTCCCGCAGCGGTGAGGGTGTCCCCACACCCGTCCCGCGGGAACGGCACCGACCTGCCCGGCACCGGGTCTGAGGGCTTGGTAACCGCTCATGAACCGCCAGCCCTAACGGGGGGAGACGGCTGAGCCCGTGGGAGCCCGTGTCTGAGCTGAGGCCGTGCGCGGGTTCCCCTACGGACGTCGCAGAACCGTAGAACGGTATTGGATTGGAAGGGGTCTTAAAGATCATCTAGTTCCAACCAGAAGCAAAATGTCAGGTGCAGCATATAAATACAAACCAACCACCCCATCAAGTCATCTTTTGCAGGTGCCTCACCCTCTGGATGGGTTACACGGGGTTATAGCTGCCTTGATAGTGCTTCCGAGGGGACTGCACCAGAAGATTCAGCTTCCCTGGCTTTGTGTGTCGAAGTACCAGCAGCAAGTGGCAGCATGAGAACCCACAGTGTCCTATAGCTCTGCACCTTTCTTTGCAAGTAGTTGGGCCTTCTTTGTGGGTTGTGGGTTGTTGTTTGGGGTTACTCCTTCTCCAAATTAAAAAAAAATAAGAATTCAAAAAATAGATAATAATAAAAAAAAAAATCACAGATTTTATCAGACCATCCAACCATTCAAAGATACTTTCCCTAAGATTTTGCAGATTTGATTCCTGGGGTAGAGGGGAAAGACTTCAGCACTGCTTCTGAGGCTCTGTTACCCAGTAGTGGGTCAACCTTGGCCAGCTGCCCATTCATCTACTCAGTTACTGCCCCCCTCAACAGGACCAGGGGTAAAAAGATGAAACAGCTTGTGGGTTGAAATAAAGACAGGGAGATCATTTACCATTTACTGACACAGGAAAAACAGAATTGCCTTGGGGAAAATTAATTGTTTGCCAATTAAAAATAGTTTGGTGGTGAGAAACAAAGCCTAAATGAAAACAACACTTTCCCTGGGTCAACTTCACACGTGCATTTCCGACTCCCCTACAAGCCACAAGCACACCTCAAGCAGTGCAGAGAAGTTGGGGAATGGGGATTGCCATCAGTCTGTCCCTGCTTCTCTTTGCTGCTCCTTCCTCCTCACGCTTTGCTCCAGCATGGGTCCTTCCATGGGTGGCAGTCCTTCAAGAAGCACTCCAGTGCGGGCTCTCCACAGGCTGCTGTTCCATCAGAAAATATCCACCTGCTCCATCATGGGGTTCTGTATGGGCTGCAGTGTGGATATATGCTCCACTGTTGTCCTCTCCATGGCTGCAAGGAAACCCTTGCTCCAGCACCCACCCTCCATTTCTTCTCTGACCTTGGTGTTTACACTGTTGTTCCTCACTTTCACCCCTCACTCCTCTCTCTCACACTGCTATGTAGTGGTTTTGCCCTTTCTTAAGCATGTTTTGGTAGAGAGTGTCACTGGTGTCACTGAGGGGCTCAGCTTTGCCCTGTGGTGGGTCGGTTAGAGCTATCTGGAAGTGGCTGTGTCCAGTGTGGCAACCCCTGGCCTCTCCTCACAGCAGCCACACCTGCAGCCCCCAGCACATAGCCACCTACACCCAGTACATAGCTACTTACAATACTTCGGAGGCCTTTTGCATAAGATAAAGGATGACACTCTTGCTGTAGAAGCAGAAGAGGAAGAAGAAAGGAGAAGCCCCAGAAAAGAAGTAGAGAAGTTCCCTGCTGGTTGAGCAGACTGAAAGGTTTGCCCTGGGGACAGCAGAAAGGAGGAAGCAAGACCAATTGGCCAGAAATAGTTGCTAAGGAAGGGGGTGGCTGACACCCTTTGTGGCATCAGCTGCACTGTGAAACCTTACGCCTGGGCAGGTTTTGCTCTGAGATTTTAATGCTGTAGTTCAAGTCAACAGCTCAGCCAGCACTACCATTGACAACACAAAGTACAGGTTTACATCTCAGCTACCAGATGGATTTACCCTATGAGCCACTCATCTGAATTTTCAGCCATTGGCTGGCTGGATCCTAGTCTTTCACTGAGTCCTCTGTGCTCCAGGTTTTTCCATGGAGTGTCCAGTTAGGCCAGTTGGAGGCAGTTTGCGACTGCAGGGAGTCTGACACACCCTCACCTCTTCTAGCTCATGCTATTTAAGTCTAACAGTCCTTCCAGACCACTGTGTAATCTATACAATTATTTATTATATTAGATTAGCAATATTGACAATCTAATATATGCAGTCTTTTGGCAACTAAGCTCTTTTTCTGTACATCCATTAAAAATATATAGTATTTGTTGGTAGAAGGAATAAAAATAACCTTTGATACATTATTGTCAAAAGCTAACATATGAATTATTTAATCTATGCAAACCATAAAACTACCAGAACATGTTACCTCACATTAATGGATTATCTGTAGTAACAGAAGACTTCATAGTCCATGTGTGTAAAAGGACTTATTCCCCTACTGAGTTGCAGCCAGCTCTACAATGGAAATACAATAGAATAGCAAGTAGAATTGCAACCCTGGACTTTAGCAGGGCAAACTTTGGCCTTTTCAAGCAATTGCTAGGGGAAATCCCATGGGCAAGGCTGTTTGAAGGTAAAGGGGCCCAAGATAGTTGGTTGGCATTCAAGGATTGCTTTTTCCGAGCTCAAGATCAGAGCATCCCGACACGTAGGAAGTCAAAGAAGAGGGCCAGGAGACCTGCGTGGCTAAATAGGGAATTGCTGGGTATGCTCAAGTGGAAGAGGAGAGTTTACAGGTCATGGAAGGAGGGGCTGGCCACTTAGGAGGAATATAAGGCTGCTGCTAGAGGATGTAGGAAGGCAGCTAAGATGACTAAGGCCTCCTTAGAATTAAACCTGGCGAGAAGGTTCAAGGACAGCAAAAAGAGCTTTTTCAAATACATGGCAGACAAAACTAACACCAGAGGCAATGTAGGCCCACTGATGAATGGGATGGGTGCCCTGGTGACAGAAGATACAGAGATGGCAGAGTTACTGAATGCCTTCTTTGTCTCTGTCTACTCTGCTGCAGGCAGTCCTGAAGAGCCCTGTACCCCTGAGACCTTAGACGAAGTCAGGTCAATGGAGCTGTTTGCCTTAGTCGATGAGGAATGGGTTAGAGACCAGTTGAGCAATCTGGACATTCATAAATCCATGGGTCCAGATGGGATGCACCCACGGGTGCTGAGGGAACTGGCGGAAGTCATTGCTAGACCACTCTCCATCATCTTTACCAAGTCTTGGGAAACAGGAGAGGTGCCTGAGGACTGGAGGAAAGCAAATGTCACTCCAGTCTTCAAAAGGGCAAGAAGGAGGACCCGGGTAACTATAGACCGGTCAGCCTCACCTCCATCCCTGGGAAAGTGATGGAACACCTTATCCTTGATGCCATCTTAAGGCATATCAAGGATAAGAGGGTTATGAGGGGCAGTCAACATGGCTTCACCAAGGGGAAATCATGCTTGACCAATCTCTTAGCCTTTTATGAGGAAATAACAAGGTGGATGGATGATGGCAGAGCGGTGGCTGTGGTCTACCTTGACTTCAGCAAAGCATTTGACACAGTCTCCCACAGCATCCTCACAGCTAAATTGAGGAAGTGTGGTCTGGATGATCAGGTAGTGAGGTGGACTGTGAACTGGCTGAAGGAGAGAAGCCAGAGAGTTGTAGTCTATGGGGCTGAGTCTAGTTGGAGGCCTGTAACTAGTGGAGTGCCTCAAAGGTCAGTACTGGGACCAGTATTAAATATATTCATCAACGATTTAGATGAGGGAATTGAGTGTACTGTCAGCAAGTTTGCTGATGACACTAAGCTGGGAGGAGTGGCTGACACGCCAGAAGGCTGTGCTGCCATCCAGCGAGACCTGGACAGGCTGGAGAGGTGGGCAGGGAGTAACTTGATGAAATATAACAAGGGAAAGTGTAGAGTCCTGCATCTGGGCAGGAACAACCCCAGGTTCCAGTATAGGTTGGGGAGCGACCTGTTAGAGAGCAGTGTAGGGGAGAGGGACCTGGGGGTCCTAGTGGACGACAGGATGACCATGAGCCAACACTGTGCCCTTGTGGCTAAGAAGGCCAATGTCATCCTGGGGTGTATTAGAAGGGGGGTGGTTAGTAGGTCGAGAGAGGTCCTCCTTCCCCTCTACTCTGCCCTGGTGAGACCTCATCTGGAATATTGTGTCCAGTTCTGGGCCCCTCAGTTCAAGAAGGACAGGGAGAGTCCAGCGCAGGGCAACGAAGATGATTAAGGGAGTGGAGCATCTCCCTTATGAGGAAAGACTGAGGGAGCTGGGTCTCTATAGTTTAGAGAAGAGGAGACTGAGGGGTGACCTTATTAGTGTATATAAATATATAAAGGGGGAGTGTCATGAGGATGGAGCCAGGCTCTACTCAGTGGCAAACAATGCTAGAACAAGGGGTAATGGGTACAAACTGGAACACAAGAGGTTCCACTTAAACTTGAGAAGAAACTTCTTCTCAGTGAGGGTGACGGAACACTGGAACAGGCTGCCCAGGGAGGTTGTGGAGTCTCCTTCCCTGGAGACATTCAAAACTCTCCTGGACTCATTCCTGTGTAACATTATCTAGGTGTTCCTGCTCCGGCAGGGGGATTGGACTAGATGATCTTTTGAGGTCCCTTCCAATCTCTAGCATACTGTGATACTGTGATACCTCATCATTGATGTCAGTAGTACATCACAAAGGTATTTCAATGCAAGAAAATAAAGTAATTTGTACATTTGTAGTGACCAGATGCAAGGCAAATGTAAATTTCTGAGTTGTGATTTTTCCATGCTGCCATGACCAATATACTTGTCTTGCAAAACAATCAGTTCAATAAAAATACAGGATTTTTATATGGCTACAGCTGATCAGGACAGACTGTAGGATTTATCTGTCTGTCACAATACAGCCTCTCAAGCTCCAGGGTTCCTCCTGACACCAAAGCACCAGGATATTTATTCCAGACCAGATTAATATGACTTGTGTTTTGTAAGCACATGACTTCTTAAAAAATTGCAAATGCCTAGTTCAATCTTTCATTCTCTATTTTTCTGCCAGCCAGACCCAACCCTCTTGGCTTCTGGGATTTGATACAATCATAGCCTGAAGTGTAATAATACAAGATTGCGTAGTCACTACCAACCACTTACTTTAATTTCAACAAACTGCTGTAATTAGTGATTTACCTCGTGGGGATGTTGTGAAACATACCTAATTACAGTCTAATACAGAGCTTTGTGATCCCCAGACAATAGTTTCTAGGTAACTGAAAAATAAAACATTTTCATTGTAAAGGTTATATTCTAAAGGATTTGGTGAAAGAGGCTTGCTGTATCCATACCTTCTGGTCATATGCAGCTCACAAGGGCATATGTATATCTCAGACCTCTGGCTGTCCTTCTCAGGAGGGCAGTGATTCTGTTCCAGCAGGAGAAAAGTCTCTCTCAGGCATCTGGGCAAAGCGTGTGCATGAGCTGTGTCACTGTATGAGCTGGCTCTTATCCCCACACAGCTTTGTAGTGCCTCCTTCCCCACAGGGAAGAAGGTCTTAACTCCCTTTCCTCCTTCTCTTGTTTGACACACTTGTGCATCCCCCCAGAGGCACAGGGAGGGAGATGTTCCCAGTAAGCATCAGTACCTGGAAGTCTGCTCAAGTGCGGAACAGATAGCGTAAGGAAGCAAAAGCTCACTGTGTGTGCATCTGCACTTCTAAACCAGGGCAGAATCAGGTTTGCTTTGTGGTGTTGAGTGCTTGCCAAAACACACAAAGCCAAACTTTCACAACCTTCTTCTTACAATATTCATTGTTTTCTGTGCATGTCTCTTAAAGCTCTTGAAATCACGTATTTGTGACAAAACCTGAAGGGTGTCTTGTTTAAAGCATTTTTTTAATTCTTTTTTTTTTTACAGAGAAGGTCTTGAAAATATCATTTCTAAGACATGAAAACCAAAATGACAAAAGAATGTAAATATTTTCTAAAAGCTCATTTCATGTTTTGTATCAGGAATGGTTATAAATCCCGAACTTGAGATCCTGGCAAATTATCTAGGACTGGTATAACGCTTTGAAAAGGTTTCCTAGTTAAGATTAGATTCACCTATACTCATACAAAATTGTGAATTAGAGATTGCAGAGGCAGATGACAAATATATTGAACAGCATTTTCACACAGCGCTCATCACACGCTCTGGGATCACGCTTGCCTTTTTTTTGATGTCTCTAGCAGATTCTCTAGTGCTGAAGAGTTTTGCCAGACTGAACACCAACATAAGCTAGTCTGGAGCTTGAGACCAGGTAGAACAAATAATATGGCTAATTTTGTGATAAAATGTATTAGAATCTATTTTGCATTGCTGTTGGTGATTTTGGACTAATGTCCTCCTGTTTTTCAAGCAATATATGGCTTTCCAGCATCTCCTTGCATATAGAACTTAGCCCTGGTCACCACTAACTTTGATGAACCACACTACTGTTGGTCAGCAAGGGAATGCTTTTTTTGGCAGCTGTTCCCAGCATAGAGTCTAACTGTGATCTACAGCTTTAACACTGGGATTATTTAAGTGGGAACAATGGATAAGTGTGACTGTGTCTCAAGTTACTGTGAATTTACACCATATGACAAGGAAAAGCACAAACAGTAAAACTGCATAGTTCACATTTGCTTTGCTCAGAAATGACCTTCCACATATTCCCACTATAAATCAACTTCCCTGTAAGTAGTTACATCATGTCCACACACCTTTTTCTGTTGCTGGTGCTTGGAGCAAAGATGAGCAGAGTTCTGTGCAGTACATGAGACGCAGACAGAGAGCACACTATTTAAAATGATTTTTAAAAGACACTACACAGAACTGCAAGTCATTTCAGAAGGTTTTTTTTTTCTTTCCTGAAAATCTAAATAGTTCAATAATTTTAAAAAGACATAAATTAAATATTTTTGGCCAAATGAATGAAAGAATCATTTGAAAGTAGGTTATAATATATTTTATCCTGTATAATTAATGCATATAGCCTAATATTAGCATAATAGACAGCATAATGTATGATATAAACCCCAGATTAATTCTGAAATTCGCCGCAAGCCATCTCTGTGGAAGTAATTCTGTGGCTGAGAGGATCACAATCTGCTTAAGGGCTGCTAGTGTAATGAGTGCACTTACTCAAATAGAGCACAATTAAGTTTTTGTCTATAAAGCGCATTCTTGCTTAGCAATTACAGGTTCATAGATCTTACACAAGAGTCTGTATCCCAGATCCTTTTTGGTGATATGAAGACAGCTGCCACAACCAGGGTGTTGCCCAACATCCAGTTTGCCAGAAAAGCTGGTGTTCCACCTGAGCCTCTAGCTGGGGCAGACAGGTTCTTCAGTTTAATGTTAAATGAAAATGCAGTGTAATGACAATGAAGTTTCTGGAGTGTATCTTTTGCAGTTTACGTTTAATAGTGCAGCAATTCAGATAACAAGTTACAGTGCTGATTCAGCAAGGCATATATGCACGTGCTAAAACCTACAGATTTCAGAGGGATTTAATCAAGAGCAAAGAGTTAGGCACGTAGTTAAAATTGAGATGAGCTTTAATGGCTTCCTGCATATAGCCCAGCAGCCCTTACTTTCTTCCCTAAGTTTACAGGACTTGTTTTCTTCTGAAGAGGCACTCCAATTCCCTTTGTATCCTCATTAAAGTTGACAAGGTAATCTGCCAGCATTTGCTTCCAGTACATCCAGGTCTCTAGTACTTGGGGTGCTCTGTGGAGCACTGTTCTGAATGTGGGCTCTTAGAAAGTTTTGCTCTGTCACAGGAAAAGGAAAAGAGAAAAGCTCACTGAGTAAAGTTTGTTTTCTCTTATTCCCTTACCAATTTTAGAGCCTAGATAACTTTTTGACTGTAGAAGGTTTTGTTTGTTTTTTTACCTTGCTTAGTGTCTAACATAGTATCAACCCTCTTTCACCATTAGTTTGAGCTGCTGCTGTGGCATAGGAGAGGGACTGCTGAGGCCGGGGGTAGACACTGTCCTCTTCATTTGGCTGCAGCAGACCATCACAAACAGGTAGCTGGAGGTAGCAACATGTTAATTTGCTATTGCACAATTCATCAGAATTTGTCTATCATCTGAAGTCTTATTTTACATTGTGGCACAGTCCTCTTTCAATTTCAAGCTCTTAACATTGATTTTGTGGGGTGGCTTTATCTATAGTGTCAACCTGCCATGCACATTGTCCTTGTGGGTGAGAACAGTGCTCCCAGGGAGACTGGCAAAAAGTGAGAAAAGCAGGATCTCCAACAAAAATGTAGGAGACATTACCTACCTGGTCCTTGGTGGAATCAAGGGCTGCAGCAGTGATGGATTCTGCCTACATTAACTTCAGGAAATTACATTGTAACTGAACAATCCCCACACAGGTCAAGATTTTTATCAAACGTCATCAGCATCTTAATGAGCCAGTGAATCATATCTAAACTACTCATTTAAATATTCAGTGTTAACTGTAAAAACCTCTTGCTGTTAAAATGAACAAACAGGATTCCGTTTGTTTTGCCTTTTCTTCCCTGTCTTTCAGCAGAATGTTCAATAAACATTCTAGACACTGGTTTTGAAAATACTGCTGTCACTGTAAGACTGAGGAATCAATTAGTTAAACTGTTGATAACATAAAATAGCAAAGGATTCTGCAGAGACAGCAGATGGAAAGAAAATAATAAAGAAGTAATTATTATTCGTGAGAGTTTAAACTCAAAAGCTTGCTTGCATGTTAGGAAGACTCATTGCACTAAGACTGGCTTTCAAATAATGTAATTTGTACTGGGGGAGCAAAAATGTTCAGGTTAGAAGTCAATTAAGATGGTCAGACAGAAAGGAAATGGGGTGGAATGAAAGACATATTCTCTTGCAAAACAGACCAATTCACCAGAAAGAAGTATGAATTAGAAAATCTGACATGTGGAAAAAACTTCCTCTGAGCCCAGACAGATAGAAATACAGATTTTAATATTGTAAGTTGAAATCTCAAAGGAATTCCATGATCATGTACAGGGGTAAGTACAGTCCATGCAGCCTACATACAGTTTAGGCAAATCAATCTTGATTTATATGTCAAAAGAAGGGAATCACAGTCATGTCATGAGAATCTGGAGCAGTGCTGGCTGGTGAGCAATGCAAAAATGGGAAATGTCTTTGAGTTAAGGCAAATGAAGTCTCTCCTCATTCAACCCTGTACTGTTTTGATGCATTTCAGTCCCTCTCTTTCCAGGAATTCAGGAGTTACTCAAACTGCAGTAACCTCTGTAAAAATTTTTCAGTGAGAGAGGCATCAGGACAAAGCCAAATAAATGAAAAGTACCCAAAATGCATAATGATGGCTCACTTTGGGACTCTAGCTTTACTCTGTTCAGACCTATTCAGCAGGATCTGTGCCGCCAGCAGAACAGTCTATTAATTGTCTCTGGTTTTAATCAGAAAAGGAAAAATGTCTCCCTCCTCTACTTTTGTAAGTGACTGCATGTCTTCAGTGCAGGCAAACTACCAAAAAGTCCCTTTTTTTTTTTTTATTTCACAGCACTCACTAGGGTCTACTGCTATCAAACAAACTAGATCTGAGGGTAAGTTTCCTTAGCCCTGTTGTAGTTAGATATGTAACCCTGACTTTGTCACCTAGAGCAATCTCTTTGTAGGCAGTGGAAAAAAAGCTTTGGGATGGCAGTTCATCTCAGATAAGCACTTTCGAATAGTAGCTTGCCCAACCTATCTCAACTGTCTGTTTTTCACTGATAACTATAAAGTCAACAAAGAGTGGTGAACACAATAGACGGACATCAAAACTTCAGCTGTTTAAAACTGACCTTCCAAAGCTGTTTTAGGTAAATCACACTTTTTCATGCAGAACTGTTTATCATTGATTATTTCCAGTAGTTCTCTTCATGTTATAGGTGCTTTGCATAAATGAAACCATACTCCATGCCAGAAAGGGCTTACATCTGGAAAGCAACTAAACCAAATGACCTCACACACATTAAAGAGGTGCCTCTTACAGCAAATCAGCTTCAAGCAACTGGCTAAATTATATTCATGTTAATTATGAAGGTGAGGTATTTATTTAGATAAATATACTGAGTAAATAACCCTGGATCATATCCTGAAAGAAATCCATTACAAATCTTATTCAGGCATACAAAAAGAGGCTCCAATTTAAATACATTTGTAAGATAAGGCAAACACAATGTTGATTTCATGGATTAAGATGGATTGTGGTCAATTTTTTATATTTCTTGTTTAAAATTATTTCATTTTAAAATAATTGGCTTTGAAGTTCCTCTCTCTATTTCACAGCTATTTACACACCAAAGGACTAAAGAACAAAGAACAGAAAATGACAATAAAATAATTAGGAAACATCAAAAATACAGCCAGGTGTCATGAACGTAAAAGAAGTGCACTAAAGAAAGGTCCCAAACCCCAGACTGTGAGCGAAACCAAACCAAACAGATAAAACAAAAATATGAGCATATTTTACATAATGAGCAATTATGTAAAAATAATACAAATAGATGTAAAAAAAAAAATAGGAATAAAAAAAGAGCAATTGCACTTGGTCAAAATGTCTATGCATATTGCTCAGTTGTGGCAGGGAACTGACATTCCACTGATGGGAAACTTGTCTGTCTCAGGGTGTCCTGCAATCTGCTGGCTGTCCTGCCAAGAGCCTGCACCAGCAACTCCCCATGAGAGCACTGGTCATCTCCTACCAGTCCTGTGGGAAAGTCTGGTTTCCTAATCACACAGTCATGCTCAATGCTTTCTGTTGTCCTCTTTGTTGCCATTTCCACATCAACTCTGCCAGTAACTTCTTTCTGGAAGCCTTGGTCCTACCTCTCCCTGCTACCAGAGTTAGTATCCCAGGCAGCAGGTCATTCCTAGCCTCCTTCTCCTGCTGTTGGGACTTGGACCCTCTAAGGGGATTGTCAGCAATGACAGCTTCATCTCTTCAAGGGAATAGGACTCACAAACCCAGGGAAAGAGAACATTATTCTTTTGCTGATATTAAAAGAAAATTTTAACTCCTCTTTGACTTTCTAAGTCACTTCAGAGAAGACTGACAATTTTATGCCCCAGTTCTCACTGCTGTCCCTTCTTGCACTGATGTTGCTGGGTTTTTTATTTGTCGACATGAAGACAATAGCAGGTGTGCTGGTTTTGGCTGGGGTAGTGTTAATTTCCTTCATGGTATAGGGCTATAATTTGGATTTTTGCTGGAAACAGTGTTGAGGGCACAGGGATGTTTCCATTACTGCTGAGCAGCTCTTACACAGAGTCAAGGCCCTTTCTGCTCCTCACACCACCAGCGAGTAGGCTGAGGGTGCACAAGGATTTGGAAGGGGGCACAGCTGGGACAGCTGACCCCAATTGACCCAAGGGATATTCCATGACATGATGCTCAGCACATAAAACTGGAGGAAGAAGAAGGAAGGGGGAACATTTGGAATGATGGTGTTTGTCTTCCCAAGTAACACGTGTGATGAAGCCCCCTGGTTTCCTGGGGACAACTAAACGCCTGTCTGCCCATGAGGATCAGTGAATGAATTTCTTGTTATGCCTTGCATGTGTGCATGGCTTTTGCTTTACCTCTTAAACTGTCTTTATCTCAACACATGAGTTTTCTCATTTTTACCCACTTTTACCACTTTTATGATAGATTAAACCATGATAGCAGGAAAGATTAATGACCATGTGTGATCAATTGTCAATGAAAACATCACTGCAACACGTTTGCTCTCCTCTTTGGTATTCCTACTGAATTAAAAACTTTTCTCAATCTTATCGTGGCAGTGGGACAAAATTTGGGCTGCAGTGACACTGGCAGTAAGGTGGGGTACAGCAGCATAGAACTAGCACATGTGTGATGGTTCCTCTTTAACCTTGGCATTTTCCCAATCATATCAGACTGGTATGAGTGACTTTGACAGTGCCTTGGGCTTCATACCACTAGAGGTCATGCAGTGTACTTATTATCTAAGCTGCTTTTGAAAAATGCTCTAATACTCCACAGCTAGTGGATAAATTTGTACTGACTGCAGTTCCAGATGCTGTTTTGGCCTCTAGATGTCCCCACATTGTACACGTGTAGATAACCACGCCACAATAAATTGCCCCATCTATTCTGTTGCCCGAGCTTGGGATTTATCTTGAATAGTACACAAGTGGGGAAGGATGAGGAATTGGAAATATGCAAATAATGTTAGCATGAAAAGCCTGCTTTATAAAATGAACTATCTTATCCACTAAAATAAGGAACAAACAGTGAAAGACAATACTACGAGTGGTGGCTTGTGTTCGACCTGACTACCATGATGCTGATTCCACTAATGTATCTGCCTTGGACTTTTCCTATCTTGGAGGTACAGCTTGAGATAATATTGACTGTATCTTGAAGCAGCTGACAAGTGCTCTCTATCTTTTGATTACAAGCCTTTTGGTGTCTTTCTCCTCTTTGCCTTTGGCCAGTAACACCCTTATCTGTACCACCCACATCCAGCTCCACCTGGAATAGGCACGCTTTTAGGGACCTGTCAGACTTCACATCCTGTCACAACTTGCTCAGTCCTACTATCATAATTTTTCCATGAGATGCAGATCTGTTGTGAGTGGGCTCAACTGTTGGACCCAGCATGTTTTCCCTTAGAGCGTGCTACTGGTATTAGCCAGGGTCCATCAGCAGCTAGAGCTTGTCCAACCACACTGCCCTCACCAGCCTGAGTTTGCTTATTCTTATTAAAAACCCAACCAACTCCCAGCACTGACATCACCTGCTTTATTCTGCACTGTTGTCTGATTCTCACCTTTCGGCTAGGCAGCCCCTTCTGCCTCCCTGATTAGGGTTCTCCCAGGTTGTGGGGAACTGGCAGCTTGTGTAGCCTTTTGAAAAACATGTCTCCAAATTTCCTACACAATTTGGCAGATCCTGCAAAATGAGAGCAGTAACAGTCTATCAGTTATTTAGTTTCCACAGTAATAAGAATTTACAATTACATTGTTCACATCCTTCTGATGGACCATTCTCCTAGACTTTTGCCAGTCTGGAAAACTCTGGAGATAAGTATTGTTACTGAACTAGATATTACATTCATAATCTCATCATTGATAATTTAATCTCATTTTATCATACACTGATAATCTCATCATTGTATATAAATACATGAAGGGAAGGTCTAAAGAAGACAAAGCCAGCCTCTTTTCAGTAATGCCCTGTGGTAGGACCAGAGGCAAAGGGCAAAAACTGAAACACAGGAGGTTCCTTTTGAACACCAGGAAACCTTTTTCACTGTGAGGATGACTGAGCACTGGCACAGGCTGCCCAATGGAGACTGTGGAGTCTCCATTGCTGGAGATGTTTAAAAGCTATTTAGACATGGTCCTTGGCAGATGGGTCTAGGTGGCCCTGCTTGAGAAGAGGAATTGGACCATATGACTCCCAGAGGTCCCTTCCAACCTCATCCATCCTATGGTTACTGGCCAGTTAACTCTTATTGTCACTCTCTTCATAAATTATTTATTATCTATGCAGGAGGTTGCTTAGATTATACAAATTGACTTTGTTAATATATTGGTAATAATTCAGCTCTTTCAGCATAAGAAGTGTCTATGGAAATATGGCAGGCAAGTTACATCTTCTTGATAAACCACTAGGCTTCTTTCAAAGCTACGGAGCAGTGTTCAGCATGATGGGAGCCATTTATCATCCAAGCATCCTTCTCTGTGTATGTTTTCGGATCTAATATTTGTAGAAGAGATTTGTTTTCCTGTAGAAGAAAATAGTTTCCTGATTCCCACCCCCCCCCCCCCCCCCGAACGAGAGCAAAAATAAGTACTTCCAGACACTATCAAGATAGATTTAACCTTTTTCTTTCATATATCTAGCCATGCCTCTGGGCTACCTAATTCAGATAAAGCCAAGACACTTGGCATAACTTTACTTGTAACAATTCACTTTCTAGGCTATGCAATGCCTACAGA
Organism: Pezoporus occidentalis; assembly: GCF_034315485.1. Lineage (NCBI taxonomy): Eukaryota > Metazoa > Chordata > Aves > Psittaciformes > Psittacidae > Pezoporus > Pezoporus occidentalis. Next base: position 3,149,806 of record NW_026915158.1, on the reverse strand, counting down.
AATAGCATATTGAGCGTAATCAAGATTCCATCAAACATCATTTTGACTTTCTGTTACTCTAGCAAGAAGAGATCTGCAGGCTTTTCCAGGAGAGCTTTGTCAAAAGGTTTGGAATAATTGCAAAAATATAGAATAGAAATAATTTATAAGAAATTCGATGCCACAACACTGTACCCACATTTTTCCCAATCTTTCCTCTTTGTACTTTAGAACTACATTCAAAGAAACCTTCCATAGGCACTCTTTCTGGTAGTGGCCACCTGACAGCTGACCATGACAGAGCACCTGTGTGCATGACTGCAGTTTCAGATGATGTTCACATACTCCTCATAGGGCTAGACAAGATTTATCTTGTGCAGGATAATTCAAGTGCTTCAACCGAGGCTCACTTGCTCAGAACTTTTCAGATTCTTCTGGCACAAGTGGAGCAGCAGCACTCAGATATTCACTTGTTTAAAAATTCATGGCAAATGTGGTGGGGAGTGATGAGTAATGGGAACAGCAATCACTTAGCTGCTTCTTTGAGCAATCATAACATTGAAATTCATAACCACAATTTGCACCTGCAAAGAGTAATGAACAGCCACCTTCTGAGGAATAAGAGAAAACCTGCTTTGTCCCTTGCAGAATGTCACTTCCTGATATCACATACAGCTAGAAAGGGAAAGCAGTATGTTTGGGTATGAGGGAGATGGCAGAACACCCTTCCGTAGATAATGTTTCTAGTCATATCCCTCTCAGACACTTTGAAAGTTTACCATGACATAAAAGCCGTAAGATGTGGCTGTGCAGCAAGTGACTTTTGCACCTTGCAAATAGCACAGAGCAGCTTTTACTTTTACTCTAGCTAGACTCATGTCTAGCAGAAAGGCTACTGTTGGTTTCTGCATTTGCACTGATGGAAAATGGAAGCTCTGAGATTTTCTTGGATATATAACACCTCTGCAGAACTGGTACTAACAGAGAAATATGTCACAATTGCTGGCACTTCCAACAAGCTGGAGATTCAAGCAGATTTGTTTTTACAGTAAAAATATTACATGTCCTTCATAATTTTACTGCAGAAGACTTAGTTGTCTTTAAACTCACATCTGCAACAGGGTGTATTTTGTGGGATCCCAGGGTGTAGGGCTATCTTACATGAACATGGGAGGGTAGCCTACAAGATGATCCCACTATTGCTGGAAGCTGGCTATCAGTTCAAAATGGGTTGCCATTTTAAAGCACAGTGATGGGACACTTTGGCTTAAAAGGGAAGGAAAGAGAAAGAAAGGGAGATGGTAAGGAGAGCAGCTGACATGCTAGCTGCTATGCAAGGCTGACCTGTCTGCTAATCAACTTACTACTGCATTCCAGATTAATGTGCTAGAAAATTTGAGCATGTAAGGGAAGCTGCATAAACATGCCACATATTGAGATAGGGATTTGTTTGGTTTTCAAGTCTGTTATAAGCACAAGCAGCTATGAGGTATTTCCCTATCAGAACCAGTCCTACAATGGCATGTTAGATCAATGAAAATCTCAAAACTGTTGCTTGCATCAGCACAAAGGGCCAGTCTCAACAGAGATGTGTGATACAGAAAAGGTCTTGATTGAGGGCAAGCTCTTCAGTGTTACTGACAAGGCATGGACAGCGCTACTGCCAATAGCTCAGAGGCAGAACAGGGCTTGAAAATAGGACCTTGCATTTGCCTGACATGATATTAGTCAGCTCTGGGAACAAGAATAAACCTCAGGTATGTCTCAGTTCATGTGATAATGATGGCTTCCATAACAAAGGAAATTATAAAAATGCTGAGCAGACTATCTGATGGTGGTTCTGGCAGGATTAACTTTTTAATAAGAGAAGGCTGGTAGGCAAAAGGAATGGGGTGGGCTGATCCATATCTTTCTCTGTGGTGTGTTGATCGGACTAGTGCGAGTCAATCATGTGAGTCAACTATCAACTCTATGCAAATGCACGTTTATTAGCATTTAATACCAAAATCCTCCTGCAACCCTCCAGGTATGGCTGAACTCTGTTGAATGGCTAACTTCTGTCCTTTGCTCTGTTTCAGTGCCATCTCATAGCTTTAGTTTTAAGCCTTTGATAGGTCTGTTGTGATCCCACTTGGACATTGCTTTCCATCTTCTTGAGCACACCTCATTGTTTACGTGTCAAGCGTGCCCTTTCAAACAGTGAGCGGTTCAAAGACGGCTGCCTGGGACCAGATGAAAAATAGCAAATGGGAGGAAAGCAGGAATAGAACAAAACAATAGTTTTGCTCAGCAGCCAGGCTGACTTCTGCAACATATGTGGTGGCTGTTAGGCAAAGGTAACATCCGGGTTCCACCTGTAAAGAACATGAAGAAGGTTTAGTGCAGAACAGCTTGGGAAAGCAGGTGGAGGCTGGGAGAAAAAGTTCAGAGCACAGAATAACAGCAGGGCTATTACAGTAACGGAGCTACCCCTGGAGGTGAAATCACTGATGTTTCTAATGGACTGAAAATGCCACAGCGATCTGCTATCTACACTGCTGCAAGGAACTGGGCTCTGCGAACACAGCTCGCTTACAAGGATGCAGCCTTGTGATGTAGAGACAAGCTCGAATCATTAGCTTTTTCTTATTTGATATCACATGCTCTAGGTGATCCTGCTTAAATGAGTTAACTATCAATACAACATGATACTGATCCATGAATGTAAAGAGGCAGCAAAATTTTGCCTGTATAGAACAAACACACTGTGCATACCAAATTCCCTGGCAACAACACATTAGACAGAACAGTTGAGCATCACTGTTAAACTTAGATGCCCTAGCTGGACAGAAATGATTATACTCCCATCACCAGTTTGTGTATGTATTTTAGTTACATCCACACAGTCCAAAGTAAGGATAAGTTGTGCCCAATTTTGTGCACAACAATGGAGAAAAGATTTTTTTTTTAAATTCAGGAATAAGATTTTGAGATGGTACCTACTGAAGTATTGATTTCAGTGCAAGTGTTCCTAGGACAAGGTGATGCCTGTGCAGACTACAAGGGCAAGGCAGCAGTGAAAACACCAGAAAGTGTGAACGAAGAGTTTTAAAGCCTGATGGTAGCACTGACGTGTGAAACTATAGATGAATGCTTTCCTCCACAAACGATATAGATCAGCAAGAAAAAAATAAAACTAACAAAATAAAAATAAATAAAATTGGATTATTATGCTTAACTATTGAAAGAATTGCCTGGATTTTTCTCACTGTTGCTGGAGAGGAACAGGCACAGCACAGTGAACTGTGAGAATGTTGCAAGCTAAACCAGAAGTTACTGGTGGAAGACTTTGCAGAAAGTAACTTAAGACCTTGACTGGGGCTCAGCTGAGAGGTAGATGAAATTACAATACACATGGAAATTGTCTTTCTAAAAAGAGCCACCATACCCTTAGTGATTTTACCCAGCACTATGCAGCATGCAATAAAAACAGTAAAGAGCTTGTTACTGCCAAGCTGCTTTTTATTTTACAACTTTATCAGCATGTACACGTACTTAGCAGTGCACTGCATACCTGTAGTCTGCTGTGAGGCCTGTAGGTTTTATATCCTAAAGATATGCATTATATTGTATGTAGGTTGTATATCCTGAAGATACACCATAAAGATTTGGTGGTATAATGCTCTCATTATAATATAAATGTTAATTTTGAATGTGAGAGTAAACATAAGGCAGTCTTGAGGCAGGAATTTTTAATGGTTCACATAGATTTAAGAGCTAGGTCTTCAGGGCAAATTACTGCTTTTCATCTCTAAGAGGTTTACAAATGACGGCACTATCAATGTAAACTTTCAGCCCTGCACTATCAAACGTTTAAAGGTAATTGCAGACAATTATAGCAGATTTTGAGAGTTGTTGAGGAGTTTGCATAAATACCATGTTTAAAAGGTCTGCATATAAATAAAAATGTGGATTTACATGGCTGTCATCTTGAAATGTTTCTAAAAAGGAGTCTCCTAAACAAAACTATGTGTGACAAGAGACAATTCCAGATCCACTAGCAGAAGAGAAAGTCTCGAAGAGATACTCTTGTAACTAGACAACCCCAATAAATACCTTCAGAAACAGCCAGGCAGCAACGTTAAGAAAGAGGACAGCACTAAAGGAGACAGCATCTGTCATATAACTAATTAAACACGTGGCCAAACATGTTCTGCCTTCTTCTTACGCAAAATAATGGGTAAAGTAAATGTTGGAAGTTGCGACTGAAAATAACAGTTCTGGGAGAAATGTCACAGAAGCAGGAAGGTCAGCGCTGCTCATGCCACTGCTGGGAACTGGGAGGAGATTCCTCTGGCAAGCAAAGGCAAAGCACACTCCTGCTGCTGATGATGATAAAAACCGCATAAACACGAGTTTTAAAGCATTTCTTAAGAACCGAACACTTTCATTACTCAGAATTCCCTGGTATTACTGGTAAAAATAAAACAATGAAAATGTTCCATTCAGTAAAGAAAAAAAATAAAGAAGGAAGTTCCGATTTTTGCTTGTTTGCAAGAAACAGAAAGTGACTTTTCTTTCCCTCCCCAACCCGAGATGATTTTAAAACACGTGGTTTGGGCTTTTTTAATAGCAAATACATTTAGAATGAAAAATGCTGGGAAGAAGGAGAAAAGAAAAAGCCTAGGTGGGAAAGCGCTCTGGTGATTCTAATGAGTACATTCTCGCTCCCTGTGGAGAACGTCTACCAATTCGTAGAGACCCGGAGAGACCGGTGCCTGCGTTTATCCCCTCTCAGGCCTCACGGAGACCCGCAGCTCCCGGCCCAGCTCGGACCCGGGCAAGGCGGGCTCCAGGGTGATGATTTCCATCCAACACCGCACCTGTGCAGCCGCTGCGCACCGGTTTGCTGTAGGATATGGGGAGACCGGGATGAGCACCTGAGATTCCCGAAACGAAACCAGCTCCGGGGTGGGGTTGGACAGGGCCGTTCTCACCCACCCCGGGACCTCCCACCGCTTCACTTCCACGAGGCCGAGCCCAGAACAGGGAGAACACCGCGTCTTTACGGCAGATGAGCCCGTAATCCCCGGCCGAGGCCACTGCTGCTGGGGCTGCGCCTTTAAGGGGCCAGGGGAGGCGGTGGCAGGCGGGATCTTGCGTGCTGGCGCCTCTCCCTTCTTTCCTCCCTCCGCCGCCGGCCGGGCAGTGGGCAGTGCCCGCCGGCCGCCGCGGCGGGTGGGGAGCGGGGAGCCGCAGCAGCCTGCAGCCATGGCTGTGCCCCTGCGCCGCCAGCTGCCAATGCTCCTGCTTGTTCTGTTAGCAGCCGGTGGGCTGCGGGCGGCGGAGCGGAGCAGCAGCGCCATGGAGGAGCTCGCCACCGAGAAGGAGGCGGAGGAGAGCCACCGGCAGGACAGTGTGAGCCTGCTCACCTTCATCCTGCTCCTCACTCTCACCATCCTTACCATCTGGCTTTTCAAGCACCGCCGCGTCCGCTTCCTCCATGAGACCGGCCTGGCTATGATCTACGGTGAGTCCCGCCGCGCCTCGGCCAGCGCTGCCCTCGCCTCAGCCCCGTTCTTCTCCTCCCCTTCCCCCGGGCAGCTGGCTCCCTGGGGGCCGGTGTCACCTCCGGCAGGGGCGCCGGCGGCGGGCCCCTGTGCTCGGCTGCGCCCTCGCAGAACTGAGTCAAGGGGCGGGAGGGCTTTGGCCTCGCGCCCCCATCGCGGCTGGCGGGAGGCAGCGCAGGGGTAGGCCGCGCCCGGAGAGGGGGGCACAGCCCATCAGCTCCCGGATCCCGTCACCCCCCTGGAGCCTTTCCTGTGTGAAAAGAGCGTGTTTAAACTTCGTTGTTGTGGGGTTTGCTCTTGACTGCTGTCATGCCGCTGTTACCGGTGACCTGAGTTTGCTGGGAACCCACTGACCGCAGTGGTACCAGACACCCTAGACAGCGCCCGCAGCTCGCCCTAAGCCCGCCTGGTGGAGTAAGGACTGTACTGAATCGAGTTTGTCCTCTCCAGCTGCCTCTGTGTGTAAAGGGAAAGTAAATTTCTCATCAGAAGCGGTTATGGGGATGATGGTTTGGAGGAGCGGGGCTCTGCGCCGGTGCTATTGGTGGCTGGCGCAGAGGACCGCAGGTGAGCCTCGGCTGGTGCTGCGGAGGACTCGCTCCGCTGCGAACGCGCACAGTTGTATTCTGTGTGCAGTTTGCTACGCAAAGACTGTTGCGATGAAGAGCAGCCATCCGTTTAAAAAATGATTTGTCTGTTGGTGATTGGCTATTACCGCAGTACCGAGGGCATTTCTTCTTTATGAGCCGAGTCGGTTCCTGATGAATGGTGTGAAACACCTACCCGGTGCTGGTCGGGATAAACATATTGAGGGTAACCACAGATGAGAAATTCAGCACTCGAGGGGAGGGGAAAAGAGAACTATTTCCTCCCTGATGAGTACTACTGATCTTGAGAGCTATATGGTTGCTTGCAAAGCAGTGGAATTTTCCTCTGCTGATGCTTCTCTTAAACCATCCCAGTTTGCTCTTAGTCACTGATCTCTTTGCTGCATTGCTGTGTCTTTCACATATGCTTGTTGCTAAAAACTGGCAAATTAACAATTAGTTCTACACTAGCATGGTACTGCTTAGCTGCTGAGTAGTGCTCAGGAGGCAGTAGGTTAACTGTGTGTGTGCTGACAGGAAGAGACGGGGTAAGGTTGTATTGAAGATGTTGTTTAGATACTACGCTGGTGTTGTCACCCTCAGAAAGTTCACCTCTGTTCTATGGTTTAGTTTATGGTGGAAATCCTGTGTATGTGGGAGTGCTAATGTATGCAATACAAGTACCAGGGCACTCAGGGCATTTGGGTATGTGCTTTGATGAGTTGTGTGAGAAATAAGAAGCTGTTCAACTGGAGAACTTTTACCTCTTGTGAAACTCAAATTAGTTTACTCTAATATCCAGTTCCTGATCCATGAAATGAATGCTAGATTCCCAATTTAACATTCAAGTGCTGAAATGGTGTATTAGGAAAGGTGCTATGCAGTAGCCATTTCTGCCCATAGGCAACACTGCTGAAAAAAGGATTGGCTCTAACCATTGCATATTCTTGGTGTACCCTTGCCTGAATCATTTTCTTTTTATAGATTATTCCTCAATACACTCATCTTCTAAATGAGTCCCTCTAGTCTACCAAGATACATGATCTTCTCTCTCCCAAAGAGACTCTTGCTGTGTTGTGGCAAACATCTAAAGAAACATGTTTAGTGAGTTCAGTTCCTTTCTAACACAGTTAACCTTCTTGCCAGTAAAGCTCTGCTGAGGCCCAGCTTCACTTAAGCATTTTGCAGGCTTCCTTTAGAGCAAAGGACATTGCAAGTGTCATAATAACTGTCTGTTATGCTTCTGATAACCAGGTTTCATTCTTCAAATAAGAGCTTCTCTTCTTCCTTGTCACTTAAAGGACAGTGGCAAAACTGAGATGGGTTTCTATTTTGCTGATAACTTGGTATCTGAAAACTGCATGTTGTGGTTTTTTTGTGTGTGTGTGTTTTCAACTATGTATGCATTTAAGAGGCATGTATTTGATCAGTCTGACTTAAGCACAAAATCATTAGGCAGTATTTCAACCAGAGTTGGTGTGGTCATAAAAACATACACACCAAACAAGCAAACAAAAAAACAACCAACAAATAACCCCCCAAACAAACAAACAAAAAAAGAACACACTCAAAAAACCACGAAAAAAATCCAAACACCCAAATCAGTTCTGGGTGTCTAGGTGCTCTCTTAAGGATGTATTTAATAATATGTTAATGGTGCAGGCTCCAAATTCTGCACATTAGGTAATTTTCATATGATTTTATAGTCAAGACTACAGCACTTGTACCACTTGCATTCCACTTTTTAACAGAAAAATTGAAGTGTTTCTATCACAGTGGTTTCCAATGCTACCCAAATAAGTGGCCTTCATTTACAGAAGTAAGTCAACAATTCAGTGCTGATTAATTTTTATTATGGAGACCATGACCTGGAAAAAGCTGGCTTGTTGCACCTAAAACCCCTCAAAAACTGTTGGTCTCAAAGTGATGAATATTTGGATGATGGTATTGGATGAAATACACATTTGACTTGAGCTAGTTACAGCTGCAGGTCTTGATGGTTGCAAGTTCCTTTTGCTCTTTAAGAAGAGGTGATGGAGTTGGGTTTCTTTTCATCTAGCCATGATTAATTTAATGTGCAACGAGACCTCTTTCAACGAGACTAGAGTAGGCATCAGGTAGCACAACACTGGCTTGAAACAGTGAGCAGAGAAGCTGCTTCCAGAAGCCAGGCTTTAACCAGAATCCAGATTTGCTGTGTTGTATACAACTTCATTGTGCTAGCTGCTTTGATTGAAGATTAAAGTGTCATTAAAATCATTATGTAGTCTTTCCCTGTTTCTTATTTCCTGTGTTGTCACTGTTCTCCAACAGACAGTCGCTGCTTGTCTGTCTGTGTTATTCTGATGTGTGTAAAATATCTTTCTCTGGAAATGTCTGTTGAGATGTGAACTAACACAGAGCTTATATGGGTGTTTATTGACTTGCAGCCTTGTTTCCTCCCCTCCTTCCTCCCCCCCCCCCGCCTTTATTTTTTGGTGATGTGCAACTTAATCTTGTTTGTGCTGAAGCAATATGAAAACTTCAGCTGCGCATGATAGATCTGACAGTTGTGTATGTGAAAGTGGAACGACCCTAACTTTTTTGAATGTCTTAAAATACCTTCTGGCGAAAGCTGCAGGTTCGGGTGCAGTACAGATTTGAAAATAAATATGCACCATAGCACTGCGCTATGATCACCCACAGGTCATTTCATAAGATGTACTTGGCTTATAAAGTGCTAAATATGATTGAATCTGGTCTTGAAACTGTAACAAGGGGGCTGCTTTTATGAAAGTTAAATACTTGCAAATATTGTGCAGGTGCTCCAGCAGCAGTGTTACTAATGTAAGTCATTATGGAGCAATTAAAAAAACGCAAACAACCATCCCATAACAGAGCAATTAAGGAATTGAGACTTTGCTGACACATGTATTCCAGCCTGTGATAGGGATCATGATGCTCCTTGCCTTTGTGCTGGTCTGAGTCCCAAGGATAAAGCATCGTGAGCCATGTTTTACCTGAAGAGGTTCAACAGAGGTGAACAGCAGCTCTGTGTTTAGCAGGTTTCTTCACTCTCTTAGGAGCATCCTCATCTGGTAGGGCACCAGAGGATGTGGACTGTGCACCTCAAGAACTCTAGGAAGAGCTTATAGATGGGAAGTGATGGCGGGCTCCCAGCACCCTCTCTTTAAGAAACAGCTATCTGGATAAGTAGATGTGTGCCAACAGATCCAGAGATATCACTCCCATTAGGCAATTAGTTTGCCCCTTTCAAAAGCAGTAATTTGGATGCCAGTCCTACCAGGTACCTTCTCAAATGTGGTGTTGTTCTGGAACTGTCTGGAAGCCACATGTGCTAATGCTGCAGGTAAAAGTAAAAGCAAAATTGGACTTCAGTGTGGAGGGAGAAAATATATGAAAAAGCATGTAAAACTTCTTCTATTACCTTTTGTGGATCACAAATGAGAGATGAGGTAAAGGCTGAGGATGAAAACATCTTTTTTGTTCTGAAATACTCAGTATCAGTCTAAGTTTCTGTATCCACAGAGTAGATGCAGAAAAGGCCTATTTTTAGCTCATGTGGCTGCAGTACTGTCTGTTACAATTTTAGTCTCTACGCATGCTAGAAATGACCTGACACGTCTCCCACAGCCATCAAAATAATGGCAATGTTGGTATTTAATAAGCTACTTTCACACAAGCCTTCTAATAACAGATTTAGAAGCATAACTCTCAACACCTAGTTTTGAGAACATCTCACTTTCTCTGGCAACCTGCTTGTTCTTCCTGGATATTCTTTCACGGACTTTCACATGAGTCTTGCGCAGTTTGTTGGCTGCTCAGGACGTTTTAACTGTATTGCAAATCTCATCTGTAAGCTTGCTTTGTGGTCTGTACCCGGATGGAGCTTATTTTATCTTGTGAGATATTTTAGCAGAAGTGCTGTGTATCTGTTGTTAACCTGTTAATCTGTTGTCAGATTTATTCTTCAGGTGGGATAGTTGAATAGTTAAAAATCGCTAATATTTCTGAAATGTCTTTGAAGTGTAATAATTTAGCTGTATGATTCAGCTGTAGTCCTCAGAGCACAGAGCAGTGATTTTGTGGGGGTTTTTGGTTGTGTGTGTTTTTTGGTGTTTTTTTGTTGGTGTTGCTTTGTTTTGGTGGTTTTTTTTTTTTTGGGGGGGGGGCGGTTTGTGGTCATGTTGGGTTCTTTGAGGTAGGACAGAGGTTTTAATAGCAATAAGTTAAATTAGTTCATTTTTGTTTGTTAAATTCAGCTTCATGAAATGTTCTATGAAATTAGCACCAGAATATCCTTCTGATTACCAGCATGATCTAAAGGAGAGAGACATGGCAAGCCTGGATTTCCTCTATATGACACAAGTGGCTGTTAAAGCTGGCACTGTTCTACAACACCATGTGATTGTAGAAACCAGGATGAGGCTTAAGGGGAAGGGATTCCTTTGCATGTACTGTAATTCTCATCTGAATTAGAAAGTTATCACTAATAGATGCCAGTTCTGTAATATTGCAGAGCTCACATCTGCCTGCCTTGCTGTCCTGCATGTGTGCTCAGTGATGGGCTGTGTTGGTTGGGGTGTGGTGAACTGTGGGTAGGTAACCTGATGTGTGGTGCGCAAGCTTGTTTTCAGACACTAAGGTGGTCCTGCAGTGCATGACAGGTTAGCGTTGCTCTTGTCTAGGATCTGTAGGTGCATGAAGCTTTCCTTAGTTCACTTCTGAAGATTGTTTTGCATCTTTTCCAATTTGTCTTTGCTCCCTTGAAATAGAAATATATCTCTAAACAGGTCTTCCAATGAATCTTCCTGAAACAGCCCAAGGACTGAGTTCCCCTGTAGATGTAGTGTCTGTAGCTATTATAGTAGCTTCTGCTCTTGCTGCAGGTGAGAAAACTGACAAGAGGATGGTGAGGGAGTGTATAAAAGCTGCCAAGCCCTACAGGATACCCAAAGCTGCTTGTCAGGTGCTGAAGGTGTCCCCATGTCAGTGTTGCTCTATTGTATCAACTGGGGCTCTGTGTAGTTTTGGGAGGAGGTGGATGGGACAAATCGGGTCTAGATTTTTAGCCGTCTCCTGTCTGCTTGGTTACTTAGGCCTTTGTTTTATAGATGATCACAGAAGGGTAGTAGGGAGTGCTTCCTTGACTATGGTAATGAAAATATATGTAGCAACTGGTGTGTAATTTTATCTCTGGATTTCACAATCCTGCATTGGCTTATACCTTATGCAAAACGAAATGAACAATTCAGATATTGTTCTTTCCAATATTTAATTAAAAAAGCTGTGGTGGACTGGAGTGATTCTGGCTGTGCCTTCTCTTGCGGTGTGTCTTTTATAGACCTTTCTCAATTCCTGTGCTATAGAAAGACTAGAGCATTTTAACACTGAAATCACCTTCACTCAAAGCAATTATGTGCACAGCAGGAAGTGCCTCTGCTTCATCTGTACAGCCGCTTCTGGGAAGCATTTAGGTGAAGGAGTGAAACCTGTGAAACACCTTTCTAAATCACTGCGTGGGCTCACTAACAGAGCTGAAACTCTAGACTTCTGTTGTGTGTTCTCCCGGCACAACTGGAGATAGGTGTAAGCCTTGTTTTTGGCTTGGTGTGGCCCAAACTCTCCCTTCTCAGGGGACTAGCCTTGCCTCCAAACTGGGATGGTTTTCCACAGCACACACAGCTCTGGAAGCAGTGATAGGAAGGTTACATTCCCTGTGACAGAAAAGCGTCATGGCTCAGCTAGCTACGTTCCTCTTTGTCCTCTGTCCTCACGAACTTGGCTTTGTTGGTGCATAGTGGCCTTTTTTTCCCATTTTTCCTCAGGAAAATAGTCTTCCCTTTACCACACTACTCTGTAGATTTGTTTAAGGCAACATCTTGAAGAGCTGGGTGAAACCTGTCTCTTCCTTCTGGTAGGGAGATATTTCCATCCCCATCCCCTGCTATCTGAACCCTAACCATTCTCTTCATTAGGTAGAAGTGGTATTATAAGGTTCTTGCAGCCCAGAAAGCCAACCGTACCCTGGGCTTCATCAAAAGGAGCGTGACCAGGTCGAAGGAGGTGATCCTGCCCCTCTACTCTGCTCTTGTGAGACCTCACTTGGAGTATTGTGTGCAGTTCTGGTGGTCCTTAACGTAAAAAGGACATGGAACTGTTGGAACAAGTCCAGAGGAGGGCCACAAGGATGATCAGGGGACTGGAGCACCTCCTGTATGAAGACAGGCTGAGAAAGTTGGGGCTGTTCAGCCTGGAGAAGGTAAGGCTGGTGGAGACCTCATAGCAGCTTTCCAGTATCTGAAGGGGGGCTACAAGGATGCTGGGGAGGGACTATTCATCAGGGACTGTAGTAATAGGACAAGGGGTAACGGGTTCTAACTTAAACAGGGGAAGTTTAGGTTAGATATAAGGAAGAAGTTCTTTACTGTAAGGGTGGTGAGGCACTGGAGTGGGTTGCCCAGGGAAGTTGTGAATGCTCCACCCCAGCAGTGTTCAAGACCAGGTTGGACAGGGCCTTGGGTGACATGGTTTAGTGTGAGGTGTTCCTGCCCATGGCAGGGGGGTTGGAACTAGTTGATCTTAAGGTCCTTTCCAAGCCTAACTATTCTATGATTCAAAGCTATCTCAAAGTTTAACAGCAGTTTTCATGTTTAATCTGATTCTTGAATTAAGGGGGTAGCATTTGAGCCTCAGAAGCAATGACCCAGCATGCTGGCACCAATACATGCCCTGCTGCAGAGCTGACACAGGGAAAAGTCTCATCTGTCGGGGACACCAAGCTATATAAGAAGCTTTCTCTTCAGCTAGCTATTGATGGCAAGAGTTGCAGGTGCACACACCACACATCCACACACAGCCAGCACATTGAAGATTGTCATCTTATGCACAAACAAGTTAATGGCATTTTAGAACACATTTATCCTTCATTTCCACCTTTTTTTTTTTTTTTGTTAAAAGTAGTCCCCGGCTTCATAATGAAAGAGCAGGAGAACAAGTCAAGAATAAGAACAAGAGCGCCCATTTAAAATATCTCCTCAGTACTAATTAGGTTCCTTTAAGCCTAAGTGGAAAACGAAGACACCTATGGAGGGGCATGGCATTCAGAATAAGCATACCCCTTCATTTAAACACTTCCACAAAGCCAGCACACCAAGGTGTCCATCAGACCCACAACCTGCTGTTCAAACTGGCCCCTCCAAGGAGCTTATACAAGGTAACAGCAGAAAAGTTACACACTCATGATGTGCACTTAAGGTTTGCACCAGGTATTTCAGTTGCCTCCAGCTGCCTTTAATACCATTTGCTACAGATGTATTTCAACAGGGCAGGGATATTTTGAGAAAAAAACAAACCCTACAAGCAGAGAAGAGAAAAGCTATGGAGAAGTAGCGCAAGCTGCAGCAGACCTACAAGCTCACAAACACAGCGTTATGGTCAGGACCACCAGCAGCAGCAGAGCTACCCCATGGCTGGGCCATCCAGGGTAGGATGCAGCCAGGCATGCAGACACCTCCTGTCAGCAGTGCTGCACCTACAAGAGATTTGCTAGGACAGACCTATCAGGTAGCGTTGGGATCTTTCTCCATGCATCACTCACACATATAGCTGTATCAAGAGAAATTCAGAGTTTAAACTCAGCCTTTGAAAATGAAATACTGAAGCCAGGAAGAAAGCACAGAAACCATGTACCTCCCTGGCTAAGAGCAGTTCACCTCCTCTACTCTAATTGAAAGGGAGCCTTCAACTATTTCTCCCCAGTCAAAGAAACGACAACACAAACCAAAAACACCAGCTTCTTCCACCGTAACTTTCAAGGTACCTTTAAAGTCAATTGTCTGATTTCAGGACATGGCAGGGGGGGAGGGAAGAAGAAAAAGAAAGAGTTAGTTTTGTACCATTTCTTTTCGCTCCCTTCATACTCAGTTAATTGAAGGCTGAAGTGCTTTTTAATAGGGAGAGGAAAAAAAAGCAGTGCATTTGAGCTAAATTGCCCATCTCTGGTAGACACAGAAATTATCTGATCTGCTGAGAACAACTGTGGGGTTTTTTACAACACTAGTAAAAACTCCTTCAAGATAAATGTCCTTCTAAAAAAATATAATTGCTTGTATCACATCGTTTCAATATAGACACCACTTAGTGTGGCGGAGAAGGGGTATGTTCAGCATTAAATGGAGATAAAGCATTAATCCTGAGTCATAAATAAGGACTCTGTTGAAGTAAAAAAAAAAGTCTACAAGCTGGTATTTCTGGCTTTCAGAGTGGAAACAACAGCTTTGCGTTAAATACTGAGGCTGTTTCCTGAACAAATGGGGACAGTTCAGCAGCTCAGTGCCAGACTCCCAGCAGTCAGCATGTGGGCAAGGAAAGAGCATCCATGATATACAGAACCTGTTAAAGGGCTAAAGAGGGATTGCAAACTATTTTTACTTCTGACCCTTAACAGGCCAAGAGACATATATCTGGGCTGCAGGAGGTATCCTGTAACACTGCACAGCTCAGAGGGATTTTTGTTTTAAACGATGCCTGGCCTGTGGTTCCTGCTTCAGATTTCTGATTTCTAGATTAGTAGGGGGGTGGATAATCATAGAATCGTTAGGGTTGGAAAGGACCTTAAGATCACCTAGTTCCAACCCCCCTGCCATTGGCAGGGACACCTCACACTAAATCATGTCACCCAAGGCTCCGTCCAACCTGGCCTTGAACACCACCAGGGATGGAGCATTCACAACTTCCCTGGGCAGCCCGTTCCAGTGCCTCACCACCCGTACAATAAAAAACTTCTTCCTTATATGCAATCTAAACTTCACCTGTTTAAGTTTTAGCCAATTACCGCTTGTCATATCGCTACAGTCCCTGATAAAGAGTCCCTCCCCAGCATGCCTATAGCCCCCTTCAGATACTGGAAGGTTGCTATGAGGTCTCCACGCAGCCTTCTCTTCTCTAGGCTGAGCAGCCCAACTTTCTCAGCTTATCTTCATATGGGAGGTGCTCCAGTCCCCTGATCATCCTCTTGGCCCTCCTCTGGACTTGTTCCAACAGTTCCATGTCCTTTTTATGTTGAGGACACCAGAACTGCACACAATACTCCAAGTGAGGTCTCATGAGAGCAGAGGAGAGGGGCAGGATCACCTCCTTTGACCTGCTGGTTATGCTCCTTTTGATGCAGCCCAGGATACAGTTGGCTTTCTGGGCTGCAAGTGCACACTGAAGCCAGCTCATGTTCATTTTCTCATCAACCAACACCCCCAAGTCCTTCTCCGCAGGGCTGCTCTGAATCTCTCCTCTGCCCAACCTGTAGCTGTGCCTGGGATTGCCCCAACCCAGGTGTAGGACCTTGCACTTGGCATGGTTAAACCTCATGAGGTTGGCATCAGCCCACCTCACAAGTGTGTCAAGGTCCCTCTGGATGGCATTCCTTCCCTCCAGGGTATCAACCAAACCACACAGCTTGGTGTCATCGGCAAACTTGCTGAGGGCACACTCAATCCCACTGTCCATGTCAGCGACAAAGATGTTGAACGAGACCGATCCCTGAGGGACACCACTTGTTACTGGTCTCCAGCTGGACATTGAGCCATTGACCACAGCTCTTTGTGTGTGGCCATCCAGCCAGTTCTTTATCCACCGAGTGGTCCATCCATCAAATTGATGTCTCTCCAATTTAGAGACAAGGATGTTGTGTGGGACAGTGTCGAATGCTTTGCACAGGTCCAGGTAGATGACATCAACTGCTCTACCCCTGTCCATCAGTTCTGTAGCCCCATCATAGAAGGCCACGAAATTGGTCAGGCAGGATTTCCCCTTAGTGAAGCCATGCTGGCTGTCACCAAGCACCTTGTTGATTTTCATGTGCCTTAGCATGCCTTCCAGGAGAATCTGCTCCAAGATTTTGCCAGGCACAGAGGTGAGACTGTCAGGTGAGACTGGTCTATAATTCCTCAGGTCATCCATTTTCCCCTTCTTGAAAATGGGGGTTATATTTCCCTTTTTCCAGTCATCGGGAACTAATATGATACACTAATACAAAGATGTCATAACTGATGATAATTTGAAAATATCAAGTGTCTCACCAGAAGGATATGACTAGCTTTTGATTTGTACTCTTTGAATCCATTAGAATGGATACTGCTTCCACACTAATTCTGAGAAATTAGGTTTTTTTTTACCCCACCTCTTCTTAGCACTTGATATCAAGTCCTCCAGTAGAGAAGGGGAATCTGCATTTGAATTGTCATATACCTCTCTTCTGTTGTTTTACTGCTTCACTATCCTTCCCATTTGCTCTTTCCTACATGTTAGTCTTCATTGTGCTTACTGATTATGTAATGGCCTTTCTCTTGGGGGCAACCTCCTTATCCATGAGATAGCTTGACTGTTCTTCCTTAAATTTTTTTTTAGCAAACTGTTAGTGGTCAGCCCCAGAATCCACCCTCTCCTGCAGCTGGAGAACTTGCTTTACAGCCTTGAATGAAGGTACAAGTCACCTGCTACGGAGTTGGACACTTGCCCCGTCCAAAATTCTGCTGAGGCTGAAGATAATGTATTTACATTCCCTGTACACCCAGCACCATTATTTGCAGTCTTTGAATCTGGCTGTTTTTTGTAGGTGAATTACAAGTTACTTTTATACTCTGAAGTATTTATTTAAAAACAGACATTTGGAGAAGCAGAGGCTTCATCTGGGCATGTTTAAAAATTATCTGGGTTGTTTTTTTGTGTGACAGCAGTCATCAAAGAACTAGCTAGGTTCTACCTAATTGATACTGTGCTTGTCTCTGTATGAGCAATGAAGCTGATGACCTAATGTGATTGAGAGAGAGGGAATACAGTTCATGCTGTATTTATGTTTGCTAGTAAATCCTATATTTAAACTTGTTATTTTTGGCTTGAAATACCAACTTATTCCAGCTGGCTTTTAGCTTTGCTGTGTAATTGTCTTTTTCTAAATAGCCTTTGGAAATTGGACTCAATAGAGGAGTTTGGCAAACAGATCACTTCTTGGCTAGTTAGGAGGGATATGCCACCTGAGGTGGAAGGGGCATTCACAGGAGACAAGAAGCAGTCTGTGGAGTTGGCATCGCTGACTACAGTGCAGTTCTGCAACGGCTGGAAAATACAGGAATAACCATGGAGGAAGTAAAGTTGTGTAACTGCTTATTCCTGCTGAGGAAGTGCCATCTGATTGTTCCTCATGGATTATCTTTGATATTCTAGTTTAATATTATGTAATGTTGATTGTTAATTGCAGAGGAGGGTAAGTGTATGTAACCTTCTGTGGACATGTCTATCAAGGCTGGCCCTAGCATCTTTTCCTGTCTCACAGAATTGAAATGGTCAGTTCTGCTTGTTTAGCTTGTCTTTATACTTTGGCAGTTCTGACAGCTGCACAGCATAAAAGGTATGGTTTCGTCATACTTATCTGCAGTACTAGTGTCTTGCAGGGAGACTATTCCCAGCAGACACTGCTTACAGTGAATCATTCTCAGTGTCTGGAAGGCATGATGGTATGAGTGAGGTAGCCTTAATGCTGGAATAGACTTTCATATGGGCAACTGCGTTTCAATACAACATTTCAGCCTCACTGTTATTGCTTTTCATCTCTGCATGACAATATTATCTAACTTAGCAAATATTTTGTTTATGAAGTTGAATTTTATCTGTATTTTTCAGATTTTCAACCATATTCACATGTGTTAGAGCAATGTATTTACCTGCTCGGCCCCAGACATGTTCTTTGCACTTCAGGAGCTTGAATAGAAAGACTGTGTTTCTGTACCAGGTTTAAATTTTTCTCTGAAATTCTGACTTACTGAGGTCTCAGGGAGTTTGCTATGCCCAAATTTCTCTCTTGGAGAGAAGAAGCCTCCTCGAACACACACAGACTTCCCGGGCTTCCAAAAAATCCAGTGGGTGACCATGTTCCTAATGATCTTTTACAGAGATTCATAGACATGAAATTAATCTTTTACTCAGCACTGCATGACTGAAGAGCTAGTGAGCGATTTCCTAATGGTGACCTGCTTTGTTAAGCTGCAGTAACTAAATGTAATTCCAGCATACTCAGTTTTTACATGTGCCTTCATGAAACAGAGAAATGTCAACATAGACATCTTAGTGATACCTAGCACTTGACTATGTTCCAGTTCCCCTCAGGGGACCGTAAAAAAACAGTTTATTGCTCTTGCTGGCAAATGTTTGAGAGTATTTATTTCAACACTTTCAGTTTTTTACCCCAATGGTTTTGGGATCTCTTCCAAAATGCAAAACATTTCTTGCCATCTGCACTTCAGACAAAAATACCTGATTTCATTGCATGGGTGGGGTAAATTTTGCATTACATGTTGCATATACCTATGACAGAGCCCCTCTCCTAAAGACTGGAAGGTGGAGGCATGGTGTGTAAGCACAATCTACCTCATGTTTATGAACACTTTCTTCTTAGCTTGTTGAAGCTAAGACCCTTCCATCAGGACTTCAGTCTTTAAGGTACTGCTTAAATGTATAGTTATGTTCTTAAAAACAAAAACAGACAAACAGAAAGCCACCTCAGAAGCATTTGGTTTGCTACTCTCACTGGCCAAAGTCATACCAGAGAATGGTTTGGGTTGGAAGGGACTTTTAAAGATCATCTAGTTACAAGTCTCTTTGCTCACTTCCCTGCCTCTTTAGATTATGTGGTAATAGACTCAAGCTCAGAACAGCTGAAATAACTTGTCATTTTTAACTTCCTCCTGCTGCCACAGTCTTCTCCATCACTAAGGCTGGTTCCTATCTCTCTACACATCTCCAGTTCAGGCTTTCATTGCAGTGTTCAGATTAAACTTTTACTGTTTGTATTATAAGTAGTTTTTTCCCCTTGATGTGTCTTGCTCTGTTGCGGTGTTCTCAGCTGTCCTCCTGGTTCTGTGTGTGTTGTTTTAGAATTTTTAATTAATGCTATGTGAATCAGTGGTTGTGTGAAGTGAAAGGTAAAGTTGCCACTGTCTCTAGAAATATCTAATTATAACGAGAATTAAACTAACATTGTTCAATTTGCTAATAGTCTGTGTCAAAAGCAAGACCTACTCTTAGCCCTTGGACTTTCAAAGAAGGCTTAAAGTTTGACTCATTGGCAAAGTTCAGACTGCTCAGCTATAAGAAAAAACTTGGATAACTGATCATTTACTACCAGGTTATATTATAGAATTTTCTTGGAATGGCAAGTGAGGGAATTTGAGTTAATTTGTAACACTAAATTATAATGAGATTGTAAAAATAGTCTTCTAGTGAATCTAATTTTATGACATCTTCAGAACCCTAAATTGCAGAAAAGGGTAATGCTTAAGAACAAAAGATGGCAGCTTTTGTAACATGGCAAAGCGCTGGAATCCAAATTAAGCAATGTCTGCGTGGTGTTTTCCAGACTCAGATCCTTGAGCTGGTCACATTTCTGACCCACATGTGTGCACCCACAAACAACACGCATGCCTCAGAACTGAATTTCTCACTTTCCAGAATAGCCTGTTCTTGTGTAATATTCTCTGAGCATAGAGACAGTTTTCTAATGCTTCACTTGACTAGAACCAGTATTTCTATGCGGTTCCCTTAGTATGGAAAAGATACCATTTTACATGTGGAGATAATATTTTTTTTTTCTATGTCATAAAAAAAAAACCCTTGTCAAGTAAAGAAACTTAGGCACCCTGTTTCTAAATTTCCTGAAACATAAAGTGAGTGTATATTGTTTGGAGAACATAAAAAGTCTATGAATCATATATTGGAATAAATATATGATCAACACAATCTGGTGCACTTTGGGTAATCATTAGGTATGCTCCTCAATTTGACAGTTCTTACTATAGGTGATTTACTTTTGCATTGTATTTGCCTTAGCAGCTTGTTGACAAATACAGATTTATGGGAAGCTCCTGAGCAGGGAGGAGTTTTTTGTGGTTCAGAGGCAGTGGGCTGGTGTGACCATGAGGGCATTCTGGGGCTGCTAAAAAGGACTGGGAAGACCTTACTCATTCCTGTTAGCAGCTGTTTGCCAGAAGCTTCTTCTGTAATGCTGGGCTTCAAAGTTGAGGAAAATTAAACTGAAACCGGTATCCTATTCTTAAAATGTCTGGAAGAAAAGCTCACTTTCATGCTGTAACTTGAACTGACCAGATTCTACGGACTTGGGGTTAGCACTGAGTTGTTACATTTGCAGAACACATTTGGCTAGACAAGTGGCTGTATTGACCAGGAAAATTTATCTATGACCTAAGTTTTGACGTGCTTGAGGACCAAGCAGCTTTGTTGTAGGCTTCAGTGAGCAGGAGATCAGACAGTACTGAAGAAGTTGCAGAAAAAAATTGCTGGGCAACAGATACCCCAAGGAGAAATGCTTGGCTGAATTGTATCTGCAGAGAGAGATGTAGCCAAGAAGAAGGCAGCAGGTTCAAGTCGGGCTTATTGAAATGGGCTGAGAGACTGACTATTGGGAAGACAGAATTATTCTGGGGGAATATGAATTCTTTTTTGGGGGTGACAAAACAGTTACTTAAAAACTAGGATTTCTGGTCTAGGCTTTTCATAGCTATATTCCTGTGTTATCTGGCAGACCCTCTGTGTAGTCTGTGGGTCACAGGAGAAGTTTGTTCAAGGATGCTTTGGAGACTTGCTGCTGAACTTGGATCATGAGCTGTGAGTCTGTCCTTGCTCAGTGATATCTACCAGCATCGTCTGTTCTGTTCAGGATATAGCAAAACCCTCTGCTCTGAAGCAGCCAATGCTGTGCATGCTCTTTGCTCTTGTAATGATCATATAGGACCCCAATTAAACATGATCTGACTTTGCATATCTTAGCTGTGCCTGTAACATGCCTGTGATTTTTGCTTTAGTAGCAGCTGTACAAAGCAGGCAGGCTGCTGTGTCCCTTACAAAAAAGTGTGAGTGCTGACTACATTTTCCACATTGCCAAGTCTTAACCTGGCATGGCGGTGTGTGAGTGACTTCTTGTGCCTTTTTTCCTAGCCAACAGTTATAGGGAGGGCTGATTTTTTTTTTTATTTTTTAATTGGGGCTTTTAGTAATTAGTTAACGGGGGGAGGGGCTTTTTGTGGGGCTTTTGGTGTTTGCCATGAATGCCATGGTATCAGGCACTGTGCGCATTAGTCATCTCATCAGATCCATTCAATCCTTCATTTCTGTTTGATTTGGTACAAGATTTTTAGTTACTGTTGTGACAGTAGAATTGTGACACACCTTGTTAACTTTCAGTTGAACTTAATGATGTATTATCTTCCACTTAGGCTGCTGGAAAAGATGATCTTTTGCTTAGAAAGTAACCGAAGCTGGACCCAGTCCTCAAAGCAAATCTTCTAGTAGTGCCCAGTCGTGTTGGTTTCTGAACATGTAGATTTTATACATTTAATGATATTATCTGCCAGATACTTTTATTGTGATGCTTGTGGTCTGAAACGTGGCTGATGGCAGACTGATGAGTGTTTTCCCACTGATCTGGCAGTTCAGTCTGTCAGCATTTAGCATGAGTAACTGGGCACACCTTTTGTTTATGCTTTGTTAGTTTAACAGTCCAGAAGATGGCATTTTTTTTCCTGCATCCATCTGGATACCAACCTGAAATGTTATGGTAACAATGATAATGCTGTACTCAAGTTCTGCTGTTCCTTCTGAAATATTATAGTTATTTATGCCAGAAGAATATGATAGGCTAAATAGTCTACTTGCTTCCTTATGATAATTAGCTCCAATCCCAAAATTGATCCTGTGCGCCTAGGAGTATAATTGCTAGGTAGCACTTAACTGTAACGAGCAGTTAACCAATTTGATCTTCATAGAATCGCAGAATGGTTAGGGTTGAAAGGGACCTTAAAGCTCATTCAGTTCCAACCCCTTGTCATGGACAGGGACACCTTCCCCTAGACCACGTTGCTCAAAGTCCCATTCAGCCTGGCATTGAGCTTTTAACAGCAATCTTCCATTTATTGTTGCTTAACCTGCTCATATTTTATAGCAAGTCCTCTTGCTTAAATCGATGCAGCTAGCTAAAAGCTTTGCAAAAAACAAATAAATTGCAGTGAATGTGTATTTTCTGGGTTGCAGCACCTATTGTGTAATACACTTAAAATTGGGAGGCAATTTTTTATTCACATTAGGTTCTAGCAAAAGCACTGCGCAGCTGGTTTGCCTGCTGCTGAGGGAAGGCTCACTGGAGCGGTTATTCTCTCTAGGTCCTTGGCATGAATTGGCATCGCAGCAGTAATTTTTCTTAAGAACTACTTTAATTGCTGTAGCTTCAGAACGTGTCACTGTCAGGAGCTGACATTAACATACTTTTTGCACAGAAGCAGCAGAATGCTTCACAGTGCCTGCAACAGGATTTCAGCATACCTGTAACCTGGTTTTATTTTTGTCATTACTTCTTTCTTTGCATTATCCCTAGACACAAAGGAGTGAGAAATGGTAGTCTCTCTGTGTGTTTGGGAGGGAGGTTGCTGCAAAACAACTTTATTTATACAGAGGCACTTTGCAGCTTTTGAAATGCGACATCTGAATGTAGTACTTCATAATCCCTTTTTGACTCAGTTTCCACCATTTTCCTGTTTTGAAGACTGTGTACATTTAATAGCTGACCATTGTACACAGCAGCAAATCTTCAGTGCATGCTCTGAAAGCTTGGATTTTCTTTGGATGGATTTTCATTATGGCTCTACTGCTGCTCTTTACAACCCAAAGAAAGCCTGCATTCATAAGGATTACTGCATCTGCAAAGGATGAAGTATAAGTAGGAATGATGAACTCCAGTGGTCATGAATGGACAGATTGTTCAGGCATTTGTTCAGTTGTCAGTATATTGTGAAGTATTTGGCCTGGCAAAAAATGTTAGCTTTAGGTAACGTACTAGTTTTATTAAAAGTGCAGTAGAATACTCAGACACAGTGTATTTCAAGACGGTATGTGATCTATTAATGTATCTCTCTTCTTAATTTATGTATTTCTCACTAAAAGCTTGTAACTCTAGTTTGTAATTCTACTTTCCACTGCTAGCTGCACTTATCTTATCAGACACGTCTCACTACAAAAGTACTTGTAATTCTGAGTTGGGTGCTGTGTGGTGTTCTGCCAGGAGCACTGAAGAAGGAAGACCATGCTGTACTGGCTGAAGATCAGAGTTGATTTTGGAGTATGAAATGTTCTTTGTGTTCACAAATATTAATAGTACTGTGGCCGAGAGTTACAAGCCTTCAGATTCCACTTCACCCCTGTTGTGGTGGGTGGTAGTAAATGCAAGTGTTTTCCGTGGTATTCTGATAAAACACGAGATGCAAGTCTCTTCTGAATACGGTGTTAATCGGGAGTAAGTGGTCACTGGGCAGCTGCTGTTCTCTTACGTAGCATGCAACATTTCGCTATGCTCCAATACCAGAGCAAGTAAATAACACATCATGTTATCAGTTTGCTCTTGTTAGAACAATCTGGTTCAACTATGAACAGCACTTTAAACAGATAAAACATTAGAAAGCTAGTTCAATGTCATTTAAAATAAAGAATTGGGATGAAATTGTTTGGTAAAGCATTTTGCACGGTATGGGTAACTAATGTGCCTGTCATTGCCTGTGAAGATCAGAACAGACATCTCTCCTGTGACTGACTTGGGCTTCTGATTCCGTCAATACTAGGTGGTCTAGCAACTGCACAAACCAAATATAACACTGCTATACTGTGTAAAAGTTTAATAAGTAATTGTACAGTTAATACTATATAAAAACTATGACACTTATGTAAGTGCTATTTATTGCACACAGTATTAACATTCTGATCTGAAGATGGTTTCCTTGCATTTGAGTTTTTGCTATGGAATCTATTTTGATTGAGTCAACAAGCAAACCCAGGGACTTTCAAACCCATGGCAGATGTTAGTTGTGCTTTTTGAAGACATCTACAGTTAGAGATAACCTTTCCTGAACATGTTTTGCTAGTGACAGTTCATTACTAATGACAAGTCTTGCATAAAGAGGGTTTGAATAGCAA